>NW_011495023.1:10169548-10191957 GCF_000754665.1 Bison bison bison
AGTTACAATATTGTATTGGTTTTGCCATATATCAAAATTAATCTGCCACAGGTATACATGTGTTCCCCATCCTGAACCCTCCTCCCTCCTCCCTCCCCATACCATCCCTCTGGGTCGTCCAGTGCACCAGCCCCAAGCATCCAGTATCGTGCATCGAACCTGGACTGGTGATTCGTTTCATATATGATATTATACATATTTCAATGCCATTCTCCCAAATCATCCCACCCTCTCCCTCTCCCACAGAGTCCAAAAGACTGTTCTATACATCTGCTTTTTAATATGCTATCTAGGTTGGTCATAACTTTTCTTCCAAGGAGTAAGCATCTTTTAATTTCATGGCTGCGATCACCATCTGCAGTGATTTTGGAGCCCAAAAAAATAAAGAGCTTCTAGCTATTTATTAAAAAATAAAAAGGCTTCTAGCTATTCTTAATTAATCCTAAACCCTAAACTTAGCAAACTTTTTGCCATAAACATTCCCCTCACAAACAGGTCTTAGATAATAATCCTTCCCATGGCCTCAAGCTGTGGCCTATGTGCTCATCCTGGGACATTCTTTGTAAAGATCCTTGAACAAATGTCAATGGTTATTTTATAGATTATTTTCTGGGCACAACTGTAGAAGGCTTTGTGCTTTCTCATGCTTCTCTCAAGCACCTTAAAATTCTTTCCAGTCAACTCAGCTGAACAAAGGAAAGAACAAGTCAGAATCACAAGACCTAACTCCTTCATCCCGGGGCCGTGCCTGCGAGATGAGGAGAGGGGGTTGGGGCCACACCTCCATTTTGTCAGTAATGCCTAATGCGGCTCCCGACAAAAAAGTAAAAAGAAGTGGAGGTTTTTTCTTTGGTTCAATGAACATTTTGCTGAAATTTATCTTATTATAAATGTTATTATATTGTAAAACTTTTATATACATGTAGAAACATTTACAGTCTTAAGTGTGCAGCTTGAGGAATAACCACTAAGCAAATACATTTATGTAACCGCCACCCAAATCAAGAAATAGAACACTTTGGAAGCCCCACTTACGTCCTCTCCCAGTCGTGACCCTCTCTCTTCTCCTAAGTGGTAGGTCTGTCCTTACTTCTAACACCACAGATTACTTTTACTATTTTTGAACTTGATATAAATGGAATCATACAGGACATATCCTTTCATGTATACATCCTTTCATAAAGCACTATGTGAGATCCATCTATCCATCCATCTATTGATTTTCAGTGCTGTATTTTATACCATTGTGTGAATACACTACAATTTATTTATCCATTTTGGACCATTTTGAATAGTGCTGTTAGAATCATTCTTCTACATTTCTCTTGGAGCATGTATGTAGGCATTTCTTTGGGTATTTATCGAGGATCTAAATGAATACATACTTCAGCGTTTTTCATTTCAGTTATCATATTCTGAAATTTATGAAAAGAATTATGATTCTAGAATTTCCATTTGATTTTTTTATAGTTTAAATTCCTTAGCTGAAAATTTCCTTCTTGTTACCTGATTGCTCAAATATATTAACAAAGTTTATTTGAAAGGCCATGGCTCATAATTCCCATATCTGATTCCCCATGAGTTGCAGATATTAATTTAATAATTATTTTATTTTATCCAAAATGATATTTCAGAATATAATCTAAAATTATTTTATATTGATACTTTATATTCTTTTTTCATACTAATTTGATAAAAATCCAGTGTGCATTTTATACTTATAGCATATTTCAGTTTGAACTAACCATATTTTGAGTGTCAGAAGCCACGTGTGAGTAATGGTTTCTGCATTGAACAGAGCAGTACTAAAATTTGAGTTCCTGTTTGACTTATTTTATTAATTTTAGGATATTCTATTATGCCGTGAATGACATGGCACATAGAAGACACTCAGTATAAAAATACATTGAATTAAACTCATCATAATTATTCATGATGTGAAGTCAGTGAGAATCTATCAGGAGCTTTAACCAGGTAGAGAAGGTGTTTGCCTCAAGTAGGAACACTTATCAGGGCTAAAATCCTCCAGTCAAGTGAAACTTCATAATGCACGTAAAGACCGAAGTTTGCTAGTAAAAGTCAGAAGAGCCCAGGAGCTGGTGCTAGGAATTTGATTTACGGTCCAGAGAGTTTTGCCTTGATGCCAACCCTGCATGTGAGCCTGTGAGCTGTCCCCTCCTGGACTCTGGGTTGAGTATCTGGGCCCTGGAGCATCACTCTCTTACTGCATATTTGAGTTAGCACTGATTTTTTTCATCCTCGGTGAAGAGAGAACACTAAATAATATCCCTTAATTCCTAAGTGATAACCAGAAAACTCCAACAGAAAAATGACTGGTGTTAAGCCACTTCTTTCAAAGAGCTCTCTAAGCCTCTTCTGAAGCCAATGTGGTAATATATCTTTACTCAAGCGAGGTCTTAGGCAAAAGTGTCAAAAAGCTGGACGGTGTTGCTATGTTGATCATGAACTGTAATTCCACTGACAGGTTCTCCAATTTACAGATCCTTGTCTCTGACCCAGGAGGCTTGTTTGAATTTCCTGATGGAAAGCCGACAGTTTATCAATAATTCATTATTTTGGAGGCCAGTTAAGGCTTCATAGGAACACATGTTTTTAAATACATTTTTTAAAAAATCTCCAGTGTTCCTCAGATCTTAGTTTCTTTAATACTTCTTTTATTTACTTGTTTTACTGGTTGCCATTGTTGTGTGGTTTCTAAGGAAAAGTTGGATATAATCCTTACCTTAGTTCCTCTATAGGTAAACAGTTTTTTCTTCTGGTTTCTTTTAAGACTTTTCTTTATAGCTGATTTTCTACAGTTTGAATATGATATGACAAGATACAGTTTTGGGCTTTTTTGCGAGGGGGGCATTTTTCCTGCTTAGTATTCTGTGAGCTTCTTAGATCTGTGGTTTGATGTCTGACATTAATTTGGGAGAGGGAGGAATTCAACAGTCATCACTTCAAAAATCTCTTCTATTCCTTTCTCCCCTTCTTTGGAACTGAGCTGAACACTGTGAGGCCCTTTGCAAACACATAGATCCTTCTATGTCCTCTGTCTCTTGTTCATAAAAAAGCTGAAGTATCCTAGGGCTCTCAGAATCACAAAAGAGTAGGCTCTAGCAGTTATTGACTAGGACAATAGAGTCACAGATTCAATGTCTAATGAAATAATGGGATTAACACTATTGCTCATAATAATCTGTATTTTTGTGGACATTAGAATAAGTGTAGCTTGCTCTACCCATATGTAAGCAAGTAACTAAAATTGTCAGCAAAGAGATTGCTACAGACCCACAGCAACATATTCCACTCTGAAAATATGGTGCCCTATGTCAGCATGAAAAAGTTATAGAATAAGGATCTTCTCCCCTAATTCCATAGAAATGAAATGATGTCTGACAAGTGGGGATTTGTAAGCAGCTTTTGCCCCTTTCCTGTTTATATTATTTCTGTTCCCCTTAAAACTTAATTATAAAAATGTGATCAATAGGCAACATTTAACTGAACTTCTGATTTTTGCTCTACTGAATATACACAATGCCTTCCCTAACCTGTTGATTCCTTTCCTGGATTAAAAGGAGTTATAATGAAGAATCAAGCAGTTAAAGAATGACTGACTATCTACCTTTAGCTTCCCCTTAGCAAGTTTGCAGGCAGACAGCATGGGGCAGAATAGCATCTAAAGGGAGATCAAAAGTCAGCTGATTGGCTCACGATGGATAAATGACAAAGAATTTGACCTCCTACCTTACTATTTAACTGAGATTGTTTTCCCCTTTTCCCCTTAAAAATTGTCATGGCTGAGAAGAATGTTTATGTGATCTCTGGACACGAGTCCATCTCCCCCCTAGATGCTGACTTTCCTTTCTACCAACAATTACCCTTCAATTATTGGTTTTTGAGCAGCAAGCTGCTGAACCTAAATTTGGTAACATCTCCTTTGTGCTCACACTATGCATGTGTGATTCCTCTTGCAGTTGTCTCACAATCCCAGGATATTCTGTTCTGTTTTTGTTTTTATTTTGTTTTTAGTCTCTTTTCTTTGCTCTTCAGCTTTCAAAGATTCTATGGATAAATCTTCTAGCCCAGATATCTTTTCTTCAGCCATGTCCAGTTTATTAATAAGCCCATCAAAGGCATTCTTTGTTTCTGTTTTAATGCTTTTGATCACTAATATTTCTTTTTTGGTTGTTTCTTAGAACTTACATATCTCCACCTACATTACCCATCTGTTCTTAGTGTGTGTGTGCTCTAGCTACTAGAGTCCTTAGTATATTAATCAGAGTTGTTTTAAATTCCACCTCTGGTAATTCCAACATCCCTGCCATGCCTTGGTCTGGTACTTACTCTATCTCTTCAAATTGTGGTATTTCCCTTTTGACATGTTTCATAAAATTTTCTTAGTAGTTGAACATGATGCACTGTGCAAAAGGAACTGTTATAAATAGTGATGTGGATGTGGAATGTGGAAGGAAAGGAAACATTGTAGAGTCCTGTGTTAGGTCTCAGCCTTTTAGTGTGACCTGTGTCTCTGGACCACAAACTTTACAAGAATTTATCAGTTTTCCCCTCCCGCCCCCAATCCCTGCCCCACCCTTTAGGTGAGACAGGATGGCTAAAATGAGCTGGAGTTGGGTATTTTCCTTCTCTGGTCAGTTAGGCTCCGAAAAACCCACAGCGGGTTAGGCTCTGGTTAACCAGTTTTCCCTGAGGGCAGCCCCTAGTAAGAAGAACAGAATATCCAGGCATATTTCAAAATGGTTCTTTACCCCTCCTCCAGTAAGAAGCCTGGGGGGATTTTTCTCCTGTATTTTCTGTGGGAATCTGGTTATATTCCTGGAGGTAAAACTCCCAGTATTAACTGAGACTCAGTTTGCCTGATGCCTTTTAACTCTCAGACTGTCCACACTGAGCCTCCAGCAATTTGTAAAATTACAATGCAGATTTCCTGTCCCAGCACTGATGTCTGCTCTGGTGAGCCAAGCCCTGTAGTTGCTTGTCTCTCTCCATCTTGGGAGCAGATGTTTACCCTATGTCCTCCCCTCTCCTGTGGATCCAGGAAGAATTGATTATTCAGTCTGTTCAGCTTTTACTTATTCGAATGGAATGGTGACTTCCAAGCTCCTTATATGTGAAACAGGACATTTAGTTTATTTTAAGACCCAATAATATTTTAAAATGTGATATTGATATGATATTCTACCTGTGATAAACATGAATAAATAATATATAGGCCTTTTTAATCTCATCGGTAACATTCTTTCATCTCAATTATTTGCTTTCTGTTCACCTCATTAGAGACTAGACTTTATTTTTCTTTTTAACTGTTTGAATCCCTGTGCTATCTATTGCTAATTTTGTCTCTCTAATTTGCACATTTTAAACTATATCTTCATTGAAATTTCAGTTTTGTGACTAATAACTTTAGCTTTTATTCATTGTTTTGTATTTCTTTTATTACATTTAAAATGCCTCAGTATCACAGAACTACAGTTGGTCAGAAACTTAGAAATTTTCTGGTACAATTTCTTAATTCTGAGATTTTAAGACATATATTTTGATTTTGCCTAAGACAAAATTATGCATTTTGTACAAGTTCATGAAGCACACATTAATAAATACACACTAGAACTGACTCCCCATTTTGCTCTGAATAAAAATTAATAGCATGTTAAGACGTACAGAACTGGTGCCTGGCATCTCTGATTTCATGCCAAATACTTTCCCCTGTGCTGGGCCACTCCTCCTGCTATAAACCAAATACCAGCTACATGGGCTGCTGGGGGCCTCTGCCCTGCTGCTCCCTCTTCATAGAACTTTCTCCCCACAGTTAGCTACACAGGTAACACTATACCTTCTTCAAGCCTTTGCTCATTGTCACCTTCTCTATAAGATTAACTTTCACCACTCAGGTTTAAATTTCACCTTTCCATAAAAAGGCATACCACATCTCCCTTACAGGCTCCAATTTGTCTTTTTTCATTTATCATCTTTGAACATACTACATCTATTCCAGAACTTAGGTTCAGCTGTTTGCTACTCAAAAGCCAATGACCAAGGAGCAAGTTTCAGTAGAAAGGAAAGGTGCTTTATTCAGAAACACTGGCAATCTGGGGAGAAGGTGGACTCTTGTCCAGAGGTAAACTCTGAAGATTCTGCTCAGTCATGACAGTTTTTATAGGAAAAAGGGGGAAACGATCTCAGTCAGTCATTAAGGTAAGAGGTCAGATTCTTCATCATTTTTCCATTGTGTACAGACTGCTGACTTCTCCTGATCTTCCTTTGGATGCTCTCTTGCCCATATGGCCACCTGCAAATTTGCTGAGGGGGACCTGAGGGTAGAGAGTCAGTCATTCTTTAACTAGATTATTCATTCTTACTCCTTTTAATCCAGGAAAGGCATCAGCGGGGTTTTAAGTGAGGCATTGTGTACATTCAGTAGAGCAAAAATCAGGAGTCAGGTTAAGTGTTGCCTAGTGATTTCATCTTTTTAATTAAGGTCTGAGGGAAACAGAGATGAGCAAACAGAGAAGAGGCAAAAGAGCTGCTAACATATCTTCTTTTCTTCGCTCTCTGTCTCCTCTACATAGCCTATGCCTGCCACAAGGGCACCGTCTTTTGTCTACATATGTTCACTTATGCAGGTGGTGCAACAGTAAAGAATCTGCCTGCCAATGCAGGAGACACAGGAGATGTGGGTTCAATCCCTGGATCAGGAATATATCCCTGGAGTAGGAAATGGCAACCCAGCCTAGTGTTCTTGCTGGAAAAACTCCCATGGACAGGGGAGCCTGGCAGCCTCTAGTCCATGGAGTCGCAAAGAGTCAGGCATGACTGACTAAGCATGCACATTCACAAGCACCCCAAGACCTAAAACAGAACCAGGCACCTGATGATAACTTTGTTAGCATTTGTTGCATGGATGAGCAAGTGAATTCTAATAGACTGATCATTTAATTTAAATTTTTTTTTTTACTTGTTTTTTAGCTGTGCTGGGTCTTCGTTGCTGCCTGAGCTTTCTCTAGGCGTGGAAAGCAGGGAAGCCCTGCCTCAGGTCTCTCATTGCAGTGACTTCTCTTGTTACAGAGCACAGGGTCTAGGCACATGGGCTTTAGCAGTTGCGGTGTGTAGGCTCAGCAGTTGCGGCTCCCAGGCTCTAGAGCAAAGGCTCAGTAGTTGTGGCACATGGGCTCAGTTGCTCCACGGTATGTGGGATCCTCCCAGATCAGGAATCAAACCTGCATTTCCCGCATTGGCAGGCAAATTCTTTATCACTGAGCCACCAAGGAAGCCATGATTATTTAATTTTTATGCAACTTCAATTATTAAGCTTATATCTTATAAAATATTTAATTGCCATCATGGGGTTGCACAGAGTCGGACACGACTGAAGTGACTTAGCAGTAGCAAAGACTATACTTAAATGACATTACCAAACAGGAACAGTTGATCTGAAAAAATAATGAAAACTAATGTGAAAGTGAAGTCGCTTAGTTACGTCTGACTCTTTGGGACCCCATGGACTGTAGCCTACTAGGCTCCTCCATCCATGGGATTTTCCAGGCAAAAATACTGGAGTGGGTTGCCATTTCCTAATGTGGTAAACATAAATGTAGATTAAAGTATGCAAATTAGTAATTTATCTTAGTGAAAAACAAGCTGGAGGATTAGGAAACAGGAATGTGATATGTAAGTTCAATTCAGGAAAGTAGTTCTCAAAATGTGATCTGTATCAAAACACTGTTTGTGTTTAAAACTAAGAAGTCATTTTCTCTTTCCATTCTTTTTCTCCCCCAAATGACTATGAAGTTCTCTTGAGGCTACATGATGTGTAATGTCACAACAGATTGATCACAGATGCAGATTTGGGAATCCAGCTGTCTTCTAAGGAAGAAGACATTAAAGCAAGTTACAAAAATGTACAATAATACTTTGCTTCTCAATATATATTTCTTTTATTTTATCAATATAGTTCACTTTCATTACAATATTATTTTAGTGATGTGTAATTGTATTATTATTTCTAAATTAATTATTACATAGGTACTTTTTTTTAATCCTCAGTTTTAATTTCTAAAATGCTAACTGTTAATGGGTACTACCCATACAAACAGAAGCTCTTTGGGGCCCCTCAGTAATTTTTTAAAAGTATAGAATTTTCCTAAGACCAAAGTTTGAAAAACACTGATCAAGCTGCATTTACAGAGTTTAAAGATAGTATTACTGAGATATTCTGACTGGTGTGAAGCACTGGTCAGATTAAATATGGGCGGGCATGAATTTCAGGACCCTTACTTCAAGAGTGAGGTAGTCTGACAGCCAATAAATCAGAAAAATACAGAGTAGTGGCTTAGAGTTTGGACTTTGAAGCAAGACTGCCTGAATCTTGCCTCTACTAACTTCTTAATTATGTGAATTTGTGCATTTTTCTTATCTATAAAAAAAATAGATAGGTCATAACAGTTGTGAAAATTAAATGATTTGATATATGAAAAGCCCTTAAAAGAGAGCCTTGCACATATAAACAGTATATAAATTTTCATTATCATTGTTGTCATTATTGTTATTAGTGTTTGTACAGGCATTATTTGCATTTCCTGAGGAAAAAAGCAATCACAGGAAAGAGTATCATGGGGGCTGCCTCATAGTGAAAGCAGCCGGTAGACAACTAATAAACACAAACAGTAGCAAATGTTATGGGAAGTAATGATAAGGGCTGTGAATTGTGATGCAGAATTACTGGCAATTACTCCTTTTAGCTGGACTGGTCTGGAAAGGCCTTTAGAAAATACAACCTTTGTACAGTGAATTATGAGCAAGGAGGAAACCACATGAAGATCATTAAGAGAATAACCATATAAAGAGAAGTAAACATTGGAGGCCCTAATGTAGGAATGGCACCGGCAAGTTTGAGGCAGCTTTTAGGGTCATTGTTGCCAGAACAATAAATTCTGGAAAAAAATGGAAGGAGATGAGGTTAGTATCAAGGCACAAACAAAGATTTTTCCTGCATTCTGTGGAAAGCCATTACTGGGTATTGAATTGCAGGGACAGAATGTACACACTAGAAGGGAAGCCTGAGGGTGGAGGATGACTTTAGAGGTGAAGGAGTAGGTGAACAAAGACAAGGAGGATAAGAGGCTGCGGCTTCAAGATGGCGGTGGTTTGATCCAAAGCTGTAGTAGCAGAATGATGACATAGTCATATTTTATTATAGATTTTTTAAGTAGAACCAATAGTATATACTGCTGGGTTAAATATAAGGTGTAAAGGAAAGATCACAACAAACTGTGAAAAATTCTTGAAGAGATGGGAATACCAGACCATCTGATCTGCCTCCTGAGAAATCTGTATGCAGATCAAGAAGCAACAGTTAGAACCGGACATGGAACAATGAACTGGTTCCATATTGGAAAAGAAATACTTCAAGGCTGTATATTGTCACCCTACTTATTTAACTTATATGAAGAGTACATTATGTGAAATGGCAGGCTGGATGAAGCACAAGCTGAAATCAAGATTGCTGGAAGAAATATCAATAACCTCAGATATGCAGATGACACCACCCTCATGGCAGAAAGTAAAGAGGAACTAAAGAGCCTCTTGATGAAAGTGAAAGAAGAGAGTGAAAAAGCTGGCTTAAAGCTCAACATTCAAAAAACTAAAACCATAGCATCCAGTCCCATCACTTCATGGTAAATAGATGAGGAAACAATGGAAACAGTGACAGATTTTATTTTCCTGGGCTCCAAAATTACTGCAGATGGTGACTGCAGCCATGAAATTAAAAGACACTTGCTCCTTGAAATAAAAGATATGACCAACCTAGACAGCATATTAAAAAGCAGAGACATTATCTTGCTGACAAAGGTCTGTCTAGTCAAAGCTATGGTTTTTCCAGTAGTCATGTATGGATGTGAGAGTTGGACCATAAACAAAGCTGAGCGCTGAAGAACTGATGCTTTTGAACTGTGGTGTTGGAGAAGACTCTTGAGAGTTCCTTGGACTGCAAGGAAATCAAACCAGTTAATCCTAAAGAAAATCAGTCCTGAATATTCATTGGAAGGACTGATGCTGAAGATGAAACTCCATACTTTGGACACCTGATGGGAAGAACTGACTCATTAGAAAAGACCCTGATGCTGGGAAAGATTGAAGGCAGGAGGAGAAAGAGACAACAGAGGATGAGATAGTTGGATGGCATCACCAACTCGAGGGACATGAGTTTGAGCAAGCTCCGGGAGCTGGTGATGGACAGGGAAGCCTGGGGTGCTGCAGTCCATGGGGTCACAGAGTTAGACATGACTGAGCAACTGAACTGAACTGAGCTGTAGAGGAAAGAGAGAAATCAAGAATGATTTCTAGCTTTTGGACTTAAATACTGAATGAATAATAGTATTGTTTATTAAGATGGATAATAATGGTAATAAAAAGTTTTAATAGACAATCAGTAATTTTGTTTAGATCAGGTTGATGCTGTGACATAAAAGAATTTCAAGTAAACAAGTCTCAAATGAATTTGAGCCTCTTGAGAGAAGCCCAGGCTACACTACACATTGAAGAGTCATTTGTGTATGATTGGTATTTAATTACCCAGGACTGCTTGAGATCACTCAAAAAGAAAGTATAATACAAAGACGAAAGGTAAGGTGACTCAGTGGTAAAGAATCCACCTGCCAATGCAGAGGACACGGCATCCATTTCTGGTCCAGGAAGATCTTACACGCTGCAGATTAGCTAAGCCTGTGCACCACGATATCGAGCCTGTGCTCTAGAGCCCAGGAACTGCAACGACTGAGCCCATGTGCCACAACTACTGAAGCCAGTGTGCCCCAGAGCCCATGCTCCACAACAAGCCACTGCAAAAAAGCCTGCGCACTGAAAAAAAGAGTAGCTTCTGCTGTCTGCAACTAGAAAAACCCTGTGTGCAGCAACAAAGACCTAGCACAGCCAAAAATAAATAATAAATAGATAAAATTATTTTTTAAAAAAAGAGAATGGTGAGGACAGGATTCTGGGCAAACCAATATTTAACAGCAGAGGACAGTTATCCAGCATAAGATTTGAGAGGAGCAACCAATGAATTATAAAGAAAACCGCAAGGAGGTATGGTGTCATGTACTCCAGCAGATCAAAGTGACACTTTCAAATGAATGTCTGTAGTACTAACAAGAGCAACGGAGATAAGGACAAAGAATAGACCATTGGCTTTGTCAAGCATTCATGACTCATTAAAGTTCTTTTGAGTAGAATGGTGAAGACAAAGGCTCAATTGCAGTGATGAGAAGAGATACCAGAAGGTGGTAAAGTGAAAACAGAAACTTCATACAATTTCACAAAATTTGGAGCTGGCAGATCAGGAGATTGCAACAAGAGATCTAAGAAGACTTTCTTAAACATGGAAGTGAGGAAAGAAGATATGATAATGGGTAGCGAAAGGAATAAGCAAATTTGAAGTTTCTATGATGATGCTGGAATGGTTATAGTAGAATAAATGCTCTAAAATAAAAGGTGAGAGTCCAGGACTCTTCATATTCAAAATCAAGACTTCACAAGCAATGCTGTCATTGGTGATGACCAGATCTGGATCCTTGTGAGATCCTTGGCATCATCAGAGATGAGGTACAGAAAAGTTCACTAGGGATAAGAAACCTAAAGACCTAAGGGGCCAGAGTATCAGATGACATATAGCTGAATGTCTGAGATCACCATGCTTCAGGGAAGGGGAAGATAGTGGCTAAGAGATGCTAGAACACAAGGAATGGTAAAGTCTGACAAACACTTCAAATGAGCTTATGTTTTTGAAAGGCCAGAAGAGTTTGGAAGTAACAAGCAGAAGCAGGGATTCTATCAACTCCACAAGCAGATCTTGAAATATTAGGGTAGAGAGGGAGAAAAACCTTTTTTTTTTTTTTTTGAGGACCTGAAGGGAAGGAGTGTCCTCAAGGAATAGCTAAGTTTATATTGGAATAATAAACCGAAGTGAATGCTTAGAGGAACAGAATTTGCTTTTAACAGACCAAGAGAGATAAGTGAAAGATTTCAGGAGAAAGGTCTGGGAGTTTGGGTAGACATGTGATTTACACAGGGAATTGGGTACATGAGTCTACATGATCACGATTCATCTGAGAGTCTTGCTTTTCTGATAATGAGTGAGAAGTGGGAAGATGGGAGGAATGATGGGTTTAATCCTGCAAGTCTCTGAGCCTGAAATGATTGAGAACTCAGGAAACCTGGAGAGAAGCAGACCTCCAGAGCACATGGCAACTGAGTGTCTCGGTGGACTGTCTAACCAGCAGGAAGTCTGGAAGTCAGGAGGCTTCCCTGGACATGTGAGCTAAAAATGTCAAGGCTGCTGGTCTTGCTGCCAGGCAGGTTTATAGCACCTGAAGGATGAGAAACTCAGGGCAATTGGTCCAAAACATAACAGCCATCACTGAGATATTTGGGGTTTGAGCACGGTACAGTAATGCTGATGTCTCACCTGGAGAACTTCAGAAAGGCAGTGGTTTTCAAAATTTTGGGGTATAAAAATAAAATCTGAGGATATAATTATGACCCTTGATCTATAGAGAGTGAGGCTGTTAAACCACTTCAACAAATTCTACTTACTGTTAGATCAGCCAGAAACTTCATTTGGGTTTTTCCTTAACATCTTATGAAAAAAAAACCTGAACAAACTTTTTGGCCAACCCAATACTTTCTGGATAAGTTCTCAACCAGCAAATCTAAATCTTAGAATTTCAGATGATTACATGCTTAGATTGTGAATATCACTGCTACTACTAGAAATCATTCTTGATTTCTCTCTTTCCTCTACAGCTCAGTTCAGTTCAGTTGCTCAGTCACCATCTGCAGTAATTTTGGAGCCCAAGAAAATAAAGTCTGTCACTGTTTCCATTGTTTCCTCACCTATTTGCCATGAAGTGATGGGACTGGATGCTATGAGTTTAGTTTTTGAATGTCGAGTTTTAAGCCAGCTTTTTCACTCTCCTCTTTCACTTTCATCAAGAGGCTCTTTAGTTCCTCTTCACTTTCTGCCATAAGGGTGGTGTCATCTGCATATCTGAGGTTATTGATATTTCTTCCAGCAATCTTGATTTCAGCTTGTGCTTCATCCAGCCTGCCATTTCACATAATGCACTCTGCATATAAGTTAAATAAGTAGGGTGACAATATATAGCCTTGAAGTATTTCTTTCCCAATATGGAACCAGTTCATTGTTCCATGTCCGGTTCTAACTGTTGCTTCATGATCTGCATACAGATTTCTCAGGAAGCAGATCAGGTGGTCTGGTATTCCCATCTCTTCAATAATTTTTCACAGTTTGTTGTGATCAGTCATGTCTAACTCTTTGTGACCCCATGGACTGCAGCACCCCAGGCTTCCCTGTCCATCACCAGCTCCCAGAGCTTACTCAAACTCATGTCCATCGAGTTGGTGATGCCATCCAATCATCTGATCCTCTGATGTCCCTTTCTCCTCCTGCCTTCAATCTTTCCCAGCATCAGGGTCTTTTCTAATGAGTCAGTTCTTCCCATCAGGTGTCCAAAGTATTGGAGATTCAGCTTCAGCATCAGTCCTTCCAACGAATATTCAGGACTGATATTCTTTAGGATTAACTGGTTAGATTTCCTTGCAGTCCAAGGAACTCTCAAGAGTCTTCTCCAACACCACAGTTCAAAAGCATCAGTTCTTCGGCACTCAGCTTTCTTCACAGTCCAACTCTCACATCCATACATGACTACTGGAAAAACCATAGCTTTGACTAGACAAACCTTTGTCAGCAAGATAATGTCTCTGCTTTTTAATATGCTGTCTAGGTTGGTCATACTTTTTCTTTCAAGGAGCAAGTGTCTTTTAATGTCACTGCTACTACTGTGACACTGTTTGTAGTTTGAAGACAATGTTCTTTCCTGTTTCTCTTAGGAACATTTTAGTTAGAAGTATCCTTCCCTTTCCTTTCTCAATTTTAAGATGTCAGTGGAACAGTATTAGTTCCTCTATGTAGAGGACCTGAGACTCCCGGGCAGGAAGTGAGAGGCAGATGACACAAATTCCCAACTAGTAAAGACCAGCAAACGTAGGCCAAGTTGAAGGGAAAAACTGAGCTCTTCCGTCACTTGAAAGGTGTCTAAATGGATGCCACAAAGAGGAATCTGGGGTTTTCTGAGCAAAAAAGGTAAATGGAGGGTTCACATCCAGTTTTTCTAAATGGTGGTTTTGGAGACAGGGAGGCAGGAACTCCTGATCCAGGCTACAGGCTGTGATCAGTATTTGCTGCTGAATGTGTATCATAATGGCAACAATGAATCAAGATACAAGGTTGGGGACCACAGTGGTCTGGGGAGTCCCACTGTTTCAATAGTCTTCTCAGTTTAAGCTCTCACCCTGTACTTTCCTCAGTTTAGAGTTTCAATAGTTTTCCTGTATTTACCCCAGGAGACTTGCTTGGCAAAGCTAGCAAATCAAGCAGCTCTTACAGATCAACAACTAGACCTGCCAGGTTTCTGCCTCTAGGGCTGCCAGGTTCCTAACAAGCACCAGGAGATGGAATGAGGCAGATGGCAGGAAGCACAATTGGCCTTGCACCCACAAAAAGCCTGTGAGGCCGCTGCTTGGTACAACGTTTCCCTCCCTTCATTCTTTTACGAGGAAAATGAACCAAGTAGCCCTGAGGGGAATTGAAATATATAACAAAACACAATTGGCTCATGAAGAAATAGTCTGAAGATGCATTTATATTTAAACTGCATTTTCTGTTGGAAGGCAAGTACTGGAGAAATATCCTTTTTACTCTTGTCTATCCTTTGCTTCCAAATGGACAAGAAAATGCCAAGAATACAGAGCTGATCTCTACAGACTGGGCTGGTTTAGAAGCCAGTGTGTTTAGTGAGCAGCTTCATCAATAGTCTCAAAGACTCCGCTACTTTGTGTATCTCATACTGTAATTACTTTGTTTATCTCACACTGTATCATTTCCTGTCTCAAGGCCAAGCTCAAGAAGTCAGTCTACATCTGCCTAATTGACTGTGCTCAGTAAACTCTGACACTGAGAATTACAGCTAGTCTAGTCAAATGAAAATGAAGAACTATACTACTCACAAGGCATTTTAAAAAGAATTAAAATGTACTTTAAAAACCTAAAACTAAATTTTAGGCAATATTTTCTGATGATCTTGGTAGTTTGAAGTGAATCAGTCTTATATCTAAAAATTTTCATCTTTCATCAAATTTCACTGTGATATGCTGCCCAGTACCCTAACTAGAACACTATTGTAAAGAATTGTTATTTAATACTTTATAAATATATACAGTAACAGAGTAAAAACTATTATTATTCTTTTGTGTTGTTGCTGTTGTTGTTCATATGTTTGTTTTCTTGAGCTGACCTCTTTATCATTATGTAATACCCTTCTTTATCTTGATAACTTTCCTTGCTTTGAAGTCGGCTCTGTCTGAAATTAACATAACTACTCCTGCCTTTTTTTGGACTAGTGTTAGCATGATACATTTTTCTCCATTCATTTGCTTTTAGTCTGTAAGTCTTTATATTTAAAATGAGGGTTTTATAGATAACATATAGTTAGGTTGTGCTTTTTAATCTACTTTTTTTTAATTTATTTATTTTTAATTGGAGGACAATTGCTTTACAATGCTATATTCATTTCTGCCATACATCAACATGAATCAGCTATAAGCATACATATTTTCCCTCCCTCTTGAACCTCCTTCCCACTTCTCCACCCCATCCCACCCTTCCAGGTTGTTACAATTTTTCTTTATAATGATGAAAGTTGAGGCTGCAAGTGAATTAGCTTTGCTCTTTTGTCTTTTGGTTGGAAATTGGGTTCTTATAAAATTTCAGAAGGAAAGCGTATTTCCACTGGTTCACATGAAGTGATAACGAGACAATTTTTACTCTGTTAAGGGAAAATTTTTAATTATGCTAGAAGTCTCTATATTGTAACCGATTTGCCCATGTCTAAAGAGAGAAATTATGGGCTGTCATTGTTCTCCTTTGCATATATTATGTCCTTATAGACAAGAAAGAAGATGCTCAAAGCCAAGCAATGTCCTCATCCCAATAGAGAAAAGTTCTTAAGTAGTCAGTACTTCTAAGTGTTCCTGAAACTGCATTATATGCAAATAGTAACCAGTTCATTGTAAGGCAGTGTCAGGACCTGAAACAGAAGGGTTAAGTCATGGTGAACTACAGAAGTCAGGCAATAGAGCAAAAATATTGTGAGTAAAACTTCCTGAAGGCATATGTTATACTTGGACCTCGTGCCTAAATGATTTAAACAAAATGATTCACTTTGTTGAAACAGTTCATCATTCCTGACTCCCCTTTTCACACAAGCTATTACATTTGGTGATAATGAGAAATTTCCTTCAGCATATTTGCTGAAGCTACTTATGTTGATAAAAATGAAAAGCAACATCATTAAATAAGAAGGAATAATATTCAGCATAAATACAGTTTTATGAGAGATGCCAAATAAAAACTATTCCAGATGAAATCTATTTAAGGTTATAATAAGTTAATGTAAGTAGTAAATGCAATTATAAAAAATACTGGAGTGTTGATAGTTTCTAGTTTAAGATAACACATGGTCAATTTTTCCTGTAGTAGACAGGGTTTTTTCTTTAACAGATTGAAATTTTGGCAACAATATAGATAAGCTTCCCCTTCCTACCCTCCCATACAAATTTTTCTTCTTAGCAGCACTGCTATCAAATCTTAAACTTTATGACAAAATTATTTTGAAGAAATATCTAGGTCTCCAAGATCTACATTTGAACCTGGATAATGGGCTTATATTAAATATTTTCCGTCATCTCTTAAGTAAAACCCTCTACTGAATATTCACTTTTGTTGTTCTCCCTGATCATCTGTCAATGTTGCAATTTCAGAGAAGATAAAGTGAGAATCTCAGGGTCTCTATTCTGTGAGGCTAATTTCTCACCTTAGGACAATATAGATGTTCATTCAATTTTATTATTATTATGTCTTTAATCCACCAAGAAGATTCATGTATCTTTTAGTCACACAATATTTAGAGGTGCTAGTGTCCATTTTTTAGATTTATCAACCAGTAAAGATAGAAAATACACCTGCTTTATCTACTATTGTGTCTTCTAGTTTTTGGTTTACATCATATCAGATCAGATCAGTCGCTCAGTCGTGTCCGACTCTTTGCGACCCCATCAATCGCAGCAGGTTTACATAGCATAACTCATATATAAAGAAAACAATATATACTTCAAAAGGGTTTATATACATTCAGTCCAATATAAGCAACTCCATATATACCACCTGGTTTGAGAAATAAAATATAACAGCATGTTGAATTGTGTGACCCCCTCCCTTGAGAATACCATTATTGTTAATAAACTTTGTGCTTATTTTCTTGCATTTTAAAGAAATAATTTCACCACCTTAAATATACATATATTTTAAACAGTCAGTCTTATACAGTATTGAAGTTTATATAAGTAAATGAGTTGGTAATATTATTTTGTAACTTGCTAAAGAATATTAAAGTGATATTTTAGGTTTTTAAAGCTATTTTCATAAAATGATTGGCATTTAGTTGCTATTTCCTATATTATTCCTCCTTGGTTTGAGCTTTATGGTTATATAAACCTCATAAAATGAGTGGAGACATGAATCCTCTTTTACTTTTTCCTTCTCTGTTTTAAGGTTTGGTTAAAATTTAATAATGGATTCCTCATATATTTGGTGAACATACTTATAAAATCATTTAAGCCTGCTGTTTTCTGGGGAAAAAAGTGTTCAATTTCTATATTATGGGACTTTTTATTTCATGTTGAGTCAGTTTGGGTGATTTATATTTTATCTAAGATATTTTCTTCTAAGTTTTAAAATTTATTGCCATAAAATTTGTACATGGTTTCTTATATTTTAATCTGTTGCATTTACACTTATGTCCCTCTTTTTTATTTCCCAATGTTATTTATATTGCCTACTCTCCTGTTTTATATTGATCTTAGCAGATTTCTATCAGTTTCACCAGTCTTTTTAAAGAATAAATTTAGCTTCTTTGTTTCCTTCTTTTGTAGCTTTGTACTCTATTTCCTTAATATCTATTCTTATTTTAAAATTTGTCCTCTGAGTCTTTATGATATTTTTCTTGTAATTTTTCTAATTTTTTGTTTATTTCCTAGCTCATTTATTTTCTACCTTTCTTCTTCTTTCCTATAAGATTTTATATCTGATTTTTAAAATGAAGTATGAAAAGAATATCTATAATCATATATCAAGTATGATATTCTAAAGATGATTATTATATCAATATTATTATTTATTTACTTATTCATTCAAATATTCTATAACTTTCTCATCTGGGGTTTGCTTGAATTACCAATTATATACACCAAACTGAGGGTTGTGTTACAAATTCACTTTAATATGCTGAATTTTTCCTTATTGTTTTTATTTCCCTAATGTTTGCCTTGTATATTTTAAGAAGTTATATTAAGTGCATACAGATTTTAAATTATCTTCCTAAATAAGAGCAAAAATAAGCAAATGGGACCTAATTAAAAGCTTCTGCACAACAAAGGAAATTATAAGCAAGGTGAAAAGACAGCTTTCAGAATGGGAGAAAATAATAGCAAATGAAGCAACTGACAAACAACTAATCTCAAAAATATACAAGCAACTCCTACACCTCAATTCCAGAAAAATAAATGACCCAATCAAAAAATGGGCCAAAGAACTAAATAGACATTTCTCCAAAGAAGACATACAGATGGCTAACAAACACATGAAAAGATGCTCATCATCACTCATTATCAGAGAAATGCAAATTAAAACCACTATGAGGTACCATTTCACGCCAGTCAGAATGGCTGTGATCCAAAAGTCTACAAGCAATAAATGCTGGAGAGGGTGTGGAGAAAAGGGAACCCTCTTACACTGTTGGTGGGAATGCAAACTAGTTTAGCCACTATGGAGAACGGTGTGGAGATTCCTTAAAAAACTGGAAATAGAACTGCCTTATGACCCAGCAATCCCACTGCTGGGCATACACAATGAGGAAACCAGAATTGAAAGAGACACGTGTACCCCAATGTTCATCGCAGCACTGTTTATAATAGCCAGGACACGGAAGCAACCTAGGTGTCCATCAGCAGATGAATGGATAAGAAAGCTGTTGTACATATACACAATGGAGTATTACTCAGCCATTAAAAAGAATACATTTGAATCAGTTCTAATGAGATGGATGAAACTGGAGCCTGTTACATAGAGTGAAGTAAGCCAGGAAGAAAAACACCAATACAGTATACTAATGCATATATATGGAATTTAGAAAGATGGTAACAATAACCCTGTATACGAGACAGCAAAAGAGACACTGATGTATAGGAAAGTCTTTTGGACTCTGTGGGAGAGGGAGAGGGTGGGATGATTTGGGAGAATGGCATTGAAATATGTATAATATCATATATGAAACGAGTCGCCAGTGCAGGTTCGATGCACGATACTGGATGCTTGGGGCTGGTGCACTGGGATGACCAAGAGGGATGGTATGGGGAGGGAGGAGGGAGGAGGGTTCGGGATGGGGAACACATGTATACCTGTGGCAGATTCATTTTGATATATGGCAAAACCAATACAATATTGTAAAGTTAAAAAATAAACTAAAAATTAAAAAAAAATAAAATAAATTATCTTCCTAGTGTAATTTATCATGTGTACTGGACATACTTGTAACTAATAATGTTTTTGCTTCAAAGACTATTTTGTCTAATATTAAAATACCTATTTAACTTCCTTGTGTGTGATACTTGCCTAGTATTTTTGTTTAATAATCTGTCATTTTCTTTCAATCAAAATAATATATACTTCTTATTTTAGTTGTGTCTGTTATAGAAAACATCTAACTCATTTTTATTATTAATCCACCTAAATTTTAAAAAAATTTTAGCTATCAAGTTTAGTTCACAAACATTTATTTCTTTTTTATTTCTGTTTCTGTTTGCTTTTCCAATGTTTTTTTGTCCTGACATTTTTTTGGATTGATTATAAATTTATTTCCCAATTCTGGCAAATTCACCATCTTTTTACCTCTTAAATTCTACTCCTCTCCCACATTCTTTCTTCTCTTCTAGAGCTCTAATCAGAATCATGTTAAGTCCTTACAGTCTGTTTGTGAAGAATTTCGACTTTTCTCCCCTATTGTACTGTCTGAATGCATATGCTTCTTTCTTAATATCTTCAGACAAATACTTCAATTCATGACTTTTCTCTTCAGCAGAGTCTAATTTTACTCTGGAATCTAGCTATTGAGATTTAATTTATATTATGTTCTCACATTTCCAGAATTTCTATCTGCTAATTTTCTAATTTACCTAGTCATTTTTTACTTGTCTCATATCCATGTCTAGGCTTCCACATTCCCACTTTATTTCTTTAAACATATCATATTAGCTATTTTACATCTGTATTCACTAACTACAACATCTGAAGCCCTTGAGGGTTTCTGTCTGTCTTCTGGCCATCTCTCCTTAGTGATATCTTGCTTTCGTGTGTTTTGTAATTTTTAATCGAGTGCTTGTTTTGGTATGACTTCGATAAGTGGAGTCTTGAAGCACTTGGGTGGGGTAGTGTTACCTCTGGAGATAATTTCCCTGTGTTTCTGCCTCACACCTGGCCTACATTAATATGTTTCTAGGCTGGAGGTTTACTAGAGCACAAAGGTGGTATCAGATGGAATTTCAGACCTTTGTGAGATTAAGACTGTCACTGTGAATTTTCAGAGCAGATATCTGGAATGTTTTTTGTTTTACATCAGAGTCAAGGTGAAGATTAACCAATCTTCCTTGGCTTAGAAAATATTTTTCTACCATGTCCTCTCATAAAAGGTTTAGTTTCCTGGGCCTTCCAAGTCTATGAGACTCTCAGTTATTGGGTTGGCCAAAAAGTTCATTTGGGTTTTCCACAACCTCTTACACAGGAAAGCGAAAGAACTTTTTGGCCAACCCAGTACAATTTCCCCCACCCATGATGTGGACCAAGTCCTTGTCTCTTGATCCCTGTGTGATCATTAAAGTGTGTGGCACTTGGCAACAGGAAAAAACTCTCACAGAAGCGGTTGCAGTGCCTCATTAGCACACTGATATGCGGCCCCACTCTTTGTTTTGAGACTTGTATATTTTCCTAACGTTTTAAAAGGCTTAGTACATATTTAAGGTTATCCTTTTGGTATTCTGGGCTTCCCAGGGGGTGCTAGTGGTAAAGAACTCACCTGCCAATGCAGGAGTAAGAGACTAGGTTTCCATCCCTGAATCGGGGAGATCCCTTGGAGGAGGGCATGGCAGCCCTCTCCAGTATTCTTGCCTGTTGAACTCCATGGACACAGGTGTCCGGCAGGCTATAGTCTGTGGGGTCACAAAGAGTCGGACATGACTGAGCTACCAACACACGTTTTTTGGTATCCTAGTCAGAATTCTTAGATCTTTGACGGTTGGAATATTTTTCTTTGAGAATCCCTACTCCATCATTTCTTGAGTGGGAATACAATAAGTATTTATTAGTCAGGAGATCTGACCACTGTTGTTCACCATGAAGATGCCTCCAGTATCTTGCAAGAGAAAACAAAAACAATCTTCCATTTCCTACAGCTCGGTGTGCACTAACCACACTGCCTCACATCCTGCCTTCCTTTTTACTCACTTTCCTTTTCCACTTTTCTCCACATAATTATATTCAGATACGTAAGACTGACATCTCCCTACACACACACACACACACACACACACACACACAATACTGATCTATACTCCTTCAAAAACTAATATCCATGTCAGACAAAGAGAAACCCATTTCTTTCTTTTGCTGAGCTATTGTTAAGGGAATCACAGTGACTTCAGATGAACAAGAAAGCTTGATTTTAACAACAGTTCTGTCCGTATTAGCTATGAAGGAATCTGACTTTGTGATCCAACCCATATAGTCTAAGTATCCTTTCCTGAAAAAATGAGGAAGAGTGGAGTTGGGGAAGGAGGCAGTGAGGAGTTATTCTTTCCTGTCCGGTTTTTGGTCATGAAGAGCTGGGGTGGCTCCAGGATCTGCCGCAAACAGTATGTGTGTAATTAGCAGTTTTGTACTGTACACTTGGAGATTGTTGGGAAGGTGAATTTTAGTTACACTTTCTGGTCATGATATATAAATAAATAATAAAAAGAAATTTAAGAAATAAGGAGGAAGCTGTAGATAATCTCTGAAACTCTTTTCAGATGTTCAGTTCAGTTCAGTTCAGTCGCTCAGTCGTGTCTGACTCTTTGCGACCCCATGAATCGCAGCACGCCAGGCCTCCCTGTCCATCACCAACTCCCACAGTTCACTCAAACTCATGTCCATCGAGTCAGTG
>NW_011495023.1:10192057-10192558 GCF_000754665.1 Bison bison bison
CACCAACTCCCACAGTTCACTCAAACTCATGTCCATCGAGTCAGTGATGCCATCCAGCCATCTCATCCTCTGTTGTCCCCTTCTCCTCCTGCTCCCAATCCCTCTCATCATCAGCGTCTTTTCCAATGAGTCAACTCTTCGCATGAGGTGGCCAAAGTATTGGAGTTTCAGCTTTACCATCAGTCCTTCCAATGAACACCCAGGACTGGTCTCCTTTAGGGTGGAATGGTTGGATCTCCTTGCAGTCCAAGGAACTCTCAAGAGTCTTCAACACCACAGTTCAAAAGCATCAATTCTTTGGCGCTCAGCTTTCTTCACAGTCCAACTCTCACATCCATACATGATCACTGGAAAAACCATAGCCTTGACTAGATGGACCTTTGTTGGCAAAGTAACGTCTCTGCTTTTGAATATGCTATCTAGGTTGGTCATAACTTTCCTTCCAAGGAGTAAGCATCTTAATTTCATGGCTGCAGTCACCATCTGCAGTGATTTTGGAGC
>NW_011495023.1:10192658-10200112 GCF_000754665.1 Bison bison bison
ATAACTTTCCTTCCAAGGAGTAAGCATCTTAATTTCATGGCTGCAGTCACCATCTGCAGTGATTTTGGAGCCCCAAAAAGTCTGCCACTGTTTCCACTGTTTCCCCATCTATCTCCCTTGAAGTGATGGGACTAGATGTCACTCAATCTATAAACCTGGATATGCTTTGGCATTTGGCAATTTTAAAATTGGACTTCATATGACCCAACAAATTACATGAGTTTGCTCCTCAAATAATATCTGTTATTAGAAGCATTGTTTAAAAAACACAAAAATGGAGTTACTGTATAATCCTTCTATCCCACTCCTGGGCATATATTTGGAGAAAATTTTAATTCAGAAAGATACTTTAACCCCAATGTTTATAGCAGCACTACTTGTAATGGCCAAGACATGAAAACAACCTAAACACCCATCAACAGAAGAATGGATAAAGAAGTGTAGTATGTGTATATGTGAGTGTGTGTATCAGCTGTAAAGAAGAATGAAATAATACCATTTGCAGTAGTATGGATGGACCTAGAGATTATCACACTAAGTGAAGTAAGTCAGACAGGGAAAAACAAACATTATATGATATCACTTATAGGTGGAACCTGAAAAAAAGTACAAATGAATTTGCAAAATAGAAATAGACCCATAGACACAGAAAACAAACTTAGGTTTACCAAAGGGAAAGATGGGGGAGGGATAAATTAAGAGATTGGGATTAGCATATATACATTACTATATTTAAAATAGATAAACAACAAGGACCTACTATACAGCACAAGGAACTATACTCAATATTTTGTAAAAACCTATAACGGAAAAGAATCTGAAAAATAAATATTCATTGTGCTGTACGCCTGAAACTGACACAACATTGTTAATCAACTATAGTTTAATTTAAAAAAAGAAAAGAAAAAAATATAGAAGGCTTGCTGAGTCAGAGGCACAAGCCTTCATGAGCCAAAGAGTTGACATGACTAGCTTTCTGTGTTCCCTATGTGGCACATCCCAAGTTGAAATGCTTGTGCTCAACTTCAGAAGCTGTTTCCTTGGAAAATTTTATTTAAAGTCTTTCACTTATCAATATCTGCATCTGCTTAATCAACTCAAAAACACTCAGTCCTGCATTCTGAGTTGGGCTGGGTGATTAATGAGTAAATTAATTGTCTTGCAGACAAAATACCCAGTTTTAATGATCAGTGTACCCTGGAACATTCTGGTTGTTCATTTGTCCCCAGAGTTGTTGCTAAGTGGTGCCCTCACATGTCTTCCCCTTGATCAGCTCTCTCCCTTTCATCTCCCAGAAGGAGAGCAGGGCTCTCCCAGACCAAGGCCCAGGGCTCCAAGTGCCCAGACAGAGCCACCAGGTTGCAACTCCCTCTCCTCCCCTGGGAGGCACACTTGTCCAGCACAACCACAGCCAAATGGAAAGTGGGAAAAAGCAGTCTTCTTTGGCAACAACAGTAGTGCACTCACTGCCAAACCGTATGAATTCATGTCAGCAAAGACTGGCATTTCTTGAAATTCTCCAAACAAATAAAAGGAAAAACCTAGCTGTATTTGCATGCAGAACATATTCAGTCCAGACAACCACTAATTTTCTTCCAGGATTCAAGACCTGAGATTCTGACATCTTGCAGATGAGCCCCTTGTCATGTTGTTTTTCTCTGTCCTGTATCCTATTTATTCCACTGGCAGAAGGGAACCATATTTCATTTCCCTAAGAAGCTACTCCCCTAAGATCAAAGGACGGATCTGGTAATGAACTTACAAGGATGGGCTCTAAGACCATGGCTGGAAGAACGCATTTGGGAAAACAGGTCTGGGTGAGAAAGCCTTCATTAGTGCATGAATACAATTTATTTACCCAAGGATGGCCTGTGTGTTTTTGTTTGTACTGCTACAGATTTCACAGATAGGCTTCAGGCAATACAGTACCTGGAAAAACACACAGCAAAGTCCAGGTGTGCATTGCATACAAGAACATATGCATTAACTTTTTATAGAAATAAATAATTAGGACACAGCTTCACTCTCTGGTTATACACTGGATCAACACTAGAGAGCTAAGTGGTCAATCAGCATAAACCCAGGAGACCTGAACCAAGATAAATTAAGCCAAGGTTGAAGAGATAGGTTTTAGAAAAGATTTTTTTCTGAAAGGAAAAATGGTCATAATTATGATAATTTTAATCAACTGAATTCATAATCAAACAGTCTGAGAAAAGTTCATGTACCATATAGTGGCCTGATAAGGTACATTATAGAGAATGACAGATTCTAGAGAATGAAATATATCAGGTAGAAATAATTTCTAGGTCATCAACATCCTGTCGTTCATCACTGACGCTAAAACACTTCTGCCAAGCAAGATAATAGAATAGTTGTTTTAAGATTTTTACAAAAATAAATCTTATTCATTTCTAATATTTTCACTACTTTCTAATTTGTAACCTACTTCTAAGGGCTCCCCTGGTGGCTCAGATGACAAAGAATCTGCCTATAATGCATGAGGTCCAGGTTTGATCCCCTGGAAATGGGGATGGCTACCCACTCCAATATTCTTGCCTGGAGAATTCCACGGACAGAGGAGCCTGGCACATTACAGTCCATAGAGTCGGACGCAACTGAGCATGCACGCACACATGTATACATGTATAACTCGGTACTAAGTACTATGGGGAAATAACAAAGGATAAGACATGATGTCTAACGTTAGTGAGATTAGTACTAATAGAAGAGAGGCCATTATAAGTGGGGCATCAGAAGAACAATTAGTTGAGTGGGGCATCAGAAGAACAATTAGTTGGAGGGAATCTGACAAATTTTGAAAATCTGTACACAGAGGCCAATTCAGATGAAGGGCTAGGTCTTGCTAATTATAAATTATTTACTTTCTCATAAATCTCACTCATCATATATAAAATATGAGAACTGATTTAAGATTTTAGTGAGTGATTGTGTAACTGAACATGTATTTGGAGTTCCCCAAATCTAGGAAACACATTAGTTTTTATTTTCTGAACACTCCCCCTAGTATCCCACACAAGAGGTAGAATAAATGCCCTCAAATATCACACTGTGCCTCTCTGAATCTTAGAGACCGACTGTAATAATCTGGTGCTAGTAGTAAGGAACCTGCCTGCCAATGCAGGAGACACAGGACATGTGGGTTCAGTCCCTGGGTCAGGAAGACCTAACGGAGGAGAGCACGGCAACCCACTCCAAATTCCACGGACAGAGGAGCCTGGCCAGCTACAGTCCATAGGGTTGCAAAATGTTGGACCCAGCTGAAGCAACTTAGCAAGCATATTATAATCTGCGCCTTTATTGAAAAGATTTCTTTGAGGCTCATGCCATTCAGCTCTGCTGTTTTCTGTTCTTCCTTTTCATAGTCATTTTCACACGCTAGCTTTCGCTGCATAACAAACTGATCTAAAGCTTAAGGGCTTGAAACAAGAATCATTTACACTCATAATTCTGCAGGGCAGAGATTTGGACCGTGCTCCTCTGGGGTTTTCTTCTGGTCTCAGCTGGACTCATTCCTGCTGCCAGAATGACGGAGATATGGCTAGAGCAGGCCGACCTCAGGTGGGACAGCATATTTCTGCTCCACGTGAACAAGGCCAGCAGACTAGCTTGGGGTGCTGGGAAGAACCAGGAAGGAAACAGGTGGAGGCACTCAAGGTTTTTGAGGCCCAGGTTCCAAACCACCATTTCCATCACTCTCTGTACGTCTGCTGATACAAGTTATAAGACCAACACAAATGCAAGGGGAAAGGAAGAGATGTCTTTTGGGGTGGGAAGGTGGGAAGGGCTATAATCACCAATGGCAAGGATGTGGGGAGAGACACAGCAATGGGGTCATGTCTGCCTCTCTCCTTTCTGATCTTCTGGTTCCTCCTCCTCTGTCACTGAGGAGTTCTTGCAGTCATGGTCCTCATCGTTTCCCATCCATCCTTTGACCTCAAGATCTACATACAGCTTTCTACTTTCCAGGTTCCTAACCTCTTTATCACCATAGACTTCCACCTCCATGATATCCATTGCTCATCTGTTGCCTTGCCACGTCCTGGACCTAGTCTACTTTGGAACAGATCTACCGGCAATGTTAGACGTCAACACCCCGCTTCCTGACATAATCTCAACCCTTTGGGCTCTCATGATAACCTGACCCCTTATCATGGGCTTTCTTGGCCTTTCCTCTGGGCCTTTAACACTTCTTCCCATCTATCAGTTCACTTTCTGGTTACTTCCTTTACTGTTAGATGCTATGCTACTTCATTTCAATCACTCTCCTCTTTATATCTTCAGATTCTTTCAAAAAATACATCACATCTATGTGACAGCTTAGGTGCTGTTCCCTAAAGGAAACAGATGGCCACACCCCACCCCAATATTCAGCAGGACATTAGAGACAAACCTGGGCTCACAAATGAGACATCTCACGCTGGGGCCTGTGCAGAGTCAGTCCTGGCTTACTCCGCAATTCGTATTCTTTGACACCTGCCACAGTGGTTGTTATTGTCTGGAGTATACGGAGTCCTTACATGTGTTCCTTGTTTACTGTGGTATTTTAGCTTAGCCAGGACATTAGGAAAGCAAAGGAAGACTAAGTCTATTTACAAAGGGACATAGAAGAGAAACTTTTTTCCTATGAGCTCTTGGCAAATAAACTTGAAACGGCACTAGGAAAATTTGATGGTTTCCGCTCCACCCTCCTAAGCCTCCTACCATCCTAATCTCGCCTCACCTACCTGCAGAGGCTGGAAGAACACAGTAAAGCCTTGACTATTTCCTGAGCCAGTAGTCATTTTTAACTTCTCAGAAATAGAGGAACAAAATGCTAGCAATATATTAAAAAAAAAAAAAACATAAACACTGAAAATGAGTTTCTATTCATGGAGGCCAAGTGGTAAAATGTGGCATTTGTTTAAGAAGGACAGAGTGAGTGCCCAAGTTACATTACCCATAATTGAATGTGTTGAAATCCTCAGAATTGGTGAAGCCTTCTGGTTATACAAGTGCAAAACCTCCTTGTAGGGAATGGACCTCATTTTCTCTAACTAACTGTTACCAGGCGCCTATTTCACTTTAAAAAATACACTGTATTCTTTTACCTCAACCGTCACTATTTTATTTCAAATTTTTCCATAAACAAATAGAGCACTGAAGACAGAGAAGAACACTTAGGTCCATGAACATGATTCTTTCATCCAGATCACAGCACTAATAAATTTTATACTCAACCTGAACACAAATCTTCCAGCATCTACTTCAGCATCCTCTTCCTGTCTTACAAGGTCAGAACAAACACAGTTATGTATTGCTTCTTTAATACACTTGCTTTCTTTCTGAGTATTGCCCTTCTTGGTAGCTATCAATATATACCTGAACATCCTAGTCTAAGACAAACTGCATTACCTAGCAGAATAAAACAGCAAAATTCCTCCTCCTCTCCTGCCACTTTCACTTTATTGCTCTGTACCATTTAATTTGCCCATATTTGCTCAGCCCCCAAAGCAAAGTTGTCTTAAAGGGAAATGATCAGCAGTGCATGCTTCCTCCAGCATCCTTAGATGACTCATTGAAAGATCAGTGACCCAATCAGCATAAATGTGCAGTTTGAAAAATAACTAAAATATAGCCAACGAATGAGTCTCCAATAACAAATAGAATGGGAATAATACAGGCAATCAGTGGCTTAGAAACAGGCTAAATTATAAAGCTTTGCGTTTAAATTAGCTATTAAATGGAAGAGGTTTGTTTGTTTTTCAAGTGAAGAACCTTTTCAATCATACTAGCTCCCAATATCAACCATAGAATAGTGTCCACAGAGATGGAGAGTAATTTGACTCAACTCTGATCACCAGGGTGGCAGTTTTTAAAATCAGGTCCAGTAACCACTTGCAAGGAAACACTTGCAGAGGGAGTTGCTAGAGGTGACACCTGGACCAACAGCAGACCCACCAGGTCACACTTCCTGTGGAAAAACCCTTTTCGGGAGGGGGCAGGCAGGGATGAGGGTATGAGGAAGAGAAAGTGTGGAAAGCTAGTCACTTACGACATCATTCTAGGTCATTTGCCTCTCATTTGATATTGTGGGAATTTTTCCAGAGAGTGAGGTTATTAAGCCTAAAAAGAGAATTTGAATATTCATAATTTGGGTATAACCTCTATGTGGAAACCTCAGTATCTTTTAAGGAGCACACTGGAACCCTTCAACCGAAGCCACTACTACACTCTACATATTTAGAATCTGGGTTTCAACATGCATAAGAAACTTAAGGTAAAAAAATTTCAAATCACAATTCTCAAAAAAAAAAAAAAAATCACAATTCTCAAAGAAACATGGCTTTGAGCTGTAAATGACTCTGACAGGAAACTAGTATTAGACTTGGAAATAATGCCTCAGACAACCTCAAACTTGGAGCAAAGAAGGAAATTTTCCACTGGTATAAGCATTTTTCAAACTTCTTTCCTGTCTATGCACCATCATCACTCCAAACCCAGCCCCACCTCAACAATGGCAGATTTATAGAGAGAATCAAAATGCAAATTTGAATCATAAGGTAAAATATTGGGTAGTAGCAGAAAACTAGGATACTACAGACTCTATTATAGCAATGAAAAAAATCGTACTGAGGATGTAGAAAATAGAGAATGTAAGTTGTATACTCAGTTGTGTCCAGCTCTTTGCAACACCACGGACCGTAGCCCACCAGGCTCCTCTGTCCATGGAATTCTCCAGGCAAGAATACTGAAGCGGGTTGCCATTTCCTCCTCCAGGGGATCTTCCTGACCCAGGGATCAAACCTGCCTGTATCTCTTGCATCTCTTGTATTGGCAGGCAGATTCTTTATCTCTGTGCCACCTGGGAAGCATTTAGAACTAGAAGTAGTAGAAACAATTTAGTGTGAACTAATATTTTTATTATCTATTCATTAATATTATTTTAATTTAATATTATTTAATATTATCTATTCATTAAAATAGATAATATTAAATAATATTTAATAGGTGCCTTTATTTGCCTGAGAGCTATGTGATATTAAAAGTTCAGGTTTTAGGAGCAATTCTACCATTGAAGACTTGTATTATTTATAGTTTAACAAAACTATAAAATATTGAAATCTCACTTTTTGTCACCAATAAAAGTTGGCTTAAAGCTCAACATTCAGAAAACGAAGATCGTGGCATCCGGTCCCGCCACTTCATGGGAAATAAATGGGGAAACAGTGGAAACAGTGTCAGACTTTATTTTTTTGGGCTCCAAAATCACTACAGATAGTGACTGCAGCCATGAAATTAAAAGACGCTTACTCCTTGAAAGGAAAGTTATGACCAACCTAGATAGCATATTCAAAAGCAGAGACATTACTTTGCCAACAAAGGTCCGTCAAGTCAAGGCTATGGTTTTTCCTGTGGTCATGTATGGATGTGAGTGTTGGACTGTGAAGAAG
>NW_011495023.1:10200432-10222289 GCF_000754665.1 Bison bison bison
AAAGAGACTCGGGTTCCATCCCTGGGTTGGGAAGATCCCCTGGAGAAGAAAATGGCAACCCACTCCAGTATTCTTGCCTGGAGAATCCCATGGAGAGAGGAGCCTGGTAGGCTACAGTCCACGGGGTTGCAAAGAGTTGGACACAACTGAGCGACTTCACTTTCATTCATTAAAAAGGGGAAATATAAAGTAATCACACAGCCAAAAAAACATAAATTACAAGAAGAGTGATGTCTTACTTTATTGTTCAGTGTTGACTTTGAGAGTGATTAAAATTTATATTTTATGAAATATTTAATGAATATGAAATCAACATGGATATACTGGTGTATTGACCATTATATTCAAAAACTATTTTCAGAAGTAAAATTATTTCTAAAAGTGAGAGCTATATATATATATTTAAAGCAAAATTTTAAAAAGCTTCTATGTGTATCTGAATATTAAAAATAGAAAACAGAATAATTACATATATTTGTACTTTATCCACTTATTAGTACCATGTCACTAGTATTTTCCTCATACTTATCATCTGCTTTCCTGAGAAATGAAAAGCCAGTTCTAACTTGATTTTTTAAGTATTTTCAGGTCATTTCTGCTGCAAGTGGTTATTGCAGAAAGAAAACAGAGCAATAAAATAGTTACAGATTTAGTCCACACAAAGCCACCACAGCAAGATCTTAGCCTTTGTTAATTTTTTTCTTACACTTAAACTATAATTTTCCCTAGTTTCTCTCTGACTTTCTACTTGACCTTGTGTGTCTCCCATGCCTTTTAGAAAGGACCATGTACAGTGGCTGAGGTGAGCTGACACAAGGCACCAGAGACAGGAGCAAAGAAAGCTGGACCAAGGAAAACGGTAAGATTAAAAAAATTGCATTGTTTAAGCTGTTAAATTTTTGATAACAGAAAATAAAACATTATTTTAAATATTTATATAAATTTCAATAAATTAATCTATATATGTATGTAGGTATATATAATATATGTGTGTGTCTAATAAACAGATAAGATGTGCAGTCTATTCAGATACCCCAAGGGCATTTGTGAGGACCTAGATATCATGTTGTAGCATATATATTATATGCATACATACGTACATTACATACTGAAGAAGTGTGGAGTTTCCTTTGAATTTACCAGGTACAAATTTTTAAAAACAGCCTGCACAGGTCTCATTCATTTCTCAAAGACAAAGCTTGGCAGGTACCTGTCAGTGCAAGACGGTGATTTAGAGTTCACTTCACAGTCTAGCATTTAGTACTTCATGAAGAATTTTTAAAAATATACGTTGCATGTTTTACTCTGTTTGCATATTATATAAAATATAATCCTTTTTCTAAATAACAAAATAGATATTATTCAGCAGCAAACTAATGTGAATATAACACTTAAGGTCAGACTAAAACCTTTGGCTTCTGTATCACTCATTCATAGATGAGTAAAGCTAAGCTATACTGGGGATACAGGAAATGTTTTCTAGAGTATACACCTGGATAAAACATTGCATAGCAATGTAACTTTGGAAAAGACAATGCTCTTTTCTTCCCTGGGAAATTTATTTGTAATATATAGCAGCATTCTAAAGATTCTGAGAAATCCTGTGAGGTAACACAAAGGATGAGATTGTTACTTCAGACATACTAATCAGAAATCTTTCCTGCGCATTACTAATAATTTCATAAAAATGGTCAGCTGGTGCAAGTGAAGCAGGAAGATGCCCAAAGACAAAGGGTGATGCTCCCTGTGCTTCCTTCCAACATCACACATGGGCTTTCCGGCTCATAATATTGATGAACTTTGAGAATCAGATACACATACTATGATGTCACAAGCCTTGAATATGTAGGTTATAAAATCACTCCATCTTATATATCAGATAGCTTCTCTGGTGGCTCAGAGGGTAAAGCATCTGCCTCCAATGCAGGAGACCTGGGTTCGATCCCTGGGTGGGGAAGATCCCCTGGAGAAGGAAATGGCAACCCACTCCAGTATTCTTGCCTGGAAAACCCCATGGACAGAGAAGCCTGGTGGACTACAGTCCACAGGGTTGCAAAGAGTCAGACACAACTGAGCGACTTCACTTTCATTGTATATCAGATAGTTGTATGTCTTATCTGACATTTCTGAACAGCACGCTTTAAAAAAACCATAGATTCTAAGTTTGTTTTCAGTAAGCAATTCTGAACCACAAACTTCTTACTAAAAGCATTTGACAGGTAAGGATTCTACTGCTGGCAAAGACTATGAGTCTGTTTACCAGGAAGTTAGTTTCAGTCAGGTTAACAGGTAAGAATGATTCTCTTACTCTTAACAGTAATGGGGAAGAAATGGATCATGGGCCAGTTTCCTTAATTCCTTTCACTCCACTCTGAAGTTTAAAAATATCTGCATGTTTGATTTGTTTAATCTAGTTTTCAACACCTTATTTAACTAATGAATAATTTTCCAAATATTAATATACAAAGAACACATTTTGGGAAACATCAGATTAAATCTAAGATTCTTTTTAGTTATTTAATTATATAAATTACTTGAAACCTCAGACAAGATATTTAACCTCATTAAACTTCATTTCATATCTGTAAAGTGGAGATGATATTTATATTTTGCAGAATTATAGCAGTTATTATGAATAATATATAAAATACCTGTTACAATTTAGCACAGGACCTATTATACTTTGGCATTAAATATGTAGTAGCCTTTGCCTCAATGGTATTTGAGTTTGGGTATCAATTTTCATTCTTAACTTAAAAACAACTCTTATTATCCAGTGTCACACTTTAGGAATTTGTTCCAGCAGCACTACATTTCCAAGTACCAAAATTTGTAATTTTTCACTGGTTCATTTTAGATTGCCACAATTTACTGGTTTAAATCAATATAAATGTATTACCTCACAGTGTCTCTGGTCAGGAATCTGGGCTGAAAATCAGATGAAAATCAAGACTCAGTTAAAATCAAGGTATTGGCTAAGACTTCAACCTTGTATAAGTCTTTGGGTCCTCCTTAGGCTTACTGAAGGACTTCTCTTGTGGCTCAGAAGGTAAAACATCTGCCTACAATGCAGGAGACCCGGGTTCGATCCCTGGGTCAGGAAGATTCTCTGGAGAAGGAAATGGCAACCCACTCCATTACTCTTGCCTGGAAAATCCATGGATGAAGGAGTGTGGTAGGCTACAATCCCCAGGGTCGAAAAGAGTAGGACACGACTGAGCAACTTCACTTGGTCACTTGGTTAGGCTTACTAATTGTTGACAGAATCCAGTGCTCATGACTGCAGGACTCCTGCCGATTCATTTCTTCAAACTAGCAGGACTTTATACAACCAAGTAATCCAACTGAGGGGTAGCTACTCCATTATAATCACAGAATTATGAGGAAGGAATTTATACACTGTGGAGCAGAAACCTTCGTGGTCTTCATAGGTTTCTTCCTACAACAAATATATTTGTATTTTTGTTTCCTCTATGTGTTCCAGTAATGAGTTCTCTTATCTCCCACAGTTACTGTCTTTTTATCATGTTATGTTTTCAGATTAGGATAACTAGGATTAACCTAGAGATTCATATCTCCTCTCAGTTCAAACAAATCTGTTCTATCATGTCATTCACAATTTTCTTTTCTCCATCTATATGGTTTGTTTGTTCCTGCTGGAATCCCTAATGAAAGTATCTTGAACCTCCTGAGTCTAAACTTCTTGCTTCTTCCATTCAGTTTAGTCGCTCAGTCCTGTCTGACTCTTTGCAACCCCATGAACTGAAGCATGCCAGGCCTCCCTGTCCATCACTAAAGCCCAGAGTTTACCCAAACTCATGTCCATTGAGTCAATGATGCCATGCAACCATCTCATCCCTTCTCCTCCTGCCCTCAATCTTTCCCAGCATCAGGGTCTTTACCAATCAGTCAGCTCTTCGCATCAGGTGGCCAAAGTATTAGAGTTTCAGCTTCAACATCAGTCCTTCCAATGAACACCCAGGACTGATCATCTTTAGGATGGACTGGTTGGATCTCCTTGAAGTCAAAGAGACTCTCAACAGTCTTCTCCAACACTGCAGTTCAAACGCATTAAGTCTTCAGCGTTCAGCTTTCTTTATAGTCCAACTCTCACATCCATACGTGACTACTGGAAAAATCATAGCCTTGACTAAACAGACCTTTGTTGACAAAGTAATGTCTCTGCTTTTTAATATGCTGTCTAGGTTGATCATAACTTTCCTTCCAAGGAGTAAGTGTGTTTTAATTCCATGGCTGCAATCACCATCTGCAGTGATTTTGGAGCCCCCAAAAATAAAGTCAGCCACTGTTTCCACTGTTTCCCCATCTATTTGCCATGAAGTGATGGGACCAGATGCCATGATCTTCGTTTTCTGAATGTTGAGCTTTAAGCCAACTTTTTCACTCTCCTCTTTCACTTTCATCAAGAGGCTCTTTAGTTCTTCTTCACTTTCTGCCTAAGGGTGGTGTCATCTACATATCTGAGGTTATTGATATTTCTCCCGGCAATCTTGATTCCAGCTTGTGCTTCTTCCAGCCCAGCGTTTCTCATGATGTTTTCTGCATAGAAGTTAAATAAGCAGGGTGACAATATACAGCGTTGATCTACTGCTTTTCCTATTTGGAATTAGTCTGTTGTCTCATGTCCAGTTCTAACTGTTCCTTCCTGATCTGCATATAGGTGTCTCAAGAGGCAGGTCGGGTGGTCTGGTTTTCCCATCTCTTTCAGAATTTTCCACAGTTTATTGTGATCTACACAGTCAAAGGCTTTGGCATAGTCAATAAAGCAGAAATAGATGTTTTTCTGGAACTCTCTTGCTTTTTTGATGATTCAACAGATGTTGGCAATTTGATCTCTGGTTCCTCTGCCTTTTCTAAAACCAGCTTGAACATTAGGACGTTCACAGTTCATGTACTGCTGAAGCCTGGCTTGGAGAATTTTGAGCATTACTTTACTAGTGTGTGAGATGAGTGCAATAGTGCGGTAGTTTGAGTACTTTTTGGCATTGCCTTTCTTTGGATTGGAATGAAAACGGACCTTTTCCAGTCTTGTGGCCACTGCTCAGTTTTCCAAATTTGCTGACATATTGAGTACAGCACTTTCCCAGCATCATCTTTTAGGATTTGAAATAGCTCAACTGGAATTCCACTAGCTTTTTTCATAGTGATGCTTCCTAAGGTCCACTTGACTTCACATTCCAGGATGTCTGGCTCTAGGTGAGTGATCACACCATCGTGATTATCTGGATCATGAAGATCTTTATTGTACAGTTCTGTGTATTCTTGCCACCTCTTCTTAACATCTTCTGTTAGGTCTGTTAGGTCTATATCATTTATAGATATGTATCTATATATCTATGCTGCTGCTGCTGCTGCTAAGTAGCTTCAGTCGTGTCCGACTCTGTGTGACCCCATAGACAGCAGCCCACCAGGCTCCACCGTCCCTGGGATTCTCCGGGCAAGAACAGTGGAGTGGGTTGCCATTTCCTTCTCCAATGCATAAAAGTGAAAAGTGAAAGTGAAGTCGCTCAGTCGTGTCTGACTCCTAGCGACCCCATGGACTACAGCCCACCAGGCTCCTCCATCCATGGGATTTTACAGGCAAGAGTACTGGAGTGGGGTGCCATTTCCTTCTCCGCTATATATCTATAGCTATATATATATATATATATATATATAGCTATATATCATTTATAGCTTCTATTAGGTCCATATCATTTCTGTCCTTTATTTAGCCCATCTTTGCATGAAATGTTCCCTTGGTATCTCTCATTTTCTTGAAGAGATCTCTAGTCTTGCTTCTTAAGTTCTCTTTTACAACTTTCTTATGTTGGAAAGGGGCTTCCCTGGTGACTCAGATGGTAAAGAATCTGCATGTCAATGCAGGAGATCCAAGTTCCAACCCTGAGTCAGGAAGACCCCCTGAAGAGGAAATGGCAACCACTCCAGTATTCTTGCCCAGAAAATCCCACGGACAGAGGAGCCTGATGGGCTACAGTCCATGGTGTCGCAAAAGAGTCAGACACAACTTAGCAATGAAATAAGAACAACAAATGTTGGAAAAGAATTTCTGAAGTTACAAAAAAAATATTCTCAAATTTCACTGAGTTTTTAGTTATAATTGTTTTAAATTTCTTATAGAATTTTCTGCTAACTGTTTAATCAATTATAAAAAGGGTAAATTAATAATTATAGAGAAATGATGTGATTTAGAACAACATATTGGCTGCGTGGGCTCAGGGGGGCTGAGAGAAGCTACTCCACGTTCAAGGTCAGGAGGGGCGACCTCATCCAAGGTAAGGAGCAGTGGCTGCACTTTCCTGGAACAGCCGTGAAGAGATACCCCATCACCAGATGGTCAACACTGAAATCAGATTGATTATATTCTTTGCAGCCAAAGATGGAGAAGCTCTATACAGTCAGCAAAAACAAAACAGGGAGATGACTCTGTGGCTCAGATCAACTCCTTATTGCCGAACTCAGACTTAAATTTAAGAAAGTGGGGAAAACCACTAGACCATTCAGGTATGACCTAAATCAAATCCCTTATGATTATACAGTGGAAGTGAGAAATAGATTTAAGGGACTAGATCTAATAGACAGAGTGCCAGATGAACTATGGACAGAGGTTCATGACATTGTACAGGAGACAGGGATCAAGACCATCCCCATGGAAAAGAAATGCAAAAAAGCAAAATGGCTGTCTGAGAAGGCCTTACGAATAGCTATGAAAAGACGATAAGCACAAAGCAAAGGAGAAAAGGAAAGATATTCCCATTTGAATGCAGAGTTCCAAAGAATAGGTAGGAGAGATAAGAAAGCCTTCCTCAGCGATCAGTGCAAAGAAATAGAGGAAAACAACAGAATGGGAAAGACTAGAGATCTCTTCAAGAAAATTAGAGATACCCATTCATGCAAAGATGGGCTCAATAAAGGACAGAAATGGTATGGACCTAACAGAAGCAGAAGACATTAAGAAGAGGTGGCAAGAATACACAGAAGAACTGTACAAAAAAGATCTTCACGACCCAGATAATCACGATGGTGTGATCACTCACCTAGAGCCAGACATCCTGGAACATGAAGCCAAGTGGGCCTTAGAAAGCATCACTACGAACAAAGCTAGGGGAGATCATGGAATTCCAGTTGAGCTCTTTCAAATCCTGAAAGATGATGCTGTTGAAAGTGCTGCCCTCAATACGCCAGCAAATTTGGAAAACTCAGCAGTGGCCACAGGACTGGAAAAGGTCCATTTTCATTCCAATCCAAAAGAAAGGCAATGTCAAAGACTGCTCAAACTACCACACAATTGCACTCATCTCACACACTAGTAAAGTACTGCTCAAAATTCTCCAAGCCAGACGTCAGCAGTACGTGACCTGTGAACTTCCAGATGTTCAAGCTGGTCTTAGAAAAGGCAGAGGAATCAGAGATCAAACTGCCAACATCTGCTGGATCATCGAAAAAGCAAGAGAGTTCCAGAAAAAAATCTACTTCTGCTTTATTGATTATGCCAAGTCTACTTCCTTTGACTGTTTGGATCACAATAAATGGTGGAAAATTCTGAAAGAGATAGGAATACTAGACCACCTGATCTGCCTCTTGAGAAACCTATATGCAGGTCAGGAAGCAACAGTTAGAACTGGACATGGAACAACAGACTGGTTCCAAATAGGAAAAGGAGTACGTCAATGCTGTATATTGTCACCCTGCTTATTTAACTTCTATGCAGAATACATCATGAGAAACTCTGGGCTGGAAGAAGCATAAGCTGGAATCAAGATTGCCATGAGGAATATTAATAACCTCACATATGCAGACGATACCACCCTTATGGCAGAAAGTGAAGAGGAACTAAAAAGCCTCTTGATGAAAGTGAAAGAGGAGAGTGAAAAAGTTGGCTTAAAGCTCAACATTCAGAAAACGAAGATCATGGCATCTGGTCCCATCACTTCATGGCAAATAGATGGGGAAACAGTGGAAACAGTGTAAGACTTTATTTTTTTGAGCTCCAAAATCACTGCAGATGGTGATTGCAGCCATGGAATTAAAACACGCTTACTCCTTGGAAGGAAAGCTATGACCAACCTAGGCAGCACATTAAAAAGCAGAAATATTACTTTGCCAAACAACGTCCATCTAGTCAAGGCTATGGTTTTTCCAGTGGTCATGTATGAATGTGAGAGTTGGACTGTGAAGAAAGCTGAGCACCAAAGAACTGATGCTTTTGAACTGTGGTGTTGGAGAAGACTCTTGAGAGTCCCTTGGACTGCAAGGAGATCCAACCATTCCATCCTAAAGGAGACCAGTCCTGGGTGTTCATTGGAAGGACTGATGCTATGGCTGAAACTCCAATACTTTGGCCACCTCATGCAAAGAGTTGACTCATTGGAGAAGACCCTAATCCTGGGAGGGATTAGGGGCAGGAGGAGAAGGGGACAACAGAGGATGAGATGGCTGGATGACATCACCGACTCAATGCACATGAGTTTGGGTGAACTCCAGGAGTTGGTGATTGACAGGGAGGCCTGGTGTGCTGCGATTCATGGGGTCACAAAGAGTTAGACACAACTGAGCGACTGAACTTAACTGAACTGAGAACAACGTATTTAAAGCTGTGCGATCCTGACTTGCTGCAAAATAGATTTTCAAAGTCTTCTGTTATCACAAAATAAATAGAGGTTTACAAAATATTAGCATTTGATCTTGCATTCAGTTCTTGGATAAATATTTATTATGTTAAATATATTATTCTAGTATTAGGTCAGAAGTGGATAAAAGAAATTAAAAAAAAAAAAAAGCTTTTCAAAGGAAAAGAACAAAAACAAAATCTACTCCCATATACTCCCATTCTAGAATCATTTTATGCTATTTTTTCTAGTTGTACAACTTGACCCTCCTCTTTCATGCTGTAATATTTCTGAATCTGTTTACTGATTATTTAATTATAAACTGTCATTGAAAATTAGTGGGGAAAAGTATAATTAGTTAACAAATCATACAAGAATTTCTTATTCCTAGAAAGTAAATTGGTTTCTTTTCTCACATCATACAAAAAGAGTAATTCCCCATAGATCTAGGACTTCAATGTGAGATATAAAAGATTAAATCTTAGAAAAAAATAGAATATTATTTCCCCGAGGAAAGAAAAGATTTCTTAAATAAGAGCCAGAAAGAGTAAACATGGAAGTAAGGTAAATGTAAAAGTATGCATTTACTCTAAAATTAGGACAAGCTACAAGAACATACCCTGGTGGCTTAGATGGCAAAGCGTCTGCCTGCAATGTGGGAGACCCGGGTTCGATCCCCGGGTCGGGAAGATCCCCTGGAGAAGGAAGTGGCAACCCACTCCAGTATTCTTGCCTAGAAAATCCCATGGATGGAGGAGCCTGGCGGGCCACAGTCCATGAGGTTGCAAAGAGTCGGACACAACTGAGCAACTTCACTTTCACTTTCATAAGAACATACATGTAATTGGTTACTGTTTAGTACCTGAAACAAATCAAAAAATCTGAACCCATTTGATATATATATATATATATAAACAAAATGGATACATAGTCATTTCATAGCAAAGGACAAAGAAATGCATAATAAAGATATGAAAATTTCCTCAAGTTAATTTATAACCAAGCACAGGGAAATTAAACCACAATGAGACACAAACTCATATACATTTGACTGACATAATTAAAAGGTCAGAAAGTTTTGATGTGTGTATAGAGTAATGAGCTTTCTCTAGCATGGATAAAGGCTGTGTAAATTGTCAGAGCATCTTGGAAAACAATACAGCATTCTCTAGAAAACGTGAAGATGTACACACCAGAATTAAAATTTCAGTTCTGTTATAACCGAGGAAAACAAGGCATGCTCAAGATGCTTGCAAGAGTGTGTACATCAGCCTTGTCTGTGTTAGAATCAATGTGTAAACAACCCAAGGCTTCCCTGGTGGTTCAGATGGTAAAAAATATGCCTGAAATACAAGAGATCTGGGTTCAATCTCTAGGTCAGGAAGAACCCCTGGAGAGGGGAATGGCAACCCACTCCAGTATTCTTGCCTGGAGAATCCCATGGACAGAAGAGCCTGGAGGGCTATAGTCCATGGGATTGTAAAGAGTCAAACACAGTTGAGTGACTAATACTTTCACGAACCCAAATGTACATCAACAATAGAATGCACAAAGAACAAACACATTGGCTATTCAATGGAATAACATCTAGCAGGAAAAATGAAAGAACTAGAACCTAAAGGAACCACTCAGATACATCTGAGAAAACCGATGACTGAGCAATAAATGCAAGTCAAGAAAATCTTCCAGCATGTTTCCATTTGCATCAAGATAAGCCAAATTAAGCTTTATTTGAGGGGGATACATTTCTATAAAGAAAAGAAAGTGCCTGAGTAATGGGGAATGATTATAGAGACAGGAAGAAATAGTGGTTTTAAGCAGGAGTTAAATAGCTCTGGTTCCAGATCTGCTACTAATTCACTGTGTGACCTCAGTCAGTTGCCCTACCTCTGTTCTTCAGTTTCCTCGTGTAAAAATGGGGTAATAATTGCACCTGTTTCATAAGATTATATATGGGCAACTCAGTTTGAATTGCTCTACATGTTTGTTCTTCCTTATTCAGGTTCACTTCTGTACATTAGTGGAGATGAGGCAGAGGGGTGCAATCTGAACAGAGCCCCCTGGAGCTCCAAACACATTCTTAAATCATCTCCATAAGGAGGTTGGCACATTCCCAGTGACATTTTATTCCATTCTTTAAACTACACATGTACACTATGTGCCTCTTTTACATGTCCTATATCTTAGATGTTTAGAGATATAGACACAGACATTTTAGACTATATTTGCCCATTTCTTTCTCTTAAAAAGTGCGATATACCATTTAAATTACAAACTCCCAATTAATGGACTATTTTACTTTTTCTTCTATTTCCTAGAATTGGTATTCAAATATTATTTGTTAGATTGATTTCATTCTAGGCAGCACTTGATGTACACACACAAATTGGTTTTTAATCCGCATATTCGATTATGGTGAAACTTCTAAGGAATAAACAATTTCCTCTGGGCAATGGTTCTTTTGTAAGACTGTAAATCTATTAATTTACTCTAAGAATTTAGTGTAATTTAGTAAATTTGTAGCTGGAAGGGACTTTAGTTTAATTCTTATTTAAGAAACTGAAGTATAGTGAAATCAAGTTGTCCAAAATGGCTTAGTTTCCTTTACAAACTCCTCCTAACATTGTTAAGATCTCAGAAAATGTGTGAAATTTCTTGCTGTTTTGCTCCAACAACTGATGAAACATAGGCAATCCATCTCTGCTTTTGTGTCCTACCGTCAACCAATCCTCAGCCTTGAAACTCTGGTCTGCATTAACCAAAAATGTGTCCTGATACCTCATCTTTGAAACTCCATTTTCTTTCCTTTTTTAAATATTTTGGCCACACTATGAGGCATGCGAGATCTTAATCCCCTGACCAGGGACAGAAACTGCACACCTTAAAGCGGAAACCTAGTCTTAACCACTGGACTGCCAGGGAAGTCCAAAACTTTCACATTGATATTTCTGTTATCACCACAGCCTGGTTTAGCTGTTTTTGTCCCCGGGATGCTGTTTATTCACCTCTTTGGATCTTATGCTCTGAAACTTTATTTCCAACTTTGTATAAACCTCAACTCAGCCCCAAACCCCAGAACCAACAGCTCAAGTCTGTCAACAAGTATAGTTTAGACATCAGTGATTTAGTTAATAATTATACAGTTAGTGAACAACAGGCTTGAACCTAGGACCCATCTGAAGTTCTGTTTCGCTTATTGCAACTTAGTCACTCTATGTGGGTTCATATATTTTCATTAATCTGCAACTTCTTCACTATTCTCCTCTTTGTGTGTGTGCTCACTCAGTCATGTCCGACTCTTTGCAACTCCATGGAGTATAGCCCACCAGGCTCCTCTGTCCATGGGATTTCCCAGGCAAGAATACTGGAATGGGTTGCCATTTCCTCCCCCAGGGAATCTTCCCAACTCAGGGGATTGAACCTGCATCTCCTACATTGGCAGGTGGGTTCTTTACCGCTGAGCCACCTGGGAATCCTTCTTATAAGCAGCACACCTTAGAGGATAACTATAAATTGGCTTGCATTGGGTTTTGTGGCAATCAGTCCAGTTGATGATCTTCGCTCACCCACTAGTACTCTTCTCCAGCCCATGCTGTTCAAACATACTGGCTCTAGTTTTCCTCAAAAACAATTTAGATGGTTCCGCCACGGGGCCTTTGTACTCACTGCCTCTTGGCTTGGAGCTCTGTTCCTAGATGTCCTGATGGCTTATTCCAGTACCTGAGCTTAAATTTTACTTTATTGATGGAGCATATTCTGATTATTTTATATAAGGTAACAATCTCTGCCTCTCCCCAAACTTTCAATCTTTCTTTCCCTGCTCTATTTTTTTCTCCATAAAGTTTTCACCATCTGTCAGAGTTTGTATTTTAACTGTCAATAATATTTCATCACCAGAATCATCTGTTCCATGAGGTAAGTGTTTTTAATCTGCTTTCTAATTATCATATACCCATGCTAAGAACACAGAACTTGCTCAACAAATAAGGGAAGAATAAAAGAAGGGAGAAATACAGCAAGTGAAAGTCAGCAGAGTTCATAACTGCTTGACATCCTGCATCAGAAGCCTGCCTACCGTATTGTGAGGAGGGGTAGCCATCACTCCCTTTCACATCAGTCATATACCATCTTATTACATCTCAACTACCATAAATTATTTAATTAATTAATTAACCCTGCCAAATGGAAAAGGGATTGATATAAGAAAGCAAGCAGTGTGAAAAATAACTTGGTCTGTTTTATACACGTCTTCATTCCTTTTGTCTCTCTGCACTTCTTTCCTCCTTTGTGTGTCTACCTCTCCTTTTACCTTTATGTCCTCTTCTCCTTGCTCCTTTCCCCTGTTATTATGGCTGAATGCCTCTGTGGCATTAAACCAAGCTGAGGCACAGAGGTTATTGAGGGTTGAGGGGGTGCATAACAGATGCTGTTAATCTACCCTGAAGAGCCTTGAAAGAGCAAGGGGGCCTTGCGATGAAATTGGATAGGGTATTCTGTAAACCAGTGATCTCCAATAAGCATTTGGTTTTTAACTAAGCAAGATATTGTGTATTATGTTGCTCGCAGTTTCTTTGAAACACCTGCCAATGAGGACTCAGTGAAATGAATTTTAAGAAAAAAATCTGAGAGTGTTTTTCAATTAACTTTTCTTCTTTTGTAAGGATTAGCTTCCCATTCTGAAAAATATTTGAGTAAATGAGAAAAGGTGGATAAGATTCAGTGTGTAAAGAAAAAATTAAAGCTTTTAGCATTGGCTGATTGCCTATCAATTTGCACATTAGACAGATGTTAATCATGGAATCAAGACATGATGTTTTGGGATATCACTTGTTAATCCTCCTGCCTCAAGTCAAACATATGCTAACTGATCCCTAATCATTTTACCACTAGAATCCCATATTCTGTAAATTCTATGGTGCATAAATTTACTGCATATATCCAGAATCCCTTGAAATGAAAAAAAAAGTTCATCATGATAAGTTGTTGGTCATGTCCCTAACTTTGATTAGAACTTCTAGCCTGGGAATGTAAGTGTGAGCACAGAGTATGAACTCAGAAGTCAATATCAAAGACCTTAGCTGTAAGTGCAAACCAATGTCAGAAGCAGCCATTTGTGACAGATAAGGAGTCTATCGACAATATCAATTCTTGGACCAGAGGCTGAGAAATACAAGATAAATCCTAAATAAATAATTCTCTATTTCTTTCTTTAAAATATTTTATAACATTTCACCTAAATCCATTGCTCTGTCTCAGGAGTTTTATGAACTACATAAAATTCTAGGTAAACTTTTGTGTTTATGTTTGCATGTAAACTCTTTTGGAATATGGATCTCTAGTAACCTTAGATAATTTTTGTGACCCTCCCCCAAGATTTAAAGAGCTACTGCTCTACAATCTTTTGGAAATCTGGAAAAATGTGAGAGGAGTATCTGGCTTTCTGTTCACTGTAGTGTTTCTACTTGATAGAAATGTAAAGGGCTGCCAAAGTAAAAGTTCTTTGGTTACAATAACAGCACCTGCCTAATATCATTCTGAGTTAAATAAATCAACGTATAAATATGACATGCTTACAACTGTTGTGATAAAACAGTCAGAAAGTTGGTGATGATGCTGGTAGTGGTGGTGGAGACAATACTCCCCAGCATAAAAGGTTACTGACTATATCTTGACTTTGAATAATTTAAAGTCTGAGTTCTAGATTTTAATTACAAAACTACAACTGTCTTCACAATATGGTTGCTCTCAAATCAGCATCTCATGCACATCTGTCCTTTTGTTAAATAAATTTTGTTCAATAATATAAGAGGTCTTCTTAAAGACTGTTTACGGAGAAGCTATTTATGAAATAAGACAATGGCCTCTTGGTGACCCTGATGTATATGATACGGACATTTTTTTCATAAAAATTTTTTTAATTTCTTTAATTTTACATTGGAGTATATAGTTGACTTACAATATTGTGTTAGTTTCAGATGTACAGCAAAATGATACAGTTATACATATACATATATCCATTCTTTTTCAGATTCTTTATCCATAGAGATTATTATAGAGTACTGAGTAGAGTTCCTAAACAGGAAAATTTTAACTCAAGAAATGCTATTTAATTTTAAAGAGCATGAGATGTTTGTTCAGAAAAGACATCAAGAAAACACTCACTCTGTTGACATGAGAGATGAAAATTATGATGATTCAGCTGAAGGAAATTAAAAGGCATCTAAGTGATGGGTGGTGTGCATTTAGAGAGAGGGAGCCAGCTGACTTGCCCGTGAACACTTGGGCCGGAGCCGCCAGAAGTGATAGGAAGAGTGGTAAGGGGAGCAGTGGCATTAAGTTCAGACACTAAAGGAGGGAGCAGGTCCTGGTTAGAGAGGACACTCAGACCGGAGGGTAACACCCTGCAAGGTTCAAGGGTAAAGGCATAAAAAATATGGTCAAGATGGGAGTTCTGCCTCAGAGAAATGACAATTAGTATGTTTTAATGACGGTGTTCAGAGGCAGTGGTTTCAACATTTACATGTTATCAAAATTAGCACTCCTAAAGATGAGTGATAAAGCAGATATTTTGTTCAGATCTCTCTGCTCCATTCTCTCTCCCTCTTCCTTCCAATCCTCTATTCTTAATGTGGAAGTTTAAAATCCAATCTCACATCAGTTCCTTTAAGAATATATTGTGGAGAGTTTGGGATGGACGTGTACACACTGCTATATTGAGAATGCATAACGAAAAAGGACCTACTGTATAGCACAGGGAACTCTGCTCAGTGTTACGTGGCAGCCTGGATGGGAGGGGAGTTTGGGAGAGAATGGATACCTGTATGTGTATGGCTGAGTCCCTTCACTATTCACCTGAAACTATCACAACATTGTTTGTTAATCTGCTATGAAAGTGAAAGTGTTAGTCGCTCAGTCAAGTCCAACTCTTTGTGACCCCATGGACTGCAGGCTCCTCTGTCCATGGAATTCTCCAGGCAAGAATACTGGAGCGGGTAGCCTTTCCCTTCTCCAAGGGATCTTCCTGACCCAGGAATCGAAGCTAGGTTTCCCACACTGCAGACATAATCTTTACCATCTGAGCCATGAGAGAATACCTGATACAAAATAAAAAGTTTAAAAAAATTAAAAATAAAATGATTGGGAAGCAGAACACATAGATGTTTATCTCTACATATGTCAAAAAAAGAAAAAAAAAAAAAGAAGTATATTGTGGAAAATCTCCCCTCAGTATATCTATGTCATCACCTGGCTTTTGCTGCCACTTGGTGGTAAGAAGCAGCCATGGGTCTAAGACACTTTATAGCTCCTGGTGAACAGTGGGAATGTTTTCCAGATTTACTGAAGAGTATTTAATTGTAATTCCTTTTATATTTTGGAGACAAAGAGCTTTCGTTGTTTTACACCCATTTTTTTAAATATACTTTTTGAAAACAAAGTTTCATACTATAAGCATTGGATAACTTTTAGAATTAAATGGACAATAATTTAAAAGTTTGGGCTAGCTTCTTGATTGGTTTGTCTTTATTTTCCAAATGTGAGATTGTATTAGGAGGGAGCTGAGGGTGAAATAAACACTCCCTCATCTGCGTGCAGACATGGGGGATCCTGAAGGCAGGGCTGTGAGGTCTGTGAACGAAGCAGTAACTTGAGCCAAAGCTCAGAAACTGAGGTCCTGAATAGTTTTTTTACGTCATGACATCCCTTAAAGGTCCTCGATTTCTAAAGCATCTGGTGGAAAATGACTCTTTATCGTGGTCCAGACACCACGCTTCCCACCAACATATGGCATTGCTTCGCTTCCTTCATTTACAGTGTTGTTTCTCTTTCTTTTCAAATTCTCCCCTTCCTACAAGGCCTAGTTTTAACACGTCAGCTGTCTTAACTATTTCTCCCCATTCGTATCTCTCTTTAGCAATTGTGCCTTAGGAACCAATTTTCCTCTTGGTCCCATATATTAACCTAGTCCTCTCCATGACATTCTTACATCTGTGATGGTTACAATATCTTTTCATTTTTCTTGTATCAACTCATTACTTAGTGTAGCCATTTAAATAGTATTAAGACAGTATGTACTAGTCAGCAACTAATCGTGCAGTAACTGGGAGTTACAGATTTGGAAAATTTTGTCACATGACATTGCCAAGGTATTTTTATTACATTTTACAAAAAATAATAGACCTTCACTGTGGGTAGTTTGCGAAGCACCACTGAAGATAAAAAGGATAAAACTTCATAAATGGTTATTGGATGTGGCGTGCTGCAATCCAAAGACTTGGACACGGACTCCACTGAGCACTTGAACTGAACTGAATTGTTACTTAATTGTTGCCTTTTTGTGTGTGTGCGTGTAGGACAGGACTTTATAGAATACTTAGTTTACGTATTACTGTAAGGATCATTCAATAACCATTTATGAAGTTTTATCCTTTTTATCTTCAGTGGTGCTTCCTACAGGAGTTACTTAAATAATTTAAATTACAATGTTTCAGATCTGTGTTGAGATTGAAGGATATGAGTTTGCTGATCCTGATTAATTCTTTCATGAAGTGTTTGCTTAGATAAGCACTTCACTGTTAATGGATAAATGCACTTCTACAAAATCTGAAGAAAACTATGTTTTGAAAATTCTTATCCTTACCTCAAAACAACTTTTTGCTGGTAGCTCTGACTGAAAGGCTTTATCTGTCAGCTAAAGCACTTCAATCAGAGATACCAGGTCCTTTTGAAATTTGAGCCACCTGTAAATGTCCAAATGTTGCATCCCTTAGAACATGTTTATGAAAATAGCTCCTTCTCATTCTCTTATTGTATTACTATATTATGTCTTAATTTGTGATGATTTGTGAATATTTTCCTTAAGCTGTCATATTTTCCTTACTGTTCTTAAGGTTGAGATTGTTTATTATAATTTTGTATATTCCTTAATGTCTTGCTCAGAATAGGTGTTCAATAAATGTTTGCTAAGTTAATACCGTTGAGTAAAACAAAACAATGTCATTTCTTTTATTAATAATGACTGGCTCTGCATTAGCTGGGCGGGAATCCCGAGGCATTTGTCTAACTGGCATTTTCAAAATGACCAGCCAGTTTTAGAACCAGAGACAATGAATGGAAGGGGACCTGGTCTGGGTAAAGTCACTGGATGACCTTGGCTTCCTCAGACATGATGCAACCCAATGGATCCAGATCAGAGAGTTTCAGAGTTGAAAGGGGTCATACATGTCACCATCAGCCCTGGGATTTCTTTGGAAGGAATGATGCTAAAGCTGAAACTCCAGTACTTTGGCCACCTCATGCGAAGAGTTGACTCATTGGAAAAGACTCTGATGCTGGGACGGATTGGGGGCAAGAGGAGAAGGAGACGACAGAGGATGAGATGGCTGGATGGCATCACTGACTCTATGGACATGAGTCTGAGTGAACTCCGGGAGTTGGTGATGGACAGAGAGGCCCAGCGTGCTGCGATTCATGGGGTCACAAAGAGTTGGACACGACTGAGCGACTGATCTGATCTGATCTGATACACATCACCTAAATAATCAAACCAGGAAAAGTATTCCAAGGACTGCTTGGAAGATGTGTTGAGCTGTTAAAAGTGAAGAAGGCTGAAAGTCTAAGATGATAGTGGTTTAAGAATAATGCCAACCACGACAGTCAAAGCAATAGTTTTGATAAAAGTAGATTCATAGGTCTGTACACATCTTTAGATATTTTAAAGTGACATAAGCTTGATGTGCAGTCCTACATGTTTCTGTAAGATCTCCAATTTATTTTTATTTGAATCTTAAATATATTCCTTAGTGATTTGAAGAAGATTTTCATCATGCCTGCCTTCCCCCTTCCTCCCTCAACAGGAAGATGAGAACCCAGCCATCTCCAGGGCACAGTGGTCCCCTGGTCCAGCGCCTGGGTGACCAGCAGTAGAGAAAAGCACCTAGTCAGTCCCCGGAAGCCTTCCTGTGAGACATCTGCTTGCACCTGGGGCTTCTGAGAAAGGAGAAAGAAGAAATGCATAAGAAAGGCATCACCCTTCAAGAAAGGAAACCTGCTACGCAGAGGCGCACACAACCGTGTCTTAAAGAGTTCAATATTTTAAATGAACTTTCCACATCGCTTGTGTGACCTCACTTAAAAGACTGTTTTTGGACTGCCTGTTCTAACTTATACCTATATTTTCCTGTTGACTTCAATTTAAGGAAATACTCATGTCAGCATTGAGAGCAACATCTTTTTTTTTTTAATTTTTAAACTTTACAATATTGTATTGGTTTTGCCATATATCAAAATGAATCCGCCACAGGTATACATGTGTTCCCCATCCTGAACCCTCCTCCCTCCTCCCTCCCCATACCATCCCTCTGGGTCGTCCCAGTGCACCAGCCCCAAGCATCCAGTATCGTGCATCGAACCTGGACTGGTGACTCGTTTCATAGATGATAGTATACATGTTTCAGTGCCTTTCTGCCAAATCTTCCCACCATCTCCCTCTCCCACAGAGTCCATAAGACTGTTCTATACATCAGTGTCTCTTTTGCTGTCTAAGATGTTAACAATAACCCTGTATACGAGACAGCAAGAGAGCAACATCTTTATTTCGCTTTTCTCTTGTATTTTCTCTGATCGTGTCACAAACGGCACAGATGTTGCACTGTGATGTGAATCTGGACACGCTGCATACTCAGTGAAAGGGCTCTCCTTGTTTAGCTCAGAGGCCCACTTACTGCTCTCAAATCCGATAAAGAGAAAATAGAAAGATGGATTAAACACTATACTCAAAGTACTAAAAGTGAATTTAAAAAAAGAATCCTCCTGCCAAGTAGGAGACACATGTTTGATCCCTGGGTTAGGAAGATCCCCTGGAGATGGAAATGGCAACCTACTCCAGTATTCTTCCCTGGGAAATCCCATGGGCAGAGAAGCCTGGCAGGCCACAGTCCATGGGGTTGCCAAAGAGTCGGACACGACTTAGCAACTAAACAACAACACAAAACCTTGATTAATTCATGACTGGCAAGGTAACAATCCACATATAATTTCTGATACTCCTCTACAACTTTTACTTATAAACTACAGGTGTGTAACCACCTCAGTTCCTTAGAATAATATTCATTTATGAGTGACGGAAAATGCTCAAGATAATAATGAATGCAATAAATTAGTATATTTCTTGCTCATATAAAATTAAACATTAAGTTGACCATCCAGGTTTGGTATGGCAACCCCACTTCATGAGTTATCTGGAGTCACACTCCTCCAACTGAAGCTAGAATATGGCTCATTTACTCATGGCCAAATGTGGCTGCAAGGAAACACAGCTACCAACTCCAGAAAATCACAGACACACAACAACTCAGCCCATAACTAACCTTCCCAAATTTAAGTTCCACCGCCACACTGAGCTGCAAGAGAGGCTGTGGAGTGTAGTCCTTACTTGAAAGATAATGTCAGCTAAAAATAGTGTTCAAGTTTTTATGAAAAAAAGGAGAGAATAACTTTTGAAAATAAATTAGAAATCTTTGACACACATAAATCCTTTCTATACCAGAAATGACTCCTGTTTAAGGAGTTCTTTTATATTAATGAGAAAAAAATCTGGAAAATACATTTTCTTTCAAGGATACAGACTCAGAAATCATTTTCTTATTTTATGTATGTATATATTTTAAATTATTAAGTATAGAAAGCGTGTGTTTTGGTTCCATGTGGGTTTTTTTTTACTGAAGTGTAGCTAATTTTCAACATTGTGGTAGTTTCAGGTGTACAGAAAAATGATTTAGATGTATATATATATATATACACATATATATAGCTATATATATATATATATAGCTATGGATATAGATTTAGAAATATTCTTTTCCAGACGTTTCCATTATAGGTTATTACAAGATATTGCAAGTGTAGGTCTCTGTGCTATACCTTAGATCCTTCTTGTTTACCTATTTTATATATAGTAGTGTGTATATATTGGATTTCTCTGATGGTTCAGCAGGTGTAGAATCCACCTGTAGTGTAGGAGACACAGGAGATCCAGGTTAGATCCCTGGGTCAGGAAGATCCCCTGGAGGACGAAATGGCAACCCACTCCAGTATTCTTGCCTGAAAAATCCCATGGACAGAGGAGCCTGACGGGCTATAGTCCAAAGGTTCACAAAGAGTCAGACACAACTGAACAACCAAGCACAGCAAGCACCATGTGTATATATTACTACTAATCCCAAACTCTCTCTCTCCCCTCCGCCGCTATCCCCTTTGCTAACCCAGAAGTTTATTTTCTCTGTTAGAGTCTATTTCTTGCAAATAAGTTCATTTGTATCCGTTTTTTAGATTCCACATGTAAGTGATAGCCTATGATATTTGTCTTTCTCCGTGTGACTGACTTCATTCTGTCTGACTGACTTCACTATCACTAGAGATTAGTGATAATCCCTAGGTCCATCCATGTTGCTGCAAATAGCATTATTTCATTCTTTTTATGACTGAGTAATATTTCATTGTGTTTATAGACCAGATCTTATTTATCCATTTATCTGTTGACGGATATTTAGGTTGCTTCCATGTCTTGACTAAAGTACATGTATCTTTTTGAATTACAATTTTGTCCAGATATATGCCAAGGAGGTGGTTTGCAGGATCATATGGTAACTTTATTATTTTAAAGAAATACCATAGTATTTTCCATAGTGGCTGCAGCAGCTTACGTTCCCACCAACAGTAGAGTTCCTTTTTCTTCACACCTGCTCAAGCATTTATGACTTATAGACCTTTTAATGATGGCCATTCTGACTGGTGTGAGATGATATCTCATTGTAGTTTTGATTTGCATTTCTCTAATAATGAGCAATATTGAACACCTTTTCATGTGCTTGTTGGCCGTTTGTATATCTTCTTCAGAGAAATGTCTATTTAGGTCTTCTGCCTATTTTTTTGATTGGACTTTTTCTTATTAGATGTATAAGCTGTTTGTATATTTTGGAAATTAATCCCTTGTCAGTAGTTCAGTTCAGTTCAGTTCAGTCACTCAGTCATGTCCGACTCTTTGCGACCCCATGAATCACAGCACGCCAGGCCTCCCTGTCCATCACCAACTCCCAGAGTTCACTCAGACTCACATCCATCGAGTCAGTGATGCCATCCAGCCATCTCATCCTCTGTCATCCCCTTCTCCTCCTGCCCCCATCCCTCCCAGCATCAGAGTCTTTTCCAATGAGTCAGATCTTCGCATGA
>NW_011495023.1:10222389-10239161 GCF_000754665.1 Bison bison bison
TGGTGCTCAGCTTTCTTCACAGTCCAACTCTCACATTCATACATGACTACTGGAAAAACCATAGCCTTGGCTAGACGGACCTTTGTTGGCAAAGTAATGTCTCTGCTAGTAGAAGCATTTGCAAATATTTTCTCCCAGTCTGTAGGTTGTCTTTTCATTTGCTGTGCAAGAGCTTTGAAGTTTAATTAGGTCCCATTTGTTTATTTTTGTTTTTATTTCCATTACTCTCAGAGACATCCAAAAAATTATTGCTGTGATTTGTGTCAAAAGGTACTATGCCTATGTTTTCCATTAGGAGTTTAATCTTACACATATGTCTTTAAGTCATTTTAAGTTTATTTTTGAGTGGTGGGCTATAGTCCACAGGGTCACAAAGAGTCAGACATGACTGAAGAGACTGAGCACATAGCACACACATGGTATTAGAGAATGTTCTAGTTTCATCCTTTCACACGTACCTGTTCAGTTTTCCCAGCACCACTTACTGAAGAGACTGTCTTTTCTCAGTTGTATTTTCTTGCCTCCTTTGTCATAGATTAATTGACCATAAGGGTGTAGGTTTATTTCTGGGCTTTTGATCCTGTTCCATTGATCTATATGTCAGTTTTCCTGCTGGTACCATACTGTTTTTATGAATGTAGCCTTGCATTATAATCTGAAATCAGGGAGTGTAATTTCCTCAGCTCAGTTCTTCTTTCTCAAGATTGTTTTGACTATTCAGGATCTTTTGTATTTCCATACAAATTTTAAAATTTTTGTTCTAGTTGGGTGAAAAATGTCATTGGCAACTTTATAGGGATTGCATCGAACCTGTAGTTTGCCTTGGATAGCATGGTCATTTAAACAATACTGATTCTTCCAATCCTAAAACACAGTATATTTTTGCATCTATTACTTTCATCTTCAATTTATTTCATCAGCATCTTACAGTTTTCAGAAAACAAGTCTTTTGCTTCCTTGGATAGTTTTTTTGTTTTGTTTTGTTTTTTTAGTCAGAGGATAATTGCTTACAAAGTTGTGTTGGTGCCAGGCTGGGCTCTCTGTGTATACTGCAGCTTTGCACTAGCTATCTATTTTACACGTAGTAGTGTACACATGTCAATGCTACTCTCTCAGTTCATCCCACCCTCTCCTTCCTCCACTGTGTCCACAAGTGCATTCTCTACACCTGCATATCTATTCCTGTCCTGCAATTAGGTTCTATTTTTCTAAATTCCATATATGTGGTTTAATATATGATTTTTGTTTTTCTCTTTCTGACTTACTTCACTCTGTATAACAGGCTCTAGGTTCATCCACCTCAGTTCAACTGACTCACCTTTGTTCCTTTTATGGCTGAGTAATATTCCATTGTATATATGTAACACAACTTCTGACCCACCTCCTAGAGTAATGGAAATAAACAAATAAGCAAACGGGACCTAATTAAACTTGAAAGCTTTTGCACAGCAAAAGAAACTATTAATAAGATAAAAAGACCCTCAGAATGGGAGAAAATTATTGCAAACAAAGCAGCTGATAAAGAATTAATCTCCAAAATATACAAGCAGCTCATGCAGCTCAGTCTCAGAAAAACAAACAACCTAATCAAAAAATGGGCAAAAGACCTAAACAGACATCTCTCCAAAAAAGACATTACAGATAGCAGACAAACACATGAAAAGATGCTCAACATCACTCATTATAGAGAAATGCAAATCAAAACTACAATGAGATACCATCTCACACCAGTCAGAATGACCATCAACAAAAATTCTACAAACAATAAATGCTGGAGATGCTGTGGAGAAAAGGGAACACTCTTGCACTGTTGGAGGGAATGTAAATTGATAGAACCACTATGGAGAACAGTATGGAGATTCCTTTAAAAACTAGGAATGAAATTACCATATCAACCCTCAATTCTATTACTAGGAATATACCCTAAAAAAACCATAATTCCAAAAGACACATGTACCCCAGTGTTCATTGCAGCACTATTTATAATAGCCAGCTAAGTCTTATTCATAGGTATTTTATGCTTTTTGATGCAGTGGTAAATGGGATTTTTTCCTTAATTTCTCTTCTTGATATTTCATTGTTAGTGTATAGAAATGAAGCACATTTCTATATATTAATTTTGCATCTAGCAACTTTACCTAATTCACTGATGAGCTCTATTAGTTTTCTAGTAGGGTCTTTAGGATTTTCTACCATATATATCATGTCATCTACAAACAGTGACAGTTTTACCTTTTCCTTTCCAATTTGGATTCCTTTTATTTCTTTTTCTTCCCTGATTGCTATGGATAAGACTTCCAAAACAATGTTGAATAAAAGTGACCAGAGTGGACATCCTTGTCTTGTTCCTGATCTTAGAGGAAATGCTTTCAGCTTCTCACCATTGAGTATGATGTTAGTTGTGGATTTGTCATATATGGCCTTTATTATACTGAGGTATATTCTCTCTGTGCCCACTTTCTGGAGAGGTTTTATCATATATGGTTGTTGAATTTTGTTGAAAGATTTTTCTGCATCTATTGAGATGGTTCTTATTCTTTAATATGTTGATGTGGTGTATCACGTTGATTGTGAAGGATTTTTTACCATAAATGGATCTTGAATTTTATCTAAACCTTTTTCTTCATCTATTGAAACGATCATATAATTTTTATTCTACAGTTTGTTAATATAGTCATGTCAGTTGATTTGTCAATATTGAACAATCCTTGGATCACTGGGATAAATCTCACTTGATCATGGTGTATGACATTTTAATGTCTTGTTGGAGTCAGTTTGCTAGTATTTTGTTGAGGATTTTTGCATTTATGTTCCTCAGTCATATTCACCTATAAGTTTATTTTTTGTGATATCTTTGTCTGGTTTTGGTATGAGTGTGGTGATGGCCTCATAGAATGAGTTTAGAAGTGTTCCTTCCTATGCAATTTTTGAAATAGCTTCAGAAAAGAAGGCTTCCTGATGGAAGTGACTGGTGCCTGCCCACTGGTGGAGCTGGGTCCTGACCCTCTGGTGGACAAGGCCATGTCAAGAAATACATCTAGAAGCAACTGTAGGCTCAGGAAGCCTTTAAACAGCCTGTCAGCTGATGCGTGGGACTGTCCCTGCCCAGTTTTCTGTTTGGTCTAAAACATCCCGGCACTGGAGCCTACAGGCTGTTGGTAGGGGCCAGGTCTCGATGTCAAAAAGTCAGTCTCCAGGAGAACTCAAGCAGATGAATGTTCCTTGACATGTCCACCATGAGTGTCTATGAACCAAAGGTGGGCCATAGCTATCTCCCACCTCCTCAGGGAACCCTCCAAGACCAGCAGTTAGGTCCAGTCAAAGCTCCTATAAAATCACTGCTTTTTCCTTGGGTCCTGGTGCACACGAGAATGTGTGCGCCTATTTCCCCCATCTTGTGGAGCTCCTGCAGTCAAGTTCTGCCAGCCTTCAAAGTTCAATGTTCCAGGGGCTCTTCCCAGTCCTAGACCCACAGGCTGGAGAGCCTGACATGGGGCTCAGAACTCTCACTCCTGTGGGAGAGTCTCTGTAATATAATTATTATCCAGTCCGTGGGTCACCCGCCAGGGCATATGGGATTTCACTATATCACAAGTCCACTCCTCCTACCTGTGTGCTATTCCCTCAGGAAAGCCTGGACTTGGGAACTGGATTTCCTTTCTAAACAATAGAGCAAAGAGTATGATTTCACTGTATTATCCTGATGTTTAGGGAGACAAGGAGGAGAGGAAGCACAGCCTTTGTTTCCTGGCAAATGGGCTGACAAATACATGTGGGAGACAGAAAAAGTAGGCTGGGGGGTGAGGAAGCTGAGGGTTGCCTGGAAACTAGACAACTGAAATGCTAGCAGCCCGGGAAGCATCAAACAGATAATAAACAAACAAAAAAATTAAACCTGCTCCGCTAGCAGCAATGATTCCAAGCCCATTTTGATCAGTTGAAGTTTTTGCACACATCACAACAAAACACTTAGAATGACTCCAAGCAACAACTGGAAGGCTAAATGCTAACATGAGAATTATGCTGTGTGTTTCTGTTTAAGTAGAAGACAAGAAGACAACTGCCTTTTAGACCCTAAGAACAAAATAGATAAAGCAGAGTTTTTACAAACAAATGACTTTCTTGATACTAATGGTTTTCTTTATTTTTTTTTTTCTGCTAACACAGTAAAGGGGTATATCATCTGCAAATTTTTCAATGAAGACTGCCAATTAAAGTCATCTTAGGACTTTGTTGATGGTTCAGACTGTAAAGAAAGAATCTGCCTGCAATGCAGGAGACCCAGGTTTAATCCTGTCAACTACAAATTGGCACTTACCAAGAGCTTTGCCAACAACCAAACAACAAAGGCATTTGCCATCTGCCTCTCTGGAGACTGAACCCCATGCCGCTATAGCTGTGGCCCTTCAACAATCCCTGAGGGAGTTCAGGGTGGTGTGAGGCACTCTGGCTCCAGGGAATCTGGTGGGACAAGTCTTTAGATAGTTAGATGCTTTTAGGAACAGATTTTATGATCTCAATCCTTGCATCTCCTCATATCTAGAGAACCACTAAATCCCTTCATGGTGACATCAGATCCTCATGACTAACAAAAGCCTGTTGTAAAATGAGTGCTTCGTGGCATTGAACTCCCTCTTCACCAAAATCTTGTATATTGACTTTCCCCCATTGCCACTTTGGAGCAGTCTCTCAGAGCTATCTCCCAGGCTGCAGTCCTCATTTTGCCCCACATAAAGCTTAACTCACAACTCTCAAGTTGTCCATTTTTTTTTTTAGTTGACAATCCCTAGGTTGGGAAGATACCCTGGAGAAAGGAATACCCACTCCAGTATTCTTGCCTGGAGAATTCCATGGACAGAAGAAACTAGGGGCTACAGTCCATGGAGTCACAAAGAGTTGGACATGACAGAGAGACTAACACTTTGACTTTAGCCAAAATAAACCTCTTTTTTTATTCCCAAGGGCAGATTTGCTTGTGTGAATTATGCAGCTGCTGTTTTACTTTATCAGCCAGAGATTTTTTAAGTGTGTGAAAAGGAAATGGTTTTGAAAAGAGAATATGAGATTTATAATCTTTCAGAAATAGCATTTGGGGAGTTAATGAAGATAAGATTAAGTAGAGAAACACGTAACTCTTTACAAAACCACCACATAGATTTTTATGGATGGGAAACTCAATTTGTTTGGTCATTCACCAGTGCTCTAAGTATACTGTTTTGTTTAAAAGAAAGATAAAAAGGCCAAATTCAGGTCAAAGGAAACACTATGACCATTTATGCAACATTCATTTCCACAATCTAGTCAAGGGTCAGCATGCTCCAAAGGAAGGGAGGCTTAGGAATGAATGCATGAAATCTTTATCTAAAGAGTCTTGTTTGAATTAACATAAAAATAATAGCATGCTGGGAGAAACAATAATGACCTCAGATATGCAGATGATACCACTGTAATGGCAGAAAGCAAGGAGGAACTAAAGTGCCTCTTGATGAGGGTGACAAAGAGGAGAGTGAAAAAGCCAGCTAAAAACTCAATATTAAAAAAACCTAAGATCAAGGCATTTAGCCCCATCACTTCATGGCAAATAGAAGAGGAAAAGTTGGAAGCAATGACAAATTTCCTCTTCTTGGGCTCTAAAAACACTGCAGAGTGTGACTGCAGGCTTGAAATTAGAAAGAGACTGCTTCTTGGAAGGAAAGCTATGAAAAACCTAGACAGTGTATTAAAAAGCAAAGACATCACTTTGCCAACAACGGTCTGTATAGTCAAGGCTATGGTCTTTCCAGTAGTAATGTATGTACATTACAGCTGGACCATAAAGAAGGCTGAGTGCCGAAACCTGATGCTTTCAAACCGTGGTGCTGGAGAAGATTCTTGAGAGTCCTCTAGACAGCAAGGTAATCAAACCAGTCTGTCCTAAAGGAACTCAATCCTGAATATTCATTGGAAGGACTGATGCTGAAGCTGAAGCTCCAGTACTTTGGCCACCTAATGCAAAGAGCCAACTCATTGGAAAAGACCCAGATGCTGGGAAAGATTGAAGGCGTAAGGAGAAGAGGGTGACAGAGGATGAGATGGTTGGGTGGCATCACCAATGCAATGGACATGAACTTGGGCAAACTCTGAGAGATGGTGAGGGACAGGGCAGCCTAGTGTGCTGCAGTCCATGGGGTCGCAAAGAGTTGGACACAACTTGGAGTCTGAACAACAACAATATCATGCCATGTGAACAAGCAAGAAAAAGTGAAAGTACTGTTTGTTTTTTTGGAAATGGATTGTGACCAAAAAAAAAAAAATCACTGCACTGTATTGTTCAGTTCAGTTCAGTTCAGTTGTTCAGTCATGTCCAACTCTTTGCGACACCATGAATCACAGCATGCCAGGCCTCCCTGTCCATCACCAACTCCCGGAGTTCACCCAAACTCATGTCCATTGAGTCGGTGATGCCATCCAGCCATCTCATCCTCTGTCATCCCCTTCTCCGCCTGCCCCCAATCCCTCCCAACATCAGAGTCTTTTCCAATGAGTCAACTCTTCACATGAGGTGGCCAAAGTATTGGAGTTTCAGCTTTAGCATCAGTCTTTCCAATGAACACCCAGGACTGATCTCCTTTACAATGGACTGGTTGGATGTCCTTGCAGTCCAAGGAACTCTCAAGAGTCTTCTCCAACACCACAGCAAAAATTGTCAAAAGCATCAATTCTTCGGCACTCAGCTTTCTTCATAGTCCAACTCTCACATCCATACATGACCACTGGAAAAACCATAGCCTTGACTAGATGAACCTTTGTTGGCAAAGTAATGTCTCTGCTTTTTAATATGCTATCTAGGTTGGTCATAACTTTGCTTCCAAGGAGTAAGCGTCTTTTAATTTCATGGTTGCAGTCACCATCTGTAGTGATTTTGGAGCCCAGAAAAATAAAGTCAGCCACTGTTTCCACTGTTTCCCCCATCTATTTGCCATGAAGTGATGGGACCAGATGCCATGATCTTAGTTTTCTGAATGTTGAGCTTTAAGCCAACTTTTTCACTCTCCACTTTCACTTTCATCAAAGGCTCTTTAGTTCCTCTTCACTTTCTGCCATAAGGGTGGTGTCATCTGCATATCTGAGGTTATTGATATTTCTCCCAGCAATCTTGATTCCAGCTTGTGCTTCATCCAGCCCAGCGTTTCTCATGATGTACTCTGCATATAATTAAACAAGCAGGGTGGACAATATACAGCCTTAACGTACTCCTTTTCCTATTTGGAACCAGTCTGTTGTTCCATGTCCAGTTCTAACTGTTGCTTCCTGAACTGCATATAGGTTTTTCAAGACGCAGGTCAGGTAGTCTGGTATTCCCATCTCTTTCAGAATTTTCCACAGTTTATTGTGATCCACACAGTCAAAGGCTTTGGCATAGTCAATAAAGCAGAAATAGATGTTTTTCTGGAACTCTCTTGCTTTTTCCATGATCCAGTGGATGCTGGCAATTTGATCTCTGGTTCCTCTGCCTTTTCTAAAACCAGCTTGAACATCTGGAAGCTCACAGTTCGCATATTGCTGAAGCTTGGCTTGGAGAATTTTGAGCTTTACTTTACTAGTGTGTGAGATGAGTGCAATTGTGTGGTAGTTTGAGCATTCTTTGGCATTGCTTTTCTTTTGGATTGGAATGAAAACTGCCCTTTTCCAGTCCTGTGGCCACTGCTGAGTTTTCCAAATTTGCTGGCATATTGAGTGCAGCACTGTATTGTTCACTCAGTTCAGTTCAGTTCAGTCGCTCAGTCATGCCCGACTCTTTGCGACCCCATGAATCACAGCACGCCAGGCCTCCCTGTCCATCACCAACTCCCGGAGTTCACTCAAATTCACATCCATGGAGTCAGTGATGCCATCCAGCCATCTCATCCTCTGTTGTCCCCTTTTCCTCCTGAAAGGTTGTCGTTGAATCACGCGAAGACACTGGGATTCTTGGTTCCCGGAGGAGAAGAATTCAATCTGGGGCCAGAGACGAGGCTTGATCGCTCAGAGCTTTTGTGTAATAAAGCTTTATTAAAGTATAAAAGAGATAGAGAAAGCTTCTGACATAGGCATCAGAAGGGGGCAGAAAGAGTACCCGCTTGCTAGTGTTAGCAATGAAGTTATATACTCTCCAGTGAATCCAAAGAACGTCTGCAGGTTGTAAAGACCTCACCAGACCTACTCCCATAATTTACATTTTAAGATTACAGAATTAGCCAGAAAGTTTAATCCAGAGACTATCCTCATGCAGGATGCATTATTGTTATATAATCCTAAGGAATGTAGAGAAGGAAAAAAAGGTTTGTCCTTTCTTCCTCCTTGAGAATTCCAGACCCTTCTCTCCTTGGGGACCCCTAGACTCCTTATCAACCTGCCTAGGAACTGACTCTCTCACTCCTGCCCCCAATCCCTCTCAGCATCAGAGTCTTTTCCAATGAGTCAACTCTTTGCATGAGGTGGCCAAAGTACTGGAGTTTCAGCTTTAGCATCAGTCCTTCCAAAGAAATCCCAGGGCTGATCTCCTTTAGGATGGACTGGTTGGATGTCTTTGCAGTCCAAGGGACTCTCAAGAGTCTTCTCCAACACCATAGTTCAAAAGCATCAATTCTTCGGCGCTCAGCTTTCCTCACAGTTAGACAGCCCTAAAAACATTTTCCATAGTTTAGAGAAAAGAATCAGGAGAAAATTTTTTTGTAAGTACTCTTTAAGCATTCCCACATACAGGACAATTCATTCCTGAAATCTCATATAAACGGGTTCCATGTACATAGAGATTACAACCAAAAGTGCTGAAGTACAAGGATAAAAAGGAAGCCACAGTGATAGTCCATACATTTATGGGGACAAGATTATAGAATCATAAGTAACCTTTTCTCCCTGAAGTTGCCTGCTGCTGCTGCTGCTAAGTCGCTTCAGTCGTGTCCGACTCTGTGCGACCCCATAGACAGCAGCCCACCAGGCTCCACCGTCCCTGGGATTCTCCAGGCAAGAACACTAGAGTGGGTTCTGAAGTTGCCTACTCATCTTTTTTTCTTTTACAACATTTAAGCTGTTGTTGAACTCACACTGGAAATATGCCCCTTCCTGATATCTCACGATTAAAAAAAAAATCCCAAGCAACCCCACAAACAAGAAACAAGGCTTGTGTTTTTGAGGCAGAGGATAAAAACATAGAACGGTAGATGAAGGTTGGAGCATGTGTTCTGCATGCAATCCAGTGTTACCATGTCATCTATGATGAGGAAAAAAAGAGCTATCATCCAGACATCCCTGGCTCATTTTTTCAGGAGGGTAGATAGAATTGAATCCAGCAAGGAACCACAACCTGTGCCATCAACGCCAAGTGTGAATGAAACTGTAGCTTGCCCTCTGTCTCCTATTCAATGATCTTTCAGCTCTACCATCTCCCACTTCCTTTCCCTTCTTCTGTCAGGTATTTGGAAAAACATTATTCTAGGTATTTTCATAAAGGAGTTTTGGGATCAATTTAAAATTTAAATTGATCTGGAAAAAAAAAAGCATATTGCCCTCTCTAAAGTGGGTGGGCCCCATCCAATCTATTCAAGGCCTGACTAGAACTGGAGGCTGACTCTCCCCCTAATAAGAAGGAATTCTTCCTGTTTGCCTGCCTTGAGCTAGGGCATCAGTTTTATTCCTTCCTTCAGGTTCAAGTTGAAATAACAACTTCATGGGTCTCAAAACTGCCAGTTTTGGGCCTGGAATCACAATATTATCTCTCCATCACACCCAAGCCTGCATGTGTCTCCAGCTTACCAACAGCAGCCTCCATAATTGTATGAGCCAATTATTCATAATAAGTCAGTATTTCTCCCTCTCTTTCTCTCTCTCTCTATATATATGTATTTCAAATCATAAAATCAAAATGACCTATATATGTAATATATAAGTATATACCATAAATATAATATATACTATAAGGATAATGTTGTTCAGTCACTCAGTCATGCCCAACCCCATGGATGCAACACACCAGGCTTCCCTGTCCTTCACCATCTCTCAGAGCTTGCTCACACTCATGTCCATTGAGTCAGTGATGCCATTCTACTATCTCATCCTCTGTAATATATATGTGTATATATATATAACATATAGGTAATATATAAGTATATGCTATAAACATAATATAATCATATTATATAATACATAGCATAATTATATTAATATAGTATAATACATAATATGCAATGTATACTATAAATATAGAATATAACAATGATATACAACATAATATAAAATATGTAGTCTGACACCCAGGTCTGTGTCCCTCACTCCACCATACAATTCTTCTGAGAAGTAAGACATCTTGTTTTGGAAAAAATAAGGGAGATAAGAACAAGAAAAATCATGTCCTTCAATACTGACAGATGAATTACTTAATCAAAAGCAAAAAACTGTCTAGAAAATGAGATACCAAGGCCATTTCTCACTAAGGCAGACAAAGAAAACAGGAATGCTTTTCAGACCACTACAAAGAATTGTGGCATCTCATAGTGACTATTTTCCCAAATCAACTGTAATGGTTTAGTTGCTAAGTTGTGTCCAACTCTTGTGACCCCATGAACTGTAGCCTACCTGGCTTCTCTGTCCATGGGATTTCTCAGGCAAGAATACTGGAGTGGGCTGCCATTTCTTTCTCCAGGGGGTCCTCCTGACCCAGGAATTGAACTGGACTCTCCTGCATTGCAGGTGGATTCTGCAGGCAGGCTCCTGCATTGCAGGCCAATTCTTTACTGACTGAGCTACAAAGGAAGCCCCCATCAACTGTGATGGGTAATTAATACTTTAACAAGAAAAATTTGCACCAGGAATTCTTAGCAGCTTTACAGCAAAATGAAGAAACAAGAATTTGAAAATCAAATGGCAAGGACTATGACAGCTTCTGTGTTTACACAACGAGAAGAAGTAAGAAGTAATTAATAAGTAGTATTACTATGATCATGTACCTAACATTCCAGGTGCCTATGCAATATTGTTCTTTGCAGCAGCAGACCATCACCAGTCACATCCACAACTGGGTGCTGTTTTCACTTTGGCTCTGTCTCTTCATTATTTCTGGAGTTATTTCTCCACTTTTCTCCAGTAGCATATTGGGCACCTATTGACCTGGGGAGTTCATCTTTCAGTGTTATATCTTTCTGCCTTTTCATATTGTTCATGGGGTTCTCAAAGCAAGAATACTCAAGTGGTTTGCCATTCCCTTCTCCAGTGGACCGCGTTTTGTCAGAACTCTCCACTATGACCAGTCTGTCTTGGGTGGCCCTACACAGCATGGCTCATAGTTTCACTGAGTTAGACAAGGACAGCATATTAAAAAGCAGAGACATTACTTTGCCAGCAAAGGTCCATCTAGTCAAAGCTATGGCTTTTCCAGTACCCATGTATGGATGTGAGAGTTGGACTATAAAGATAGCTGAGTGCCAAAGAATTGATGCTTTTGAGCATCAAGATTCATCATGTTGATGAACACAGTTCAAAATGTTCAATAATGAACATTTTGAACATCAATGATCTTCTTCATCAGTGTTGAAGAAGACTCTTCAAGGCCCTTGGACTGCAAGGAGATCAAACCAGTCAATCCTAAAGGAAATAAGTCCTGAATATTCATTGGAATGGAGAAGGCAATGGCACCCCACTCCAGTACTCTTGCCTGGAAAATCCCATGGACTGAGGAGCCTGGTAGGCTGCAGTCCGTGGGGTTGCTAGGAGTCGGACACAACTGAGCGACTTCACTTTCACTTTTCACTTTTATGCATTGGAGAAGGAAATGGCAACCCACTCCAGTGTTCTTGCCTGGAGAATCCCAGAGACAGGGGAGCCTGTTGGGCTGCTGTCTCTGGGGTCGCACAGAGTTGGACACGACTGAAAGTGACTTAGCAGCAGCAGCAGCAGCATTCATTGGAAAGACTGATGCTGAAGCTGAAACTCCAATACTTTGGCCACCTCATGTGAAGAACTGACTCATTGGAAAAGACCCTGATGCTGGGAAAGATTGAAGGCAGGAGGAAAAGAGGACAACAGAGAACAATATGGTTGGATGGCATCACTAACTCGATGGACACGAGTTTGAGCAAGCTCCAGGAGTTGATGATGGACAGAGAAGCCTGGCATGCTGCAGTCCATCGGGTCGCAAAGAGTCAGACACGACTGAGCAACTGAACTGAACTGAACTATGGTCTTCTTATTCAGTGTTCACAGAGGACTGAAGATCATCTAAAAGATAAACCCTCAGCTTCTTCCCAGGGAGTTGACTATTTCAAAGTTTAGAGCTGTGAGGCAAAAGAGAGGAAGGAAGTGTAGACCCCCCCCCCCACACACACACACACACTTGCTCTGGCTCTTCAAAAGCAGAGCCATTGGCCTTAGTATCCAGATGCTTGTCTGAGGATGCTCTGATGAACAGAAGCCTCACTTCTCATCCTGGGAGACACTGCAATGCCAGGTATCAATAAGAGGAAAGCAACCTATTAGAGGCATTTACATGCACTTGTTTGAATCCCTGTTTCCAGTTCTTCAGGGTATATACCTGGGAGTGGAATTGTTGGGTCACGTGCTAATTCTGTTGAACTTTTTGAGGAACTCATTCTCAGAATATTTGGAGCCAATGGTGAACTGAATCTAACTAAAGCTCAAACAAAACGCAGACTCAGCTCAGTTACACAGTAGATGACTGATGTGGCCATTACAATGCTGGCCCAACAGCAGAAGGGGTATACACTTTACCAGACAGCATGATGATTTACTTCTGGCATTCTTTTCGGTGGGTTGTTTTTTCATTTGTTTTTGGCCACACCACACAGCTGTGGGATCTTAGTTCCCCCAACCAGGGACCCAACTCAAGCCCTCAGCAGTGAAATCAGAGTCCTAACCACTGGATCACCAAAGAATTCCCTTGGCGCTATTTTTGCAGCTGTGTTAAGATATAACTTGTTATTGTTCAGTCTCTTATGTCCGACTCTGCGACCCCATGGGCTGCAGCACAGCAGGCTTCCTTGTCCTTTACTATCTCATAGAGTCTGCTCAAACTCATGTTCATTGAGTCAATGATGCCATCCAACCATCTCATCCTCTGTCGCCCCTTCTCCTCCTGCCTTCAATCTTTCCCAGCATGAGGGTATTTTCAATGAGTTGGCTTTTTGCATCAGGTGGCCAAAGTATTGGAGTTTCAGCTTCAGCATCAGTCCTTCCAATGAGTATTCAGGGTTGATTTCCTTTAGGATTACATGCCTTAAAATTCACCCATTGTAAGTGTACAATTCAATCATGTTTATTCTAATAGAGCTGTGCAATCCTCATTACCAATCTTTGCATTCATCAACCCAGTTTTAGAATATTTCCATCAACTCTTCAAAATCTCCTCAAGCTCATTTGCAGTCAAAGCTACTCCCAGCCCCAGGCAACCACAAGTCTGCTTTGTGTCTATGCTACCCCTTTCTTGACATTTCATATATATGGAATCATGGTATAGGGAGATCATAATTTAGATAGTCTTTGGATCTGGTTCCCAAGTGTGTATATTTTTCTACCACTAGCTCAGATGTGCATTAAAATATAATATATCTTTACTTCCTCTCCAGCCAGTCCTGGCCCTGTAGGAGTGTAGGAAAATCCACTCTTGAACATCTTGGAGGCCTTGAGTGAAGGCTCTCCTTTCATGGGGTCATGGAACAATCCAAGAGGGCTTTTGGTATCCACTGGAGTTCAGGCCAGTTATTCTTTAGCCCACGTTAACTTGATCAGCCCATTGATGCTGGTACCCTCACCATCTACCGTAAAGCTTCTACTAAGGAGAAGGCAGGTCACTCTGTTATTTCCAGTAACAAGCCTGGATTCCAGAGCCTGCTGAAGCTGTGACCCAGTTTCAGCTGAAGCTGTGACCCAGACTATGAACTGTGGACCCAGTTTCCAGGGTCCAACAGATGCCTCATCAGCTGTGTCACTCCCAGAGCTGGCTATGGTCCTAATAGTGTAGAGGTTGAGGCGTCACTCTTTGATGCTCAGGAGACGACCAGCCTCCACCCAACTCCCACTCTGGGGGACTCACTCTTCCTCTCAACTGCCATGAAAGCCGCCCCCCCACCCCGACCTGGGTTCTCTGCACTCTACCTCCAGGACACCTGGGGTAGATGATGTATTTACTGGGGTTGGGCTTTCTCTAAAGACAAGAGAAAGGTTGATCTTGCAAACACTCCTATGACAGGAAACACAAAGTGATTAGCTGCCTTCTCAAAAAAAAAAAAAAGGAGGGGCACCGAAAGCATGAAACAAATGAGTATCTCGCTAAATAGTCTACCACACTGCTTTGCATTCACCTACCACAAAACCACATCAGTGAACAGCGGAAAGCATATCATAATTTCAGTTTTCTTAGCTGCACTTAGATTCTATCTACTTACAGAAGCATGAGAGAGGAAGGAGGCACCCCTCTGAACTACTTAGGCTAAGAAACAGAGTTGGTTCTAACCCCAGCAGTAAGAATAGCAACTCACATTGTGCATCAGGCATGGTTCTTAGTGTTTTACATGTATTATCTCTTAATCCTCACAGTGACATTAGGCAGTAAGCTCTGTGTATCCAAATCCTTTATTTAAAGCCCTTGGCACAAGCTGTTCCTGAACCCAGAATTTTTTGGACTTTACAAGGTAATAAGGTGCATGTAATTTACAAAACATAATTTCCCCAAGAGGCTCCAAAACAGATCTCATACAAACTAAATAAGGTGCCTTCAATGAAACAATCATATCAAGTGGTGCAAATATAGACAGTAACTTTACATTAGTTTGGGTCGGTTTTGCCACCAAAAGAACTGGGGAAGGCATTGAATTCTGAGATCTTTGGAATTTAGGATCTGTATTAGAGGCCCCATTTTACAGATAAAGAGAATGAAGCACAGCAAGATTAGGTAGCTTGTCCAGGGTCACACAACTATGATGTGGTGGGAATGCTCAATGTTTCTGAAACAAGTGGTTCTGATCAGTTTTCCTACCAGAAACTCATCCACTCCCAACCTTCGCACTCCACAACTAGGGACAGTCTTGTGTATAACACCGACCCCCACCAGCCATTCCCCACCCATCCCATCTCCTCCCTGCCCCTCTAATGAGTATTAGATTCTCTGATACTCATTTTCTCTCTCCTTGGTGGTTTAGTTGCCAAGTTGTGTGGACTTTTTGGGAGCCCATGGACAGTACCCCACCAGGCTCCTTTTGTCCATGGATTTTCCTGGCAAGAATACTGGAGTAGGTTGCCATTTCCTTCTCCAAGGGATCTTCCTCACCCAGGGATCAAACCTGGGATTCCTGCATTGCAGATGGATTCTATTTAAAATAATGGAAGTAAGGCAGCAGAGTTGACTTGCCCCTAACAAGCCCAGGAGGGACTGTCTGGAACTGGGTGTGGGGCAGGCCCTGATTTGCTTGTCCTCTCTACCTTGAGTGGGCTTCTCTGGTAGCTCAGAGGGTAAAGCATCTGCCTGCAATGTGGGAAACCTGGGTTCAATCCCTGGGTCAGAAAGATCCCCTGGAGACGGGAATGGCAACCCACTCTAGTATTCTTGCCTGGAGAATCCCATGTACGGAGGGGCCTGGTAGGCTACAGTCCACATGGTCTCAAAGAGTCTGACACGACGGAGCGACTTTACTTTCTTTCTACCTTGAGCAGGAGGTTAAATCTCAGGATGGTGTTAAGGGCCGGGTAAGAAGAGCTGGCCTGGAGCAGGCCGTCTAAATAGAGGAGTTGAATCTCTAAATAGAGGAGTTGAATCCTTTAGGATACCAGGAGAGGGCGCCTTTCCCTTTTTTCTATTTGGATTAGGGTTGTGTGTAGGGGTTTTTTGTCTGGGTTTTGTTTTGTTTTTTTTTTTTCGTTTCTAACCAGAGAGCAGCTTCGATGTGCATTAATGTGCTTGGTATCCCGCTGATTTAAGCGGCGTCAGCCACTTCATTCATAAATTAAGTTCTCTCTTGTGATGTCCTTCTTGGTCTTCGGCACAAACCTGCCCCTAGGCCCTCTCTCCCTTAATTTTTGTTTTCTTATCTTACACCGGGGGCCTATTACCGGGAGAACCGGCCGCACTGGCTTGGCCCAGACCCTGACCTTGGGATCAGACGCCTGTGTCTGCGCCCTTGCTAATCCCTTCTTGCAGTGTTTAGTTTGCAAACCAGGGCGGCTCTCCCTCTTTCTGTGTCTTGTTTCCTCCCATTTCACTCTGTCGTGTCCAGAGGCATCCACCCTCCTCTAGTTCAGTAAATCAGTACCACTGCTTTTCAGATACAATCCAGGTTAATCCAGGAATCCCACCTGTCTGGAGCATTTGAAGTCTCTGAGTGTCAACGGTTGGCCTGTTCCCCGGCAACAAAAGCCTCAGAAAAATCCTGCTGGCTCTGTGTTTTTAATTAAAAGTCTGTTTCAAGGGCAAAATCGGGTGGAAAGCAGTGCGTGCTCAATTAACTGTATCTAAATGTAAGCCCTTTAACAAGAGACTGAGGGTTCATCTCCCTCTTTCTGTGGGATGCAGCGACCCCCTGTGGCTCGACTTCTAAAAGGACTTTCTTCGACGACGACCGATTGCTCACACTTCATTTACTTAACAGTTTGCTTTAATTAACCCCGTCCTTCACGGCCGTCACACTAACACCTTGGCGCAGTCCGCATTAACCCGGCTCGGGGCCTTGATCTTGGGCTGGTGGAGGAAAAAGGAGGGGCGGAGCGCTGGGGCGGGGCCTACGGGGTTGGCCTACCGAAGGGCGGGGCCT
>NW_011495023.1:10239261-10244172 GCF_000754665.1 Bison bison bison
GGCCTACCGAAGGGCGGGGCCTGAGGGGCAGGGCCTGATGGGCGGGGCCTGGGAAATTCCCGGGTGGAGATGAGTAGGCTGGCGCGGCGGTCAGCTGAGCCGCGCTGGGCGGGGTCGCGAGGCCGCAAATCAACCTAAAGCTCCCCAACCCCCGCCGCTGCCCCAGCGGGTCTCCTGCTTGGCGTCTGCCTCTGGGTCCGGAGCCCTCTCCCAGCGGGCATCATGCCGAGGAAGCAGTGACCCGAGGGAGGCCGGAGCCCGGGCGCCGGTGAGCTAGGGCGGGGGGCGGGCAGGGTCTCCCTTTCCGCCCTGGAAGCTGTTCCGAAGCCCCCTACCCTGCGACCCGGAGCCGGTAGGGACATGGGTGGCGAGGGGTGGGGCGTCTCCTCCAGTGGGACGGCGGCGCTTGCTAGGAGGGTTTCCAGGCCCTGGCGATCTTGACCTGGTGCCAAAGGGCAGCAGGGGCGTCCATCCCAAAGTGCCCTTCCCCCTTTTTTACCCGCCAGGCTGGCCGCAGGTGACTTCCTCTGTAGGTCATGAAGGTGGTTTAAGGGTGACACGCTTCCGCAGATTGGGGATGATTATACAGCCGGTTCTTCATTATAAGAGAAGGGGTTAAGGACACACCTTCGAGAGACGTAAAAACTAGCTCCACGAGAAGACCCAGTACACTGAAGAGCCAGTGGCCGCTCTCTAAGGTGATGGGATTACTGAACAGCTGAAAGGAATCTTCATAAACCGTTGTGTCTGGGGGAGCTTGTGTGTGTGTTTGTGTAGGTATAGATACATACGTAGAGAATATGAATATTTGCTGAGGCGAGAACCTCAGAGGGGTTGTTTCTGTTGTGTAAGCAGTAGGCAGTAAGCATCACTAAGAGAAAATGTAACTCAGGTTCCAGCTAGGCTCCTTCCTCCTCCAGGAAAACTGTTGTTGGAAATTATGTGCCACAGAACTGCGTAAGGTTGAAGTGGGAAACCGAAACTTTGAACATCAAAAGTCTAGGATCGATCTGGTTAAGCAAGCGTCACTATTAGCAATGGGTTTCCGTGGTGGCTCCGTGGTAAAGAATCCTCCTGCAATGCAGGAGATGCAGGTTTCTGGGGAAGGAAATGGTAACCCACTCCAGTATCCTTGCCTGGGAAATCCTAAACAATTATTAACAGAAGAACCTTTCATGCTTGCTCCTTGACTGAAGGAGAGAAGAGCAAGGGGGCCCTGGCCACCTCCCCCAACTCCAAGATAGGCCCAGTTTGGAAGGGACTGGCCAGGTGTAGTATTTTTTTTTTCTTTTTTGGTAATTGACCACAAGTTGCATATTATGCTGTGGACTCTGACTAAACACCAAAAAAAAAAAAAAAATCAGACTGTATTTTTGAAAGGAACTGGTCATTGTTTTACCTTCCCATGCGATCCCCCACCTTAGGTAGAGGCACAGGTGTCTTCTCTTCTCCCAGCCTCACTCTTTCTGAATTTTATAAAGACTTGGAGTGTTTGGTATGTTCTTTGGAATTTATGGAATAGTAAATTCAAAGGAAAAGAGGGAAATTAAACTGTGTTTTGAAAATAAAATCTGTTTCACTCAGAAAAAAAATTAAGTTTTCTTTTTCATTTTGACATATGTATATATGGGTTGAGTGATGAAATATGTGTTATGAAATGACGCCCAGATACCTTTGTAGTGATGTTTTTAAAATAGTAATTTTCAAAATAAGTTTAGTTCAAGAATCTGGAAATGAGTGCCATTGAAAAACTGTAGGAAAAACTCGTAATACTAGTTATGTTGGATTTGTTGCCTACTGAGCAGAAAGTGTTTTACAAGTGTAAGGCTTTTACCTCATAACTTGATAGTTTCATTTGATTTCAACAAATGTTTACTGAGAGCCTGCTCTCGGTGTGTCAGTCTCTAGGAACAATAAACACCTTGACTTAGGTTTGATGGGAAAGTTGACTGGCATGGGATAATATAGTACTTTGCATAAAAGAACCAAGCGACTGAAATACATAAAGCACTACTGGGTACTCAGAGGAAAGTGTAGGTCTTTTTACATAAGACAGCTATTTGAGCTGGACGTTAAACTGTCCAGTAGACGTTTGCCAGGGTAATAGCAAGTCTAGGCATCTCGAGGAAGGATAGAAAAGCAAAAGAAGGCCAGAAACTGTGAACTCTTTAATGTGCCCCAGGCATGAGTGGTGTTGGTGACAGGAGATGGTACTGGTGGGTAAGTGGGGGCCAGACTCTGAAAAGCCGTGTTTGCTTTGCTCGGGAGCTGGAGCTCTGTCTGTATGGGAAGGGTAAAAGTAGGAGGATGCTCTTATGCTGGGGAAGAAACCATGGAGGTACTGGGGCTGCAATGGAAAGAGATGAGTCAGACAATGGAGGAAGCTATGTAAATTGATCAGCATCTATTTGTTGAACCCCCATATGTTTCTAGGAATGTTCTGGGTGCTAGAGACAGTGCAGTGAACAGAATAGACAAAAGCCCTTTCCTCTATGGAAGACAACATTGCTGTAGGCCAGATAAGACAAGAGAACCTGACCTAAGCTGGTGGAGATTGAGAGGAAGTGGGAGTGACAGGACTGGGTGACCCTTTAGATTCGCGGGAAGAGGAAATAGGAGTCATCAAGTGTAGCTCCTGCCCTGGTAGATGAGGCTAAGTCTTTTTCCATTTTCTGTATGTCCAAAAGTCAGACTGCCATTTCTGGCATAAAAGGTAAGGCCTCTTTTGCCCCGTAATAGGGTGTGTACTTTGAGTTCTTTTTCCAGGATTGTGAAGAATTTTGTTGGTGCAATCTTAGAATGTTACTCAATCCCCTTGAAAAGCCAAGCCAGAATCTGCCAATAGCCAACTATTCTCTACGGTCAGGAAATAGGTTTTCACTGTTTAAAACTAATTTTTGCGTGTGAGGGGTAAACCTGGGAGTACTTAGCAAATTCAGAGAATCAGCCACACCAGGGTAAGGGCATGGGTTTATTCTGTATTATTCTTGCTAGTCCAAAGTCCAGTGGGTGGAAGTCAGTATAAGGCAGATTTTTGTTGGATACAAAATGACTCTGGCAGTCACCAGCCATCCTGGAATAGAATGGGCAGTTGCCTGCTAAGGTCATGTGCCTATTTCTTCTGTCGTTGAAGTCATTCAAGCCTGGTCTATATGCCCATCTGCCATGGAAACCAGCAGGACATTCTTGCATCAAATAAGAAGTTGGGCAGGGTCATTTTTAAGACCGACTCAGGAATGCAATTCAAGCTCATGCCTACAAAGCCAAGTCACTGCTATAATTACTTGACCTCTGGAATTAAGAAGGATTATTATAATCAGGAATTCAAATAGCGAATCTGGCAATAAAATCTAGAGATTTTGCTTTTGATTTCCACCTTCCAGGTGGTTCCCATTCTTCCTCATTGGTGAAATCTTGACATATCCATGCTTAATTATTAATTCACCCTTCTGCCTAGAAATGATGCATTTCTGATTCAGATTGGTTGGGTTTTTATGAGAAATTCAGTTACTAAGCAGGCAGAACCTTGCAGTAAATGGCTTAGGTCCAGTTTCCATTACCTTTAAGGATGTTTGTATGTAAGGATTTAAGGATTTAATCCTATCTGCATTTTCTCAATTGAAAATAGTTCAAGGGGATGCTAAACATTTAGAGAATTCAGCTTTCTCTACCTGGCATTCTACAAGTAGACATCACACATATACACTGTATTGTGACAGCTTCTAATGATGGCCCCTCAAATATTTAAAATCATAAAATGCACTTTGAGTCACCAAAAATCAATTAAATTGCTTTTAGCAAAAGTTTGGTTATAGTATTTATATGCTTATGTTTGGCATTTATGCTAACTTCTTATTGCTATGATGTTTAAATAACCAAATAATTTTTTTCTAGCAATGCTGCATAACAAAGAATTCACTATAATTGGGACAGGCATTTGTATTAGTGAGAGAGGGTAGCATGACCATGAGGGTACTGGGATATATGTGTAGAACAGTGGGAACTAGACCATGATCTTGATAGAACCTTAAAAATACTTTTTACAGCTCTTTTGAGCCAAAAGCAACCATAATGATCATCATTTGCTAGACAAGTCAGTAAACCATCGCAGGAGGTCTTCTCAAGGTCACATATCTGGTTAGTGTCTTCCAGTTTATTTTTGTATTGTCTCCCTTATTATAACTCTGTTTTTTGTTTTGTTTTTTTTCCTCATGCTCTATTAAAACCTGGGCAACCAGAAAGTTGGTAAGCAGAACTGGTTTTAATTGTTATGGTTGTATCTCAAGTCTTGGTGGAGATATAACAAAAAGTCAAGGATGAAAAGTATCTAAAGGAACCGTACTTCTTCCCCTTCCCTTCCCTCCTCTCTCCTCCCTTCTGTTCATGCATCCCCTCCCCTCATCTTTCCCTCTGCTTTAGATACTTTTTTTTAATCTGTTAAATGTTTCCTTTTACTTTTGAAAAGTATAGTCTAATCCTTGAAAATTTGAGGAAATTTAATATTGACAAGTGAATAAAACATGTTACAAGGATTTTGCCTTTGTCAGGTATTTAGAATTCTCTGCAAAATAGATAGGAGCACTTTTTATTTAGTAAAAACCCATTTTTATGAAATTTCAGCTCCAGCATAGTTCTGTGAAAAAGTGAGTTTTATGGAAAGCCAGAAACTGGCTTTTTCCAAATTATTATCATCCAAATTATTTTATGCAAAATAACCCAAATAATTTTATTGGGGAAAACAAAAGTAGTCTCTTCTGGTCACCTCATGCCAAGAAACAGCACACTTCGGCAGTGTACCTCTTTCTTAATAATCAGGATATGTAAAACACAGCTGCTTTCAAAAGACTTAGAATGCTTTATCCATGTTTAACACTTCATAGAATCGCCATCCTCATTAAAGAATTCCAAGGA
>NW_011495023.1:10244272-10272324 GCF_000754665.1 Bison bison bison
TTCCTGTGCTGGCTGCTCTAGAGAAGTCAGCAGGCCGTCAGTGCCAGGGCCCGCTCTCCCCTCAGCAGTGGCACTGTCTCTAATCCTACAGGTATCTTGCACTGTCTCTAATCCTATAGGTGCCTTTAGACCGAGAGCAGATCAGTAGGCTCTCAGTTCTGGGAGGGCTCCAGAGAGCCCAGGAATTGCCTCCTGCCAGAGTGGGGAAGAAGCAGTGCTCTGCCCTCCGAGGGTTTGTTGCATTCACTTACGAGCACTAATAGCTGGTACTTTCCCCAGCTTCTCCCCTCACACATTGAGGAACTTAACAAAAACCATAACCAAAGTGTCCCTGGTAGTCTCTTAGAGAAACAGTCGTTTGTACTTGGCCCTCCTGCCAGCAGTGCCAGGTTCCTTTGGCACGTGTGGGAGCTATTTACAAGGATGTGGTTCTTGGGACACAGTGACAATGTAAGTTAGTAGTAAGTAACCTGTTTGTAAGCAATTCATTGCTAAGAAGTAGGAAGAAAAAGGCTTCTGGAAGCCTTAGTTATTTGTTTAAGATTGCTGGTAGTGCAGGATGGATGGATGAGGTAGAATCTGAACTTTGGGTAAGTTGAATGGGGCAGCCTCGCACGCTCATCTAGAGCACACACCCAGAGGTTATGATACAGTGCTAGATGAGAGAGCACTTCTCTCCCCTCAGCTTCCAGTGACCCTGCAGTGCCTCATGAAAAGACGAATCATCATCTTTGTGAAATGTGGAAATGGAAACATTTGCCCACAGTCTTTGATTTCTGTGCTTGCTGAAGTGTGGTAGGCCATACAGAAATACAGTTGGGATATACCCATCTATCTTATTTATGGGAAGGGCATACACACTCCAGTAGTCTTGCCTGGAGAATCACATGGACAGAGGAGCCTGGCAGGCTACCGTCCCTGGGGTCGCAGAGAGTCAGACACAGCTGAGCAACCAACCCTGCATTTTATTTGTGGCCACAGTGACCCCTTTACAAATTATATGCTTAAAATAGTCTCAGAATATGCAACAACTAAGCAAGATTTTCTTAGTCTTTTTAGCGTGATTTGCAAAAGTAAACTATGAAAGCCTAGATATTCAGTGGTACCTTCATTGTATGACAGGGCTGGGTTTTAGAATCATCCTTAATGCTCGATTGTGCCTTTCATTAAGTGACCTTGGATGAGCTCCATGAATTCAGCTCTGTCACCCAGGAAATACCCATCTAGTTGAGTTTTAGTGAGGATTAGACCTTGACACTCTGGTGTGATGATTGAGCACATAGTAATTATCTGAAATATGTTAGTTCTCCCCTTCCTCTTAGCCAAAAATATGAGAAATAAAATATGGAGATTCTGTAACAGTTAATTATTGAGATATAATTCATATACCATACAGTTCACCCAAAATATGGAGATTTGAGCTTAAAACATTTTTTTGGGAAAAAATCAACTTCATAATACTTTGCCCACATCTACAAATACATACACAGAAACCCTCTTGAACACTTCATATTAGGATTTCTTACCATCTTGATATTATTCCCATCTCTTCCTCCTCCATCATCCACCTCCTCACTGTACTCCTTTATATATTCTTATGCACAGACATGTACATACAGACTGAAGCAAGGATGTACCTTTCTTGTTTGAACGGAAGAATCAAGCTTGCTCAAAATGTAATGGGAAAGAAAGTCAGCCCCTTCTAGAATACTTCTTAGGACTTGCACATGGGTTTGTGGACTCCTGGGGACCCAATGCAGAGGGAGATGGTTATATTTTCAGTTTGTGATTTTTCTATAGGAACTGCTACCATGTCCCACCAACCACTTAGCTGCCTGACTGAGAAGGGGGACAGCCCCAGTGAAACCACAGGAAATGGACCCCCCAATCTGGCTCACCCAAACCTGGACACGTTCACCCCACATGAGCTGCTGCAGCAGATGAGAGAGCTTCTAATCGAGAACCATCAGCTGAAAGGTAAGCGAAACCTAACCCCATGTTTCTCCATTCACCCGCGGCCTTTGGGAACACAGTCCTTTGGTAATAGCTTGTAGGTGAATCCCTTTCTCTGCACCTGGTTCCCTGGGGAGAGATAGAGCACAGGACTAGCTCTTCAGTTCAGTTCAGTTCAGTTCAGTCGCTCAGTCGTGTCCAGCTCTTTGCGACCCCATGTATCGCAGCATGCCCGGCCTTCCTGTTCATCACCAGCTCCCGGAGTTCACTGAGACTCATGTCCATCAAGTCAGTGATGCCATCCAGCCATCTCATCCTCTGTCATCCCCTTCTCCTCCTGCCCCCAATCCCTCCCAGCATCAGAGTCCCTTCCAATGAGTCAACTCTTCACATGAGGTGGCCAAAGTACTGGAGTTTCAGCTTTAGCATCATTCCTTCCAAAGAAATCCCAGGGCTGATCTCCTTCAGAATGGACTGGTTGGATCTCCTTGCAGTCCAAGGGACTCTCAAGAGTCTTTTCCAACACCGCAGTTCAAGAGCATCAATTCTTCGGCACTCAGCCTTCTTCACAGTCCAACTCTCACATCCATACATGACCACAGGAAAAACCATAGCCTTGACTAGCCGGACCTTTGTTGGCAAAGTAATGTCTCCGCTTTTTAATATGCTATCTAGGTTGGTCATAACTTTGCTTCCAAGGAGTAAGCGTCTTTTAATTTCATGGCTGCAGTCACCATCTGCAGTGATTTTGGAGCCCAAACAAATAAAGTCTGACACTGTTTCCCCATCTATTTCCCATGAAGTGATGGGACCGGATGCCATGATGTTCGTTTTCTGAATGTTGAGCTTTAAGCCAACTTTTTCACTCTCCACTTTCACTTTCATCAAGAGGCTCTTTAGTTCCTCTTCACTTTCTGCCATAAGGGTGGTGTCATCTGCATATCTGAGGTTATTGATATTTCTTTCGGCAGTCTTGATTCCAGCTTGTATTTCTTCCAGTCCAGCGTTTCTCAGGACTAGCTCTCAGTAAGACTAAAACTGCTTCCCAGGTGGCTCAGTGGTAAAGAATCCGCCTGCCAATGCAGGAGACGTGGGTTTGATCCCCGGGTCAGGACGATCCCCTGGAGAAGGGAATGGCAACCCACTCCAGTATTCTTGCCTGGAGAATCCCATGGATAGAGAAGCCTGGCAGGCTATAGTCCTTTGAGTAGCAAAAGAGTTGGACGTGACTTAGTGACTAAACAACAGCAAGGCTAAAGCTATTCCTATTGTTTACTTTTGGATACAGGTAAGAATAAAATTATGTATTTCTGGGAAATGGCAGAATGACATTTAGCCCTAAATTTAAAAGGAAAAATAAAAAGGCTGCTATTATTACAGAATTAGTCCTAAATATTACCTTAAGAGAAAGGAGTCTAATATCTCCAGCCATGGCTTTTGGCAGAACCAGTGTTGGAATCCAGGAGTATGGACCTCAGTCTAGCTAGTTATTAATAGGCATTTTGTTAAAATAAATCAATAAAATCAGTTTTATATTCTTGAGACTCTTGAGGGCAGTCGGTGACATTAGACCTCCTAGTCCTGTTTGAAAGCAGAAACTACTCATTTTTTTGCTATGTAGTCTTTCCAGCTGACCCTGGAGCCCAGGCCAACCCTGGCATTTTGAGGTTCACAGCTATGTGGTGAGGTGATCTATGGGGAGGTTCTCTTCATGACCCCAAGTTCCGTCCCTTGGTGTTTTAACACTCTCCCTCTAAACCCCATGCAGAAGCCATGAAGCTAAATAATCAAGCTATGAAAGGGCGATTTGAGGAGCTTTCAGCTTGGACAGAGAAGCAGAAGGAAGAACGCCTTTATTTTGAGACTCAGAGCAAAGAAGCCAAAGAGCGTTTAACGGCACTGAGCCTTGAAAATGAAAAACTGAAGCAAGAACTCGGAACGCTAACAGGGAAAACTGAAAGGGCATTCGAGGTGAGTGGATTGATCAGTTGTAATTTTATCATGTTCATATTTGCAGTGGGATCTTACCTGTCTAGACTTCGAGATCAAAACTCACAGTTCCGGCTAGATGCTTGCATTATCTTGAAAGAAGAGTGATGAGAAGATTGGTTGCAATTTTAAGGGTCATGTGTAATCTCTGGTGAAGAAAAGAAATGGGTCAAACTTTGACTTTATTGATTATAGTCAAAAGAGTGTTATGGTTATAAATCAATATTTTGTATTCATTATACATAGTACAGAAAGACCTCTGCCTGGAACCATTCAAATGTTGGTCTTTAGTCCTTGATATAGAATTACATTTTTAAAATCTGTCGCTCAGATTTTTCACTTACTGACCTTGTCCTTTCTCTCCATCTACAACAGATTCCTTACTTTGTGTTTTGCATTTACTTTTGAAAAATGGTTTGACAAATATTATTGTGTGATATGAGGCTGTAAGGTTGCCACGTTTCCACTAACTCAAAGAACCTGAGAAATGTGCTTTGATACCCTTGAGAATGGGTATCAAAGATGTGAATGAAAAGTCCTGTAGGTTTTCCAGAAAGGTCCCAATATTGGAAGAAGTTGAGATCAGAAGCTGGAGCTCTGGACAGCTTCTTTCAGTGTAGAAGATCCGCTGAAGCAAACTATAGGCAGGACTCAGGAATGAGTCCTTGGGACAAAGAGACACTGAGGATTCTTCAAAACCCTTGGTCATCAGTTTTTTTTTCCGCAAGCTGTGCCTCCCAGGCCCCCACTTGCCCCTCCCACCTCTCTTTCAATTTTTGTTTCATGGACCACTTGAGGTGTTTATTTGTAATTTAGCCTCTCATCTTCCTGATTTACTGAGGCTCTCAAGACCTCTCACTCACTCACTCACTCACGCTGACCTGTCTTTGCTGCTGCTTCTGCAGACACCCCTCCCCTACCCCCTCAAGCCATTAGGGTTGCCCCTGTGTTCTGTGAGGCACAGGGAAGGGAGCAGGGAGTTTCCACTGAGATCTGCCCTTCAATCCTCAGGGTGAGGCTGAGATATGACTGATTCTGTCTTGATTTCACTGTATTACAGACCTGGTGGCTCAGAGGGTAAAGCATCTGCCTGCAATGCAGGAGACCGGGGTTCCATCCCTGGGTCAGGAAGATCCCCTGGAGAAGGCAATGGCAACCACTCCAGTACTCTTGCCTGTAAAATCCCATGGACGGCGGAGCCTGGTAGGCTGCAGTCCATGGGGTCGCTAAGAGTCGGACACCACTGAGTGCCTTCATTTTCACTTTTCACTTTCATGCATTGGAGAAGGAAATGGCAACCCACTCCAGTGTTCTTGCCTGGAGAATCTCAGGAACGGGGGAGCCTGGTGGGCTGCCGTCTATGGGGTCACACAGAGTTGGACATGACTGAAGTGACTTAGCAGTAGCCGGTACTCTTGCCTGGAAAATCCCATGGACAGAGAAGCCTGGTAGGCTATAGTCCATGCGGTCGCAAAGAGTCGGAAATGACTGATCGACTTCACTTTTCACAGACATCATGGTGATCCCTAAAGAATCCTTTTTTTTTTTTTTTTTCCATTTATTTTTAATTGAAGGACAATTTCTTTACAATATTGTATTAGTTTCTGGCATACATCAGTATGAATCAGCCATAGGTTTGTGCAGTGGTAAGTCACCGACTCGATGGCCATGAGTTTGAGCAAACTCCAGGAGTTGGTGATGGACAGGGAAGCCTGATGTGCTGCAGTCCATGGGGTCGCAACGAGTCGGACACGACTGAGCGACTGAATTGAACTGAAGTCACTTCAGTCCTGTCCGACTCTTTGCGACCCTGTGGACTGTAGCTCGCCAGGCTCCTCTGTCCATGGAATTCTGTAGGCAAGAGTACTGGAGTGGGTTGCTATTTCCTTCTCCAGAGGATCTTCCCCAGGGATTGAAGCCACATCTTTTACATCTCCTGCACTGACAGCCAGGTTCTTTATCACTAGTGCCAACTGGGAAGCCACAATAGGTATACATATGTCTAAAGAATCCTTTTTGACTGTTAACTACAGATTGCCAGGCAAAGGTCATTAGACTTGTTTTGTATTATAAGATGACATATCAGCCTGGGCATATTTCCAAGACAATAGAAGCACAGAAAAAGGGAAATTGTTGTTTCCCGAAGGCTAATCAATGCTAAGTGCTCAAAAAGTGATGAAAGACAGAAATAATTTAGTTGGGCTTGAGATCCCAGAGAACATTAACCCTGGAAGTTTCGTCCAGGAAGATGATGGACAGAGCCTTAACAGTGAAATGAAGAGAAATTTTAAGTGTCACCTCACAAGGTGTTTTGCAGATCCATAATTTCCCAAGGATAATTAAGTGTTAGTCGTTCAGCAGTATCCGACTCTTTGCAACCCCATGCACTGTAAGCTCCTCTATCTGGCCAGGCTCCATGGAATTCTCCACCCAAGAATACTGGAGTTGGTTGCCATTCCCTTCTCCAGGGGGTCTTCCTGATCCCTGATTGATTCATGGGAATCAAATACGCGTCTCCTGCATTGCAGGCAGATTCTTTACTGTCTGAGCCACCAGGGAAGCCCAAGGATAAAGAAGAGATCCACACAATTGGAAAAAAGAAAATTAACCTGACTTCTGAGACTCAAGAGTCATGGCCTTATATCCCTGGTCCTTAGACACTTGTTTAAAACTCTATTTCCTTCCTTTGTGGAAAGATGGTTTTTAGAAGTCCATTCCACTCAGTGTCCTCAGGAAGGTCAAGAGGGTGGATGTGAAGGTTTCTCACAGGGCATGGTCTTCCCCTTCCCTGCTTGCTTCCTGGTTCCAGCCTAGGCAGTACCTTTCCTTTTTTTCATTTTTATGCCTTTAAATGTATATTTCTGTGGTCTGAATCATTATCAGGAGAGATTGCACAAGCTTTGAACTTTTCCTTGCAGACCTAACTCTTCAGTTTTATGAGTTACTTTTTCCTAAAGCCTGTGAGAGTTTCCTAGCAAGGGGATGGTCCAGACGAAGGCAGAGCGCGATTCCACTGGTGTGAGGGGTACTTCCATGTGCCAATTACTACCTAGCCCTCACTCTCTTAACACTTCACAGACTAGCTGGTTTATGGTTTATACACATGCCTTTCTGATAATTTTTTGGTTCTACTATGAGCCTTTGGGCCTGTTTACCATTCCTTATGAAATCTGTCAGAGGGTGTTTGTGTGTGTGTGTGTGTATGTATATGTGTGTGTGAGTGGGTGGGTGAATTTTCAATGTTGCAGTCCTCTGGTAATCTCAAGTATACATATTTCTGGTGGTGCCATGTCCATAAGAACCGTGAGGGAAGAAATCAGGAGGCCAAGAAGGTCACAGCTGGATGAGACTACAGAGACCACATGGTACCAAGTCTTTCTGATCCAAGAAAACTGAAGCCAAGACATTTAGGGAATCTGCTCAAGGCAACACATGCTCTGATTAGCAGAGTGCAGACTAGAGTCTGTTCTCCCTTCTCCCAAGTAAAAACAACACATGTCAGCAGGCTCTTTCTTTTATGACTTTGTCATATGTGGTAATTGCAACAGGATGAACACAACAGGTACTCGATATTAGGAAAATATTAATGTTTATTAGTTTATCAAGGGAAGCCCATTAATGTTTATAGAGGCCAAAATTAATTTTCCACGCTTGGTACCAGCCTCTGAATTTTCAGTTTTCTTCTTTCTCAACAGATTTACCTTTAGCAACCTTAAAGCACCAGCATAGAATATTGTAACAACCAACCTACATGCCTGGGAGGATTCTGGACCTTTCATTGTGTTTTGCTATCACTGTACTGTCATGCCCTTCATGCTTTGGCTTCTAAGGAGAAATGACAAGTATGAGGAGAGAGGGGGTAGAAGGAGAAAAAGGAAAAAAGCAAGAGGTTGAGTTGTGGCAGTTCTTTATCTTTATTTTCTGGGATTTGGGGCTGCAGTTTACTAGTCAACCATTGCCAAAGTCTGGTTGGTTATTTTCCTAATAATCAGATTATTTCTTTCAGCATGTTGAGGAAACGTTCCTTGTTTGAGTTTATTTTAACTTCCTATTATTTGCCACAACAAAGTAAATTTTTCCATTTTAAATGGTATGTCAAAATATATTGCCGAGGAAAAACTAGAATTCCCTACTGTAAAGCACAGCTGTCTTACCAGTAGGTATAGAGGCACGTGAGTCTGATGGCTGAGTCCTTGGCTTGATTCATTCGTTCACTTTGCTCCACATTGTTTCCAGGACATCATTGGGGACCCCAAGGTCCCCAAGGCAGAAGTGGAACAAGAAGTGGAACAGCTGAAGACCCAGGTGGCACGCCTCCAAGCTGAAAAGGCAGATCTGCTGGGCATCGTGTCTGAATTGCAACTCAAGCTGAACTCAAGCGGCTCCTCCGAAGACTCCTTTGTTGAAATCAGGATGGCTGTAAGTGTATTGGTTTTGGTTTTGTCTTAAGCAAGTTACAAAACCTCACCTGGACAACTGCTAGAAATATCACCGCTTCCTTTCAACATGGGAAAGCCAAACAGTGGGGAAATTTCAGCATAGTCAGCATAAATATAAAACATCAGACTTGTGGCTATCACAGCTGAAATGGAAAATACTGATTACCTTTTATGACTGAAGAGATAGTCCTTTTTTTCCCCAGTACATCCTGAATAATTTAGCTGACCTAAAATTTAAAAAAAAAAAAAAGGGTATAAACTTGTTCAGCCCAGGTTCCAAAGCTGTGTTCAGCATTTCACTTAGGTAAGCAGAATCATGATCAGATGCAGTAAAATCAAAAGGCTCGCTCGCCACTTACTAATCATAGAACCCTCTTTTCAGGCAAAGTCTTATGAGGAATATTAAAAATAAGTGGAGAAAAGCAAGAGCAGAGGTGCTCTGGTTGTAGCCCCAGGGAATACCCGGCTTCTCCCTCCCCTCCAACAGCAGCTGCTAGGGAAGCGCTGAGAACAGATTCTGAAGCCAGCATTGTCTGACTGGCTTTTATGTCCAGCCCCAAATGAAGCAAGCTGGGCGTGGCAGCACAGGCTGGCCTGTTCTGATGGGAAGCATGTGTCAGCGGGTAGCTGGTGTGTGGGCAGTCCTGCTAGAAGGGAAACCTCCTTCTTTGCTACTAGAAAAAAAAAATGGAATACAGATTGAGGGAGACAAGCACAGGGAAGTCCAGTCCTTCACTGTACAGTTGGTCCAGCTTCATCAGAGCACACGTCTGATACAGGAAGAGAGCTTAACTGTGTCTCTAGAAGAGAAAACCCTACATGTAGACAAGTGGGGGTGAGGCAGGGTGAAGTGCACCTTAAAAAAGCTCAACTACTGGATATGTCTGACTCTGGATATGAGCATGACTCTCTTTACTTTCTCATTTATTTGCTGCACTAAAGATGAACAGAAGTGAAAAATGGCTGTTAATAACCCTGCCACCCATGCCTCTCAGAAATTTTAGATGAATAGGGGCTGAAGTCAAGAGAAAATACTAATCAGGAAGTACCGTGTCAGAGCACTCATTCTGCACACGAGCAAAGATTATGAAAACGTTGATCAAAGAGCTTTCACCTTCTGCAAATAGCTGATAAAATTCAGGAAGTCCAAGGAGCGTATCAGAAGTTTCCAAATGAGGCTTCTTTCTTTGGGGTGCATGGTTACCATAATGTTCTCCCTCACTGATGAGTGACAGTTATTTCTAGTGTAAATATGTTTTTCTTGCCTTGCTCCTATGAACAGAAAAACACTGCCCAAGACTTAGGAACAGTGTGCGCATACAGAATTATCTAAAACCACCCCTGTATTTTTCCACTAGCTCACTGGACTGGAAATGTCTTGCAAATCGTTGAAGTGGTCTTAGCCCCCACTGCTCCCTAAGTGGCCCCAAAAGCAGATGAATTTCAAATGGGAGCCAGCCTTTTGCTCTGTGAGCCTTGCCCACAGAAGACAGCCTTCTTTCCAAAGTGGCTCCAGCAAGTTCTAGCATTTTGCATTTTATTTTTTTATTTTTAAAGATTTATTCGTTTATTTCTGGCTGCTCTGGGTCTTTGTGGTTGTGCACGGGTTTTCTCTAATTGCAGCGAGTGGGAGCTAGTCTTCTCATTGCCGTGGCTTCTCTTGTTGAGGATCATAAGCTGTAGGTGCATGAGCTCAGGGGTTGTGGTACTTGTGCCCAGTTGCTCTGCAACATGTGGAATTTTTCCGGACCAGGGATTGAACCCGTGTCCTGCACTGGCAGGTAGATTCTTAACCACTAGACCACCAGGGAAGTCCCACATTTTGCATTTTGAAGGAGTGTGTGGGAAAAGTATGTGGAATTGTCATTAGCTGTGTGTGACCTTAACTTGTAGAGAAGGGAACTGCCAACGAGAGAGAGAGGAGATAAGCTTTCCTGTATGCAGGGTCAGGATGACTGTGCTGAATGAGAGGAGCCCGGCCTTCTCGTCTTCGTCTGGATATTTATAATCCTGACTGGGCATGCAGGTTGAGGGAAGGATAAACTTAAACTATTCCATTTGAGTGGCTGAACTGAAGCATCTCACATTTCTGTGTTTGGTAGATTCCTTGGGTTATGTGTCATCCAAATTCTTGATCTTTCGCCTTTTTTCTCTTTTGCTGGAGAATTTGTCTTACCGGCATGCTACGTTAAACCTCTGTCATTTCTGCTTTTACAGGAGGGCGAAGCAGCTGTGGCAGCAAAAGAAATCAAGACAAGTCCTGGGCCCACAAGAACTGATTCCGTTGACACGTACGTGAAGACAGAGTCGGGCTGTCAGACAGGCACGCTGGGCAGTCTTGTCACTTTGGGCTCACCCTTGAGAGGCCAAACATGGTGGGCTGAAAAAGCCACTTACTGATTTACACTGGGGCCTTTCCAGAATGTTCAGTTTGAATGCTATTCATATTTATTGTTGCAGCCCACTGGTAGAGAATAAAAACTATGTTTGGTGCCTTGGTAGGCTAACTAACCCCTCGCCACTCTCCATCAGGTGAGAAGTGAAAATGAGCTTTTTCCTCAGTTAAGAGACCCATGTTTCCTAATGTGTTTATGAGTGCAGTCTGCCCCGGACCAGGCTGCCCCGCTGATAAGGGCAATGTTTCCTTTTTCGCTTCCCTGTTCATTCCCAAGTACAAGGCAAAGTGACTAATATAGGATAGTCTTCCATCACAATGACTGTTGTTGCTCTGGGTGATTGCTGTTTTTTTGAAAGTGCCAAGATATCTTACCTGGGGAGTCTTCAGTAGACTTGTGCCTAGTAGACAGCTATCTTAAATTGTAGGGGGACCTTAAGGAGGCGATGACAGGGGATCTGGGCACCTGAGTCTCTTACAAGTAGCTGTGACCTAGAATGTACTATTAGCTCATCCCCTGTAAGCAGGTTACTACTGTATGAATCTGCTTAAGAAGATTTACCTGAAATTTCCCTAAGCATCTCTTCCTTCAGAGACTTTTAATATCTTTTTTCTATAATTTGATGAATAGACTTATAAAAATGTTTTTTTTATAAGCATATCAGGATTAGATTTCTTTCACCAAACAGGGCAGTTGGCAGAAATGAAAGTTACTCCCTTTTTTAGTTAGAAATAACTATCCCTGCCCCCCGTATTGCCTTTTTAATATCAGAAGACTTTCCTGAAAGTGGTGGGAAGGAAGAAAGCTGTGTTTGAAATTTCTAAGCCACTTCCTCTCCATGTATAGCTGTGTGAATACTACTTCTTCTTTTAAACCACACAGCTGTGTTTTAATAACAGCTTCTTTACCTTGTTTGAAAGTATTTTAAGGAGTCAGAGATTGATCTCTGGGGTTGGAGTTTGAGCTTTGGTGATGGGAACTGGGATTGAATCCTGAATCCTGGCTCTTTGTTAGATGTGTGAACTTGGGTAGGTTACTGAAGGCATAGCTGCTATTAGCATCAGTGTAGCTTTCCAGAATGTTTAGTTACTGCAGTGATGGCCGTGGTTTTCTTCATCATTGACTGCCTCTTGATTTAATCTGAGTTTGAAGTCAAGAAATATATTCGACATACCAACAGGGCCTACATTTCTGTGCTCTAGTTATTAGAAACCAAAAACAAAAATGCTTTTTCTTCTCCTGACTTGAGAATATGGTGTTTTCTGTCAAGCTGGAGGAAGACCAGTGGTCTGCATGTCACCACAGGCAGCACATGTGTGACTGTGGTCTTCTTGGAAATGAGTCTTCTAGGAAAGCAGGGCTCCGAAACCGGGGCTCCCTCTGCTCCACTGGCTCTGTGCGTCCTGGGGTCTGGTGCCGTGGACACTGTGACCACGTGGAGGGAGTGAGCATGTGTGGAGTAAGGTCAGCCTACTCATCAGCCTCACTCCTTCCCCGGACAGCGTGGAGGACCCAGACGCTGGTTGTCACCAGGCCAGCTGTGTTTGGTCTGTAAATGAGAATTAACTGGAGAATGTTCTGGAAAGCTGTTCTTTTTAACTAGTTCCAGTAATATCCTTAGACTCCGACATTTTCATATTCTCTTGAAACCTTTTAACCTTTCTGCTGTCCTGATGCAGGAGCAAATCTACAGAAGGTACCAGGAATTATGTGGAGTTTGAGGAATTAACTGTGAGCCAGCTCCTGCATTGTCTAAGGGAAGGAAACCAGAAGGTGGAGAGACTTGAAGTTGCCCTCAAGGAAGCCAAAGAAAGGTAATAAGGAAGGAAATAAGCAACATGGAAAATGCATACATTGCTTTTTTAATGGCTTTCAGTTCAGTTCAGTCGCTCAATCGTGTCCGACTCTTTGCAACCCTTGAACCGCAGCACACCAGGCCTCCCTGTCCATCCCAACTCCCAGAGTTTATCCAAACTCATGTCTATTGAGTCGGTGATGCCATCCAACCATCTCATCCTCTGTCGTCCCCTTCTCCTCCTGCCCCCAATCCCTCCCAGCATCAGGGTCTTTTCAAATGAGTCAGCTCTTCACATCAGATGGCCAAAGTATTGGAGTTTCAGCTTCAACATCAGTTCTTCCAGTGAACACCCAGAACAGATCTCCTTTAGGATGGACTGGTTGGATCTCCTTGCAGTCCAAGGGACTCTCAAGGGTCTTCTCCAACACCACAGTTCAAAAGCATCAATTCTTCGGTGCTCAGCTTTCTTCACAGTCCAACTCTCACATTCATACATGACTACTGGAAAAACCATAGCCTTGACTATGTGGAACTTTGTTGGCAAAGTAATATCTCTGCTTTTTAATATGCTATCTAGGTTGGTCATAACTTTCCTTCCAAGGAGTAAGCGTCTTTTAATTTCATGGCTGCTATCACTATCTGCAGTGATTTTGGAGCCCCCCAAAAAATAAAGTCTGACACTGTTTCCACTGTTTCCCCATATATTTGCCATGAAGTGATGGGCCTGGATCCCATGATCTTAGTTTTCTGAATGTTGAGTTTTAAGCCAACTTTTTCACTCTCCTCTTTCACTTTCATCAAGAGGGTCTTTAGTTCCTCTTCACTTTCTTCCATAAGGGTGGTGTCATCTGCATATCTGAGGTTATTGATATTTCTCCCGACAATCTTGATTCTAGCTGTGCTTCCTCCAGCCCAGCGTTCCTCAAGATGTACTCTGCATATAAGTTAAATAAGCTTTATTGAAATATAATTAAGATGCCATAAAATTCATCCATTTAAAGTGTACGTTTTATTTTTTTTTTTTAGAATAGTCACAGAGTTATGTAGTCTTTACCACATTATAATTTTAGAACATTTTTCCCCCAAATAAGTCCCTTATTAGCACTCATTCCTCTTTCCTCATGGTAATCTACTTTTCTGTCTCCATAGACTTACCTTTTCTGGACTCTCATACAAATCAAATCATGCAACATGTGGTCTTTTGTGACTGGCTTATTTTATTTAGCATAATGTTTTCAAAGCTCATCCATGGTGTGGCATGTGTCAATCTTCATTCCTTTTTGTTGCTGAATAATATTCCATGGTGTGACTAGACAACATTTTGTTTATCTGTTCATCATTTGATGAACATTTGGGTTGTTTCCACTTTTTTCCTATTATGAATAATATTTGCTCTCTACATTCATGCACAGTTTTATGTGTGGACATAGTTTTTTAATTTGCTGGGTACCTGGGAGTTAAACTGTTGGGTCACATGGTTACTCTCTGTCTAATATTTTAAAAAACAACCCAGCTGTTTTCCACAGTGGCTGCACCATTTTCCATTCTCACCAGCATCCACAGCAACACTTGGTGTTTGACTTCTTGATTAGGGCCATCCTTGTGGACGTCAAGTGGTGTCTCATTGTGATTTTGATTCTGTTTCCCCAGTGATGGATATGCATGTTGGCTATATGTGCATCTTCTTCTTTGCCCGTTAAAAAGTTTAGACTGTCTTTTAATTATTGAATGACGTGAGGTATATGATTTGTAAATACTCTCTCCCATGCTGTGAATAATCTTTTCATTTCTTTGATGGTATAATTTGTAGCACAAAATTCTTTTTTATTTTGCTCTAATCCAATTTATCTGTTTGGTTTTTGGGTCACTTCTGCTTTTGGCATTGTAGCTAAGAAACCACCGCCTAACCCACAAAGATTCACTCCTGTGTTTTCTCCTAATTGTTTTATTATAGTTTTAGCTCTTACATTTAAGTCTCTATGTTGAGAGTGCATTTTTGTGCATGGTGTAAGGTGAAGGTCCAACTTCATTCTTGTGTATGTGGATACCTATTTGTCCTGACACCATTTGTTGAAAAGATAATTTTTTTCTCACTGACACCCCTGGTGTAAATCAGTTGACCATAAACAAATGTAAAGATTAATTCCTAAATGCTCAGTTTTGTTCAGTTGATCTAAGTGTCTGTCCTAATGGCAATACTACACTGTCTTAATTAGTTTAGTAGTAAAATTTGAAATTCTGAAATGTAGGTCTGCCAATTTTGTTCTTCTTTTAAAAAGATTGTTTTGGTGGGTCCCTTGTTTTTCTTATATAACTCTTAGAATAAGTTTGTTATTTTTAAGCTGGGATTTTGTTAGGGATTGCATTGAATCTGGAGATCAATTTGGGGAACATTGCCATCTTAACAATATGAAGTCTTCTGATCCATGAACATGGGTTTCTTTCCATTTCCTTAGGTCATCCTTAATTTCTTCCAATGATGTGTTATAGTTTTCAGCATATAGGTCTTGCAGTTCTTATTCAAAATTAATTCCTATGTATTCCAGTCTTTTTGGTGCTATAATACATGAAATTATTTTCTTGATTTGATTTTTGGATTTTTCATTGTTAGTGTTCAGTTGCTAGGTCATGTCTGACTCTTTGCAACCCCATGAACTGCAGCACGCCAGGTGCCTCTGTCCTTCACTATCTCCCTGAGTTTGCACAAACTCATGTCCATTGAGTCAGTGATGCCATCCAACCATCTCATCTTCAGTCACCCCCTTCTCCTCTTGCCCTCAAACTTTCCCAGCATCAGGGTCTTTTCCAAAGTATCAACTCTGCACACCAGGTGACCAAAGTACTAAAGCCTCAGCATCAGTCCTTCCAGTGAATATTCAGGGTTGATTTCCTTTAGGATTGACTGGTTTGGTATCCTTACTGTCCCATTGTTAGTGTAGAGAAATATAACTGATTTTTGTATATTGATCTTGTAGCCTGCAACCTTGCTGAATTCACTTATTAGCACTAATCATTTTTTTTTAGTGAATTCCTTAGTATTTTCTTTATACAAGACCATGTCATTTGCAAAGAAATAGTATTACTTCTTCCTTACCAACCACTATTCCTTTTATTTATTTGTTTTTTGCTTCTGTGATTGCCCAGTACAATGTTAAATAAAAGTAGAGATAGTAGATATCCTTGTCTTGTTCCTGATCTTGGGGGGAATGCTTTCAGTCTTTCACCACTAAATTGGTGATATTAGCTTTGTTTTTTATAGATGCTTTTGTCAAGTTGAAACACTCTTTTCTATTCCTGGTTGTAGTGTTTATCATGAAAAGGTTTTACATTTTGTTAATGCTTCTGCTGAGTCTATGAAGATGATTGTGTGTGTTTTTTTAAACCTCTATTAATGTATCATATTGATTGATTTTCTGATGTTAAACTAACTTTTCATTCCTGGATAAATCACACTTGGTCATGATATATGATCTGCTTTATATTGCTGGCTTGGATTGCTAGCCTTCTTAGTAAAGAGTTTTGCATGTGTATTCCTAAGGGGTGTTGGTCTATAGTTTTCTTGTGATGTCTTTGTCTGGTTCTGGTATGAGAGAAATACTGACCTCATAGAATGTGACATACTCACACACACTTTGAGATAAAATTTATTTACCTTATAGAGTTGTGAAGTCAGTGAATTTCTATGTGTGAATGAACTTCTTAGAAATGCAGAGTGCTAAACCACATAAGACAAGGGGGCATAATGAAACAGTTTTAGGGTTCCAATGATTGCAACATTTAGTCATAAATAGTCCATGGTGTCGCTACGAGTCCGACACAACTGAGTGACTTCACTTTCACTTTCCACTTTCCTGAATTGGAGAAGGAAATGGCAAGCCACTTCAGTGTTCTTGCCTGGAGAATCCCAGGAACGGGGGAACCTGGTGGGCTGCCGTCTCTGGGGTCACGCAGAGTCTGACACACCTGAAGCGACTTAGCAGCAGCAGCAGCAGGATACTGTATATAGCATATACTAAAGTATACATAAATATAATACATACATAATTCTCTCAGACATTATAAATGTTTCATTAATCTTAAAACTATAGCGCTTTCTAACTGAAGCAGTTGAAAAAGTATAAGAAAATCTGTTCTTAAAATATGAAAAAAAGTTATTTATTCAGAATGAGGGTTATCTGAAAGAAATCAGTGTTTTTCCAATGACTTATTTGATAGTCAGTTCTTTTCAAAGGTGAAAAGGAATGATGGCTATGAGTTGTAGGTCTTTACCCCATATCCTGCTGCTGCTGCTGCTAAGTTGCTTCAGTCATGTCCAACTCTGTGCAACCCCATAGATGGCAGCCCACCAGGCTCCCCCATCCGTGGGATTCTCCAGGCAAGAACACTGGAGTGGCTTGCCATTTCCTTCTCCAATGCATGAGAGTGAAAAGTGAAAATGAAGTCACTCAGTCGTGTCCGACTTTTAGCGATCCCATGGACTGCAGCCCACCAGGCTCCTCCGTCCATGGGATTTTCCAGGCAAGAGTACTGGAGTGGGGTGCCATTGCCTTCTCCATCTTACTCACTAAATATCTTTAAATATCTCCACTAACTTACTAAGAAAGAATATATGGGGAGGCTATTTTCTGAAATCTGCATATGTGAAAATCTCTCTTTCTACCTTTTTACTTAACAGATAGTTTTGCTAGATACAGAATTCTCTTGATATATTGGATATAATTTTCCCACCGAATTTTGAAAGCATTAGTACTTGATTGTCTTCTGGCTCCTGGTGTTGAGGCTGAGAAATTCATTGCTATTTTGATTCTTGATCTTTTGGCATAAAACTTCTTTTGTTTGTCCTCTCCCCCAGAGGTTCTTTGCTCCATCCCAAGTTTTCTGACATCTCATGTGTGCTTTGGTGAGGGGCCTGTTTTCATCCATTTGTTCTGGACACTCTTGGCCTCATTCATTCTTCAGTTCTTGAAAAATGATCTTGACTTAATTACCCTCAGTTTTCTCTATTCTCTCATTCTAGCAATGACTATTACTTTGAACTGGACTCCTGAACTAGTCCTCTCATTTTCTTAACTTGGTGTTCCTCTTTGCCATTTGTCTCTCTTTCCTTATCTCTTTCTTCCTCCCTCTGCCTCCTCACCCTTCACTCTTGCTATCTTTTTCTGCTTTCTGACACATCTGACCAACTTTCATCTTCTGTTTTTTGCTGGGCAGGGGTGGAGGGAGGGTGCAGTTCCTTTGAATGTTCTTCTTCCATTCTTTCAAAGTCATTTTAGTGGCATTCAGGGTGGGAGAAAAATTACATGCATACATTTAATCTACCATCTTTAATCACAGGTTTCTTTTTATTCCATTTGTATTGAGATGGTTTTCATATGACTTTGATTCAGTATCAGAATGTTGCTATATTTGTTTTAGGACCTCATAAACTTAGATGGATCTTCTTATAACAAGTATAAGGATTCCCTCTCTGCTGAATCATTATAAAGAGGCACCCACTCTCATGTAGCACACGTGCATACACGCATAAAAATACAAATTAAAAAAACAGTTCTGTGCATTACAGTGATGTGGAAAAGGCAGTGTCTTTCAGTGTTCAAGATAAAGTATACCCATCTTATACCTCCATGTGCATTCATCCCTTAAATCGGTTCCAGCCAGTATCTGGTTGAAAGCAAAACCACAGCTAATACAGTGCATATGAAGAGATTTTGAAAACGTTCATCCTTTATCCAAATTTTAGACAATATTCTTTTTAATGCGTCTGCAATTGTTATTCCTCTGGAAGCCAAAGAAAAAGTAACTTTTCTATATTCTGTAATTTTTTAGAATTTCTGATTTTGAAAAGAAAGCCAAGGATCATTCTGAGACTGAGACCCAGACAGAGGAGCACACAGAACAAGAGAAAGAAGAGGAGAAAGACACCAAAACTGTGGGTACTCAGAGTCTAAGACTGTTACCACACTCTCAGTGGATGGAGGGTAGTGAGGGCACTGCAGCCAAGTCGTGTGCTCTGTGGCTTTAGAAATAGAGGAGAATTTGTCATGTTGAATATTTTCTATTTCTCTCCTGTTTCCTTGTCCTGATCTGAATTTCATTCACTATAAATTGCAGTGAGATGTATTCCTATCCCAGTGATTGTAGGAAATCACTCCTTTATCTCTTCTTGACTGATTTCCTCTCCAGAATTCCTAAGTGAACAGGCCCACAAATTGAGAAAGGAATTTTGTCCAATATATAATGAAATCATTTGAGGATATGATCCAGAAACTTCAGGTAGAATTGAAGGGTCTTTGTTCTCTCCCACTACTCATTTGAATATAATAGTTTGAACAAAAAAGACATTTGTTTACATACATATTTATATACACTTGTGTGACAACTCAGAAACATGCCTTGTAACCTGCGAACACAGTGTGAAGCTTAGGGAAAGGTGATGAGGGCAGGAAGTTGTAAGACCCACAGTAGCCCACAAGAAAGGCATTTACATGAAACACTCACTTTAGCTAACTTACTCAACAAGCCTGTATCAGATGCCTGCTGTATGCCACGCTCTGAGCTGAGTCCCCTACTTTCAAGAGAATGGAGAATATGTTAAAAACTGAGATGAAGAGACCAAAACTAATGAACAACTAATTATAAAGAAGTATTGAGACTTCCCTGGCACTGTAAAACTCATTGATAAAACTTCTAGAGCTGCCAGGAAGAAGCCAGTACAGTGAAAACAGCTGAGTAAACTAGAAACACACAACAGTCAGGGAATGTGGGCGTGAGTTGCTAGCTGGGTAAAGTAGGTTGTGCTTTGACAGCACCGTGATCTGTGATCCCCTGAAGTGTGGTCAGGGTCCATTGTGATTATGATAAAGGCATTATCACAAGAGTATCCAATCGATCAGTTAATGCTCTATGAGGAAACAGAGTTGTATCCAAAGCTTTTTTTTTTTTTTTTTCCCATGCAAGATATTTGGGGCATTAAGTGCCAAAAGTTCAATCAGTTCACAGGCTTAGTTAGACGCCACTGGTTCACACTGTTTCCTCATAAAGAGGTTCATTTAAGTTCTAATAAGTGCATGTTTGGAATTTCCTGGATGACAGATTGGAAGTGAAGTGGAAACACTGAACCTTCAGGTGACAACACTGTTTAAGGAGCTTCAGGAAGCTCACACGAAACTCAGTGAAGCTGAGCTAATGAAGAAGAGACTTCAAGAAAAGTAAGAATGAGAGATAATGTTTACCACCCCCCCGCCTTCAAAAAGTGTACTGTTTAACAAAATATGTCAATATACAAAAACATCGTTTTGTTACTGTGTTATTACTGAGTAAAAGAAAAAGACACCTAATTGAAATATGAATTCAGAAAACACCAATGTTCTGGTTAATATATAACCATGAAGTCCTTGGGGGAATGGACCCAGGGGACTCTGATTCTGCTTTTCGGGGGCATTTTAAGCATATATGAGGACCTGGAAAAAACAGTGATTCAGACTTCCTGTGACTTATGTAAGCTGACAGCATTGATGTGAACAAACATAAAAGAAAACTACAAAGGGCAAGAAGAACCTGAATGAGATTTAGGGGGAAAAAAAAAACTTGATTTTCTATCAGTTATAAAGGCTAATATCTAAATTGAGAGAATTTTGCATCTGCTTGTTTCTCTTGATGTGAGGAGTTGCCCCAAATTTAGAAAAGCTAAGTTGATGTTGTTCTCTTAGATTAATTGGCAAGCATATTTCCAGCACAATATACAAATGTATGTTTCTGTGGAGTTACACTGACCAAGGCTGTACAGTATTATGGACAGCATAGCAGCTGATGCAAAGGACTTTGGATAAACAGACCCAGGTTGAAATACAGATTTACCCCTTATTTGTGGTATTACCTTGGACAAGTTATTTATTTAACCTCTCTGTGCCTCAGTTTTATCATTTGTAAACTGTGTGTCATAACTCAAATTTTGTATTAAGTAAGCTAATGTTTAACATGCTTTTTGCAATAATGCCTTACACACAGCAGCCATTGGCTCATTTTGCTCTTGTTACATTGAAATTCTCAGTCTGATCTTTAAAAGGACTTAAAGCACTTCCTTCTCTCCTCCTGAATCTTTATCAGAAACCATATTTTTTGTACTTAACAGAGCCTATAAACTTCTTCTATAAAAATCTGTATATTTTTATATTCAGTCATAACGGTTCAGAAATACTTCTAGTAAAAAAGCAGGAAGGATAAAATATTTAATTTTGTACTGTTAAATTTTTGAAGAATGTCATCATGAAATTCTTTGTATTTGCTACATAATCTGAGAATCTGTTTAAAAGCCACTGAGAAATGTGAAGGCACATTGTTTGTCCTCATGAAATTTTGCTCTTTCTTAGATGTCAGGCCCTTGAAAGGAAAAATTCTGCAAGCCCATCAGAACTGAATGAAAAACAAGAGCTGGTTTATAAAAACAAGAAGTTAGAGCTCCAAGTGGAAAGCATGCGATCAGAAATCAAAATGGAACAAGCTAAAACAGAAGATGAAAAGTGAGTGTGCGATGACTGGATGGCTACTTGCTGAAAGAAGATAGAAGAGCAGTTTTATGCAGTTGGAATCATTTGAGAATAAATTAAATTTATTTTTTGTCTTTTGTTTATTTGAAGGAGAATTAGTAGACTTTTCTGAAGAGATAAAATTTAAGTTTTATTTTAACAATTATGAAAATTATTTGTAGTCTATCTTGATTATTTGAAGAAAAATCATTTTCTTTGAGAGTAAGAATATGCTAGTAGGTGGTGGGATTGTAAAGGTGGAAGAGATTTTGCTACTTGAGTATTCAGAAGAAAGTTGGGAGGCAAGACTAAGTTTCGATGTACTTTCCCCAAGATTTCCTTTTTAATTTCTTTTTAAATAGGTCCAGATTAGGCACTCTACAGTTGACACACAACAGGCTTCTTCAAGAATACAATAATGCACTGAAGACAATTGAGGAACTGAAAAGGAGAGAGGTACTCATCGAAAAAAAATTATTTTCATAGCCTAGTAGTGAATGGAACTATTGAACGTTTTATGTAAATATGTGAGGTAGTTGTGTTACTCCTTAACTAAGTCTGGTTTCAAAGGTTTTTTTTTTTCCTTTTATATCTTTTTTTTTTCCATTTATAATTGATTTCTTGTGTCTAAGGGTTCATAACTCCTGCCGCATATGTATAATGTGCCATGTAGTCAAAGATGGGGTGCATGCCTTATGGTCACGGAGTAAGCTGTTAGCATTTCTAATGGTGGGTGAGTTTGCAGGAAAGCTGAGTATGGGCTTCTACATGAGTAATGGATGTATAGTAAGACTGCTGCTGGGAGGTCTCACAAGGCTAGCTTGCCTCTGTCAGTGAACTTGAGACCCTGGACTTCTTGGGCTGCAACTTAACTTAGTAATAATGTCCCCAGCATGGTGTGATAGTTTAAACACCATGGATAGATACGTCAGAATGAGAGATGAGTTAATTAACCCAATTGGGGGAACCTTTCACAGTGTATATGTATATCAAATCATCACGTTTTACACTTCAAATATTTTACAATTTTGTCAGTTTTACCTGACAAAAGTGGGAATAAGTAAAGACCAGGGGAGCTTTGAATTAGAAGGGGTCTTTGAGTTTATATTCTTAGAAATATACTTTGTTTTTTGTTTAATTTTCCTAGAATATGGTTCCTCTCTAAAGATCTAGTAAATTTTTAATTTAAGCCTTCATGTTACATTTTATTAAAATAGGTTGAATTATTTCAAAACCAAGTCCAGAATAAGCTTATCTTTTTCAGTCAGAAAAAGTGGATAAGGTGGTGCTGCAGGAACTGAGTGGAAAGCTAGAACTGGCAGAGAAGGCCCTGGCTTCCAAGCAGCTCCAAATGGATGGGATGAAGCAGACCATTGCCAAGCAGGAGAAGGACCTGGAGACCATGGCTGTCCTCAGGGCTCAGGTAGGCTTCGTTCCCAAGAGTGAGCTGAGGGAAGCCAACCTTGATTATATTCTCAAACAGGAAAGTGGTGGTGCTTAAGATATATTTTTTTGATTTTACACTATTTATGCTAATATATTTTCAAAAAACCTTTTTACTGAAGTTTATCACATGTGGAAAGCATACCACACTTCTAAGTGTACTGCTCATTGAATTTATCCATTCTATAGTTGATGGACAGCTGGATCATTCCCAGCTTGGGGCTTGGTGTTTAATGTTGCTCTGACATTCTTACGCAAGTCTCTTTATTCATCTGTGTACTCATTTCTTTTGGGTACACACCTAGGAGCAAAACTGCTTGTTCCTAGAGTAGGCAGGTTACTCAGTGTTCATTGATTATGCCAAAGACGTTTCCAGAGTGGATCTACCTACCAGTTTTCACTCCCATCAGCAGAGAGTTCCTATTGCTCTACATCCACCTTGACCCATACTTGTATTATCAGTATTTTAATTTTTAACCATTCTGGTGGGTTTATAATGGTGTCTCATTTAATCTGCATTTCCCTGCTGGTTTGAAAGTGTACTTTTTGAAATGTTTACTGGCCTTTTAAGGATCTCCTTTTGTGAAGTGCCTGATCAGGTCTTTGCCCAGTTTTCTTCTGGTTTGCTGGCTTTTTCTTAATTTTATAGGAGTTCTTTATAGAGTCCAGATATAAGCCCTTTCCAGTGCTTTTTGCAGATTTCTTCACTCTGTGATTTGCGTTTCCACTCATGAGCATGTCTTTTGATGAACAGAATTCTTAATTTTAACGTAGTCTAGTTTATCAGTCTTTTCATTTGATTATAGTACTTCTGTGTCCTGTTTTAAAAGCTTTCATTACCTCAAGGCTATGAATATATTCTCCTGTGTTGACTTCTAAAAGATTTATGGTTTTGTCTTTTACATTAAGATACAAAAATATCTGAAGTTAGCTTTTCTATATGCAATGAAGTAAGGGTAAAGATTCATATTTTTTTTCCTACATGAATATCCATTTGGCACCATTTATTTAAAAGGTCGTCTTTTCTTAAGGACTCTGTTGCCTTCTCTGTCACATATTATGTCAATGTACCCGCAGGTCTATTTCTGGATTCTACACTGTTCCATTGGGCTGTTTGTACATTGTTGGTCTGGTACATACTGTCTCATTATAAATAATCAAATGTTTTGATGTCGGTAGAGTTAGTCTTCCTACCACCTCATTGCTTGTGTAATTAAAACCGGGATCATGCCATACATATTGTACTACTTTTTCATTCCTGACCTATCTTGGATATCTCTCCATGTTATTATTCACAGCCATATGTACTTTTTAAAACAGTTGTATGGTGTCCAAAGTGTGCATTACCCTGATATATTTAACCAGCCCTCTATTAATGGACATGTAGCTTGTACCAATATTTTTGCTTTTTATCAACAATGCTGAACTGAACATTCTGGTATGTATATCCTTGTGCATTTGTGGAATCTCTAGTAAGATATGGAAATGGAATGGTTGGGTCATTGGGTTAGATTGTTTTTAAGTTAAATAACTATTTCCAAGTTGTCTTCCAGAAGTGCATAATCAAAATTTTTTGCTCACCAAAAGTAGCTGAAAGCCCCTGTTTCCCTATATCCTTGCATTACTCTTTTAAACATTTGCCAAACTGATAAACAGAATATTTTCAATGTAACAATACCAGAAGTTTACTATTCCCTATATACATACTCATTACCTGCTGCCCATAGTGGCATAGAAGTGGTTGAATGGACTTACAGCTTTAGTTTTTCTATAGGAATAGAATTTCAACCTGAGCTCTTTTAGTTATTTTCTTTGATTGTTTGATTGGGCCTGATACTGTAGTTATAGGCTTCCCTGGTAGCACAGCTGGTAAAGAATCCACTTGCAATGCAAGAGACCCTGGTTCAATTCCTGGGTTGGGAAGATCCGCTGGAGAAGGGATAGGCTACCCACTCCAGTATTCTGGGGTTTCCCTAGTGTCTTACCTGGTAAAGAATATACCTGCGATGTGGGATACCTGGGTTCAATCCCTGGGTTGGGATGATCCCCTGGAAAAGGGAAGAGCTATCCTACCCTTTCCCAGTATTCTGGCCTTGAGAATTCCATGGCCTGTATAGTCCACAGGGTCACAAAGAGTCAGACATGACTGGCAACTTTCACTTTTTACAGCTTTGGTTTTATTTCTTCAGGAATAGAATTTCAACTTGAGCTTTTTCAGATATTTCCTTTGATTGGGCCTGACAAATGTTTTGATGTCTGGTAGAGTTAGTCTTTGAGAGACTTCACTTTTACTTTTCACTTTCATGCATTGGAGAAGGAAATGGCAACCCACTCCAGTGTTCTTGCCTGGAGAATCCCAGGGACGGGGGGCCTGGTGGGCTGCCATCTATGGGGTCGCACAGAGGTGGACACAACTGAAGTGACTTAGCTGCAGCAGCAGCAGCAGAATTAGTCTTCCTACCACCTCATTGCTTATGTAATTAAAAGCAATGTTGGCGATATAGAGATGGACAAAACAAAGGCCTAGTTCTTACTGGCTCAAACTTAATGACTTGATGGAAATGAGATTCTAACACAGATTTATGTCTGACTCAAAAAAAGCCCATGATCTACCAATGAAAACTATAAAATGTTAGAGCACTCACAAATGGTAGGAAGTCCCTTAAAATGATCTGTTTCATACTTTTTCTGGCAACTAAAATTGTGATTAGAATATTTAAATTTTTATTAACTTTTTAAAATAATGGAGAAAAAATATATCCTAGAACCACTAAATCTGAAAAGGAAAATCTAATTGAAAATATAGAAAGTTAAAAATTGGTATTAAAATAATGCTCAGTTCACTATGAAGGCATTCATTTTTACTTTATAATTTTGTAACAATGAAGAAATTACATATTATAGCATAATATTTATTTATTTAGAGGTAACAGATTATTCTCCTAATGAAGCAGCTAAAGCAACAAGCTTTTATTATCTCAGTTGCTATGGATCTGGAATCCGGGAGCAGCTTAGCTGGGTGATTCTGACTCAGGGTCTCTCATGAGGCTATACTCAGGATGGACTTGAAGATCTATTTTCAGGATGGCTCACTCACATGGTCATGGTCATTACACTGGTTTCTAGCAGGAGCATGTACCTGTTATTAATATTTGTAAGACGTGTCACAGGATGTAGCACAGCCTCTTCTACTTATCAGCAGATAGGCTGTAGAGAATCCACATTTGTCTGGGTAGTAACTTCTCTTTTTTTTTCCCCTCTAACAGATGGAGGTTTATTGTTCTGATTTTCATGCTGAAAGAGCAGCAAGAGAGAAGATCCATGAAGAAAAGGAGCAGCTGGCATTGCAGCTGGCAGTTCTACTGAAAGAAAACAATGCTTTCGAAGATGGAGGCAGGTAAATGAGGGAAAGACTTGGAGCACAGATTACCCAGGTTGTGGGAGAGGGACCCACAGTGTTTTAGCTGTTTGAGCTACAAGACTCGCTTTGAGTACACCTGGCCTGACGGTGTTCCTGACACTTGGTTTACTTTAAAAGGCTTGGCAGTATCTTGTGGGAACCTGATTGAGTTTCTGCTTCTAGATAAATTGTAAAAACATAATAATCTGGGTTCCAGTCATATCCTGTCATTGTCATGGATGAAATATTCCTAATACTTTAAGTAATTCTGTAATATGTTTTACAAGAAAGTACTGCTAAAATTACTTCTATCTTTAAAAATTTCCTTTGAGAACAAAATATAGAGGAGTAAGAAACATAAAAATACAGAGAATAAAATAACACACACCAAGGTGTGTATGTTAGTTGCTCAGTCATGTTTGACTCTTTGCAACCCCATGGACTGTAGCCCACCAGGCTCCTCTGCTGATGGAATTCTCCAGGCAGGAATACTGGAGTGGGTTGCCATTTCCTTAGGCAAGGTCCCCTGAGGGGATCTTCCTGACCCAGGGATTGAACTCAGGTCTCCTGCATTGCAGGTGGATTCTTTTTTTTTTTTTCAGTTTTATTTATTTTACTTTACAATAGTTTATTGGTTTTGCCATACATTGACATGAATCTGCCATGGGTGTACATGTGTTCCCCATCCTGAACCCCCCTCCCACATCCTTCCCCATCCTATCCCTCTGGGTCATCCCAGTGCACCAGCCCCGAGCGCCCTGTATCGTGCATCAAAACTGGACTGGTGATTTGTCCCACATGTGATAATTTACATGTTTCAATGCCATTCTCCTATATCATCCTGCCCTCGTCCTTTCCCACAGAGTCCAAAAAAGACTGTTCTATACATCTGTGTCTCTTTTGCTGTCTTGCATACAGGGTTATCGTTACCATCTTTCTAAATTCCATATATATGCGTTAGTACACTGTATTGGTGTTTTTCTTTCTGGCTTACTTCACTCTGTATAATAGGCTCCAGTTTCATCCACCTCATTAGAACTGATTCAAATGTATTCTTTTTAATGGCTGAGTAATAGTCCATTGTGTATATGTACAACAGCTTTCTTATCCATTCGTCTGCTGATGGACATCTAGGTTGCTTCCATGTCCTGGCTATTACAAACAGTGCTGTGATGAATACTGGGGTTCTTTTGTCTCTTTCAATTCTGGTTTCCTCGGTGTGTATCCCCAGCAGTGGGATTGCTGGGTCATATGGCAGTTCTATTTCCAGTATTTTAAGGAATCTCCACACTGTTCTCCATAGTGGCTGTACTAGTTTGCATTCCCACCAACAGTGTAAGAGGGTTCCCTTTTCTCCACACCCTCTCCAGCATTTACTGCTTGTAGATTTTTGGATAGCAGCCATTCTGACTGGTGTGAAATGGTACCTCACTGTGGTTTTGATTTACATTTCTCTGATAATGAGTGATGTCAAGCATCTTTTCATATGTTTGTTAGCCATCTGTATGTCCTCTTTGGAGAAATGTCTGTTTAGTTCTTTGGCCCACTTTTTGATTGGGTCATTTATTCTTCTGGGATTGAGCTGCAGGAGTTGCTTGTATATTTTTGAGATTAATTCTTTGTCCATTGCTTCGTTTGCTATTATTTTCTCCCATTCTGAAGGCTGTCTTTTCACCTTGCTTATAGTTTCCTTTGTTGTGCAGAAGCTTTTAATTTTAATTAGGTCCCATTTGTTTATTTTTTGCTTTTATTTCCAATATTCTGGGAGGTGGGTCATAGAGGATCCTGCTGTGGTTTATGTAGGAGGGTGTTTTGCCTATGTTCTCCTCTAGGAGTTTTATCGTTTCTGGTCTTAAATTTAGATCTTTAGTCCATTTTGAGTTTATTTTTATGTATGGTATTAGAAAGTTTTCTAGTTTCATTATTTTACAAGTGGTTGACCAGTTTTCCCAGCACCAAATGTTAAAGAGATTGTCTTTTCTCCATTGTATATTCTTGCCTCCTTTGTCAAAGATAAGGTGTCCATAGATGCGTGGATTTATCTCTGGGCTTTCTATTTTGTTCCATTGATTTATATTTCTGTCTTTGTGCCAGTACCATACTATCTTG
>NW_011495023.1:10272424-10284578 GCF_000754665.1 Bison bison bison
TATTTTGTTCCATTGATTTATATTTCTGTCTTTGTGCCAGTACCATACTATCTTGATGACTGTGGCTTTGTAGTAGAGACTGAAGTCAGGCAGGTTGATTCCTCCAGTTCCATTCTTCTTTCTCAAGATTGCTTTGGCTATTCGAGGTTTTTTGTATTTCCATACAAATTGTGAAATTATTTGTTCTAGTTCTCTGAAAAATACTGTTGGTAGCTTGATAGAGATTGCATTGAATCTATAGATTGCTTTGGGTAGTATACTCATTTTCACTATATTGATTCTTCCGATCCATGAACACAGCAGGTGGATTCTTTACCATTTGAGCCACCAGGGAAGCCAATACTTACCCATCGAGGATTGACAGTTACTAATATTTCTTTTATTTGCTTAAAGTATATTTTATAAAAAGAAGAAAAAGAACTGTAGATGAAGTTGCAGTCTCCTTTCTCCCTACCCCTCAGTATAATCCTCTCTCTCTCTGCCACAGTGCTTGGAACTCGTGTGTAGCATCTCCAGCTGTTTTGTATTTTTGCGTATATACACACCTATATAATATCTTAAAACAAGGTAATATTAATTTCTTAGAACAAGGTGCATAGGTTACAAAATTGTCACTAAAGGTATTATTCTGCAACTTGTTTTATATAGATAACTGATTTTGAACTATATATATATATATATATAAAACTATATATATATATAAATCTGTGTGTATATGCAGATTTAATTCATTGTTTGCTCTGTTGTGTCCTGCTTTAGAAATATGCCACTTTTTTCCAACCTGTTTCCCATCGATTGACATTCTGTTTATTTCCTGATTTTTAAAAAATCATATTTACTACATTGTGTCCTAGTGCTGGAGAAGGCAATGGCACCCCACTGCAGTACTCTTGCCTGGAAAATCCCATGGACAGAGGAGCCTGGTAGGCTGCAGTCCATGGGGTCGATAGGAGTCGGATACAACTGAGCGACTTCACTTTCACTTTTCACTTTCATGCATTGGAGAAGGAAATGGCAACCCACTCCAATGTTCTTGCCAGAAGAATCCCAGGGACGGGGAAGCCTGGTGGGCTGCCATCTATGGGGTCGCACAGAGTCGGACACAACTGAAGCAACTTAGCAGCAGCAGCAGCAGTCCTAGTGCCAGTCATATTTAAAACTCAAATTACTCATAAGTTCTGGTTTCTATGAACCTTGGCTTTGTAGTTTACCTCTTTTTTCTCATACTTCTGTTGAATGCCTGCTTAATGTTGTCATATTTCAAGGTTTCACAGATAACGTTACTTTTTATCCCAGCAGGCAGACCTTGATGGAAATGCAGAGCCGTCACGGGGCGAGAGCAAGTGACGCTGACCAGCAGGCTTATCTCGTTCAAAGAGGTGAGTCACGTGTGATACCAAGTAGTAGAGGTTCCATGGGTTTGCTATCCTGTGAAGAAGTTGCTTGAAGGAAAATTTCACTACATTCTATATACACTAAAATCTCACTACATTCTATACATTCCAGGTCAAGTTACCAAAAATACAGCAAAAATCAGGCTTATTTCCAGAGTGCTCCAAACTCCATCCATTCCCTCCTGAATCCAGACCAGACTCTTCACATTGGCAGTTAACACTTGGCATAGCCAAAATTCTGAGCCTTCTCTCACTCTGTTCCCCTATGGATATTAGCCAACAGAATCACTCCCTGTTCCTTGAACTTGTCCTGAACTTATACACCTATGTGTACTTGCTTATGTGGTATCCTTCATATAAAGGCCCTTCCTTATTCATCTCTCTCTTCCTACAGTCTCTTTCCAGTGAACTCTTACCCCATCTTTAAAGTGAAAGTGAAGTCACTTAGTCGTGTCCGACTCTTTACAACCCCATGGACTGTAGCCTACCAGGTTCCTCCATCCATGGGATTTTCCGGGCAAGAATATCCCATCTTTAAAACCCATCTCAAATACCATCCCCATGAATCCCACAGAATGTGACCTTTCCCTCCTGAATTTCCAAAGTACTTTATTTCTGTTCCAGTACTTATCTGCTATTTTATAGTTACTTATGTGTTCTAAATATGCATGTAAGTACTCTATTAAATAAGCTCCTGCAGAGCTGATATCCTCACCCAATACCTGGTGTTATGCACATAGTAAGGTTACCATTTATTGAGAGTTTACTATGTGCTGGTGCTATGCTGATCCCTTCATACAAATTACTTCATCTGATCCTCACAAAATTCCATCAGGTATATTGTATCACCATCTTCCAGAAGACAAGGTTCAATAACCCAGGATCACAAGGCTTCTAAGGAGCATAACTGAACATGGAGCCCAAGGTTATCTTTACTCTTTGCCACTACACAGTACTACATGTAATAAGCCTGTCATTATGTTCTATATCCAGATTTTAATTCCCTAGTGAAATTGATCATAATACTTACACAAAATATAGTGCTGTGTTTATTACATGGTTTTAATACTCCAGGAATAATGTTCTGTCATTTATAGTAAATTATGTCACTGAAAGGGAAGTATTATTCTTGAGTCTAGATAGGAAAAAACTTAATAGTCAAAAGATCAAAGACTGAAATAACTAGATGAAAGGTTAATAGCAATGCCACTAAGGAGAATCAGATGTTATGTGATTTGATTACATGTTATCAAAAAGATGTTATCTAAATTTTACATAAAACTGATTCTTAATTTTTTTAATGCTAGATCAGTCTGAATCCCTTCCACATACCAACTGACTATTGAAAAGGAACTATCAGTGTTGTTATCAACAGCAAGGAAGCAATATAGTATGTATGCTGCTGCTAAGTCGCTTCAGTCGTGTCCAGCTCATAGCGACCCCATGGACTGCAGCCCACCAGGCTCCTCCGTCCATGGGATTTTCCAGGCAAGAGTACTGGAGTGGGGTGCCATTATAGTTAACTGTTAAATTACAGCAAAATTTTTCTGAGCATCCCTTCTACCACCTGTCTCTGCCAACATGCCGCTGCCAAAGTCCTTTTACATGAAAAAATAGATTAAAGTAAATATTAGAGGTAGTGATTCAGGTTAAAAATACACATAAAAAAAAAAATTCCAAAAAGGTGCATATAGTATTCATGGGGCATATGCAGAAGGAGCACAGTGTATGCTAAGTCACTTCAGTTGTGTCCCACTGTTTGCGACCCTAAGGACTGTAGCCCGCCAGGCTCCTCAATCCATGGGATATTCCAGGCAAGAATACTGGAGTGGGTTGCCATCTCCTCCTCCAAGGGATCTTCCCAACCCAAGGATTGAACCCAAGTTGGCAGGCAGGTTCTTTACCACTAGCACCACCTGGTGGTGGGGGGGTGGGGTGCGGGGGGAGGTACCCAGAAGGAGCACAGGGACTGGTCTAAATTTTAGCCTTAGGCATTTTTTAGGATCAGAAGAGAAAGCTGCATCTACCCACTAGTGCACTGCCAGGCCTTTTCTCTAACCTGAATTTAAATATCCTAGGAATACCCATATATCTATAAGTGCCTCCACGATTGTCTTGGTTCAAAAAAAGGACAGTTCTTACACCTAGATTTCTCGGGAAAATTTTTCTTTCTCATAACTATATAAGGCAAATATCTATTTACACTTAGGGGAAAAAAAAAAAACTGACCAAACACAAAGACTTCTATTTATAATCTAAAACTCGCCACAAAATACAAATGTATTCATAATTATCCTAATAAGTTTTTGGTCATATAAGTAACAATATTCCAAACAGAGATTGTCCTAAAATTTTTGGTTTGTTTCCTAACATAGCAGCCTTAAACAGTATAACTCTTCTCAGTGTTATTTCATCATGGTTGTCTTCTGCAGCCATGTAAGTGTCTTCTCTGGCCTAGGGCACTTGGCTGAGCATGAGGGAACAGGCGAGCATAAAGCATGGTCAGATCCGTGAAAGCCTGTGGTCTAGTTAGACAGGATATGCATGTAACAAGATGAATTCATAATATAACAAGTAAAGGACAGAAATAATAGTGCTGGAAATAAGAGGAAAGGATGACACCAAAGGGCCAGGAGGCTTGAGAAAGGCCTTGGAAAGATGTGACTGTAAGCTTCACCTGGAAGCCATAACTTTTGTATGAGAATAAAAGGGCAAAGGCAGAAATGAGTGTGGTGTGTAAATAAGGAAAACTGACTAAGCTTATTTTACAGTGAAAAGCCAGGAGGTGGAGGGAACCATTAGCTGCGTGATAACAACAGCCCAAGTCTGCATCTTGAAACCTAGACAGGGTTTCAGGACAAAAAGAAAAGGGCCAACGGATGTCATAAAGTTTAAAGGGATGAATAACAGTCCCTGATAAGTGGCTAGTTGTCATCTAGAGCAGATTTTGACAAACTGCAGCCTACAGGCCAAAACTGGTCTGTCAGCTGTTTGACTAAGTAAAGTTTTATTGCAACATAGTCATACTCTCTTGTTGACATACTGTCTGGCTACTTTCTTGCAACAATGGCGGAGTTGAGTAGTTATGCCAGAAATTTATGACCTGTAAAGCCTGGAATACTTATTATCCGGCCCTTTACAGGAAAAGTTTACTGCCCCTGATCTAAAACAATGAGACCATTAGCAAGCCCACTGCTCCAGAAATCATGCCTTGTGATCACAATTTCTATTCAAAGTTGCTTCTAAAGTTTGCTGGACACAAACTATCCATAATAGTCTCCCGTGTTATTCAATTCAAATAATACGCTCAGAAGTAGATAATAATGTTAAACGTTACCTCCACTATCATCTGCAAAAACAAACATTTGGGGGGACCTGAACAAGTCTAGAGACCTGGGCGGAGATGCTAAAAAGCTAAAAATGGTTTGCATCAGTGCAGCAACGTCAGATCAAAGAGGTGTCCTAGGAGCCAGAAATCATTTCCTGCATGGAGTATGGTTTGCACACGTGGGACGTGCCAACAGTCAAGGCTTGTTTAAAGCATTCTTTTTTTATATATTTATTTTTTTAATTGTTGATGTTTGTTTTACAATATTGTTTTGATTTCTGTCATACATCAAGCATTCTTTGATTTAGACTTGAACCTCAGTCCCACTCCAAAATTGAGGGAAATGACAGGACTCTTTCTTCAGTCCCTTCTCACTTCCTTTGCCTGGATAACTCTTCATTCTTAAAACTCCTCTCACATGTGGAATTGATCTCATCAGGGGAGCCTGTTTGCATCAAGCAGTCTGAGCCCTTCTCTGCCCTCCCAGGAAACCAACCATGGCGCTTCTCGCACACCCCACCCCTATCACTCACTTTTCTTGCCTGATGTCCCCATCATGTCTGTGTCCCTCTGGCCCAGCCCCAGGTGCTCAAACACAACTGCTGATTGACCCTAATTGTTGTCTCCGCTTCTGAGAAGGTACCTGCTGTTCCCGGATCCCTCTCAGCGTTCTGCTCACTGTCTTCTCCACATTCTCTCCTTCCCTTTCGCTTACATCCTCATCTCTTTTCTTCTCTCAAATATCCTAGTTTTCACTAGAACATGTATTGTCCTGTACCTGGAACTGAAACCACATGTTTTCATATACCTAGAACCTTGAATAGAGGCTAAATCCTAATATCACAGGGAAGCAGGCACTGCTTCTGGAGATTTTTTTTCTGTGTGTATAGATTACTTCAGTTAAAGACTGAAAAACCTGTATTCCTTTACCACGAGGTATTGATTACAAAGTTTACCTGAACATTAAAATTAACTATCTGTTATTAAAAACTGCTTGCACTATGGAAGGAATGGATTAACATTTCATTTAATGCTTCTTCCCAGGAGCCGAGGATAGAAACTGGCTGCAGCAGCAACAAAATATTCCAATTCATTCTTGCCCCAAATGTGGAGAAGTTCTGCCTGACATAGATACACTACTGATTCATGTTACGGACTGTATCATTTAAGTGTTGACCTTTTACCTCCCCCAAGCTGTTGGTAAATCTCATTTTTTTTTCCTCCAAGAGTTGTACTTTTGTGTCATTTGTTTCATGCAACTATTTTGGCTCATTATTTTTATTTTAGGAGAAAGAAAAATCATGTCCTATAAAGGACATTTTGGGGCACATTTCCTTAATTCGCAAAATAGAATCTTTAGCGTACCACTCTTCTAATAGGCTCGTTGTTTTTAATATTTAGTTGATGTGAACACTGAACTGTTCATGCAGGTAATGAGCGTGTGACATTGTGGATGGAGTAAAGGCGGTAGTAAGATGGAAGACGCCTCACTGATTAGAACCTTCTAAGGAGGCAGGAAAAATGAAGTCGTCACAGATTTAATCGAGAAAAGTGTTTTTGAAGTATTTTTAAATAAATTGTTATCTTTCTTTATCCATTTAAGACACATCTGTTTGGGGTTGTGTATATATCTTACAGTTTTATTTCAAGCACAGCACCAAAGTTATGATGTGGCTCTTTTCAGATGAGCCCTGTGAGCTTTTACTTGATCATCAGGACAAGTGAAAAACTACTGGCCTACACAAAGCAGATACAGTAGGTTTACTGGATTTCATGTAACCATCCACAGTGTGAAGTCCCCTTTTCCTTCCCTTGTGATGAAGGTACATGTTATCTACTATAGAGTAGATAGTTTATGAATGTCTAAAAAGAATGGCTATCAATTTTCTTCCTGGACCAGGCTCTATATTCATAGTCACAAAAATAGTTACCGCAAAATTTTGCTTATGAGTCTTACACATTGTTCATATATGGTTAGCTAATTTCACAGGATGTGTTTTCTGTATTCAGCTTCACATAAATTTAATACTTATTCAGATCTGTCTTGTTAATTCCATGAATATAAGCAAAATCTCTATTAGAGACCAGTAAGTGTTGTTTGAATTAGAAATTGTTCTTTCTAGGAAGATGGAAAGATAGGGCTTTGCCATACTTTATAAATATAGTTTACCAAGATGAGCTAATATTGGGCCACGCTTAGAAGTTATTAATGTCCTTATGTATCTATATACTAAAACATTTAAGAGAAAAGTTTAAAATCTCTTCTGTTTGGCTTTGTCCTAAGACTTTCTCCTAGACAAACCTGACTTGTGTGTGTGTGTATATGTATATATATATATATATTTTTTTTTTAAACAGGAATTAAAACAGGTAATTACAGCTTCATTACAATAGAACACATTGCACAAATTCAATAGTAATTTAGAGTCCCCTACCTGACCCCACAGAGAATGTTTGTTTAAGACATTTCTAAAATAACTATTAAATTTTTAATTTCTTATTTATAGTTTCTAGTTTAAAATTTTTTTCCTTATTATTTTATATTGGAGTAGATAAATTTCTATAGTATCCTAAATAGAAAACAAACCAAATGGTTCCACCCTTAAGTTACTGGCAATACCCTTTTGCTTTGTTCAAGTAAAAATATTAATCTGATCCCAATGGGAAGTAACAGTGCGAATGTGCTTATTAAGTCTGGCATCAAATTGTTTCCTTGGTAATTAGGACTGCAGGTGAAGGCAAGTTCATATGGTGAAGTTAAATTAAGGCTATTGTTTGGGGGACTCAAACAGTTTGGTAAACAACTTGTAAAATCTGCACATGTCTTGTTCCATTAATTTCATCTTCAAAGGTCTTGTTCTAGGTTACCATATACCTCACTGGAATTTTAGCCATGCTGTAGCCTTGTGTGGCTTAATGGGAATAATAGAAAGATGGGAACTGTGAAGAAATATGAATCAGATCAGATCAGATCAGTCGCTCAGTTGTGTCTGACTCTTTGCGACCCCATGAATCGCAGCACGCCAGGCCTCCCTGTCCATCACCAACTCCCGGAGTTCACTGAAACTCACGTCCATCGAGTCAGTGATGCCATCCAGCCATCTCATCCTCTGTCGTCCCCTTCTCCTCTTGCCCCCAATCCCTCCCAGCATCAGAGTCTTTTCCAATGAGTCAACTCTTCGCATGAGGTGGCCAAAGTACTGGAGTTTCAGCTTTAGCATCATTCCTTCCAAAGAAATCCCAGGGCTGATCTCCTTCATGAGCAAATGCAAATGTCACATGTAATAATTTTACAAAATTCAGTCTTCAGATATTACATGTAAAAGTAATTTTGATCTGGTCTGGTATGTAAGGAGTTTGGACATGATCACTCCTATCCTTACAATAAGAAGAAAAACTGAGCAAACTTAAAGTCATCAATGCTTTTTAAATCCTTCAGAGATCTGAGGCCACAGGGCAAACCTCTGTTCCCAAATTGGACAGACAGACAGGCATAGAGCATCACTGATTAGAGGACCAAGGTCTCAGAAGCAGAAACCACGGTAAGAGCAAGTACCTAAGCAGAAAAACTTAAAGCTATTATTGAAGAATTGCTAAAGTCTCACATGGATGAACTCAAAAGTTAAAAACTCTAGAGGGAGCAGAGTTTTGGGGGCATCCCTGAACTTTTGTGAATTTTACTTCCACAAGCCCTACCAGATTCTCACAGTAAAGATTAGAAAAAAACTCCCCTATAATTGCAGCAGGGAGAGGGGGAAAGTAGACATTCAAAAAGACACCAGAACATTCTGCTCTTCTTAAGAAGGCCTGCCCTCAAGGGAAACTCTTTCACCTGAGCCTAACTTGCTGGGAAGTTATCAGAGCCTTAGAAACCTGGGTAAAAAGATACACCTAACTTCTGTCCCCTCTAGCCTTATTATTCTCACCAGAGGAGGAGGGAAAATACTTGTAAAGGTCACTGCCCAGAGGCACAGTCTCACAAAAAAGAGTGATCATAGACCTATAGAATGCGTCCCCTCCCCACTACACCTCACCATCACATCAACAGGGCTCCTATATAATAACAGTGGGTTACAACAGAAAGAATTGCACAATCTTAAACTTTATCTAAGAAGAAGTCTGTAAGGAAACCCAGAGACAACAATGGAGACAAAAGCGAACACCAGAGGAAATTTTAGCATATGACACTTACAGCTGCAGCAAACAACAAACATGGCCCAGCTCCTCACCAGATAACAAACGAGCGCAAACTAAAGGCCAGTTTACTGTAGCTCTTTTTCACCTAGTACATCATGTTCAGTATTCAACAAAAAATTAAAAAGCATACTAAAGACAAAAATCGATGCTTTGGAACTGTGGCGTTGGAGAAGACTCTTGAGAGTCCCTTGGACTGCAAGGAGATCCAACCAGTCCATCCTGAAGGAGGTCAGTCCTTGGTGTTCATTGGAAGGACTGATGCTAAAGCTGAAACTCCAGTACTTTGGAGTTTCACCTCATGTGAAGAGTTGACTCATTGGAAAAGACTCTGATGCTGGGAGGGATTGGGGGCGGGAGGAGAAGGGGATGATGGAGGATGAGATGGCTGGATGGCATCACTGACTCAAAGGACATGGGTTTGGAACTCTGGGAGTGGGTGATGGACAGGGAGGCCTGATGTGCTGCAGTTCATGGTGTTGCAAAGAGTCGGATATGACTGATTGACTGAACTGAACTGAACTGAAAGACAAAAAAAAAAAAACCCACACAGTTTGTAAAGATAGAGAAGGCATCATAACCAAACTCAGACATAATAATATAAGAATGTGAGTTTAAAGCAACTGCAATTAATATCCTATAGGCTCTAATGGAAGAAAATGACAATATGCAGGAACAGAGGGGTAATATAAGCAGAGAGATGGAAACTCTTAAGAAAAAGTCAAAAGGAAACACTAGAAATCAAAAATCCTGTAACAGAAATGAAGAATGCCTATGATGGGCTTATCAGAAGACTGACCATGGCTGAGGAAAGACTCGGTAAGCTTGAAGAAATGTCATGAGAAACTTCCAAAACTGAAAAGCAAATGGAACAAGAAATTAAGAAATACAATATCCAAGAAATGTGAGATAGTTAATAAAAAGCATAACAAATGTACAGTGAGAATACCAGGTAGGAGAGAAGGGGACAAAGGAATGTCTGAAGTAATAATGGCTGAAGATTTTCAAAAATTAATTACAGGCACAAACCACAGATATAGGAAACTCAGAGAACATGACTTGAGATAAATGCCCCAGAAATCTTCACTTAAGTATATCATGTGCAAAAGGCAGAAATTCAAAACCAAACAAAATTTTTTTGAAAGAAGCCAGAAGGGAAAAAATCTAACCTGTAGAGGAGCAAGGATAAGACATATGAGACCTCTCTTCAGCAACCATACAATCAAGAAAGCTGAGAGTGAAAAACCACCAACCTGGAATTCTGTGTGTATGAAAATCATCCTTCAAAAGTGAAGGAGAAGTAGGCAGATGGAATCTGTTGCCAGTAGACCAGCTTTGCAAGAAATGTTAAAAGTTCATCAGAGAAAAGGAAAATTATATAGACCAGAAACTCTGATCTGCATAAGAAAAAAAGAGCATTAGACAATGTTGTTTTAGTCGCTAAGTTGCGTCTCTTTGTGACCCTATGGACTGTAGCCCACCAGGCTCTTCTGTCCATGGGATTCCCCAGGCAAGAATACTGGAGTGGATTGCCCTTCCCTTATCCAGGGGATCTTCCCAACCTAGAGATTGAACCCATGTCTCCTGCACTGGCAGGCTGATTCTTTACCACTTACCACATGGGAAGCCCCAAGAAAAAGAATACATGAAGATAAAGTCATTTATTTTTCTTATTCTTAATTAGCAGACAATGGTTTCTTCAGAGTAACAATAGCTACATGTATTTCGTGATTATTTAATGGATAAATGAAATAAATGACAATAATATTTTAAGGGAAGGAATGAAGAATTGGGGAATCTCTGTTACAAGGTATTTTCCCTACCCATGACGTGGTATAGTATTCTTTGAAAGTGAACTTGGATCAGTAGTCAATGTATATTGCAAACTTTAGGGCACTCTCCCCCTTGCAAAAAAAAGTTTTAGAAGTATAATTGATGGTGCTAAGAGAAGAGAGAGCTTCCCTTGTGGCTCAGTTGGTAAAGAATTCGCCTGCAATACAGGACACTTTGGTTCGATCCCTGGGTTGGGAAGATCCCCTGAAGAAGGGAAAGGCTACCCACTCCAGTATTTTGGCCTGAAGAATACCATGAACTGTCCATGGGGTTTTTCAGTTCAGTTCAGTTCAGTCGCGTCCAACTCTTTGTGACCCCATGAATTGTAGCACGCCAGGCCTCCCTGTCCGTCACCAACTCCCAGAGTTCACTCAAACTCATGTCCATCGAGTCAGTGATGCCATCCAGCCATTTCATCCTCTGTCGTCCCCTTCTCCTCCTGCCCCTAATCATGAAGTCTAAAGAGTGAAGTCAAGTGGGCCTTAGGAAGCATCACTACCAACAAAACTAGTGGAGGTGATGGAATTCCAGTTGAGCTGTTTCAGATCCTAAAAGATAATGCTGTGAAAGTGCTGCACTCAATATGCCAACAAATCTGGAAAACTCAGCAGTGGCCACAGGACTGGAAAAGGTCAGTTTCATTCCAATCGCAAAGAAAGGCAATGCCAAAGAATATTCAAACTACTACACAATTGCACTCATCTCACATGCTAGCAGCTGCTGCTGCTAAGTCACTTCAGTCATGTCCGACTCTGTGTGACCCCATAGACGGCAGCCTACCAGGCTCCCCCTGTCCCTGGGATTCTCCAGGCAAGAATACTGGAGTGGGTTACCATTTCTTTCTCCAATGCATGAAGTGAAGTCGCTCAGTTGTATCCGACTCTTAGCGACCCCATGGACTGCAGCCTACCAGGCTCCTCCGTCCATGGGATTTTCCAGGCAAGAGTACTGGAGTGGGGTGCCACATGCTAGCAGAGTAATGCTTAAAATTCTGAAGCCAGGCTTCAACAGTACATGAACCGTGAACTTCCTGATGTTCAAGCTGGATTTAGAAAAGGCAGAGGAACCAGAGACCAAATTGCCAACATCCATTGGATCATTGAAAAGGCAAGAGAGTTCCAGAAAAACATCTACTTCTGCTTTATTGACTACGCCAAAGCCTTTGACTGTGTGGATCACAATAAACTGGAAAATTCTGAAAGAGATGGGAATACCAGACCACCTGAACTGCCTCTTGAGAAATCTGTATGCAGGTCAGGAAGGAACAGTTAGAATTGGACATGGAACAACAGACTGTTTCCAAATAGGGAAAGGAGTACATCAAGGCTGTATATTGTCATCCTGCTTATTTAATTTATATGCAGAGTACATCATGTGAAATGCTGGACTGGATGAAGCCCAAGCT
>NW_011495023.1:10284678-10285610 GCF_000754665.1 Bison bison bison
GAAGGAAAGTTATGACCAACCTAGATAGCATATTCAAAAGCAGAGATATTACTTTGCCAAGAAAGGTCCGTCTGGTCAAGGCTATGGTTTTTCCAGTGGTCATGTATAGATGTGAGAGTTGGACTGTGAAGAAAGCTGAACGCAGAATTGATGCTTTTGAACTGTGGTGTTGGAGAAGACTTGCGAGTCCCTTGGACTGCAAGGAGATCCAACCAGTCCATTCTAAAGGAGATCAGTCCTGGGTGTTCTTTGGAAGGAATGATGCTAAAGCTGAAACTCCAATACTTTGGCCACCTCATGCAAGGAGTTGACTCATTGGAAAAGACTCCGATGCTGGGAGGGATTGGGGGTAGGAGGAGAAGGGGACGACAGAGGATGAGATGGCTGGATGGCATCACCGACTTGATGCACATGAGTTTCAGTGAACTCCGGGAGTTGGTGATGGACAGGGAGGCCTGGCGTGCTGCAATTCATGGGGTCCCAAAGAGTCAGACATGACTGAGTGACTGAACTCAACTGAACTGATGCAGATGACACCACCCTTATGGCAGAAAGTGAAGAACTACTAAAGAGCCTCTTGATGAAAGTGAAAGAGGAGAGTGAAAAAGTTGCCTCAAAACTCAACATTAAGAAAACTAAGATCATGGCATCTGGTCCCATCACTTCATGGGAAATAGATGGAGAAACAATGGAAATTGAAAGACTTTATTTTGGGGGCTCCAAAAATGACTGCAGATGGTGAGTGACTGCAGCCATGAAATTAAGACGCTTGCTCCTTGGAAGAAAAGTTACAGCCAACCTAGCATATTAAAAAGCAGAGACGTTACTTTGCCAACAAAGGTCCATCTAGTCAAGGCTATGGTTTTTCTAGTAGTCATGTATGGATGTGAGAGTTGGACTATAAAGAAAGCTGAGCACCGAAGAATTGATGC
>NW_011495023.1:10285710-10291789 GCF_000754665.1 Bison bison bison
AGGTGAAGAGCTGACTCATTAGAAAAGACCCTGATGCTGGGAAAAATTGAAGGTGAGAGAAGAAGGGGACAACAGAGGATGAGATGGTTGGATGGCATCACTGACTCTATGGACATGAGTTTGAGTAAGCTCCGGGAGTTGGTGAAAGACAGGGAAGCTTGGTGTGCTGCAGTCCATGGGATTGCAAAGAGTCAGACACGACTGAGCAACTGACCTGAACTGAAGAGAAGAGAGAAAATGGAGTAACTTAAATGCTGCATTAAAACCAGAAAAGTCAGAATAGATTGAAAGATAACAGAAGAAACCAAGAACAAGGGCAATGAATAGGAAACAGTAAAAATGAGATAGATATTAATCCAATTACCAAGAATCAATTTAAACATCGTTGGTCTAAATACACCAGTTAAAAAACAAACTTTGAGAATGAATAAAAAACAAGACTCACCTATATGCTACATACAAGAAACCCACTTTGAATATACAGACACATACACATTAAGTGTAAAAAGATGGACTGAACATATAATCAAAAAAAGATGGCGTAGCTATATTAATTTCAGACAAAGACTCCAAGCAAGGAAAATTATCAGGGATAAAGGGCCATTATGAAATGATGAAGGAATCAATTCTCTAAGAAGACATACAATCTCTATTATATATGTACCTAAAGACAGCATCAAAATACATAAGGCGAAAGCTGATAAAACTGTAAGGGGAAACACGAATCCACTAGTGTAGTTGGAGACTTCAAAGTCCTTCTATTGGTGATTAACAGACCTAACAGGCCAAAAAAATCATTAACATAGTTGACTTGAACAGCATCAGTCAACTAGATCTAACTTCATATTCTATATATGACAGAATACACATTCTTCTTAGGCTCACATCCAAGCCATAAAACAGCTTTAAAAATTTTAAACAACAGAAATTATACATAGTGTGTTCTCATGCCACAATGGAACTAAACTAGAAATCAGTAACAAAGATACCTAGAAACTCTCAAAACACTTGGAGATTAAATACACTCTGTAAATACATGCCTAACGAAGTCTCAAGAAAAGTTTAAATATAAACTAAATGGAATAAAATATAGCATCAAAATTTGGGGATGAAATGAAAGCACTGGAAATGTGTAGCATTGAATGCATAAGTGGAAAAGATGATCAATCTAACATCAATAACTAAAGCTTTTTTGAAAATAAAACTATAAAAAGAATGGCAAGTTAAACACAAAATAAGCAGAAGAAAATAATGGGAAAAAATGAGACCAAAAATCAGTGAAATTTAAACTAAGAAATCAATAGAGAAAATCGATGAAACCAAAGCTGGTTCTTTGAAACAATCAATAAAACTAATAAACCTCTAGTCATGTTAATTAAGAAGAGACACATATTACCAATATCAATACACTATGAACAAGTGGAACTTGAAATTAAAACACTCTTAACATCTACATTAATATACCAAAATGAAATGCTTAGTTATAAATCTAGTAAAATATGTATAAGATCTGATGAAAGACAAAGAACTAAATAAATGGAGAGATACTCCATGTTCTTGTACAGGAGACTCAATATTGTGAAGACTGTCCCAACCTGATCTACAGATTCAAAGTAATTCCAATTAAAATCCCAAATTATTTTGTGGCTATTAATAAAGCAAAAGATCCAGAATAGCCAACACAGTATTGAGTGAGAACAGTTGGACGATGACAGTAACTTCAAGACTTACTATAAAACTACAGTAAAAAGCAGGGTGGTACTGGTGAAAGAGTAGATAAATACATGAATGGAACAGAGTAGAGAGCCCAGAAATAGACCCAGAGAGTCCACTAGTCTTTGACAAAGAAGCAAAAGCAATTCCATGGAGAAAAGACAGTATTTTCAACAAATGCTGAAATGCTGGCACAATATCCAAATGCGAGAAAAAGATTCTAGACACAGACCTTACACCTTTCACAAAAACTAACTCAAGCCACAGACCAGGAATACATCTTTACAAAACATATATCCGAAAAAGGACTGGTATGAAAATTCTTAAAATGCAACAATAAGGAAACAGCCCAATTTTTTAAAGGGAAGAGAGATAATACATACCTCACCAAAGATGTACAGTTGGCAAATACTGAAAGGATGCTAAACATCTTATGTCGTTGAAAGTGAAAGTGTTAGTAGCTCAGTTGTGTCCGACTCTTTGCAACCCCATAGACTGTAGCCCCCCAGGCGTCTCTGTCCATGGGATTTCCCAGGCACGAATACTGGAGTGGGTTGCTGTGCCCTTCCCCAGGGGATCTTCCAGACCCAGGGATTGAACCCGGGTCTCCTGCATTGCAAGCAGATTCTTTAACACTGAGAAGCCCATATGTCATTAGGGGATTGGAAATTCCAGCAAGATACCATCACATACTTATTAGAATGGCTACTAATTCAAAACAATACCACCACCAAATTCACCTGGGGAGTATGTGGAACAACAGGAATTCATTGCTGGTGGAACTACCGAATGGTACTTTGGAAGACAGTTCAGCAATTTGTTGCAAAACTAAGCACACAATCCTTGCTATTTACCCAGATGAAGTGAAAAGTTACATCCACACAAAACTTGCACCTGAATGTTTGTAATAGTTTTACTCATAACTGCCAAAACTTGGAAGAAGCCAAGATGTCCTTCAAAAGGTAAATGGGTAGTCAAACTATGGATATCACATCCATATGACAGAATATTATTCAGTGGTATTAATAAAAATAAATAAGCTAGTATCTAACCACAAAAAGACATGGAGGACCTTAATTGCATATTGTCAAGTGAAAGAAACTATTCTGAAAAGACTACATACTGTATGCTTTGAGCTGTGTAACACTCTGGAAAAAGCAAAACTGTAAGTATAGTAAAAAAGAAAAAAAATCAGTGGTTACCAGGGGTTAGATGGAAGGAGGAATGAATAGTAAGAGCACAGATGATGTTTAGGGCAATAAAACTATTCTGGATAATACTGATGGTGGATACCTCTGTCAAAATCTATCAAATGTATAACATAAAGAGGGAATCTTAATGTAAACTATGTCATCATTGTTCATTTGCTAAGTCATGTCCAGCTCTTTGCCAGACGTAGAATCCCATGGACTGTAGCACACCAGGCTTCTCTGTCCTCCATTATCTCCCAGAATTTGCTCAAGTTCATGTCCATCAAGTTGGTGATGGTATTTAACCATCTTATCCTCTGCTGCCCCCTCCTCCTTCTGCCTTCAATCTTTCCCAGCATCAGGGTCTTTTCCAGTGAGTCAGCTCTTCACATCAAGTGGCCAAAGTATTGGAGCTTCAGCATCAGTCCTTCCAATGAATATTCAGGGTAACTATAGACTTTAGTTAATAATGTGCCAATATTGGCTCATTGGTTGTAACACAAAGTCTGATACTAAGGCAGGATGTTAATAATAAAATTGTGCAAGGGGCTATGTGGGAACTCTATTCTTTCCACTCAATTTTTCTGTAATCCTAAAGTTACTCTAAAAAATAAGTATTTTCTTAAAAAATGAAAAAACCTTTGAACTATATATGATTAATATGAATACACATATATTGTGTACATCATACAATCAAGATTCTGGTAAAAACTGCCTAACAATTTCATCTGACCCATAATGAACACTCTGTTGGAATTGGTTTTAATGAGGTATCAGATTCATTATGCTATCATTAGTTCAATGGAAGAAAGCTGACATAACAGCCAGTTGCAGCATTAAGTGTAACAGGAATCAAGTATATGAACCAATATTCAAATGTTTCCATGAAAGAAGGAAAGGTACCAAAACTGCTTTGGTATGAAGGGCAAAAAGTAGAAATAATTTTATATCCTCTTTGGTATCTTTTGACTTCCAGAGTTTGTCATTTTAAAAATTATTGAAGGAACATTATGTTCTCATTGTGAAGATACTAGTCATCACTGAATACCATAGGTGTTCTTCTTTTCTAGCCAAATAATTACAAAGATATGAAGTATAATACAAAAAAAAATACTGGCTCAGGAACTCTCACTGTTTATGTAGCAATTTTGTCCTTTATATGGATCCATAATCACGGGTAACATGTATTCCACATACATAAAGTATATATTGTAGTTAACTCAGCAAAACCAAGGGAGCAACGTGTTGAATGTTCTTCTGAATTAATTAAAACCAGCAAGGCTAGAGAGTTTATTAGCTTCTCTTGTAAAACATCAGTAGAGATGGAGAACATACCCTATTGCTTAAAGTAACCTCTAGATAGTTTGAAAAGCAACAGACATTTATTTGGGCAACAGAGACAATATTCTATTAGGAAAACTAGAGGTTGGGGTTCCTCTTTCTCAGAGGGGTCATTCATCTCTCAGTAGAGTGTTACATCTGAGGAAGGATAATATTTTTTTCAGTAAAGAGTTTTGTCCAGATAGCTGGACAAATCCAAGTTTGGGATAAGACTCGAGAGTATTCTGTACCATGAAGCATGAGACATGAAGGCATATGTAAACAGATGCCTACAGGCAGGTGACAGGGGTGCTATGGAAACTGGCCGTTACTCCTAGATCTGATTTTGAATAGCACTGCTTTCTGCTGGGCCTATCATCTGGCATGTTAACCCCCAGAAACATACTCTAAGATACTCTGCTTCTAAAATCTCTAGAGAACTCAATAAACCTACACTTGAAGCCCTGATATGTCCCCTTGGCTTGGGTCACAAACCTAAAGGTAGTGCTGAAACCTCCACACCATCACCTCAGGCTGAACTCACCATGTCTACACTGTGTAAACCAAATTCTGCCTCTATAATTCTGCTGGTCTCCCAGCTATTGCTAATGTGGTGATCATCCTCTCTTCTTCCTGCCAAAGACAACCTTCCTTTGGTTAGTTACCAAAGCAGGTAAATTTCCTTCATAACATATTTCCCATTCTTCTCTTCCCTTCAGCTCTCAAAGTCTGAGACTCTCACGATCTCCTATGGAGCTTCTTTGCCTCCAGTTTCTGGTATATCCAATTCCTGAGCACCTATCTTTGTTAGCTTAATCATCCTAAGCATTGCTTGATAAAGTAGTAAGAATAAAAGTTAATACACATTTAATGCTCACTTACATGTGCTGGGCACACTGCATATTTTTAAATTTTTGTCATGAATTCCCTGTGAAATAACTATGACTGTTCTTGTTTTGTAGGTGGGTAAGTTGGCACTCAGAGAGGTTAACTAATTTAGCCAAGGCTGCATAGTTAGTATGTGGCAGTTAAAAATCACACCGTCTTAACTCCAGAGCCTAAGCACTTAGCCACACCTTCCCCAATCTAGCTCTTGGACCTTCCTCCCTGACCTGCTCAAACATGGTCCTTTTAACACTTACAGAATAAAGTTCTTGACTTGGTATTTATCATCTGCCACACACTTTGATTTACCAACTTTAAAAAAAAATGTTTTGACCTCACCTACTCTTTCACCTCTTTAGCAAAATTGGTGCCCCCTAGTCACCTTATGTTCAGAGAAGGCGATGGCACCCCACTCCAGTACTCTCGCCTGGAAAACTCCATGGATGGAAAGCCTGGTGGGCTGCAGTCCATGGGGTTGCTAAGAGTCGGACACAACTGAGCAACTTCACTTTCACTTTCATCCATTGGAGAAGGAAATGGCAACCCACTCCAGTGTTCTTGCCTGGAGAATGCCAGGGACGGGGGAGCCTGGTGGGCTGCCGTCTATGGGGTCGCAAAGAGTCGGACACAACTGAAGCGACTTGGCAGCAGCAGTAGCAGCAGTCACCTTATGTAATTTGTCTTTTATGCATAGATCACATCTCCCAAATTAGACGTCTTTGCCCACCCTTGCCCAAAAGAAGCATTAAGTGATTATGACTAATAGATCAGATCAGATCAGTCGCTCAGTCGTGTCTGACTCTTTGCAACCCCATGAATCGCAGCATGCCAGGCCTCCCTATCTATCACCAACTCCCGGAGTTCACTCAGACTCACGTCCATCGAGTCAGTGATGCCATCCAGCCATCTCATCCTCTGTCGTCCCCTTCTCCTCCTACCCCCAATCCCTCCCAGCATCAGTCTTTTCCAAT
>NW_011495023.1:10291889-10310990 GCF_000754665.1 Bison bison bison
GCCAAAGTATTGGAGTTTCAGCTTTAGCATCAGTCCTTCCAAAGAAATCCCAGGGCTGATCTTCAGAATGGACTGGCTGGATCTCCTTGCAGTCCAAGGGACTCTCAAGAGTCTTCTCCAACACCACAGTTCAAAATCATCAATTCTTCGGCGCTCAGCCTTCTTCACAGTCCAACACTCACATCCATACATGACCACAGGAAAAACCATAGCCTTGACTAGATGGACCTTTGTTGGCAAAGTAATGTCTCTGCTATGACTGATAACCAGTGTGTAAAAATGTACTGGAAATTCTCATTTGATCCTTCCTGAAACCGTCTAACCCAGGTATTGCTTTCATCAGCACTCTAGAGACGAAAAAAAAATGAGCCCTCCAAAGCTAAGTGATTTGCTAAGGAGGCAATGCTCTCAACATTTTCTCTCTGTAAACATTTCGTGTGTGCCAGGTACAAGCAAGAGGAGAGAGAGGAAGAGATAGGACCATGAAGAAGATACAGTCCCTTGTCTTCAGATGCTGACATTTTGATGGGAAGAAGCAGAAAACATTTACTCCCAACTCTGACGCAATTCCCAAAGTCTAAGGAGCACGCACTCCTCTAGAAACAGTGGTTTCTACTGTGTTAAAGAATGTGACCTAGTCTTTCCTTCTCATTTTACAGACGATGATGATATTACTTCCCCAAGATAAGACAGAGGTAAAAGTGGACCAGACTTTTTAGTCCAATTATATCAACACAAGATTGTAAAATAATCAACTAAAAGAAATAATCAACCACATCTGTATACAGGCAACGCAGCCACCGGCAATCGGTGAGGGCAGGGGGAAAGTTTGCAATGGGTTCCGCGGTCTAAGCCTCAATGTCTAGGCTTGTCGGCATCAAGAGTTACCCTCCACCTCGCAGGAAGAGAAAACGAGGCTCAGAATCGGATGACACAGTCAGTCCCGGAAAGTGTCAGGACACAAAAAGACACATCTACTTCCCGACGCCAGAAGACTTAACCGGAGAAGCCTAGGACTTCACCGACCGGAAGTTCCCCTGCCCCCCACCCCCCCCAAAAGGGCGCCGGTCACGTGAGCCAATCTGATTGCTTAAACGCAACGGTCACCTTCTCCCCGCCCCCTTGAGGTCGTTTCCGCCCAGAGCTCTGAAGTAGCCAATCGTACAGGCGCGAGGAGGCGTGCGTCTGACGTCAGAAGCAGGGGCGGAGAGGAGTTGGAATTTTGGCGGGTCCGGCTGTGCAGAGTAAAGGGGTGAGTGAGGAGCCGGGTAAGAAGCGGGTCTGCGAGTATTGAGGGGTAGGTTGAGGGGCCGCCGAAGGCGTCTGTGTGAGTTTAACGAGCTCCTAGGGCGAGAGGCGCGGAGCTCGGGGGCGCTTAGGTGGGTGAGACTGGAACTACGCGAACGCGGAGGTGGCTTGGGCCGAGCGCTGGGCTGACGCGGGGCCGGGCGGGCGGGAGGGCCTCTTGTGCGGAGCCGTGGACGGTTCCGGAGCTGGGAAAGGCGGGTAGTTCCGAGAGGTGCCAGGCGTTCGGCCGTCCAAGCTGTGTAAGGGTCCATTTTTTTCTCTTTAAAGGTAACCGTTTAAAACATTTTCTAAATACATGCCGTTTGGACTCTCTCTTTTATAAATTTATGCTTAAATTTATGATTTGCTAATAGGGCTGCAAGGCTCTCATCACATTTACTTTCGTGTTATCCAGTTTAAAGTGGGTGAAAAAGTGAAGGTGAAGTCGCTCAGTCGTGTCCGATTCTTTGCGACCCCATGGACTGTAGCCTACCAGGCTCCTCCGTGCATCGAATTTTCCAGGCAAGAATACTGGAGTGGGTTGCCATTTCCTTTTTCAAGAGATCATCCCGACCCAGGGATTGAACCCTGGTCTTCCTCATTGTAGGCGGGCGCTTTACCGTCTGAGCCACCAGGGAACAGATAACAAACAGGTACACCATAGTGGAATGTGCGATAAAGTCGTAAAGCAGTGAGGTGAGAGGATTCCAGGGGCCTGGTCAGATAGAGTGGTCTGGAAAGGATTAGAAAAACTGATAGTTAAGCAGACTGAGAAATGAGAAGGAGATAGGGGAGAGCTTTCCAAAGAGGCCTGAAAGCACTTGCGTGTTCAAGAAGTTCAAAGCAGGCTAGTCTGGATGAAGCATTATTGCGGGGTTGGGGTCGGGTGGAGTGGTTGTAGAAAAAATGAGGAAGTGAAAGTAGATAGGAGAGCGAATAGGCTTTGTAAATTTTGTTCTAAGGGCAATGGAAAACTAATTAGAATTTTATTAAGGGAATACTGCGATCTGACTTATGTTCTTAAAAGATTGCAGATATTGCTGAGGAAAGAAAAGATCATTGTGTTTACACAGAGAATAAATTTCAGAGGGACAGAGAGTCTAATACAGTATTCCAGGCAAAAGATTGATGGTGACTTGGACTAGGTTTATGGATGAAATTGGGGAGAAGTAGAAGATTTTCGACTGAAAGAGTTGAAAACCAGAGTGACTGAGCAGGAGGTCTGTACTGGCCATCAGGGAACGGTGTCGTAATTAATTTTTCCCCAGTAGGGGGCTCTGAGCTATACACTGAGTTCTAGATACTAAACAAGGCTCAGCACCCAGATGCTCTCCTTAAGACATCAGTACTCTCATGATTTTCCCACCTGGCTGCTTAGGTCAGAGTCCTCTCAGATGGCTCACTGGTAACAGAATCCTCCTGCCCGTGCTGGAGATGTGGGTTTGATCCCTGGGTGGGAAAGATCCCCTGGAGAAGGTCATGGCAACCCATTCCAGTATTCTTGCCTGGAGAATCCATGGATAGAGGAGCCTGGTGGGCTACAGTCCATGGGATCACAAGAAGTCAGACACGACTGAGCAACTGAGCACAGCACAGAAGATTTTAGCAATATATTGAAGAAAGAACCCTTAGCATTTGTCAGATGGTCCTAGATGATGGGGGTGGGGGGTAGGGTGGGAGGTGGGTTGGTTATAGAAATGACCAAGACAGTTTTCCCCTATCCAACCCTCAGGAACCTTACAGTCTTGCAGATTCCCCAGTTGACAGCACAGTGCCAGACACATGATGGATTGTGGGAATGTCTGGTGAATAAATGAAAAGAAAGCACAGTAATTAATCCTTGACATCGAACTTATCAAGATCATATATATTATAGAGCACTTATAAGTTAAACAATAGCCTAGAAAATTTACACTTTTTTCTTGTAGTTTTAAAAATCATTTTAAATGAAAAGAGGAAAGTGCACAGGATAATATAAAGTTATCCTACTTAGCTGTGCCAGCTATTCCTCTGAGCGTCATAGTACCTGTTCACAGTTTATCTCATCCACGTAATCTAGTATCACACAAACAACTCTGTACCTCAATGAAGTTTGCATAACAGTAGCTTGCAGACAAGACACATCCATACAAGGAGGGAGAGAAAGTTGGTGGTGGGGTGAGAAATGGCCAGAGCCCGGATTAATTCTGAGCTTAAGCTCCTACAATTTGTAGGATGCTGGATTGGTTGGATATGTAATGTGAGAGAGAACAGTTGAGAGTGATTTTTTCCTACGTTGATTCCACACAGCCAAGGTTCTGCACTGCTGCCATCTCCTGGGCACCTGATACTTCTTCAGTTTTCCATCACCACTGTTCACTTGACAGCATGGATGGTGAGTCCTGGCAGTTTTCTCTATTTCCCTTTGTTTCATGAAAATTCAATCTTTTGCCCATGGGCTTGCTGTTACTTATCTCTCTCTCTGTCTCTTAGTCACTAAGTCGTGTTCAGCTCTTTTTGCTGCCCCATGGACTGTAGCCTGCCAAGCTCCTCTTTCCATGGGATTTCTGAGGCAAGAATACTGGAGTGGGTTGCCATTTCCTTCTTTAGTTGTTACTTAAATCACTTATAAAGTAGTGAAAATAGCTACCTTACCCTCAAGCATTGTCTGAGTAGTTCAATAGAAATCTCACTTCAGTCAATGAATGTTATTTGTTTTAACCAGGTACACCTTCTGTTCCTAACATTGGTTGTCTTTCATAATAATGATGGTTGGCATATACTTACTATGTGCCAGGCACTGCTCTAAGATCTTATGCATACAGTTGGCCTTCCATATCTGACGGTTGCCCATCTGCAGATTCAACCAACTCCTTGCATATAGAGAATATTTGAGGGGAAAAAAAAATTCCAGAAAGTTCCAAAAAGCTAAACTTGAGTCTGCTAAGCTCTGGCAACCATTTACATAGCTTTTACATTGCACTGGGTGTTATAAGTCTTCTAAAGGTTATTTAAAGTGTACAGGAGGATATGCATAGCTTGTATGCAAAAAATACATAAGCCATTTTATTAATATATCAGGGATTTGAGCATCTGTGGGTTTTGGTATCCATGTTACTTTAAAATATTTATATAAATTATTTCACACTGTATGTATTACTCCTCTCCTGCTTTCATTCAACATTGCATGTAAGGTTGATCCAAATCAAAATATAGTTTCATTTTATTTCTTTCAATTGCTGTATTTCCTTCCATTACAATCCATGGTAAGATTGAATCACATTTTAGTAATCCATTTTCCAGTAAAAGGCATATGGGTTAGTTCCAGTCTTTTCCTACTATAAACTGTGCTGCAATTATGTTGTCTTGTTTTGTTTTGTTTGGCACATGTGTGAGCGTTTCTCTACCACCTCACCAGCATCTGAGACATCATCCAAGATTTTTTAACTAATCTTATGGATGATTTTAAAAGGTAGCTCCCTATTTTAATTGCATTTCCAGGATTACTAGTGAGATAGAGAACTGTTGGTTTATTTATTGGACAGTTGGATTTCTTCATTCTTGATTTACCTGTTTCTTTTATTTGCTCATTCCTACCTTCCCACAATTTGGGCATGATTCCTTTATAAAATCAGAGGCATTTAAAGCACAGGCATTAAGGATACATGATACAGTCCCTCACTGAAAAGACAGGGGCTGAAATCTAGAGAAGTTAAGGGCCTGTTCAGGATCACATGATGAAACAGGTCAGCACAGGAGCCTGGGTGAGGAGCGAGACCTCTAGGTCAGCAAACCAATACCCTTTCTACCACTTTATGCTCCTTGACCTCAGGAGGAAATGAGCCAGTGGCCAACTCAGGGTCTAGAATCTGATGAAAGAACCTAAAGCTTAAAGTCAGAGATTGCGTAATGATTAATCTGAATTGCTTAGTCAGCAATGACTCTAAGACTGCAGGGTGTAGCAAGAGAGAAGAGGCTACTTGGCTACCCAGGCTCCAAGTGAGATAACCGCATACCCAAAACGGAGCCAAGAAGCCCACCTCTCTCTCCCATTCCAAGCTGTTATAGAGAGCCCATCCTGGAAGAGGCCTGTGCCCACACCACTGGGAACCTTGGGTGAGAAAGGCTGCCTAGTGGCTCCACACTCTTGACCTTGAATCCATCTTTCCATGAGAGAACCAGGGCTGATCCCTCTCTCACTATGTACTAATAAATATTTTGCATATATCCCTGCAAAATGAACAAAATTTACAAGTAGTGTAAAAATTTGTCAGAGCTAGACTAAAACTTCAACAGATTTCAGTATCAAAGGTGAACTCTGAAGTGAGGCTACCTGGGTTCAAATTCATGCTCTTGACAGTTTCACCTGTAACAAGTCACCAAACATCTGTCTTCTTGTCTATTTTGCTCTGAGGATAAAATCAGTTAATACAGTCATCCCTGGTATCCACAGGGCATGTATTCCAGGACCCTGCATGGATACCAGAATCCAGATGCTCAAGTCCATGATGTGTTAATAAAATGGCATATATTTTTTGCTTACAAGCTACACATATCATCCTGTACACTTTAATCTCTAGATGACTTATAATACCCAGTGCAATGTAAATGCTATGTAAATAGTTGCCAGATATGTTAATGAATATGTATTTATGTTAAAAGTATGGAGAATGGCCTTAAGTGATACATCAAAATTATGACAGTGATTACACTGGCACCTGGTGGCTACAGTAAGGAATTGGGATAAGATTTGACATAATAAACTTCTAACGTAAAAGCCAAAAGCAAACATGATAAAAGGTTGTGTGTGTGTTAAGTTACTTCAGCCATGTCTGACTCTCTGCGACCCTATGGACTGTAGCCCACCAGGCTTCTCTGTCCATGGGATTCTCCAGGCAAGAATGCTGGCATGGTTGCCCTTTCCTTCTCTAATAAAAAGTTAATTATGGCAAATTCTGGATGATGGGATATGAGTACATTTAATGTAATGCTTTGTAACTTTCTGTAGTTTTTAAAAATTGCTCAAACAATTAAAAAGTGGGGGAATGTATACATCTAGGAACTAAATGTATACTTAGCATGATTTTCAATTATTCCATTGTGGATTGAATTTCATATGCAGGAAGTCATCTGATTAGCTTAAGTAGTGTAGATAAAGAGATCTAGCCCAGTGGCTAGCCCAGTGAGATAACTAAGTAGATACTGGCCCCTACTTTCTTAGCCTAGTGCCCTCCAAGAAGCACTTAGGGAGAAGAAAGGTAGAAACAAGAACAATAGTTACATGTACCAGGCAAAATGGTGAATCTGCAGTCATTTTAACTGCATTATGAATGTGGAGTGTTTTAACTCTGCTTGTCAATGGCTGTTTTTCACAGATAGGCTTCCTTTCTTTCCTTTTTCTTCTTTTTCCCATAGGGGAGGAAGATGATTTGTCTCTGCTGACTGCATTGCTGGAGGAGAATGAGTCGGCCTTGGGTTGTAATTCAGAAGAGAGTCAGCCCTTGACCCAGGAAAATGGTGAACCTGACTCATATGATGAGCTCTTTGATGCTGATGGTGATGGTGAATCTTACACAGAGGAGACTGATGAGGGAGAAGTGGAAAAGGCTGAAAACCATAAGGAGAATTTGGCCACTCTCTTTGGAGACATGGGAGACTTAACAGATGAGGAAGAAGCTCCTACATCACAATCAACTAAAGAGAGGGTCGTCCCTGCTCCTGGTCCCAGTCAAGGGAAAACTAATCAGGAGTTGCAAGGTGCCCTAACCACTTGCTTCTCTAATTTCTTTATGATAGACCAGATGAAGACTACCCATCTGACAGCTTTCTTCAAAATATCTGCTGAGTCAGGGGTAGAGATAAATGACTTGGCAAAAAAAATTGTAGAAGTTAGTGGAGCAAGCATTTAAAGCCAGCATTTGAGGGCACAGCGGTCAGTCCCTGATATTAGAGTCAGCCAGCTATAATTGAGCCTTTGCAAAATGGCTCTAACATTTCTCACACTTACTACAGAAAAATAATACTTTGGAATTTAGCAAAGGGAGCCAGGGACAAGACTACAAAGCCACCACATATTCTGTTTGAACAGAAGACCTTTTCTGAACAGATCCATCTAGGAGTGGCTTTTTCTTTCTTTCTTTCTTTTTTTTTTAGTGTTACAGATTTTTTTTCCTATTTTTATCATCTCACAAAAAGGCAGCATGGCAGGTTTTTCAGTTCATTGTTTCAGGAGCGTTGGAGCATGTAAGTGACTTGTCCCAGGTCACTCATCCTAATGTGTATGATTAGGATTCCAGGTGGATTTTGGCTACAGAATTTCTATTTTAATCCCAACTAGAAAAGGTTTATACATATTAGTTAGTTTTATGAAGTTGTTGTTTAGTCACTATAGTGTCCAACTCTTTTGAGACCCCGTGGACTGACTATAGCCCACCAGGCTCCTATGTCCATGGGATTTCCCAGGCAGGAATACTGGAGTAGGTTGCCATTTCCTTCTCCAGGGAGGAGTGCCATTTTCTTATTCCTGACATCTTCTCTGATACGTATTTTTTTTATTTACATATATATTTTTAATTGAAATATAGTTCATTTACAGTGTTATTAGTTTGAGGTGTATAGCACAATTATTTGACATTTTTATAGATTATACTCCGTTTAAAGTTATTAACTGAATATTGGCTTATTCTCTGTGCTGTACATTATATCCTTGTATCTTATTTGTTTTGTGTTTTAAATATGGAAAGATTCACAAATTTGTATGTCATCCTTGCTTAGGGGCCATAATCATTTCTTGACTCTTAAAAACTTGTCAACCATGGACATGTATCTAACTGTCAGTAGTACAAATTCATAATCAGCTTTGGTATTAGAGATTTGTTTACTGGAAATACCATGTTTACTTCTCTAAGGGGAACTATTTAAGGTGCAAAAGTTAATTGTGAGTTCTCAGTATGTGATTCTGTTGTGAGTCTCAAGTTTTGGAGGTGATGGGTAGACATCAAAAATAATTTCAGCACTTTCATTATGTATGATATTTCATCTGGTCTGGTTTTTAAATCAGTATATTTTTTCCCCCTAGATGAATTAAGGAAGTTGCAAGAGCAAATGAAGTCCTTACAAGAACAGCTGAAACTAGCGACAATTAAACAGCCTGCAAGTCCAGCCCTTTCACGTAAAACCCCAGGTAATCAAACTAATTCTAGGGATAGTATGCATTTCTATTACAAAGAAATCATAACATTACTTCTGCATCCAACTCCTGGTAAAACAGTTTTTGAACCCCTTTCTAAATTTTCTTTACTAATTTCTTTTAATCAAGTAGATAAGTCTCCACGTCCCCCTCTTAAGGAGAAGAAAATTCAGGAGTCATTGTGCTTTTCTGCGGAACTTGACGTCCCTACTCTACCAAAACCCAAGCGAGTGGCTCGGACACCAAAGGTCTCACCTGCAGGTGTGGTACTCATGGCCCCTAGTTTCTCACTGCCTGGGCTCTGTTTACAATATATTTTGGTACTATTATGTATGGGTGTGTGTGTTGGTCTGTCTTACCTGCCCATTGAGAAAAGTAAGTTTCTTGGAAATGGGAACTACGTTCTATATTTCATAATCTTTGTGTACATCTCAAAGTGCTTAGAAAATACTTGGGTAGAGAATAAGTATTTAAGTGCTTAGTGGATTCAATTTTTTTTGGTTCTATAGTCCTGTAGTTGAATTATAGTGAAGTATAACCACTGGGTTGAGTTCTTATGCTAGAAAGCTAGAGATTTAATCTTCAGGCTATGAGACTGAGGCACAGTGATCTCTTTAATAAAATGGTCAAGTTTTATTTGAAGCCAGAGGGTTCATTCTTATGAAAAGTCATCTTTGCCAGGAGGATAGAGTGGTACTCAAATAAAATCCTATTTCAGCACATAACGTATATATGCACAAAATAAAATGTGAAGGATTTGTAAACTCTGTATTGGTTTTGTTGTACTGTCTTTTTGCCCAAAGCAATTACTCTTTGGAAGATCTAAGAGAAAATGACCTGAAGATAACTTGGCTTAGAGTAAGCAGCATTTTATTGATCACACGTGTTCAAAAAGGCCCTTTTGACTACCATTGGCTTATGACACAGCAATACAGAATGGCTGTAGTCTCTGTGTTCATATTTATTTGACAACAGATGATATATTCCATGCATCCACTTATTATAGTGTTCATTCCCTTAGGACCTCTGATATTACTAAGGTATTTTATTAGACAGTGTTCAAAGTTGGGTTTTGGGGCATTGAGATAAGGGCACGGTTTCTGGCGATTTAAAAAGTTCCAAGGTTACCCTGGCCTCTGCCTTGGGAGTAGTGATCCAAAGTCACTTTGAAACTAAATACCAATCTTATTTGAGAGAGAGTTATACTTATTAAGGAGAATACCCAAACTTTCCGACCCTCAGGAACATTATCAAATGCTTGTAAAGTATGAAAAGAACCATATCAGAATATCCTGGGTCCCCTAACACTCCTGCTGCGCGCCCCCCGCCCCCCATCCCCACTCCTGCTACTGCTGCTAAGTCACTTCAGTCGTGTCTGACTCTGTGCGACCCCATAGACGGCAGCCCACTAGGCTTCTCTGTCCCTTGGATTCTCCAGGCAAGAATACTGGAGTGGGTTGCCATTTCCTTCTCCAATGGATGAAAGTGAAATGTGAAAGTGAAGTCGCTCAGTCATGCCCGACTCTTAGCGACCCCATGGACTGCAGCCTACCAGACTCTTCCGTCAATGGGATTTTCCAGGCAAGAGTACTGGAGTGGGTTGCCATTGCCTTCTCACACAAGTGAAATGAATTGAAACGAAACAAGAAAACAAAGGGAAGCTAACTTTGAATGTCTTTCAGGTAGAATTTGACCTGTGCACAAATTTCCACTAATTACTGATTTCAGAAGGAGGGCTGTTACTCCCTTATGAAATCTACCACAGTGCTCTGTATATGGTGAATATTCAAGAAATGGCATTGCACAGAGAAACCGTGTTTTAGAGTAGAACTGATGCAGCCACTAGCCACTTGTGACTAATTAGATTACAAATTAAGGCATTAATTTCCTTAGACACACTGGTCAGTTTCAGGTGGTCAGTGTCCACCTGTGGCTGGTGGCCGCCACATGGACAGCAGTGGTATAAAACATTTCCATACACAGGAAGTTCTGGACTATACTGTAGAGGTTTGGGGGTAGTACAGAAATGATCCTGTGGGTTTCTGTTATTCTCTCAAGATTTGACATGTGTTGATTAAAAAAGAAACAATTCTAATAATGTTTAATTATCAGTGTGGTTTTTATATTTTCTAGAGCCCCAATGCTCACCTTTGAAGATGACAAGTGTACCCTCCCAACCACTCCGAACAACTCCTGGGAACAAGCCTGGTGGGGTGACTAGGGATCAGAGTGCAGGGACACCCAGGAGCTCTGGGGAGATGGCTCAGGAAGTCTCCGTGGAAGCCTTCTCCGGTCTGAGGCTCAGGTCAGTAATTGTGACAGCACTCTCTTTCACTCTGCTTGTAGGCCCCACAAGATGCCTCTTCTTCCTAGGGACTGAGCCTTCCAGAATTAGTGTGTTTGTACCGCTGAGTCACATGAGACGTATAGCTCTTGTACTTGACCATACTAGGCCTTTGGCACTGAGTTTGACTCAGTGTATTTACATATGAATAAGGAAAGTTTTCTCCTGTTTGTGTAGAGGATAAAAAATATATGTTCTTTAAAATGAAATCAATAAATAATAAGTACTGTATTTAATCAGAAACTAGTAGGAACAATGGTAGAGACTATTCTTAAATAGTATTCTTGTAAAGGAATATACAGTTTAACTAGGATAGTAGTATCTTTCTATAATTAATGTTAATAGAAATAACTGTGCTCTTTTGTATTATTATGTGGAGAAATTAAGATATTCAGGCAAAATACAAATGGGAAGTGGGAGAGAGGCTCAAGAGAGGATGTATATACACTTACAGCTGATTCACATTGTACAGCAGAAACTAACACAACATTATAAAACAATTATCCTCCAATTTGAAAAAAATAAAAATAGAAATACATCCCAGGATCAGTTCAGGGAAAAACCTGGACTTCTAAGTCTTCTGTGTCTACTGCTTTGCACCTTTGTTATTACTGCTCTTGAAGCCCTGGGCTTCATGTCTCTACAACATCCTTACTCTGAAACCAGATTGCCTTTAGTACTGTCTGAGTAGCCAAGTGCAACCCCTCTAGAACACCTGAATGTTGTCAGCCTAAACTAAAACTGCTAAGCTTTTAAATTATATGTTATTGACTAAGGGGAGAACAAGTGACTGCTGACATGCAGTAGAACTTTATTATAATAACTCCATACTCTTCAAAATTGGGGCGGATCAATATTTTAATTACATTTAAGACAGAATCCGAGGAATGGAATATAGTAAAAACTCACTGACGAAACTTCAGGCTTCTTTTTCAAGGTAAATGTGGCCCTTCTGAGATAATACTGCCTTTCCCAGTGGAAACACCCTAGAGATAATAAAGATGTTGCTGATGCGAGTATTGCTATACATTTGAACTGAATGGAAGTAGATGAAGTTGAAACTAGTCAGCCAAAGCTTCTGTGGGGCCTACAAATTTAGGGGGTTGCAGAGTTGTTTGAGTCTTTCTTATGATTGTTCTACCTGAACCTCAGAATCTGAAGATGCTCTGTAGGATTGTAGCTTTATAGTAACCTGTTAACTCAGAAATCAAACAAGGAAAGGATTTCTCCACTTATGTCAGTGTTTCCCTCCTGAATATTCTTTATTGTTGAGTTAGCCCTTGGAGTTTCTATTCTAGAAAACTTCTGAAAGAGTCAAAAAGCTTGTTTTCTCCTGACTGCTTTCTCTTGTCCTAGAATATGTTATATGATCCAACATGAAACAGATTTTAATATTCAACTCGAGAAAAACAATTTGCAAATTTTATGAGTTTTAACCAGTCATTAGAAACGAGAGTATATTAATTGAAGCTCGAGTCAGTTCTTTTTATTATGTGAAAATGTTGGCTTTTGAAAAATCTAATTAGAAATAGTAGAACTTATGAAATTCTCACAGAATTGATGGAATTGAAATATCTTAATTTACCTAAGCAATTCATGATTTTGTATATTATATTAGAATTCATAAGAACTTAAATAATTTGTGGTCTTTACTTTCTACATAAGTCCCAGTTCTATATCCGTGGAAAAGCAAACCTGATCTTTAAAATTATCTCCTTCTGGGGAGAAGGCCATGCTGTATAGCATGGGGATCTTAGTTCCCCAATAAGGGTGGAACTCGTGCCTCCTGCAGTGAAAGCACAAAGTTTTAACCACGGAACAACCAGGTAAGTTTTACCTACTGAAAAAATATGGGCTTTATACTAAGCCTCCCTGAGAACAGGTGCTTTAGAGATTTCTCTCCATAATATCTCTTCTAACGAATTTGCTATAGTGCCCGGTTATCTCTTAGAGTAATAATCTACAAATCACTGGTGTCTTGACCCAGAAAGCCTCGAGTATCCTCCACAGAAATGAACAAGAAAATGATCGGCCGAAAACTTATCAGACTGTCTCAGCTCAAGGAAAAGATGGCAAGTGAGAAGCTGGAAGAAATAGACTGGGTGACGTTTGGGGTTATATTGAAGAAAATCACTCCACAGAGTTCTAACAGTGTAAGCTATTTTATTAATCAGCTGTTTCATCACAGATTGGCAGTGGAGACTCACGTTCTTGATTTGTTACCTAGAGCCCATCAGTGTTTCATTTTGTAGTCATTGCTAGTAAGTTCTTAAATTGCCATACCATCACCTGGTTGGTACCAGAGGGGGAGATATGTAAGGAAGGCCCTACTTAAAGAAGGTCTGGTTGGATAGGTTTCTTGAGCTTTTTATTGTCCACATCATTCTTACTCATTTTACTTGTTGTTTGGTGATGCCTGTGGATGCCCTACGGCTCTGAGTAATCCCCCTTGTGGAAGGGGAGTACGTCCTCAAAGATCATTTGAAGAGCCTTATTAGATGTAAGATGTCAGTCACTGAAGTCCTAATATTGCTGACCTGTGCCAGTACAGGATGGTACATTTCATTTGACAAATATTACAAGAGGTCTGATAAATTTTAAAATCACAGTTGACTGAGGAATAACAAAAATTATTCTGTGGCTAAGTCAGAAAAGCTGAATTCTAAGCCTCATTCTCCATTTATCAGGAGCCTTCTGGTATTAGGTGGCCCTTACTCTTTCTTTAAGGACATCCATTTTCTTATCTGTAAATTGAAGGAATTGTCTTTTGATTACCTGAAAGGCTGTCTCTAAAATACTGCAGATTATCTTGTTCAAAACTAATTTCATTCTCCAGTTTTGATCTTGTTCAACCTTAAATTTTTTTATGAGCTCTGACACCAGGAGTTGAGTTTCAGATTCTGAGTCCTGCTCTACATCTGGTCTGTTTCAGTAAATGTGAACAAGTCTGGTTTTCATTTGATTAAGTTCATAATTGCATCACCACTGGCTATAATGACATTGAAATAATAGGTGTGAAATTTATCTGAACTTCTCTAAGAATGGCGTTGTATAAATTCTGGGAAGAATAATTATAATACTGGAGTTTAGGCAATAATTCACTACAACCTGTAGCCATACCCACTCTGGGCTGCCTCTGTGAAATAGCTTGATTCAGTATTGTGTGAACTGCTTTTTTTAAAAAAAATCTATAAACATGGAAGTTGTTCATATTATATGTGGCTAGCATTTTGAGTTTCTTGGTATGTGATAGTATTTCCAAAATTTTAGAGTTAAATACAACCAGTTTTCTTTAAATGATGCTGTTTTTCTTCTAAGCTAAAGAAAGATTTAGAAGCATTGAACTGAAACTTCCTTATTAATAGTAACATAATGATAAATAATATTTATTAAATATATATCAGTAAATTTTTTCTTGAAGTATAGTTGATTTACAATGTTGTGTTTTAAGTGTACAGCAAAGTGATTGTTATACATATGTAGATATGTTTCATGTTCTTTTCCATTATGGTTTATTACAGGATATTGAATATAGTTCCCTATGCTTTACAGTACTAGTCTTTATCATCTAAATATTTTATATAGTAGTTAGTGTCTGCTAATAACAGAAAGAAACAAAGTTAACAAGTTAACAAGAAAGCTGTTTCTTTCTGAGGCTTGCCTTTCTTCACCTTCATTTCTAAAATGAGAAGAAGCATACCAAAGCCTTGAGAAAGGATTAATTTATAGTTAACAGACATTCTGATGATAATCTATTCAGACTGGGTCATGCTTAGATATTTTCCACAGTAGAACACTTGAACTGTAAATGAAGACTTTGTAACCCATTGTTCAAGATTTATTAAAGATAAGCATAAATGATTTGCTCCAGGGGAAAACATTTAGCATCTGGCGACTGAATGATCTTCGTGACCTGACGCGATGTGTGTCACTGTTCTTGTTTGGAGAGGTTCACAAAGAACTCTGGAAGACAGAGCAGGGTTCTGTCATAGGGCTGCTCAATGCAAACCCCATGAAGCCCAAGGATGGTTCAGAGGAGGTAAGACTCTGTTTCCATGGGTTTGTTTGGGTTTTTTTTTTGTGGTCTTTATAACTTGGCTGAGTTCTATCAAAAACCTTTATGCTGGTCTACCTCCAGGTAATAAGTCAAGCTTTTGTATTATTTTGACTCCATTTTACTGGCTTTTTGTTTGTCATTCATTTCTTACCTGCCAGTATTCTGAATTTCAGACTACGCTAGAATATTTTATGAGAACTTATTTCATTATATTTTTTCAAATTCATTCCAAGCTTCCTGGAATTTATTTTTCAGTTCTTGGGCTCAGGTTCCCTTCCATCTCCTATGAATATCCTTGATAGCATCAGGAAGGAAGGGTTTATAGTTGAGGAGGGTTTGTTCCGTTTGTTAGTATAATCGTAGCTGCAACTTAGGAATTTTGGTTTTTAAAGTGACTTTTCACTGTCTTAAGCAGCATTAGAATTTGGGTTACTACCTACTGATTCTCTAGTAAACTGCAAACCTAGGTACATTGTGAACACTAACAGTTTCTCCACAGGAGTCAACAAGAGGCTACTGCTTCTGTTATAGACACATTATATCAGGAGGAGTAAGAGACAAAGTTGTTGCATTCATTGCTTTCACAAGAGAATAGCAACAAATCTTCATTTATTGGTTTGGAAGGTGTTTGGCCACAAGTAACAGAAAAGCTGCGCTATAGTTCTTTGTAATGGTAGACACTGAAGTTTTTGTTTTTCTTGGATAGTAAAAAATCCAGACATAGGCAGTGTCAGTTCAGTTCAGTGTAGTTGCTCAGTCGTGTCTGACTCTGCAACCCCATGAATTGCAGCACGCCAGGCCTCCCTGTCCATCACCAACTCCTGAAGTTCACCCAAACCCACGTCCATCAAGTCGTAATGCCCTAATGCCAGAGCTGGTGTCCATGAGTCTCTCAGATTTCCCTCTTGGTCACAAGATGGCTTTGAAACCCTAGCCATCACATCTCCACTGAAGCCAGGAAGTCAGCCAGCCTCTTCACTCTGCTTTTATAGAAAAGCAGAAGCTTTCCTGGCTACCTTCTCTGCAGACTCCTACTTCAGTCTCATTGGCCAGAGTGGAGTTACATGACAATCACTAGCTGCAAAGAATGCTGGGAAAACAGGGAACCTGCTCTATCACTCAAGGCTGAGCGTTAGGATTCTGATAGTAAAGATGCAGGAGGGAACAGAACTAAATGTCTTCTCTCTCTCCCATTTCTACAACTGTTTTACAGGGCACTGGCTTCAAATCCCAGGGCACTGATGAAAAGGATAAAAAGCCTAACTCGTGCCAACCGTTATTATATCCATTCTTGCTGGTGAGGGGCCATACCTTTGTTTGCTTTTAATTCCCACTACCTCTTTTTCTACAGATGTGCTTATCTATTGATCATCCTCAAAAGATCTTAATTATGGGGGAAGCTCTTGACCTGGGAACCTGTAAAGCAAAGAAAAAGAATGGAGAACCATGTACACAGATTGTGAATTTGGTAGGTTTAAGCTTTGTTGGGGTGGTTTTTGCTAAAGAAAGAAACTAATAGGAATAAATTTTAGGCACTTTACCTGTAATGACCTATTTGGAACTGAGTTTCCTACATAATAGGAAGCTTCAAAGTGAGAAAGTAAAATGTGTGGTTAATAATGGCTAGTTTAAAAAGCTGAGGGCGGGGGAAGGATTTAACCTCTTAGGAAACTGATCTTTTATTACCAGCTGATTGGGAACTTTAAGAAAGACAGAATTTTAATTTGCCCTCAATTCTTTCTAGTGCTGAAGATCAAACACTAATGATGAAATACACTGCAACCTTGTTTTAGCCAGTACATAGCTGTATTCTACCTTTTATTAGGACTCTCTTTTTTGAAAAGTAAATAAACATTGTACTGAGATAGAATGCACATACCAGACCATTCAGTTTTGAAGTGCACAATCTAGTGATTTTTAATGTATTCACAGGGTTGTGAAATCATCTCCACCAGGTAATTTCAGAACATTTTCAGTCCCCTTCTAAAAACCCATACCCACTAACAGTAATTCTCCATTCCCCTTCTCCTCCAGTCCTGGCAACTACTCATCTACTTTCTGTCTATAGATTTGCCTATTCTAAACGTTTCATACAGTGGAATTGTATAATGTACAGCCTTTTGTATCTAGCTTCTTTGGACTTAGAATAATGTTTTTAAGATTCATCTGTGCTATGCTCATGCTACAAAGCCTTTTATCAGCACTTCATTCCTTTTGGTATTTGAATAACACTCCATTGTATGGATAGACTACACTCAGTTTATCCATTGGTTGATAGACACTTAGGTGGTTTCCATATCTGACTGTTACGGATAATGGTGCTGTCAACATGCATATACAGGTTTTTATGTGGAAGTCCATTTCAGTTGCCTCAACTATAAACCTGGAGCGGAATTGCTGGATCTGTATTTAGGTTTTTGAGGAACCACCAAACTGGTTTCCCAGGTGGCTTTTACAATCTCCCTAGCAGTATGTGAGGGTTCTGGTTTCTCTAACACTTTGTTACTGTCTGACTTTGATTACAACCATCCAAGTGCATGTGAAGTAGTACTTCTTAGAGCTCTTTGAAAGGACTGGATAATAGGTTCTGGTTTCATCTCTTTTTATTTCTCTCATTGCTGTCTAACAGATGAACTAGTGAGCAGGAAACAGGGAGGAAGGAGACAGTTGGAAAGAGGTCTCAGAGGAAGTGCACCTGTCAGATCACAAGAGCTGGACCATTAAACCTCCATTGTCAGCATCTGTTAAGTTTTCACCCAGTTCGACAATACTTCATAGTTTCTCTTTGCTCCTTTCACTGTAAGGGTAGCATTTGTCTGAGAGTCAACCAGAGAAACAGAAAGGAAATTGATTTTGTTTTATTTTGTAACTTCTGTTGAGGTAAAATTCACATTATGTACAGTTAACCATTTACGTCAGTAATATTTAGTGTATTCACTTTATTGTGTAACCACCAGCTTCAGGTTTCAAAATCTTTTCATCGCGCCATTAAAAAACACCCCCTAGCAATTAAGTAACCATTTCCCTGATGACCTGTAATCTGTTTTCTGTCTCTGTGGATATATGCCATAAAAGGAATCATACAACATGGGACCTTTGTGTCTGACTTCTTTTATTTGGCATAACATTTTCAAGATTCACCCTAGAAACTGACTTTATTTCCACTGTAGAAGGAGGACGAAGGCAGTGAAAAGTACCACTTTTTCTTGTACCTGAATAGTGTGTTCAGAGTTCAGTCCCCTTAACTTTTTTTTTTCTTAATTTCTAATGAGTATAGTTGATTTATAATGTTGTGTTCGTTTCAGGTATACAACAAAGTGAATTAGTTATATATATACTTATACCTGCTCTTTCTTAGGTTCCTTTCCCATATAGGCCATTACAGAGTCCTGAATAGAGTTCCCTGTACTATAGAGTAGGTCCTTATTAGTTATGTATTTTATATATAATAGTTTGTGTGTATGAATCCCCATCTTCCAATTTATCACCCCTACTCCACCCCATTACCTAGAGGATGAACTTCTAAGTTGCTTCTTAGCTGTGGATAGAGAATGATCTCAGAAGTTAGCCGAGAGGGTTTTGCCCACAGACTAGCTCTCTGTGAGGCTGGGAGAAAGGAGTTGTGTCCATTAACATTGTCCCCGGCCTGTTGCCCTAATGTTGATACAGCTGCTCTTTCTCTTCACAGAACGACTGTGAATACTGTCAGTATCACATCCAGGCCCAGTACAAGAGGCTTAGCGCCAGGCGAGCTGACTTGCAGTCCACCTTCTCTGGAGGCCGCATTCCAAAGAAGTTTGCTCGCAAAGGCATCAGCCTGAGAGAACGGCTGTGTCAGGATGGTTTTTACTACGGAGGCATTTCTTCAGCCTCATATGCAGCCTCAATGTAAGACATTCTCAGAGCTTCTTTGAGGGCTGGGGTCTTCATTTAAGAGTAAACCCAGGACTTCTCTGGTGGTTCAGTGGTTAGGACTCCATGCTTCCACTGCAGAGGGCGTGAGTTGCATCCCTGATTGGGGAAGTTCTGCATGCTGTGCTGTGTGGCCAAAAAGGAAAAAACAAAAAGTAAACCCAGTGGTTGTACATTTTTGTCCCAGTCCTAGAAGGTTTGTACAGGTTTTATCTTTTATAACAAGCTGCCTAAAACAATGTAGCAGAGGAGAAGAGACCCAAAACAAGGTTACTTCATTCCTGAAAAGAGAGGAAAACACTTAGAAGGAGGAGAAACTGAGTCGGGCTATCC
>NW_011495023.1:10311090-10331561 GCF_000754665.1 Bison bison bison
TCCTGGTCTTTAACAGGGAGCCCACACTTCCTCTTTGGCTTCAAATGTAAATAGTCCAACTTTGTCAGGACTGATTGACCACTGAAAGTGTTCATCATAATGTTGACATCCTTGAAATCATTTCCATCGTGACTGTGAGTGTGAGTTTGTAGATCTCAGGGAACCCACAGTGAATTTAGTGAATGAATATGCAGAGAAACCTCACAGGGGAGGGGGGTACTGCTGAAGCTGGCATTCCTGGGGAATCTCAGCCTCTCCCTAGAGTCCCTGAGTAGGTGATTGATTGCCTGTCACCTGACTCTATAAAATACATTTGAGGCAGGGATTTGGCTCAAGGGAGCTACAGTTGGTCCAAGAATAAAACAGATTTTGTCCTCAATCCAAGAGACATTGGGCTAGAGGACTCTCACCTCCTGTCTATTTTGTAATATCAAGAACATTTTTAAGATTTAAAATAATGTCTGTATTTTAGCAAATTGCAAAATGCAATGCACATAACATTATTTTTTTTAAAACATATGTACAATTTAGCCAAAAGGAAACAATAAAAACCATCTATAATCCCACCATCTACATAACTGTTAGTTTTGGTAAATATGGTTTGGAGGGGACATTTCCCATAAGTATAAATTTTTAACAGTATAAAATGAGATCATAGTATGCCTATAATTTGCAGTGTTCTTCTTTCCCATAAAAATAATGAATTTTTCTTTGTGGAATATTCACTTAACAGCATTATTTTTAGTGGCTACATAGTATTTTTACATGGCTCTGATAATTTAAATAATTCCCTATGGATAAACATTTATAGTATTTCTAACTTTTATCAATACAAACCTTCCATTAATATCCTAAATTTTTGCATAGATCTTAACGTAAATCCTAGACTTCTTGATAAGTCCTAGTCTTGATCAAAGTATTGGCATATTTTTATTTCTTTTGCCAATTTACTTTTCCAGAATGGCCTTCAAGCAAGTTTGTAGGTTGCCTGTCTTAGGTCTGTGACATAATGCACACACCAGTTACGGGTAGGACCATGGTATTAACTACAGTCTACTTAAAAGGAGCTTTGAGAAACATTGACATTTTGTAACTACTACTTTTCTGCCTTCTTTACCTCATAGAGCATTGACTTTAAGTGGCTTTCATTTTCCTTTTCAGTGCAGCTGCTGTTGCTCCTAAAAAGAAGATTCAAACCACTCTGAGTAACCTGGTGGTTAAGGGCACAGACTTGATTCTTCAGGAAACTCAACAAAAACTAGGTAACTTTGTTTCTTTGTTTCTTTCTCCATCTTAAATTTGTAGTCTTCAGGATTGAAAACAGTTAGTTCCTAACTCTAAATTATCCTGAGTGAAGTCACCTGAACTATGAGACCCAAGCTTCGTTGGCAGCATCTTAAGCAACAGCATATTGATATTAGCTGTGTCTTAGGTTTTTAAAACGTCTTGATTTATCTGGGTCTAACTCTTAGTGTCTGGCACTAGAATCAGTATTGTCAGCTTCCTGTCTTTAACTAAAACAGGTCCGAGAATGCCACCTCCACTCTGTCCTTGGGGCTCTGTTTATAACAGCAGTCAAAGTCTAGCATGGATCCTCTCCCATAGTGCATAATCCAGAAATAGTGTGTGAAATGACCCCTCAGATAATAGTGTTTTAATCATTTTTCAAAGTGAGATATTTGTCTTACCTTTGCAGTCCTACTGGTCTGATATTAGAGGTTAAGGATTCTCTTTTCTCTTGATATTCCATCTACTTCATTTTACAAATGAAAAAATTATGAAAGCAGAGTTTAAAAAGGAATAAGACACATGACAGAAAATAGACTGAATTTTGAATCCTCTAAATCTGATGTATATTTCAGGAATACCCCAGAAGAGCTTGTCTTGTTCTGAGGAATTCAGGGAATTGATGGACTTGCCTACATCTGGAGCCAGAAACCTGAAACATCATTTAGCCAAAGCCAAGTCATCAGGTAGAGTCAGCCTGCACCTGCTCTAGTGTCCACACCTGAGACCCTGCCCCCTCTCAGAACTTCCTCAGCCTGTGGTTTGTGTTTTAGGGATCGTGGGGAGCCTGAAACCTGCTTTCCAGTCTATCTCAGCATCAGCCCTCTTGAAGCAACAGAAGCAGCATATGTTAGAGATGCGGAAAAAGAAGTCAGAAGAAATACAGAAACGGTAGGAGTCACAGGTTTAATATTCCCTGTTTAGATTGCTCATCTCGTGAATTCTGGGGCTGTCCTAGTAGATTTCAGAAATGTGACTGGATTTGAGGTGGTTGGCCACCTTTTCAACTTTGAAAGTTTTTTAAGAATAATTTTAACATAACTTTTAAAGTTATAAAGCATTTAAAGGTAAGTATTTCTGACTGATGCTAGTGAATCCTGAGACCAGATACTACAGGCTGTAGTAATTAATGTCGCTATAGAAAAGAGAAAGTAATGACATACAAAGACAGTTTTGTGAAAAAGGAAAGTAGACTGTGGCCAGTTTGCCACCTGTTTCTCAGTTTTGCCAGTTAGGTTTTTTAATTATAGTCTTGAGCCAGTGCATGGCTTCTGCATTTGTTCAGGTCAGTGATAAAATTGAGACACCGAAATGGAGAGTCATTTGAGAGGCAAAATCAAGTGAAAATGGGTGTGGAAAATGAATCAAAGACTCTTGAACGGAAGTTATTTGAATGGTAGTAAAAGCTACTGTCTACAGGCACCCAGTGTACACTGACCACCATGCTTTACACTGTACACACATCACATTGGTCCTTACCATAATCTGTGAAGTGTTATTATCCTTGTTTTGTGACTAATGTAACTGAAGACCAGAGAGCTAGTAGATGGTGGAGCCAAGTTTAAACTCATACCTACCTGTTCTACTCCAGTGTTGAACCATTGCTGTCCCAGACCTGGGCTCTTAATGTGGTTCCATGGAGGGGAAAAGTCTATTACAAGTCAGGAAGGGATGCTTTGGAAAAATAGGGGAACAGATTTGGCCTCAGGTGGGTTAGTTTGAGGTCCTGGTAGACTATCTATAGCAGTATTCATCAGGGGCCTACAGATGACATGAATGTATATGTATATACATGGACATATGTGGACCTTGTGGGGAGTGGAAAGTACCTGTCAGTTTAAAGGCATTACGGTTTAAAGTTTTTCAAAGTTTTCCTGGCCAAACATAACTTATCTTTGGGCAGCATCTGGTAGGCTGTTTGCAGACTCAGCCTGAAACTTACAGAAGTGGGGATAATATGGTAGTGAAAAGAAGACTGGCTCAGGATTACCTGGTACTAGTCCTCAGCCTGTCACTTAATGGGCAGTGGGGTCTTGGGCCTCAGTTTCTTCATCTCAACAATGAGAGGTTTGGACAAGTGATTTCTGACCTTTGTTGTTTTTACATAGCCCTTGAAGCCACATATGAAGGAATAGGAGATTCAAGGAGGAGGAGGTATATTATACAGCAAAAATTAACACAATATTGTAAAACAACTATAGTAGAAAAATAAAATATCATCTTAAAACTAAAAAAAAGCCCATATATAAAATAATCAGTGTGAATTATATTAACAGCACCCTTCTTCAACGACTTCCAAATGTATCGTGTGTGTTACCTCATCCTAGTAGAATAGACAAAATACACAGATTCAGTGAGTTCCTGAAGCATCTCAGCTAACCAGAGGGCACAGCAAACCTTCAGGGCTGAAGATGCTCCATATACCGACCCCACTAGAAAGCCAATTGATAAAATTAGTAATCAGTTCTAAATTGGTGAAACAATTAGCATTTATTCAGTGAAAAATCAGTTAACTGAAGAATTAGTGAGGTTAGTTTTGTTTTTACTGTGCGCTAATCTGAATAACCAAGGATGGAAAATTATTTTACTAACGACTACTTATCAGCTGGTGGCCTGCCTGCAATCTCCCAGTCTGTGTGTTTTGTGCTTGTGTGCGTAGTTTGTGACTGCCTTTTTCTTTATAAAGCTTTCTGCAAAGCTCCAGTGAAATCAAGAGCCCAGCTGTGCCATCCTCTTCTCAGCAGCCCCCTTGTCGATCTCCACCAACGGGGGCTGAATTCCCCAAGATGAAAGGAACCCCAACCACGCAGATGCCCAAGCTTGGAAGAGGCATCTCAGAAGGAGATGATGTCCTCTTTTTTGATGAGTCACCACCACCAAGACCAAAACTGAATGCCTTAGCAGAAGCCAAAAAGGTAACTGGCATCTGTTTTCTTCACCACTTGGATTTGTATTCTGTGAGACATAGCTGGTGCTTCAAACTTAATATACCCATAACCAGAAAAGACAGTTACCTCATACCTATTTATTGATCATGATAATTAGAGTCAAAGGAATTTTAAATGATAATTGGTATCAACAATGCCATTAATTTAATTCAAGAAAACTAGCCACTGTTTCCACATTGTTTCTTGTCAGGCTGCAGGAGATAACATGAAAGAAACAAACTTCTAAAATGTTTATGTGGTTCTTTTGTGGATCTAAAAGCTTACAGACTATTTGAAGTTAAAAAATAAACTGAGATTTGGTTTGCTAACTTAGAGACCTGTTTTCCCTTCTTTGAAGTTTTAATGATTGTGTTAATAACGCTAAGTAAAATGAAGATATATTTTACTAATGTGTGATTGAGAACTGCCAGAATTCACTGGTTAATTCATTGGAAAGGGATACAGAGCTACAGATGCCTATCTTATCGTTTAGATTTTTATCTCCCTCTCTTTTCTGTTTTCCTAGTTAGCTGCTATAACCAAATTAAGGTCAAAAGGCCGGATTCTTACAAAAACAGACCCAAATAGCATTAAGAAGCTAAAGGAACCCCAGGATGTCCTGGAAGTGAAGGAACGTGTAGAAAAGAACAGCACATTTTCTCCTCAAGGTACTCCAAATGGGAAGCTGTCCAGTGGGAAAGAGACACTACTTATAGAGGAAATGTTCCAAAACATAATCAGCCTGAAGGCTGAAAGACTGAAAGTGAAAGTTGCTCAGTCGTGTCCGACTCTTTGCGCCCCCATGGACTATACAGTCCATGAAATTCTCCAGGCCAGAATACTGGAGTGGGTAGCCTTTCCCTTCTTTAGGAGATCTTCCCAACCCAGGGATCAAACCCACGTCTCCCGCATTGCAGGCAGATTCTTTACCAGCTGAGCCACAAGGGAAGCCCAGTACTGGAGTGGGTAGCCTATTCCTTCAGCGGATCTTTCCAACCCAGGAATCGGATCGGGGTCTCCCGCCTTGCAGGCAGATTCTTTACCAACTGAGCTATCAGGGAAGCCCTCGACATCAAAAGTCATTATTTTATTTCCACTTTTCCTCTATGGAGAGTACCTAAGTAGAATTTCTGCAGCTGGAACTGATTGTTTTTTATAATCATGTTGAATTAAAATGAAATTATGTACAATTTAAAATCTTGAGATTACTCATTGGATCTCTGCACCTATATGTTAGTATAAAGATTGACTTTGTTTTAAAGGAGCAGACCTTGTTTTAAATCGCCCTATTTTAATTTTTAAAACTGAAGCTGACAATTGTCACTTTAACCTCAATTTGTAGATAGGAGTTTTGTTGTTGTTACCTCTTTTCATAATTGGCCCTTATTTTAAGGTGAAAAAGAGATTCTAATTTAGTGATCAAACCTCCATCCCCTCCCTCCATTCTAGTTTGTACTTCTCAGTTCACTTCTTCTAAGAGCCTCCCTTTGTTGGTACCAGGGGAGGTAAATTCAGTTGAAGGGTCTTATGGCGGGGAACAGAGCTGGGGGAAGCTGAGTTGGTGAGGCACACTGACTCTGCAGTTCCTCTGTGACAGCTCACACTTTTTCATTCTGCTCTAGCTGAGGATGAATTGGAGCCTGCCAAGAAAAAAAGGAGAGAGCAACTTGCCTACCTGGAATCTGAGGAATTTCAGACAATTCTAAAAGCAAAATCGAGGCACACGGGGATCTTAAAAGAGGTAAGAAAGAGCCCAGAACGTCACAGGTAACAGAGCTATCCTCTGACTCGGGTGCTTTGTTATGGGACTCAGAATTTGTTCCTGTAACCTCAGCTGAAACATTAATTGTATGTTGGTTTGTTTGAATTTATTTTGAAGAACAGGAATATTGCTAATAGATTTTAGCTTTGCCTTTGTTGCTTTGAAGAGTATCATTCAACATTATTTAAATTGACTTTGATATTAAAGTATTTCAGTCCATGTTTTATAATAACTTTATATTGTATAAAATATCAAGTTACTGTGTTGTACAAGACATCAAGGCACAGCTGTCTCTCCATAACCATAGGACTTGTCCAGTTGCACCTTAGGAACAGTCAGTGTATATTAAAACCATGCACAAATGTCGTAGGGTTGTATATAAATAAAGCTATTAGGTTCAAAAGTTATAGTAGGTTTTCCATCCACATGGATGCCCTATAGAACATTCAGAACAATCCTTTGATGTATGAGGTACTGTTCTGTGCACTGCAAAAGGTGTAGCGCTTGTGGTCCCTGTCAGCAGCAGGGGTAGTGGTCACTGAGATAACAAAAAAAGTATTACAGCAGATTTTTTAAATGTCCCTTATTTAGTGCCAGCATGCCAAATGATCTACCTTTCTTTTGGTTAATAAAGGCCTAAGGAGACAATTAAATACTTTTCTACTGGACTCGAGACAAGAGAGGAGGTCAAGCAAACCCTGAGAGACTATAGAGCCAAGTTCCCTGGCACTTTATGCCTTGTTCAGCTGTGCTGACTTGAACCGTGACCACATTCTGTCATGAATAGCTCTCTGCCCTCATACCTTCTACACATTGTTCCAGACAAGCAGGGGTTGCTCCTTCCAAGTGCTTGGTCTGGAGAATAGAATCAAACAGATGGGATGCCATCACTGAGGAGTCATCCAGCACCTCCCATAAACTAGTCTGTGTTGAAACAATGGAAACATTTCCCTTCTGGGGCACACTTGAGCTCATGACACTGCTAATCACGTCAATAGTTTAAATTTGTATTTAGTGTCTTACACATCACCAAATGCTTTCATGCCTTCTATTTGTCCATTAAGGGCGTATTTCTACTTAGCATCTTTTGGATTGCAGTTCACTGAGCCATACATTCATATAGTTAGCTTGTTTCTTCAGGTCTGATTTGATTATTATTAAACAACTGCCTGAGTCTGTATCAGATTTGGTTTAAGGACTCCTGGGTGTCATGTCACTCCAGGCCGAGGCTGAGCTGCAGGAACACTATTTTGAGCCTCTGGTGAAAAAAGAACAAATGGAAGAAAAGATGAGAAACACCCGGGAAGTAAAATGTCGAGTCGTGACATGCAAGACGGTGAGTGCAGGAGATGGCTGTCCCTATGGCCTATCTGTGGGCTCTGTGACCTTGCAGGGTGTGGAGACTCAGTGGGGTGTGGGGCCATGTTTTGTGACCGGAGTCCTGCCTGGGTTTAGGGTCATTTAATTAGGCAGGACCCCAGTGTTATCTCTCCTCCTCAAGTTTTTTTGGTTTGTTTTTGGCTGTGCTGGGTCTTCGTTGCTGTGTGGGCTTTTCTGTAGTTGCAGCCATTGGGAGCACTGCTCTCTAGTTACAGTTTTGGCTTCACATTACAATGGCTTCTCTTGTTGCAGAACACAGGCCCTAGGGAGCACGGGATTCAGTCATTGCGGCTTGTGGGCTCTAGAGCACAGCCTCAATAGTTGTGGCGCATGGACTTAGTGGCTCTGTGGCATGTGGGATCTTTCTGGCCCAGGGATTGTACACGTCTCTTGCAGGTAGATTCTTTACCACTGAGCTACCAGGGAAGCCACCCTTCTCAAGTTTTAACATGTCCTCAACCCTTAGTTTCCAGTCCCTTGGGCCCTTAATTGAAAAACTTGCCTTGGCATCAGATGTGATCAACCACTTTTGTTCCCTTCTCCTCAGGGCCTAATGTAAATGTGCCCTGGAAAAGTTCTTTCTGTACATGTTTCCTGGTATTACCATTCCTTTTGAGTATACCTACATGACTAATCAGCATTGTGAGCATGTGTAAGAGGAAGAAGAGGCTTAGCTTACAAAGCTTACTCTGACTTTATTTTTAAAACCTTAGAGTCTCCTTTATATTTGGTGGGGGCGGCACTGAACCAACTGCTCCTTTGAGGAAGAACAGACCCTAGGGAGTCAGTAAAGCCTTTACCTTAGAGGACAGCTTTTCCTCTGACAAGATGGCCATATTAGGACAGAGATGGTGTATTCCTTTCCTGTCGCTGCTTAACAAATGACCACCAACTAGGGGCACAGAACAGCACAGATATATTATCTCACAGTTCTATAGGTCAGAATTTTATGTGGGTTTTGCTGGGGTGAAATCCATGTGTCAGTAGGGTGCATTCCTTTCTAGAGCTCTAGGGGAGAATCCGTGTCCTTGCCTTTTCCACCTTCTAGAGCTTGTCTACATACCTTGACTCGTAGCCCCTTCCTCCGTCATCAGAACCAGCAGTGGGAGGTGGGGTCCTCTCAGCGCATGGCTCCAACCTCCTTTCCTCTCTCCCACTCTTGAGGACTCTTGTGAATCCTTTGGGCCCACCTGGACAATCCAGAATAATTTCCCAATCTTAAAATCAACAGATTAGCAACCTTCATTCCATCTGCAACCTGAATTCCCCTTTGCCCGTAACATAACATACTTGTGAGTTCCAGGGAATAGGGTGTGCATATCATGAGAGGATTATTTTGCCTAACACAATTGGCATACCACCATATTCTGCCCTGTTTGAGGCTGCCAAGACCAAAAGTTGTTCATCTAGACTCAGTGTGATTACCAGAAATTACATAGCACTGTCCTGACTGTGTTTCAACCCTCACCTACCATTTCTTGTTCTGTTCAGTCCTTTTAAGGATCAAAATTAAATTACTTAAGATCTTTCTTGGTTTTACTGCTTATGAAATAGGAGTAGTAATAAGCTTATAATCCTTTTCAGAGGCCTTATAAGAGAAAGTGAAAAAGCAGCTCATCATCCTTCCTAAATAGGCCCCATGCCTATAACCTGTAGTCTTATAATCAGGGCCTAGAGTGAATACGGGGTAGACCAACTAAAGCTACTAGAAATTTCCAGTCCTTTTTTTCTCCCTAGCTATTGTCTTGATGTCACAAAAGATTACTGTGAATTTTACACCTGAAGTTGGGGGCAAACATGAGAAAAAAATGGTATTAATAGGGGGAAAGTCAAGAAATCACAGGGATCACTGCACCTGAAAGATGGTAACTCCACTAATCACTGCCTGCTAATGATAAGAGAACAGAAGTTCTGAGGAACAGGCCGCCTTCATGGCAGCCAGCTCCTCTCTCCTTCAGAGCTCTTGACCAGATCTTTGCGCTGGTTCTGTGCAGTGTGCCTACACCCACTTCAAGCCTCTGGAGACCTGCGTCAGCGAGCAGCATGACTACCACTGGCATGACGGTGTGAAGAGGTTTTTCAAGTGTGCCTGTGGAAACAGAACTATCTCCCTTGACAGACTCCCCCAGAAGCACTGCAGGTATGAGAATTCCTGGGGTTCTTGGTCCCACAGGCTTCCTGAACGTTCCTTTTTGCAATTCCCGGGTGATGCTGTTCCCTAGAAACTTCGGACGGTCCTTGACCCCGAGAGGGTCAGCCTTGTTCTGTGCCTCCTTACAGCTCCTGGGTATCCCCAACTGCTCCTGGAGGGAGGGGATCCTCCCCCTTCCACGACAGTACCCCAATACTAAATATATTGCCTGACACTAGGTTATCAGAAACGTTTGTTGACTAAATGGAGCCTGGGTGGTGTGGGTTGTATGATGTTGATTCTTTGGAATTTGAGGCAATTTTGCTGTCACTTTTAGTCTTCCCAAGAATGTTTCACCAGCATATCCTCACTACTTTTTGTTGTTGTTCACTTATTTCGTTTGGGTTGTTGTTTATTTCCTGGAGCCCAAACTTCACTCTCATGTCAAGTTTCTCCATGGCTGATTTGGAATGAGGGTGGGGGTGGAGGAACCCAAACCCCATGCTGGTTCACCCCCTTGTCAGAGCTGGTTTGTGCTTTTTTTTTAAACAATTGAGATTAGAATTGTTTAAAGTACCTATTCATATATTGATACTTGACTTCTCTCCAGAATATTGTAACAGCAAGAGCTTGTGTAAAACAGAGTATCAGAGAAGTGTGATCATTAAGGCTAAGCAGTAAGTGCAACTCAAATGAAGGAATATGATGCTTTTCAGCCCCCAGGTGGCACTGTTACTTTGTTAAGAACTTGTGCTTTCTCTGGTCCCTCTCTTGTTAATTCTTGATCTAGAGCAGAAATGGGCAAACTTTTTCTGTAAAAGGCCAAATGGTAAATATATTAGGCTTTGCCAGCCCTGTGGTCTGTTTCACCACTACTCAAACATGTTGTTGTGCTAGTCATAGGTAATACTCAAACAGACATGGCTGTGTTAAAAAAGAATTCATGAAAACTGTGGCAGGCTGGAGTTGGCCCATGTGTTACAATTGTCTGACAGTGAGTTGTGTGTAATATCATCATTGATCTGGTAATAGGCTGTGAAAGTTCTCTCAGTAGATGTTAAACAGGTCTGTAGCTGGGGAAGGTGATGGAAAGGCTCCCGGCTAAGTCCTTTGCAGCTGATGCTCAGAGTGGGGTCTAAGGAAGATGGGGAGAAAGGATGAGCCTGATGGGGTGGCCCTATGCCCAGGACCCTCTCAGATCCAAGGCTCCTGGGAGCCACAGTCCCATTACTTCACTGTATTTCATTTGTTTCTCTCTCCCCAGTGTAAAATTGCTAGAAAATAAGCTTTCCTTGTAGTATCTCCCTGCTTTCTCAGGGTTGGACTCAACTACCATGTTAAACAATGAGAATGAGTCTCTAGGCCCTTTGACTAAAAGAGAGTGAAAAATCTCTGGACCAGGAAAAGATTTTCTTCCTGTTGTGTTGCTTTGGCCCCAAATTTAACAGCGACCTTTCAGTGGAAAAGTCAAGATATCACTGTCTTCCCTGTTCTCAATACTGAAAATGGGAAAGCATTGTTCAAACCCAAAGGAAGAGTAATCCTCTCTTACTACAACCGTGGAGTTCCAGAAAAGGAGAAAGGAACAAGCCATGGGCTTCTTGTCGCTATAGGCTGGCTTTCTCAATCTGAGGGTCATCCCAGTGATCTTCACTGGAAACCAAGCTCACTCTCCTCGCCTGTAGAGTGCATAGCCCTATGCAGCACTACCATTTGAAATTCCTTTTCTGAAGTATCTATCTGGCTTTTGACAGACTTCAAAACCCATTGCTCAGATCACTGATGTGTGTATTTTCAGTAGCAGTAGAATGTAAACTGGAATATGAATCTCACCTTAGTGAGCTTCTGCTTAAATGAGGCGGATCTCCCCACAAGTGCAAGGAGCACTATTATCTTCATGTATGTGGACCTGTAACTTCATCACTGAGTCAATCTGATCTTTTCTGTTTCAGTAATTGTGGCCTCTTCAAATGGGAACGGGACGGAATGTTAAAGGTATGCCATCTGTAAGGTGATAGATTTTAGTGACCTATGCAAATACTGTTGACCCATTTCTTATTAAACTGTTTCTGTTTTTCTAGGAAAAGACAGGTCCAAAGATAGGAGGAGAAACCTTGTTACCAAGAGGAGAAGAACATGCCAAATTTCTGAATAGCCTTAAATAGCCCTGACTTCAAACAGGTACCCATAGCTTACATTGCCCCTTGTGGTTCTGGAAAAACAGTTTTGGCTCTGAATTGCCCATGTTCCTGATTGACACAGTCGAATACTGTTAAGCCTACAACTTTGCGTTGGTTTAACATCAAATTTAACATGACCTTTAAGTGGAAAATCGAGATACTAAAAGGTAGATGAAGAGTTGTGTTTCTCTGTCTGTTGGGTTATAGAATATACGACGTCACTTCTTAATCACAGTAAGGTTCTGGTATTTATGTGGACAACCAGAGGCAAAAGAATGAATTTAGCTTAGGTGACTTGCCTAACTTCTGTGCTTCAGTTTCCTCATCAGTAAAATGAGGAAGGTTGGACTAAATGATCTTGAAATGTGCATTCACAACTCTAAAGTTAATACAACATTTTGCCATTTAGAAAATTATGACCATCACCCTTGATATAGTTTCACTATATTAATATTAAATAAAACCCAGGTTCCTTCTGTTGATTCTGCTGTTACCTCCATTTTGTTCTTGGAAGTCAAGTCACTGACCCACGTGGCATTTCAGTTCATATCTATATGGTTCTTTGTGCCCTTACATTATTGCAGAGCTCTGTAATGGAAATACCTAAAATTTCATCATCTTAAAATATGGTTTTGTTTAAATATGGCTTAAAGAAACTGAAACCTCTAACCAAAACAACTGTAAAACTAGAGAAACCATGAAACCCAATTGGAAAACAGAAACATCTCACAAGGAGAATCCTGTGGAGTTTCCGATTTGCAGATATTGTTTATTAGACACACTAAGAATTTTAGATCGGGGATCACTGGGACCTGTGGTTACGCTCAAGTTGGGCCCTTCTGCTCACTGGTTCTGGGACTGTGGCTGAGGTGCCCGTCCTCAGTTTCCCCATCAGCAAAATGAAGGTGATATCTTGGTGGCATGGACTCTTGTGAGATGGTGCATGTGTGCAGGAGCGCAGTAGGTGTGACTTTCGTCATCAGTGAGAGAAATGGAGCTTCCCATGTAAGAGCACAGAGACCTGAGATGTTACGGGCGCCTGGACAGAAGGGTGATGATGGAGGTGGACAGTGGTGGATGGCCTCAAAGGAACAGACAGATTGTGCTGGAGAGGGAGTCCAGGGTCACGCTCTGGGTTAGGTAACTAACTGCATGGATATTGAGAGGAAACTCTGAAGGAATGGGAGGTAGATAGCCCAGACATCCAGATGCACCAGGCTCCCCACCAATGGAAGATCAAGGTGGTGACAGGACCCAACTCTGGGGCAGTGTCAGTAATGCCTAACTCGGGAGCCGCGTTAGGCATTACTGACAGGGCAGCTTAGCCGCCAGGGCAAGACCCGTACAGTCTGAGGTTGGAGTGGACTCATGGGAATGTGGACTGTGAAGTGAAATGAAAGTCGCTCAGTCATATCTGACTCTTTGTGACCCCATGGACTACAGTTTTGCAGGCCAGAATACTGGAGTGGGTAGCCTTTCCCTTCTCCAGAGGATCTTCCCAACCTAGGGATCAAACCCAGGTCTCCCACATTGTGGGCAGATTCTTTACCAGCTGAGCCACAAGGGAAGCCCAAGAATACTGGAGTGGGTAGCCTATCCCTTCTCCAGCAGATCTTCCCGACCCAGGAATCAAACCGGATTCTTTACCAACTGAGCTATGAGGGAAGTCCAGTGTGGACTGTAACCACGTTGTATACAAACATCCTCAGGCTTCTAAAGAAAGAGCAGTTGTAAGAGCACTAAGGGCTAGAAGAATGCGGTCAGCATTCCGGATAAGGCAGTATGGGGTCTCATTGGATCAGCTCCATCTTGTCCTGCACCCAACTCAGAGGTGCCCATAACGTCTTAGGTCTTTGTGCTGAACCAGCTCGGGTTTTGGTGTCACCAGCAAGAATTAGGGTATATGACTCTGACAGGGTCGCAAGCAGAAAAATAGATGGGGAGGTGAGTTACTCATCGAAGATCCTTTCCAGGTCAGTCTTCAAACACAGATAAAAATGTTGAGGATTGGCTTTCAGAGCAAAACAAAGGGTTGGGTGGCAGCACGTGGGGGTTTCAGTGAACCAAAAGGGGCCGAGTTCCTAATTATTTAAGCCAGGTCATGGGTACATGGAGACTGGTCCTTGTGTCTGTATTGTCATATATGTTGTAAGATATCATGATGAAAGGTAAAAACAAGCAACTCCAGTTTTTCTTCTCTGTGATACCCACCCATTATCCCTGGGGCCAGTTATTGCTCCTTCCTCCTGTCTATTGCTGTATTTTGAGCGTTGCTATGGCAGAAAACTTATTGTAGTGGGTTTGTTTATCCACAATATATTATATGATATGATATAAATATCATATATTTATCCACAAATATACAAACTGCTAGCATGTATATTTTAATGTGGTTCAATTTCAAAGTGCCAAGCCCAGTGCTACCCTACTGGTGTTCAGTAAATGTTGGGTGGATGGAGAGTTTAAAAAATGTGAATACAAGGAACTTAATAAATGTTTTCTGAATTGTTCAATGCTGTAAAAGTGCTGCACTCAATATGCCAACAAATCTGGAAAACTCAGCAGTGACCACAGGACTGGAATCCCAAAGAAAGGCAATTCCAAAGAATGCTCAAACTACCGCACAATTGCACTCATCTCACATGCTAGCAAAGTAATGATCACAATTCTGAAGCCAGGCTTCAACAGTACATGAACCATGAACTTCCAGATGTTCAAGCTGGATTTAGAAAAGGCAGAGGAACCAGAAATCAAATTGCCAACATCCGCTGGATCATTGAAAAAGAAAGAGAGTTCCAGAAAAACATCTACTTTTGCTTTATTGACTATGCCAAACCCTTTGACTGTATGGATCACAGAAAACTGTGGGAAATTAAAGAGATGGGAATACCAGACCACCTGACCTGCCTCCTGAGAAATCTGTATGCAGGTCAAGAAGCAACATTGAGAACTGGATGTGGAACAACAGACTGGTTCCAAATAGGGAAAGGAGTACATCAAGGCTGTATATTGTCACCCTGCTTATTTAACTTATATGCAGAGTACATCATGTAAAATGCCGGGCTGGATGAAGCACAAGCTGAAATCAAGATTGCCAAGAGAAATATCAATAGCCTCAGATACACTGATGATACCGCCCTTATGGCAGAAAGTGAAGAAGAACTAAAGAGCCTCTTGATGAAAGTGAAAGTGGAGAGTGAAAAAGTTGGCTTAAAGCTCAACATTCAGAAAACTAAAATCATGGCATCCAGTCCCATCACTTCATGGCAAATAGATGAGGAAACAATGGAAATAGTGACAGACTTTATTTTTGGTGACTCCAAAATCACTGCAGATGGTGACTGCAGCCATAAAATTAAAAAGACACTTGCTTCTTGGAAGAAAAGCTATGACCAACCTAGACAGTGTATTAAAAAGTAGAGATGTTACAAAGGTCCATCTAGTCAAAGCTGTGTTTTTTCCAGTAGTCATGTACAGATGTGAGAGTTGGACTATAAAGAAAGCTGAGTGCCGAAGAATTGATGTTTTTGAACTATGGTGTTGGAGAAGACTCTTGAGAGTCCCATGGACAGCAAGGAGATCCAACCAGTCAATCCTAAAGGAAATCAGTCCTGAATATTCACTGGAAAGACTGATGCTGAAGCTGAAACTGTAATACTTTGGCCACCTGATGCAAAGAACCAACTTATTGGAAAAGACCCTGATGCTGGAAAAGATTGAAGGCGGGAGGAGAAGGGGATGACAGAGGATGAGATGGTTGGGTGGCTTCACCAACGCAATGGACATGAGTTTGAGTAGGCTCTGGAAGTTGGTGATGGACAGGGAATCCTGGTGTGCTGCAGTCCATGGGATCACAAAGAGTCAGACTCTACTGAGCCACTGAACTGAACTGATAGGTCAAACATGCGGGCTACTCCATTTAGGAGAGTCCTCTGCTTGGGCAGCCTGAGTTTGCAAACACCATTTGACCCAAGTGAATGCCATCTAACGATTGAGTCAGTTGATAGGATTATTATTTTGAAATTTAAACTCTAGCTAGAAACAATACATCTTTCTCCCAGGATAGTATTATAGTAGGAACATAACTCTTAAAAGGACGTGGTTGTGGGAGATAGTTGATTCAGGTTTTCAAGAGCCTGGAATAAATTTCACATGCCTTAGATTCCATCAAAGTCTGCTCTGTGTGTAGAAGTTTCTGTGTCTGAGGCTTGTGTTCCCCTTAAGGTCACACACTTTTAGGAGTATTTCACTTTCCAGGAGGAATGTATTGTTTTGTTTTCTAAACAGAGAAGATGTTTAAATCTCAAAAACAATCAAAAGCACTTGAAATTCTCATATTTTTGATGGCTCATTTCAAGTAGATGTGTTTGTCCCATAAACTTAAAACAGCTGTGGGTCTGAAGTAGGTCACACCTGAGCAGCCACCTGGACACTGAGCTGCAGGTTGCTCTTTGAAGACCCCTCCCTGTATAAGAAACATGTTCTTGTTTGAACCAAGGGTGTTGTGAGAGTTCAGATTCACTTCTGTATATGTTGTGCAGTAACATTTTTATAAAGGTGGATGGGTGAGCTGAATGTAGATGCCCCTGTTTTTAAATTTGACTTTTAAATTTTGAATAATTAAAAATATAATTGAGTTACTTCTCATTTACTCTAGGTTTTGGGGGGCTTCCACTGGGGGATGCTGTTTGTGTGTGTTTTGTTAGAATATTTAGGGATGAGAGGGGTAGGTAGGCCGGAGGGGGCACATACTCATTTACATTAAAAGTATGGTTCATCACAAGGCCAATCTTTAAATCCTCCTACCCTCTTTACCAATGTGTATTAATAGCAGTGTAGGGCTTATTGTATAATCAGAACAGGGTAAGCACATGGTGGTCTAAGCACACAAAAATGGTCATGTCCTCCATGGTTGATCACAGTATTCTGATCTTCACAATAGACTTTTTTTGGGGGGAGGAGGGTTTATTTTGTTTGTTTGTTTTGAGCATGCTGCACAGTTTGTAATATCTTAGTGCTTTGACCAGGGATTGAATCCAAGCCACAACAATGAAAGCCCAGAATCCTAACAGTAGGCCACAGAGAACTCCCTGTGCCTTTTTTTGTTTAGAGGAAATAAGTGGCTTTTTAAAGAAAATTATCTTTCTCTTGAGTTTTCTTAAACTACTTTCCCTTTCCGAACAACAGAAGGAAAACTGAACTAATTTATGTTGCAATGATCCAGAATAGCAAACAAGAAGCTTCTGAATGAGGAGTGTGGAATTGTCTCCAAAGAGAACTGAAAACATTGAATTTCAGCTTTTAAAATTTTCCAGTTTTCAACTTTTAAAAACATTACAAATTGATGTATAGGAAAGTTGACAGAGAGCGATTGCATGAGTTGAGTTTTTGTGTAAAAGTTGATGATAGAAGTAAAGCTAGATGTTTATAAGAGACTAAATGTGTCTGACGACATTACTTTTTTAAATTCAGGAATGTAAATCTGTTTGCCCGAGTTGTCACTGATAGCAGCCCATCTCAGCCTCTGCTCTTACAGGTAAAGCAGACACTTTGGATGCCGTGGGGAGAGATTTGGAAACAGCGCTGCTCACAAGAAGGATGATGGGCTCCAAAAATGAAATTCTGTATTTGTCAGTATTGAGGAAAGAAAGAACCATTTTCTAAAGAAAATAACAGGTACAAAAGGTGGAAGAAATCAGTGGGCACAGCTTGACAGTAGTTTGTGAAAAAGCTGTGGAAGTTTTGAAGATTAAAGAGAGCCAAGAATATTGCCACACAGCTGAACTCTCCAGATCAAATGGAGAAGAGACCTGCCATGTCCTACAGTCAGACCACATAGCCGATGAAATTGACTTGTGTTTTGGAGAAAAGCCAGACAGCGGTAATTGAGGTGGTGAAAACTCAAAGCATTTTCACTGAGAAAGAAAGACTAGAAATATATATACAGTGGGTTTTTGTTATTCATAGTAATTGTTTCATGAAGTTACCAAGAGAGCTAGTAGATACACAGTCACTGCTCCTAGAGGAAATACAGGTTAGGTTTCTGTGAGCCTCTAGTCATGTTTTCTTCACTGGCTCAGTAAATAACTTTATATATGTTTGTTTAAAGACACCTTATTTAATATATATTGTCGATTCATTAACATGGAACTCACAGTCAACAGCCCTGTGACTCCTGACCAAATGAAGCTGATCTCAGCACATGCATTTTCTCTGGATGATCCGTGCATCCCATCCTTCTTACCCTCAGGGACAGTAGATCGCACTTCAGTGCTCCGCCTGGGAGCCATTTTCAACATCAAAAGCACCTCAAAAAAGCACAACACTGACAAACATGGCACGAAAAGGACATCTTTTTACACATCAGAGCTGAAATTAGCAATAGTGTTGCTTTGACCTCAGCTAGGAGCAACTCAAGTTTCTTGTTAGTCTGCACATGTGGGTGTCTGTAGTGACCACAAAAAAACACCACAGGTACTGTTTTTGGAATTAGAAGTAAAATTTAGTTATTAGGTGATTTTGGAAAAACACGGAATCCACAAATAATGAGGAACACAACTGTGTAATATTTCCCCAAACAGGGCCAGACCAGAATTGTTCTCATTTTGCAGATTAGAAAATTAAGTGATTTGAAACATAGATTGCAACTAAGTCTGTGATAATGTTGCTTGAACAGAGACTTCACTATTGGTATTTTTTTAAGTCAACTTTATTAAGGGCTAAATTTCACACAGCAAAGAGCACACATATTAAATATATCGTTTGGTAAATGTTGGCGAATTTATATACCCACATAACCACCACCAAAGGCAAGATAGAGGGCATTGCCATTACCCCAAAATGTTGCCTTTGCCACTTCCCAGTCAGGCCACATGCCCTGGTCACATCCATCACTGAGCTGTTTAGATCTGTGTTTCCTAGAGTTTCATATAAATGGAGTCAAAACAGAACATACTCTTATACTTCACATATTTTGAAATAAAGCCATGTTGTTGCCTGTGTCCATAGTTCATTTTTTATTGCTTAATATTTCATAATATGGATATGTCACTTATGTCATTTATTATGTTACTATGTCATTATTCACCTATTGATAGATAATTTGGGTTGAATTGTTTCTAATTTGGGGCTGTTATGAATAAATAACAATATTCAGATACAAGTCTTTCTGTGGATATATTTTTGTTTCTCTTAGGTATCAGTAAATAGGAATGGGATTTCTGGAAAGTGTAAGTTTACTCTGTAAGAAACCACTAAACTATTTTCCAAGTGGTACGATTTTACATGCCTGTTAATGATGCATGAGAGTTCCATTTGCTCCACATCCTCACCAGAACTTGGTATTGTCAGCCTTTTCAATTTTAGCCATTCTGATGGGTGTATCTTATTGTGGTTTTAATTTGCATTTCCTTCATGACATTTTTTCCTGTGCAGTTGGCCATTTGTATGTATCTTTTTGGTGATGTATCTATTTACTTTCTTACTAGGTCAAGTTGAAAAAATTCTGTGTTCTAGATGCAAGTGCTTTTTGCAGATATATGTGTTACCTAGTTTTAGCTTTACTATAAGGTCTTCCCTCATAGCTCAGTTGGTAAAGAATCCGCCTGCAATGCAGGAGACCCCGGTTCAATTCCTGGGTTGGGAAGATCTGCTGGAGAAGGGATAGGCTACCCACTCCAGTATTCTTGGGCTTCCCTTGTGGCTCAGCTGGTAAAGAATCTGCCCGCAATGCGGGATACCTGAGTTCGATCCCTGGGTTGGGATGATCCCCTGGAGAATCAAAAGGCTACCCATTCCAGTATTCTGGCCTGGAAAATTCCATGGACTATATAGTCCATAGGGTCGCAGAGTCGGACACAACTGAGAGACTTTCACTTTTCATTAGGTCTATGATCCATTTCAAATTAATTTCTGTTTAAGCTGTGAGTTAAAGATTATGGGTCATTGTTTTCCAAATGAACATTCAATTGTTACAGTACCATTCAGTTAAGATGCTATAATTTTCTCATATTATTTTCACTTCTTTGTCAGAAAATCAGTTGACCATTAGGGTCTACTTCTGGACTTAGTTCTGTTAAGTTAATCTGCATGTTATTCCTTACGCTAGTACTATTGTCTTAGTTAGTGTAGCTATATAAGTGTAGGAATCAGGTAGTACCAGCTTGTTCTTTTTAAAATTTGTTTTGGCAATTCTAGGTCCTTTGCATTTTGATGTGAATTTGAATAAGCTTATCAATTTCTACCCCAAAAACCCTGCTGAAAATTTAAGATTGTGTATAATCTATAATTTTAAGATTTTTCATCTGTGAATATAATATGTCTCTTCATTTATCTGAATCTTCTTTAATTTTCTCAGCAGTGTTTACTGGTTTCAGTATTCATATCTATTTTTAAATAGTTTTATGGTGCCATAAATGGCGTTTTTTTCCATTTTAAATTCCAGTTATTTTGCATACATGCTAGTATACAGAAATAAAATGCATATTTGTCTATTGGCTTTGTATCCTGGGACCGTGCAAAACTTGCATACTAATATACCAACTTTGTAAATAGACTCCTATTTGAAAAATCAAAATAATACGGAAAGTGGACAGAACTTTTTTTAAAGTGCCATACATTGTAAGATCATAGAGTATACCAAAGTTCCAGTTCAGTTTAGTTCAGTCGCTCAGTCGTGTCCGACTGTTTGCGACCCCATGAATCGCAGCATGCCAGGCCTCCGTGTCCATCACCAACTCCTTGAGTTAACTCAGACTCACGTCCATCGAGTCAGTGATGCCATCCAGCCATCTCATCCTCTGTTG
>NW_011495023.1:10331661-10335978 GCF_000754665.1 Bison bison bison
CAGAATGGACTGGTTGGATCTCCTTGCAGTCCAAGGGACTCTCAAGAGTCTTCTCCAACACCACAGTTCAAAAGCATCAATTCTTTGGCGCTCAGCTTTCTTCACAGTCCAACTCTCGCATCTGTACATGACCACTGGAAAAACCATAGCCTTGACTAGACGGACTCTTGTTGGCAAAGTAATGTCTCTGCTTTTGAATATGCTGTCTAGGTTGGTCATAACTTTCCTTCCAAGGAGTAAGCGTCTTTTAATTTCATGGCTGCAGTCACCATCTGCAGTGATTTTGGAGCCCAAAAAAATAAAGTCTGACGCTGTTTCCACTGTTTCCCCATCTATTTCCCATGAAGTGATGGGACCAGATTATTAGTACGTAACCAGTTTGCTTTTGGACAGATCCCTTAACTCTTAAATTATGAAAATCTTGCCAAAGGATTAGAACATAATTGGTTGAAAAGAAATTAGAAATGAACTTTCCCAATGAAATCAAACTGATAAAAAGCACATGTCAAGTTTTTTGTTTTGTAAATTTTTAAAATCATTCTGGGTCTCAAGAAAATTACCACCTCCTTCCAAAAATCTAAATAAACAAAGGCACAAGATAATAAGTTGCAAAATCTCCTTGGAGCACATGCACTCTAAAAAGAAGATAATGAAGAAAATCACAACATACAAAATTGTGTGAAAAGACAATGGGTTTTTACCAGTTCATCTTTTGACAAGGTTTTTCAGTCTCTTTCCTGGAAACCCTGAAGGACTAGGAAATAGTAAGGAAAAGACAGAGAAGAGTTAGTTAAGAGAGTGTCCCAAGGGCCACCCTTTTGATAAGGCCAGTTGCTGAAAATATGGATTCTCCATTAGTGTATTTCCTATGAAATTCTGCTGCCCAGATTCCAGTCCTGTTTCCTTTGGCATCCTTCTCCTTGCCCGAGAAATGGCTGCAATTGGATTTGAGTGAAGAAATTCTAAAACTCTGAGATACAGTGGAGCCCTTGTTAAGGATGGGGGTAGAACTCAGAATTTTTTCTGCCAGAGATCTTTATCTCGAGTTAACGTGCCAAACGTAGTCACTGAAGAGGCCAGGACGGACCACTTTGTTATTTTGATCTGGCCACTCACCTAGACTGTTGTTGGTATTTGACATCTATGACTCCAGCATTCCCTCCTCTGCATGCAGCAGGGTTTTTGACCCAGGTGGCTGCAGGGTATGGCCTTGAGTCAGACCTCATCATCGGCTGCCATGCATCTAATTGCTGGCTCTCCTGCCAGAAGGCAACGGCTGAGTGATTGTCACCATATGAGCCAATCTGTGGCTCCTCTTGTTCCCTGGCTGAGCTGAGAGAGCAGTGCTTTGCCTTTTCTCTGTAGTACATCTGGGCATGTGAAAACACACACCCTCATAACTTGGGGTTACCAACTTAAAGGTCAGGGACTGAATTGTATGGTGTCTGAGTTTTGGCCAACCAAGAGGGCATTTTGTGTGGATAGAGGATAGACCCACCCAGCAGCCAGCAACCCTGGCTCAGGACCTGAGCTGGCTGTCAGCAGAGCTTGCACCTGCCCCATAACAACCTCGTCTCTCAGGTAACCCACCTTTCCTGGGTAACCAAGCTGAGGAGAGGCGTTGTGGCTCCTGCATGCCTGTTAGTAAAAATTTCTGATCTGTGTGTGGGGCTGGGTACATGAGGGAGCCTCGCTATGGAGAGCACAGGGGGTCTACCTGGCCCATTTGCCAAGCCTCCCTGTCGTGCTACTTTGCAGAGTGGAATAGGAAGTGGGTGGGATGCACATCTGAGTCTCCCCTGTAGCTCAGAGAGGACGATCTCTGACCTTTCCCCCCCTCAAGCTGACTGATTTCTCCAGTGTAAACCAGAGCCTGCAGAGGTGGAGGACAAACAGCAGAATTCCATTTTGGTCTGTTTAGCTTTTTCCAAAACTTAGAAATACTCATTCTTTCCAAATAATTTCAGTCTCATCAGATAATAAAAAACTAATGAAGTACTGAAGCATCTGCAGTTTTTGTTTCTTGCCATTTTTTTCTTCTGCTTTCACCTCCTAATTTGAAGTGCCTGGTACTTGCAGTGAGCACTGTGGGGAGCAGGGGGTTTCCTACAAAGCCTGTGTGTTGAAAACACGCCCAGAGGCAGGTGGGTGGCTGTTGGGAATATGTGAATTGAGTAGGTTGGGTTTCACTGATTTCCTTTTGGTTTGGTTTAGGTTGAGTTTACGTACACAGAGACGTCTAAGACTTCCATAACATTAGAGCAGACATCTCAGTGATCCCCAAAAGAGCATAATCAAAATACTGTAAGCTTCAGCTGCCGATAGGCAAACACAATTGTGTCATGTCTAAAACAATTTGGCACAGCTTTGACTTTTGTTGTGTTGGGTCTTCACTTGTGCCCCAAGCCTCTCTCTCCAAATGATGAATCGCAGGACTCCTAAGAAGAGAGTGGCTCCCCTCTTCCCCCTGCCCAGGTAATACCATTTAGTGGTAGAGTTTGCCCAGTCCCCTTCCTACCTTCTCAAGGCTAGTTCAGCTCCTGCTTGGAGTTTGTGTGAGGAAATACAATGATGACTATACATGAGGCAATTTGGAATGTGCATAATTGCTTGATCACTAGAGTATTTTCAAGACTTTTATCCTAGTCTTTAAAAAAGTTACTTTGTATTCATTGCCAAGTGTCCAGATCTAACTAATTGCTCCACCTCAGCTGGCTTTTTCTCAAAAAAAAAAAAAAATGTTGCTGTATACTGGCCTGGAAACCGGCTTCCAAAGTAGGCTGGACTAACCAGCTAGGGACCCAAGGCAAGGGGGAAGCAGAAGACCCAGGGGAGGGGACTGGGAGATGGCCAGGAGTGGGTGCTTTTTCTTCATCTTTGAGAAGAAAGATGATCCTCTGATCCCACAGAGGTGCCCACTTAACGTTGTTCTTGAGTTTTCTGCATTCTTAGTGTGGAATCCCTGAAGACAGTTGGGAGCAAGGCTGGAAATAACCTAGTGCTTAGTCTGTGGCAGGAAGGCAGAGCCACTGGAACAAGAGAGGGCACTGTTATAGGCTGAGTTGTTTTCTAGGAAAAGATACACAGAAACCAAACCCCTGAGACCTGTGAATATTGACCTTATTTAGAAATAGGGTCTTTACAGATGTAATTCCGTTATTGAGGTAGCAGAAAGTGAAAGTGAAGTCGCTCAGTCGTGTCCGACTGCGACCCCATGGACTGTAGCCTACCAGGCTGCTCAGTCCATGGAATTTTCCAGGCAGAAGTACTGGAATGGGTTGGCCCTTAACGACTGGTGTCCTTACAACAAGAGACACAGACAGAGGGAGGAGTGTGTGGAGACATGGGGAGTAAAGGCCATGTGATGGTGCAAGGAGTGACTGGAGCAATGCTGCCACAAGCCAGGGGACAGCTGAGCCCCCAGAAATTAGAAGAGGCGAGAGAGGACCCTCCCCTGGAGCCTTGGGAGGGAGTGTGGCCCTGCCAACACCTTGATTTCAGACTCCAGCCTCCACAACTGTGAGAGGATAAGTGTTCATTTTAAGTCTCCCAGTTACGGAAGCTCTAGCAAACTAACACTATGAAGAAAAAGGAGATGGTACTAAAACTGAACCTTATCTGCTGGCTACTTTTGGTTACAGCTGGCCTCACTGTAACCCTGGCTTTTGATTGATGCCATTAAGAAACCACCATTGAACCTTAAGACTTTTTAGAGACGTGAGAAGCACCTGGGCTCAGAGAATGGTTTTTACCCAAACAGTTGATTTACAGGTCCCTTTCAGTCACATAACTACTGAGACAGGCTGATGAAATAGTGAGACATGCTCCCAAGTCCAAGCTTCCTGATACCCAAGTCTGTGTGAGCCCCACTGTCATTTGGGAGGGACAAGTTGGCGCCACTCAGCATGAGATTCAAGAAGACGATACAGTGTTGACTCAGCGTTTTTATTCATAAGCTGTAAGCAGATACACGATCTTTTCTCTCTACTGTGATTTCTCATCTTTCTGTGGACCAGGAGTCTCAGTGTGGGAGCGATGGTGAAGCAACAGGGAACCTCTAGGAGGGATACCAAGAGGCCCCACAGGCCTTTGCTCACCTCAGAAAATCATCTGCCAAGAAGTGCAAGCCTGGGCGTTTCCATCCATGAGAACAGAAGGCCCTAGGTGACTGAGGCCCTGTGAAGGGGCCTGTTTGTGTGCGGGAGAGGTGCCCGAATACCAGGGGTAAGCGGGTGTCTCAGGCTCAATCTTCTGTGTCCCTCAAACTGAGCTCAGATGTGGTGGCGGTTGTAGAGGTAGGATGGGGACAGGCCGGTG
>NW_011495023.1:10336078-10342890 GCF_000754665.1 Bison bison bison
ACTGCTCGACAGCCTCCCGACTTCTCTCTCCCTGTTCTGGGGACAAGAGATGAAGTCCTCATGTGAGGATGGAGGGCTCGGATCTGGGCACAGCCATCAAGTCCCCCAAAGTATCCACTCTGCCCCCATGACATGAACCATTGTGCCTGTGTACATGGGTGACAGAATGTCCCAGCTGGAAGGGCCTAAAACGATGCCAAATCTAAAGCCTCCCTTTTACAGATCTGGCCTAAAGCGAGTTGCCAGGAGAGCAAAACCAGGATCCTACATTCCATTCAGTGCATGTTCCTGCTCAGCCAGCAAAGACGGGATAGCCACATGCAAAAACTGGCCCGGAGACTCACCAACTAAGACAGAATACAAAATCACAGCAGCAGAAAAATAGATCGCAAAAGCATACTGTTGAAAACTCACGGAAGGAAATCACTGTTACTTTCAAGTGATGGGATTGTGAGTGAGGTTTTCCCTCTGTTTCTTAGCTTTAAAAATAAAGTTACGTTGTTAGAACTAATTGGGAAAAGGGCTGGACCAAGCAAGTGCAGGAAAATCTTGATAATTGCTGATTCTGGGTGATGGTTATATGAGGGTTTGTTATAATACATATTTTTCCATATTTTTGAAATGTTTCATAGTAAAAAGCTAGAAAGAACAGAAGGGAATTTTTAATGAGTAAGAAGTCTCAATTTTTCTGTCTTTGATGAGATGTGTTTCTGAATAGGGCTTCCGTTGTGGCTCAACTGATAAAGAATCCAAATAATGCATTTTTGAAGCTATAGAATTAGGCTCCTGGTGCCAGTTCAGGACTGCCTGTTAGCCACTGTTGTTGTTCAATTGGTGAGTTTTGTCTGACTCTTTGCGACTGCATGAACTTCCCTGTCTTTGTTAGCCACTGTTAGGTACCACTGAACCACGAGCAGACATCCCAAGGCCATCAGTGTTTAAAAAGCATCCTCAAAAAGTTAAACAGAATTACCATGTGGGAAGAGATGAAAAGATGAAATGTGAGAAGATAGACTATAATGTCTAGATATGTCTGTGTGTATTCAGCCATGAAAAGGAATGAGGTTTTAATATCTGCTATAACATGAATGAACCTTGAAACATGCTAGGTGAAACACACCAGACACAAAAAGACAGATATTGTGTGATTTGTCTTCTGTGAAGTATGTGGTATAGACAAATGTGTATGGACAGAGAATATATTAGAGATTTCCAGAGACTGTGGGGATAGGGGAATTAAGGCATAATGGGTGCAAAGTTTGAGGTGATAAAAGTGTTTTGGAAATAAATAATGATGGTTGTTGTGAATGTACTAAACGCCACTGAATTGTACACTTAAAATAAGTGAAGGTGGCAAATTTTAATGTTCTGTATATTTTACCACACTTTTTTTTGAGTATGTGGGGAAAATGTTGGGAAGATAGAAAGTTAATAGAAGATAATTGCAAGCTCTATGATGCATTTGGTCATCCTTCGTTTACAAAAACATGGGCTTTGCTGGCAAACACCTGCGTTTAAATTCCTTACTACCTGTCTCACCTTGGACATTCACATATTCTTTCAAAGACTGGGTTTTTGAAACTGTAAACTGGAAATTGTAAGACCTGAGAACTGGCCATAAGGATTATGTGGTTCAGCACAGAGTCTGGCAGGACAGGTGCTCAACCGATGACAACAGCTGCTGTCACAGCGTTCCCCAAAGGCCTGTGTCCTGCAGCCTTTCCGTCTGTGGGCAGCACCTGAGGCCTAAGCCTCAGTCTCCTCTGGCTTTGCTGGAGGACCTGGCATCCCTCAGGTGCCTCACCCCTCATCCTGATTCATTGTGGAAGGAAAACAGTGAACATTTTCCATCCAGGTGCTAGGGATTTCGACCTGAAACATTTAAAAATGCACAAAATAAAATGCTGTTATTAATACTATGAGTTAAAAAAAAAAAACAGTGAAAGAATTTTAGAGGCCACATCCTCATTTTTTAAATGCCTTGCCCCAAGCTGTCCACCAAGTTAAACAAATCTGTAACAGAAATATTTGCTTCCGAGTTACAACAGTCCTAGCTTTTTCTGGGACAATTGATTTGCCAGGATCCTGCAGCCCTCTGGGCCCTGGTGATTGTGTCCTTTCCACTAAGAGATGCCCTAAGGGCACCTCACCTCTCAACTGCACCAGAGCGAGCAAGTAAGGAGGTTGGTGACTTCAGAAATGAAATCACACTTTCTCTAACAAAGGTCACCATAACTGGGGTCTTAATGCCTACTCTCACCTGCATCCAGAAACTTACTCAGAAGCATTTCAATCTTGAAGTTTCAAGAAAGACCAAAAAAGTAATAAACACACGTGTTGGCCTGCCTGGTCTGAACCCTGTACATGTTCTGTGGATTTTTGGCCATGAGTGACACATGAAAGTAGTCAATAAATACAAAGTCGAATCCCCTCAGTGTGGGAGGCTGTGGTTCGAAGGTAGAGTGTCTGTCCACCCATGCCCACACCCAGAGGCCCTGTTGAAACCAGCATTCCCAAGGGGAGGCTGGAGCCATCTCCCAGGAGCAGAGGGTGGGGATAAGGTGTGCAGACTGCCTGGTGCGAGACACACAGGCAAAGGCCAAGACTTCCCAAACAAACACTTGCAGCAACTGGATGGGTTTGCAAACCACATAGGAACTTGCAGGGGCCCAATGCTATGAGTGAGGGGAGCTGTCCTGAGGGCTGTGGATGTTCAGGTTGGAGCAGGGAGGGTACAGAACTGAGTTCATTTGTCGGGTTTGCTTCCACCAGTCACCAAACGCTGATAATAGTGACTAGGGAAATGGAAGTCCTAGGTTTTCCAGGATGGGCAGTTCTAGAGCCATGACGTTGATGTAAATCCAAACCACTTGACAGTGAGTTTGAAATCCTCCCAACCCAACTCTGGGAATGAAGGCACAAGTGTAGGTACTGAGACAGAACACACCCAAGTAGGAGGAGAAAATACTATCAACCAAAAACTCCCCAGCCCCACAGTCCCCAGCCAGTGGTACCCTATGTGTTCTGACCTTTTCCATGCCTTCTCAGGTTCTGTAGCTACTTTTGTGACTTTCTCCCTTTTTTTTTTTTTTGAGACTCCCATAGATACTAATTGAAAGTAGAGCTGCTCTTATCTCCCTCCTCTAATTAAAACTTGGGACATAAATAAATAAAACTTAAAGGAAAAGTAGGGAGAAGGCAATGGCACCCCACTCCAGTACTCTTGCCTGGAAAATCCCATGGATGGAGGAGCCTGGTAGGCTGCAGTCCATGGGGTCGCTAAGAGTCGGGCACGACTGAGCGACTTCACTTTCCCTTTCCACTTTCATGCATTGGAGAAGGAAATGGCAACCCACTCCAGTGTTCTTGCCTGGAGAATCCCAGGGACGGAGAAGCCTGGTAGGCTGCCGTCTATGGGGTCGCACAGAGTCGGACATGACTGAAGCGATGCAGCAGCAAAAGGAAAAGTATAGACAGATCACATGGTTTTCCCACAAACTTCCAATTCCCAAAAGTCACCGGCTGATGAGCTCTTACCGTCGTTTTGCTCCTCCACGAAGTTCTCAAACTCATTCCTTTGTTCTTCATGATACTCTCTCCGCAGCTCGTCTGCCCACAGCTTCTGCCTGTTCTCCACTGAGGGAAAGGTGAGAGTTGCCCCCAAGAATAGGGGCAGCCACATGCATTGAGGGGGACACCAGTCATTCTGCATAAGAAACTCAGGTGCAGATGAGGCTGTTTGTGAGGGGCTAAATGCGGGGCCTTACTGCAGTGGTTCACCCCTGACATAGACTTTAAAACCTGAGGGACCTGGGAGAGCATCCCAGCCAACCACCTCGTTTTGTGTATTAAGAGGACTGAGACCCCAAAAGGTGAAGCCGTTTGTGTGCTTAGTTGCTCAGTAGTTTGCGACCCCATAGACTAGCCTGCCAGGCTCCTTTGTCCATGGGATTCTCCAGGCAAGAATACTGGAGTGGGTTGCCGTTTCCTTCTCCAGAAGCCATTTAGCTCCAGTCATAAAATGAGTGGTGTAGCCAAGCTTGCTGGTTCTCTTAGAAGCTAGGAATTCTTTCTCAGATGATAGAAATGAATTCCCTGAGGGAATAATCCAACTTGACACTAACACTTGCATATCCATTCTGCAACTTTGAGCACCTGTCATGGCCAGAATATATGCTAAGCACTGGGATTAAAAAAGCAAGTAAGAAAGATCCTATCTATCCCTCTGCCTAAGAAGTCTGTAGTCTGCTTAAGGAAAAAGATAGGAAAATAAATTGCATTCAACATTGTGGTTGCTGTGATAGAAATCACCACAGGGCCTGAAGATGGTGTAATCATCTTTACATTGACCTCTTCAGTGTGAGAACTGTGATTGTCTGCAGGAAATTCTTTCAAGAGCACCTGAGTCTCCCCACTGTGACGTGAGGGAATCACACCATACTTGTGTGAGGCATTCTGAGGGCCAGCTCTCCCTCCCCACACATGGCCTTCCTGCCTATGGATCTTTCCAATGAAAGCCTCATCAAAATAAGTATCTTGAAACTGAGAGCCACAAATTGGACCTCTGACTCGGCAGTGAATAAGACAAGATGCTAGATGCTGTTTTTATACCATGCACCGTGTACCTAGAATACATCCCTCCTCAGGAATGTGCCTTTCCTCCGATTAGTTCCTTTCACTGTAAAGTAACCTGCATCTTTACCCAGAAGCTTAGAGATAGGAGATGCCTGTTTTCTGCTTCCAAGTTCATTTATCAAAGTGTCGCCTTCCTTTACTGAACCTGAGATATAAGTGGGCATTGTTCTGCTGCCCAGCGCCAGAGCTGACTGGGCAACAGCAGGTGAACTCAGGTGCATCCTCGGTGTTCACCAGGTTGTCCTGGGCAATGCCTGAAACCCTGAGCTTCCAACCCGGGTGACAGACCTCTGGCTTAATCATGTGCCTCGTTCTGAATCCCCTTAAAGGATGGAAACTATTTGCCTCCTAAATTCACGCCCATTCCCCACTGGGAGTCTGCCAGACTGTTGCTTCTCTCATTTCCATCAAGAAGTCCAAGCTCCATCACAGTCTTTTCAGTGTTTCTTGACATTTGCTAACCTCTAAATCTCAAATTGTGTGAGGCCTGGAGATATTTCCAGTGTGGATTGTACTTCTCCAATTAAAAAATAAATAGATACTAATTTTATCTCAAAGCATTTTCATCTCACTTCTTGCCCATCATTTGAAAACAGTCCTGTTATTTTCACTGAGCGAGTTACCTTGCTGAGTGTGCTGAGAGGCACAAAGAGTTTATTCAGACACACACAGAAGTGACGAATCAAGCCTTGGACTCAGTGACTGTCAGAGCTGAGTCCTTGGAAGAATCTAGTTCAAGGACAGAAAACTCAAATGCCTTCAAGGGTTGACAGGTCATGGAAATGAGGGCCATTGCCAGGTTGTTACAGGCAGGCAAGTAGACACCAAAGCCTACTTTAGGCTGAGCAGACATTCTTCCAAGCTCAAAAGTCTCCCAACTGCATTGGAAGTGAAAACTTAAAAACACTGCTGACTGAACACCATTCTTTAAATAAGGGGCTTATAAAGAAGGAAACTTGGGCACAGTGAGAGGAAGTGGTCAAGGCCACTTAGCAGCAAAGCTGTCACCAAGCCCACATTTCTAGTTCCCTGTCCCACGTGCCTCTTCCTGCCTGCAGTGCTGCTCTCTTGGCTATAAAGGTACACCATAAATTACCCAGAAAGCACACACTGAGCTGCAGTGTCTGCACTCCACCAGAACATAGATTTCCCCCATAACTTTCTTTTTTTTGGCTGCTCCACGTGCATGTGGAATCTTAGTTCCCCAACTGCGGATTGACCTGTGCCCTCTGCAGTGAAAGTGCAAAGTCCTAACCACTGAACCACCAGGGAAGTTCTCCCTCTTAACATTTTAACTTTCAGAAATTGAGGGCCAGTTCATCGACTTCAGTGCAGTCACGTGGCCCTTCCCTCTTTGTTCCTTACCCTGACGGCATAGCCAGTCAAGACTGACCTACAGTCAAAGAAACGTAGTGTAACTTCTGACTCAGAGCCACAGTTACTTTGACACTCGAGGACCTGGGTTGAGCCCTCCGACCCTGGCCATCCCCACAGCCCAGCTGACTGTGGGAGAGAGAAGGAACAGGAAGGAGCAAGAGCAGAAGGCAGGCCACAGTGTCTTACCATTGACCTCGTCCTGGAATCTGGGGGACCGCTTGCTGCGCTTCTTGAGGAAATTCAAGGCATCTGATTCCTGCATGAAAATCTCTTCCACGTCTGAGACCCGAGGAGAGAGGCCGGTCACACCCGGCACAGGCTCACCGAGGCTATGTCAGGAGCCAACCCATCCACCCTGCAGCCTTGGGTGGCCCCGGTACTCACCTTCCTGTGCCTCTTGTCCTGCTACCTGCCTCGGGCCCACTGACACAGCAGCCCCCTCCCACAGCACTGTGGGATGACAGCACAGCATGAGGGCTGCAGCACCCCAAGGGAAGTCCTCACCCTGAGACAGGCCAGGATGGTCCTTCCCAGGCCCTATGACTTGCCCTGAAGCCCTAGACACAAGTACCAGTCACAGTCAGTCTCCGCAGGAAACTGTCAGACAAGCTGTTTTCTCTGTGCTGCATTGTGTTACACATGCACACACAAGTACAGCCTTCTTAACAACAGGCACCCTCTTTACCTGGGCCACCTAAGCCGCCTCACCTAACACCAGGTCCATCCTGGAACCTCCCCATACTCACTGGACAGGAGTGCAACGGCAGAGAGACAGATCAGAAACAGCTGTCTCCAGGCCA
>NW_011495023.1:10343049-10364089 GCF_000754665.1 Bison bison bison
GGTCCTGGCCGTGGCTTCCATTGGCTGCTCCTGCCGGAGCACTGGAGATGTTTTTGGCACCTTGCAAACCTCACAGAAGCAGAGCTTGTCATTGAGGCCCCAGCTGGGACAGTTCTGAAGTGGCCTCTCCAAGATCTGCACCCTAGGGGTTGCTGCTGGAACACCCAGCCTCCGAGTCAGGATTCCAAAGACCAAGGGCAAGTTTCAAAGGCCCCTGGCATCTGCTTCAGAGGAGGTGGGGACTCTAGTCCTGGAGGCTGAAGTATGCAGGAGGGAGGGAGGGAAGCTCAGTGGGGGGGTTTGATTCAGCTCTCAGGCTAGGAGGGACCGTAAAGGCTGGAAGACCCCCCTCATGGTGACGCTCACATGGACATGTGGGCTGTCCTGATGGCCCCCAGCTTAACATGTCCCCAGCTGATGCTGACTTTTAAGAGAAGCACAGACCCCTCTCAAGACTTAAAAGAAGAGAGGCAGTCAGCCTTCCGCGGAGGAGTCGGGGAGCGCAATGTGGGTGGACTTCCCAAAGGCACACCCTGTGTAGGGGAGGAAGTACATTCCCAGAACTGGGAATGCTGATGGCATCCAAGCCCTCTGAGGCCATCAGCCTCCAGTCCCTTGGGAGCGTTGTTCTTAACACTGTCATTTATTCTGAACTATCCAAAGAGTCGCCTTTGGATACTGGTTAGGATTGTCCTAACGGTGAGTATCACTAGACCCCCCACACGAGGCTCCCATTTCATTAGACATGTGTAGTAACATCCCACTTGCACCATTGGCAGGAAAAGAATGTTAATAGCAGAAAAACAGCCAAGGCAGAGCAAACAAAATAAATGAATTGTTTTCTTCGTGGCTGGGAGCACACAGAGGGCTCCCCTTCAACACTGGCTGGCCTGCTTAACCAGGCACAGGTGGGCTCTGCATGATCACTCCAAGAGGGGCAATGCCCATGAAAACATATCAGCAAATATTTATCTGTCAGGTAAAATGGCTGTCAACTTCAAGGAGGGAAGGGCCACAAGACAGCGATGTTGATGGGACTCGTAGGTGAGAAAATGGGTGTGTGAAATACGTGTGACATCCTTGATACCCTAGTTCTTCTTGCTGCTTTTTTAGTTCCATTCATGTCAACCATGAACATTTACCAAACACCTGCTCTAAGCCAGGCACCTGTGCTTGTCACACACTCACCAGCTTTTAGTAAATCTGCCCTACATGTCCTAAGTACTTTCCACCCAAGATCAGATGCTGTGCATTCATTGGCCACGCAGAAGGGCTTAGGGAGAAATCTCAAGCCCTAGGAAGTCCTCTCAGACCAGCCTGGGAGAAAAGGGCAGGAGGTCTAGAATTCACAGAATGGAGAATGGAGGCTTGGAGTGAGATGTAAGCTCAGTTCTGGAAGAGCAAGATTACATTTCCTACATACCTAGGCTGGTGGCCTGAGATTTCTGTCAGCTACAGTACTGTGCTCTACCAAATGGTCTGGTCACAGCTGGCCTCCAAGTGTTATCTCTCAGTTCCTCCAGACCTTTCCCTCTAGAGCCATTGGCATCTATGCTTGCCATCTCTTTCATTTTCTACCTTCAGCTCCCCTGCCTCTGGGGCTGCTCACCGCGCCTGGCTGTGCTGCTGAGGTGACCTCCTCGTGACATCATACCCCAGGAGTATAACAGGCCACCCACCTCAAGGCAAAAGCATGGTTCTTAGGGCAACTATAGTTTTATGAATATGCTAAAACCCATTGAGTTGTACACTTTACGTGGATGAATTGCATGGTATGTGATTAATATCTCAAAAAAACTGTTAGAAAAAAATTATGTATAAGAACTTCCCTGGTGGTCCAGTGGTTGAGAATCTGCCTTTCAGTGCAGGGGACGCCAATTCAATACCTGATGGGGGAACCAAGATCTCACATGCCGTGGGGCAACCAAGCCTGCACGCTGCAACTACTGAACCCATACACTGCAACTGAAGAAGCCCCCGCACGCCTCCGGGAAGACCTGGCCCAGACAGAAAAAGACATGTATATGTGTTACCCAATATGAAAGCAGCTTCAGGACTTCATATTTAGGGATCATGGGGTGGGGATGGGTGGAGAGCGTCAGGAAGACTAGAAAAGCAGTGATGACTAAGATGAGGCTTGAAAGACTTCCAGAGCCCACTTAGATGGGAAGGTACTGACAAAGGGCCCAGAGAAGTAAAGCCCTTTTGAGAAACTTCAGTCAGCGAGTAATAGGAGAGCAGGAGAGCACATGGAACAGCTAGGGGCAGCCAAGGCCTAGGTCAAGGTGGAAGAGGTCTGGCCTCCATCCTTGAGAGACTAGCTTGACACCTATAAGCACATGTCTCAGGGCCAGTCCCCTAGTTCATTCCCAGCATGGCCTTGGGCAAGTCATTTTACCTCTCTGTGCCTGATTCCCTCCTCTGGCACATAGATTGATGTGAGAGTTGGCAATAACGCATCCACAGTTCTTAGGACAGTGCCTGGCACACACAGATTATATATGTGTTTGTTCTCATGACTCAATAATGGACCATTGAATGATTTTGAACAGGGAAGGGACACGAGGATTTTGTTTTAGGAAAATCACACCCATGATATGGAGGGTGAGAGGGATTAAAGTGGAGAGACTTAGAGAAGGCTGTTGCAGTAGTCCAGGTGAGAGATGATGTCAGCAAGTGGCAGAAGGTTCAGGATTAGAGAGGACAGATATTTTAAGAGATCAAAGGAATAGAATCTAATAAGACTGGATGACTGATTAGCTCAGGAAATGACAGATTGGGAGGTGTGCTTTTCAGGTGGCTTGTGAGTTTTTAGTTTGACTAACTGGGTAGAAGAATGGTAAGATCATTCAGAAAGATGGAGAAAACAGAAAAGGAAAGTTTGAAGAATGTGTCATTGGACAAATCAAGTCCAGTGATTTGTGGATCCAAACCAGGTCTTCTGATGCTGAATCCAGTGTTCTTCCCATTTCCCCCAAAATCATAATTTTATAAATAAAGGTTTAGTATATTCTAAGTCAATTTTAGAACACTTTCATCACCCTCTAAAAGAAATTCCATACCCATTAGCAGTCAATCCCCATTTATTTTCTCCATCCCCTCTAGGTCAACCACTAATCTGCTTTCTGACTCCATGGATTTGCCTATTCTGGATATTTCCTCTAAAAGGAATCATACCCTACATGGCCTTTTCTGACTGACTTCTTTCACTTCAAATACTGTGTTCAAGGCTCACTGAGGTTGTAACATGCATTAGTACTTCATTCCTTCTTACTGCTGAATCCTTAATCCTGTTGTACAGATATACCACATTTTATTTATCCACTTATCAGTTGATGGACATTTGAGTTATTTCTCCCTTTTGGCTGTTATAAGTAATGCTGCTGTGAACATTCTTGTGCACTTTTTTGTGTGGGGATGTTTTCATTTCTGTTGGGTGGATACCTCGATGTAGAATTCATAAAGTAACTCCATGTTTAACTTCTGAGAAACTCATTTTTAGCTAAAATGTTCATTTACTTGTCTATCTCCTTTAGTGCTATGAGGTCTTCTGGAGAAGTTTCTACCTTGTTCATACCTGAGATAGTGTCTGGCTCCAAATTGATGCTTCATAAATGTCTCAATAAACATTAATCAGTAAAATACTCTGGGGTGGAGGCCTTAAAAGGAAATATATCTGAGCTCATTTCAATGGGCTATTCATAAGAAGGTACCAGTTTTAACTTTGACAAGGGCACTGACTCCACATGTCACTGATCCACCAGGGAATAAGGGCATCATTCATATAAGTGGAAATGATCCTCAGGGAGTGGGTCCATGAGGATAAGGTCACTAGATGCCATGGTCCAACTGTAAGTGTTACCCTGAACTGAATATATAAAAGTCTATAGCGAATGCTAAGAATATATTATGTTCTTTCATTGCACATCATTTTCAGTGGACTGATTATGCCCCTGAGCAACCCCCTCCATGTGGCAAAAGTGGGTTAGGGATTGTACCATAAAGGGGACTCATGACCCTTGGGACCAAGAGATCTCAGAGCTCAGCCCCTTTAGGAGCCCCACAGAGTATTTAAATGGACACCTTTCCTGCTACCCCCTCAGTGAGAAGGAAACACCATAGATGTGAAAGTGAAGGCTTTTTGTTGGGTATGAGAGTGACCATTTGGGGAAAAAAAAGATGTTTCAGCTCATTTCAAGTCCCTCTGGATCTGACTATGTTGACACATGTGGGTTTGGAAAATGAGGACTTTGTGAGTCAGGACATTTCTATAACATTTCAGGCTTCTTATTTTCCTGTGAAAGACATTCAGTTCTCTAAGCCCCTAGCCAGAGTGTCATAGACTTTCCTTATAGTGCTTTCCCTCATGTGCCATAGAAATATTATCAGTCACTCTGAAAACAGTGTCTAGACTTAATTTCTCTTGGTGAAATTAAGTCTTCAGAATGTGTCTCTATTCGGAGCAGTCAGCGTCACTAGGCTTATGGTGTATTCCCAGTGTGAGGAACAACTTCCCTGAGGCTATAGAGGAAGTTATAAATCCATGTCTGTGTCTTACTTTCCCCACACACCATACAAGGAAGCTGGGAATCATTTATCTTCCGCCGTCACCACCGGCATACATGAGCTGAAAAAAGCTTTGAAAGAGCATGAGGTATTCTACAGCTCCATGGAGTACTGCCATGAATATCTGAATTGATATTCAGTGGCAAACACAGTTATGGCTAAACCAAGTTACTAAAATATCCAAATACGTCCTTATCAACTCTTCAGTAGCCACTTTCCTCAGCCATCTACCACTCTCTGTTGCCTCAGGTACCCCAGGCTTTCTCCCCAGACCCCTGGTTTCTATAATCCATTATCCAAAAGGCTGATGCTTGGCCCCAGAGGGAACCCTGCTCTGGGTTCCCACTGAGGGCCTTGATTCTGATTGGTCAGTGTCTCTCCTGTGCCAGCTAAACATATTTAGTATCCCTCCAAATTCAGAAATTTCTCGTTACTCAGGAATCCTCCGAAATTACCTTATACTTTTTTCCACCTCTCTTCCTGCCACCTCTCTTGTGTTTTGCATAAGAGAGTACTATCTATCCTTGTTGTTCAGTTGCTAAGTCATGTCCAACTCTTTGTGACCCCGTGGACTGTAGCACACCAGGCTTCCCTGTCCTTTACTATCTCCTGGAGTTTGCTCAGACACATGTCCATTGAATCGGTGATGCTTTCTAACCATCTCATCCTCTGCTGCCCTCTTCTCCTTTTGTCTTCAGTCTTTCCCGGCATCAGGGTCTTTTCCAGTGAGTCAACTCTTCACATCAGGTGGCCAAAGTATGGGAGCTTCAACTTAAGCATCAGTCCTTCCAATGAATTTTCAGGACTGATTTCCTTTAGGATTGACTGGTTTGATCTCCTTGCAGTCCAAGGGACTCTCAAGAGTCTTCTCCAGAACCACAATTCAAAGATATCATTTCTTCGGCGCTCAGCCTTCTTTATGATCCAACTCTTATATCCATACATGACTCCTGGAAAAACCATAGCTTTGACAATATGGACCTTAGTCAATAAAGTGATGTCTTTGTTTTTCAATATGCTGTCTAGGTTTGTCATAGCTTTCTTTCCAAAGAGCAAGCATCTTTAGTTTCATGGCTGTAGTCACCATCTGCAGTGATTTTGGAGCCCAAGAAAATCTGTCACTGCTTCCCACCAAAAATCTCATACTCAATACAAAGACTCATGTGCATGGAGATTTGAAATATCTCTGTTTACAGAGGTGCAAATCTGGAAGCAGTCTAAATAAAACAACAGGGTATATACATCGTGGTGTACATATGAGAGAAGAGTATATACTTATTGAAAATGTTATGAAATGGGAGAACATAGTGATAGCATAGTTGTTGACAAGAAGCCACACATTGTAGGAAGCCAGATGTGCTGCCAGTAATTTGTTTCACCACAACAGATTCTCCTAGTTTGCTGCTCTCCATCACTAACTTAAAATAAGTTAGTGATATAAGGGAAGGGTGAGTCGGCCCCATTTTTCTAGAAGAAGATCAGTCACCTTGAATGGGTAGATCTTCACCGTTATGAAAATGAGTCACTTTGGCAGGTCTTGTGGGAGGGGCGGGGGAGAGGGGGGAGAGGAGGTGGTGGAGGGGTATTTCAGGTCAGTGAGGAGGGGTCTTGGGCAGATCCCTACCCAGCATCCCTTAGGCTTCTTCTCCATGGAACCAGAAAGATCTGATCGCTAAGATTGCTGAGACTTGTCATAGCTTAGACAGACCCCAGACAGAGTCACCCAGGTCTCATCTCTCCCCGGAGAAACAGAGTGAAGGAAGGACCTTTGCTCTACCACCCATGGCAGCAACTAGAGCGGAGCATGGAGCTTCACCTCCAGAGGGCGCTGTGTCACTGATCATCTCGGCTACTACTACTACTGTCACTTCAGCCTTGTCTGACTCTGTGCGACCCCATAGACCACAGCCCACCAGGCTCCCCCGTCCCTGGGATTCTCCAGGCAAGAACACTAGAGTGGGTTGCCATTTCCTTCTCCAATGCATGAAAGTGAAAAGTCAAAGTGAAGTCGTGTCTGCCCTAATATAAACCTGAACCTTCGGACCCAGACTCACTGGCTCCCACCTTCCTCTGCAGCCGCTTGCCTTTTGACCCATGAGACTGAACTACTGCCCACGTTCAGGCTTTGGGAGTAGCCTCTTCCTGCCTGGGTTAGTGGCGCACCACACCCCTAACCTTCACTGCTCAGAAGTTGACCCGTCAGGGATTTTAAAATCTTCCCAGTCAGGGTGACTTGAAGCCCCTGTCCTGAAGATGACCCCTGAAGGTGAGAAGCTCACCTCCAAGGGTTTTTGGCTGTACATGATGACAACAGCTTAGTGATTACTACCACTTTAGGGACTGAAGACTTACCTCCACCTCCTGACTTGCAGCCAACTCCCCAAGGCCAGGTTCCAGCACAGACCCTGATCTCACCAGGTCACAGTCCCAAGACTAACCTCCAACATGGAACCAGGGCAGGTTGTACTACTGACCACATGACCTGTGATGTACAGAGGGAGAGAGACTGAACTTCTGGACACCCCTCTGAACCTTTGGACTCCTTCGCAGGCAAAAAAATAAAAAACTGTAGCAGTGCTTCTACATCCAGCTCCGCTCTGTCTATGAGCTGCTCTTCAGCCACCCCAAACCCTGGCTGGCTGTCCTCCGAAATCTTCCCAGCCTGTGATTATTCCAGTGTGTCAAGCACTGAAGAATTGATGCTTTTGAACTGTAGTGTTGGAGAAGACTCTTGAGAGTCCCTTGGACTGCAAGGAGATCCAACCAGTCTATCCTAAAGGAAATCAGTCCTGAATATTCATTGGAAGGACTGATGCTGAAGCCGAAGCTCCAATACTTTGGCCACCTGAAGAAATGACTCACTGGAAAAGACCCTGATGCTGGGAAAGATTGAAGGCAGGAGAAGAAGGGGACAACAGAGGGATGAGATGGTTGGAAGGCATCACCAACTCGATAAACATGAGTTTGAGCAAGCTCCAGGAGATGGTGATGGACAGGGAAGCCTGGCATGCTGCAGTCCATGGGGTCACAAAGAGTCAGACACGACTGAGCAACTGAACTGACTGAGCACTTTGTGGAGATTAGCAGATTCTTGCTCTTTGTGCCATGCTGTATCAAGCCTCTTTGGTAGCCAAGGAGTGTCTGGAAGGCGGGGTCTAGCACACCTTTGCCGGGACAGAAGTATGATTGATAACCTGGGCCTGTGCTGGTGCCTGGAAACTTGTCCAATTCTCTGAACAAAGGTGCTCTCTCTGGAGATGAAATACAGAGCTGCTTTCTGGTTTCAGGATTGGCTCTCTGGGGTAACGGAAAGGAAAGGATGCATTGGCAAGGCCCACGGAAGAGTATATAAATGAGGTCTGTGGGATAAGAAGTGTGGGCCAAGCTGGCTGGGGTCCCTGGCCATCCAGGAGTCCTGTGAATATATGACACATATTCTGAGTTCTCCACAGTATGGACAGCACAGCAAGGCAGAGAAACTAAGTCACCTCAGGAAACCTGGTCCAGGGCTGAGCCGTGTTAAAGAAAAACAGGCATACAGGCCCCCATCTTGCCCAGCTTGTAGGGACGGCTTTGCAGGCAAGCCTGTAGGGGTGGGAGTGGGGACTCTGCTAGGCGAAGTCCTACACAGCAGGACTGGGGGACCAAAAGGACTGGAAAATGGCAGGCACGATCCCTGACCCTCTTCCTCTTACAAGATGCCAAAATACGTCTCATTGGAGGGAAAGAGCATCATCCTGTTCACTTCCAGTGACAGCCCAGCACTGAGGATAAAGTAGGGTGTAGGTTTCCCAAAGTCAGAGCTTTAGTCCCTCAGTCGTGTCCGACGCTTTGCAACCCCATGGACTGTAGCTCGCCAGGTTCCTCTGTTCATAGAATTCTCCAGGCAAGAATACTGGAGAGGGTAACCATTCTAACCATTCCCTTCTCCAGAGGATCTCTCCCACCCAGGGATCAAAACTGGGTCTCCCACATTGCAGGCAGATTCTTTATTGTCTGAGCCACCAGAGAAGCCCCAAAGTTTGGACACCCTGTACTACAGGATGCTCTAAGATGAAAGTCATCCAGGGTCAAATAAATTTGGGGAGTACTATGTAGACTCTGGTGGCACCAGTGGTACAGAACCTGCCTGCCAATGCAGGAGACATAAGAGATACAGGTCCAATCCCTGGGTCGAGAAGATCCCCTCAAAAAGGGTACGGCTACCTGTGCCAGTATTCTTGCCTAGAGAATCCCATGGACAGAGGAGCCTGATGGGCTATAGTTCATAGGGTCACAAAGGTCAAGACACAACTGAAGCGACTTAGCATGCACACATGCACGTAGACTCTATCCTCGTCTTTCACACCATATTCACGAAACAGGAGTATACTAAAGATTCTGACGAGTCCTGCAGCTGGAAAGTCTGTTTTAGTTTAGCATTCCCCAGATTTAATTGACCATGCCATCTTTATTCATGGAGCACCCTTTAACGTTCCATGGCCTATTTGGGGAAGATCTGACATGGTTATTTAATAATAAGAGAATCTATAGGTAGACTGTCATTTGTCAAGAATCTAATTCCAAAGTAATGTAGTAAGTATTACATAATAATTATAAGGTACTGCACTCAAATAATATACAGTCCAAAAAAAGGTGATACAAATGAATACAAATAGTTTATTTACAAAATGGACTTACAGACTCCTAAAACAAACTTATGGTTACCAAAGGGGAAAGGTCAGGGGGATGGGTAATTTAGGATTAAGAATAAATTAGGAATAATTTGGGATTAACATATATACACTACTGTATATAAAATAACAAGGACCTAGTGTATAACATAGGTAACTCTACTCAATATTCTATGATAACCTAAATGGGAAAAGAATCTGAAAAAGAGTGGATATGTGTATAACTGAACCATTTTGCCGCACACCTCAAACTGACACAATATTGTAAATCAGCTTTCGGGATCTAGTTTCCCAACCAGGGATCAAACCCATGCCTCCCGCAGTTGAAGCACAGAGTCCTAACTCCTACACCACCAGGGAATTCCCCAGAAGCAGGTTTTGATTTTGTTTTGTTTTGTTTTTTTAATGACAGTCAAATGTGAGCACCAAAGGCATTGGTACAGATCAAGTTGTCTAGAAAAGAGAGCAGTCAGTGTAGGCAGAGAAGCTTCTAAGAAAGCCCTGGTGTAAAGGAAGATGTGGTATTTTGAAGGATGAACACAGAGATGCCTTCAACAGAGAGCAGGGGAGGAACTCCAAACTGGGGTTATTGGTCTTAACAAAACAAGGAGAAAAGCAGAGAGAAAAGCAGCCCCCTGAGAGCTAGGCCAGAAGGATGCTGATCTTCGAAGCTCTCATACTTCTGGAAATCGCTGGGGACTGAGACATGCAGAGATGGGCTATTGTGTGGCATAAAAGAAGTGGGGATAGAACTTTCTAAGCATAGACAGCGGGCAAGTGAGAAGGGAGCTTGTGTATGATTGATTGTCTATTATGTCCCAGGACCTGCATTGCCACACTTAATTCTCAATATTACCCAAGGCAGGGGTGTGAGAATTATCACCAGTTGAGGGATGAGAGAGTTGTTGGGGGCCCCTTCTTCTTACTGGGGTCCTGGAAAAATTAAAGACTAGAACAGAGTGGGAGGTGAAGTTTAAATGTCACCTTTATGACTCAAAACCTAGAGTATGAGGAACCAGCAGTGTATAGAGTTCCAGTTGTTCTACACCTATTCAACATCTGATGGTGGTAGTGTTTTTAATTTGGCCAGTCAAATGGGCTTTAATGAAATCCTACTACGTTGTAGTTTTAGTTTGCATTTCCCTGATGACTAGTGATATTGAGCACTTATTCATGTTCTTATTGGCTATCCTTTGTAAAGTTTCTGTTTAAGTCTTTCGCCCAGTTTTTATTGGTTTCTCTTCTTCTTACAGATTTTCTATATTCTCAACATACTATTATGTCAGATATAAATTTTAATTAAATTTTTAAAATACTTTGTCATTAAATATTTTCTCCAGATCTGTGGCTTCCCTGCTCATTTTCATAATTGTGTGTTTCAATGAGCAGTAGTTTTTAATTTTAATAAAGTAAGACTAGTGGTTTTCTCCATGGTTTCTGCTTTCTGTGTTCCAAGAGCTCTTTACCTACTTCATGCTTTCAAAGATCTCTGTTTTCTTATACAAGGATTATGTTTATACATATGATCCATCTTGAATTTTTAAGTTTTAGTTGCTTTATTTTTATTTATTTTATTGAAGTATAGTTGATTTACAGTCTTTCAGATGTATAACATACTGATTCAGTTATATGTATATGTATTTTTTTCAGATTCTTTTCCATTATAAGCTGTTACAAGATATTGAAATAGTTGCCTGTGCTATACAGTAGGTCCTTGTTGTTTATCTATTTTATATATAGTAGTGTGTATCTGATAATCCCAAATTCCCAATTTATCCCCTCCTCCTTTCTGGCGGGCTACAGTCCATGGGGTCACAAAAGAGTCAGAACGCGACTGAGTGACTAAACAACAACAGCCTTTCCTCTTTGGTAACCATAAGTTTGTTTTTGAAGTTTGTGAGTCTATTTCTATTTTGTAAATAAGTTTATTTGTGTAATTTTTTTTAGATTTCACAGCAAGTGATACCATATGATTTTTATCTTTGTCTGACTTATTTTAATGTGTAGTATGAGATAGAAGACAACATTCTTTTCCTTACGAACATCCAATTGTTCCAGCACCATTTGATGAAAATATTTTCTTTCCCCATAGGATTGCTTTGATGCTTTTGTCAAAATTCAGTTAACCATATACCTGTGGGGTTATTCTGTCCCATTGATCTGTTTGTTTCCCCTTGTGTCAGTTATGGCGCCACAGTGCCTTGATTTCTGTAGCTTTTACAGAGTCTTAAATTTACATAGTGTAAGTTCTCCAACTTTGGTCTTCCATCTGCTATTCTAGGCTCTTCTGAATTTCTGTATACATTATAGAAACACTTGAGGGAGATTAATTTGGGATTAATTTGGAGATTAATTTGCAATTTTAACAATATTAGCTCTTCCAGTCAATGCGCATGACCTCTCTCTCCATTTATTTTTATCTTCTTTAATTTGTCTCAGCAATGTTTTTTACGTTTTCAGTGTAGAGGCCATACACATCTGTTGTAGATTTATCCCCAAACATTTTATGTTTTTTTTTTTTAACTTTTTAAAAAAATTATGTTTTGCCCCATTGGGTCTTTGTTATTGCATGTGGGGTTTCTCTAATTGCAGTGCCTGGGCTTCTCTTTTGAGAAGCTTGTTTGAAGCTTGTTGAGAAGCTTGTTTTCTTTTGTGAAAGAAGCTTGTTAAATTTTGTGAAGTACTTTTACTACATCTGTTGAGATAATCATATGATTTTTCTTTTATTCTGTTATTGTGATGAATTATATTGACTTTCAAATGTTAAACCAATCTTGTATTCATGGGGGTAAATCCTAGTTATACTGAATTATCCTTATTATTTTATTGCTGGATACAAAATACAAAATCATATTTTGTTTAGGATTTTTGCGTCTATGTTCAAGGTATTTGTCTGTACTTTGCTTGTAATATCTTTTACTGGTTTTAGTATCAAGGTAATGCTGGTCTCCTAAAATGAGTTAGGAAATATTCTCTCTGCTCCTCTATTTTCTCAAAGAGTGTGCATAAGATTCATATCGTTTCTTCCTTAAATGGGTGATAAATTCACCAGTGGAATCATTTGAGCTTGGTATTTTCTCTGAGCCTGGAGTTTTGTGGGAAGATTAAAATGGCAGTTTCCACGTTGTTAACAGATATAGGGCTATTCAGATTTCCTATTCATGCTTGTGTCAGCTTTGGAAACTTGTATCTTTCAAAGAATTTTTCTGTTACATCTAAGCTGTCAAATGTATTGACAAAAAACTGTACATAATTTCTTATTATTAACCTTTCTGTTTTTCTGTGACAAGTTTTGATGTCTCTTATTTCATTCCTAATATTGGAAATTTGACTTTTCTTTTATCTTTATCGGTCTTGCTAAGTGTTTCTTGACTTTGGTAATTCTTTCGAAGAACCAACTTTTGTTTTCATTGATTTTTTCCTCTATAGTTTGTCTATTTTGTATTTAACTGACTTCCACTACTATTTTTTTTAATGTTTTTGTTTAATTTTTCTTCTTTTTCCTAGATTCTTTTAAGAAGGAAGCTTAAATCACTGATCTAAGCTTATTTCTTATTTTTTTCTTCTTTCTTCTTTTCTGATATAAGCACATAAAATCATAGATTTCCCTCTCAGCACTGCTTCAATTGCATACTGCAGATTTTGATATGTTGTGTTTTTTGTCATTCATTTCTAAATGTTTTCTAGTTTCCCCTTTGATTTCTTTAACCTGTGCGTTGCTTGACAGTGTGTTATTTAATTTTCAAGTCATTGGGGATTTTCCAGGTTATCTCCTGAAACATTTTATGGTCAGAGAATATACTTCATGTGATTTCACTCCTTTGAAATTGATTGACACTTGTTTTATGACCAGCATATGGTGTATCTCGATAAAAGTTGGGTTCACATGCAAAGAAAAAGTGATTTCAGCAGTTGTTGAGTGTAATGTTCTATAAATGTCAGTTAGCCTTGGAAAGAACTTGAAAAAGCTGTGATTTTCCTCACACATTTTAAGAAGTTTTCTACAGTTTTGTTATAAATTTAAATAATTACAAATAATTTTAGAGATGTATAGTTATAAACATTTTTTTAGTCATTAACATTTTTAAGTAAAGTTGCTACATTGCTCTCTTTTAAACATATTCAAGAGACTCTAAATACAATAGTGATTTTATATCCACTGTCATTCATTTAAAAAAATACATGAATACTCTTCTCTTCTTGTTGTTCAGTCACTCAGTTGTGTCCAACTCTTTGCGACCCCATGGACTACAGCACACCAAGCTTCTCTGTCCTTTACCATCTCCTGGAGTTTGCTCAAACTCATATCCATTGAGGTGATGATGCCATCCAGCCATCTTATCGTCAGTCTTCCCCTTCTCCTGCTTTCAGTCTTTCCCAGCATCAGGGTCTTTTCCAGTGAGTCAGTTCTTCACATCAGGTAGCCAAAGTATTGGAGCTTCAGCTTTAGCATCAGTCCTTCCAATGAATATTCAGGGTTTATTTCCAATGAATATTCAGGGTTGTATATTCTTCTCTAACAACTAGAAATTTGACAGTTTCCTTTTGCCTTTTGAATTCTTATTTCCAGTCCACTGGGATGAAATAGCATGTGCTAAGGCCCTAGGGCCTTTTCATTCGCTTCCTCGCAAAATATTTTCCTAATGCTGTAAGTATACCTTTAAGCTTTTAAGTCTTTCATTTATCACTCTCTCATACCTTTCTGCTGGTATATTTTTTTTCTGAAACCATAGTCCGTAGTGTTAATTTCTTTGTCTGGATTGAGTTGTTATTACAGTTAATATTAGTGCTTAACCAATCAAATTACATAATTGTTATCTTTAAATGGTAAACAAATGGTCATTTATTGATGTTAATCAGTAAATATTTCCTCATGAATTCAGCATAGTTCTTTGCAGATTATATGTATATCTCTCTGTGTGTGTGTGTGATTCTTTTTGCTAGATTGAGACAGGATTCAGCAATATTCCTCTTACTTTTTCATTTTTATAGACAGAAAAGCTGATGAAGCTTTTCCCCATTAATAAATAGATGAGGCAAAGAGTTTGTTTTTATTTAAATAATGTCACTCTTTGAAATTCTTCGAATGTTTTCTGAATTATATGCCAAAAATCACATAGGTGATTTATCACTGAATATTGTTGGTAAGGACCTATCAGGTGACAGATCTATTACATCTTCTTTCAATTTTCATGAAACCAAAGATTTGGAAACCACCAGAATCAGAAAAGGATTTGTTATATCATTAAAGTCATTTACTTCCCCAGCTTCTGGAAAATAGAATAAGAAGGATTTTTATCAAAACTTCTAAAATTATTTATTACTAAGCATTTGCTGGTAAAATATTTTAACAAAAATTTCATTACAAGTATGCTTTACATGTATATGTGTATATATATATATAAATATGCATATGTTCAGTTCAGTTCAGTTGCTCAGATGTGTCTGACTCTTTGCAACCCCCCTGGACTGCAGCACACCAGGCTTCCCTGCCCATCACCAACTCCCAGAGCTGGCTCAAACTCACGTCCATCGAATCGGTGATGCCATCCAGCCATCTCATCCTCTGTTGTCCCCTTCTCCTCCTGCATATGTATATCACATGTATAATAATTTTTGCCTTACATATGTATTTTTATCAAATACTGGAGCTGCATATTCTCCTCATTACTTTAGGGGAAAGCCTGACACCTCACTAAATTGCAAAGTGCGTTGTATCCCCTCATCACAAAGTCAGACCAGCCCACACAGACTTTCTGACATCAAAAGTGTGACTTTGTTTTCCAGATTAAATAAATCTGCTAATACACTTCCTTTCTAGGACAAACATCTTACTTCAGAATTCTGCTTCTAGATGAGACACAGAGACTCCCCATGAGTTTATCTCTGCAGGGAAATCTTACCTGTTCCTACACCTTTTCTCTCTGACAGTCTGTCTGCTTTATTCTCACCAGACTTTACTCAGGAGCAGATATCCCAGGAATTTTTTTTTACCCCCTGGAACAATGACCCTCAATCAGATTCAGAAAGGTTGTGGGAGCAAGTGCTGATCTCTTGTGAAAAAGTGAGCAGGGAAAAAGGGAACCCACATCTCCATCTGGCAATGTTCTTAGGCCAAGAAGTTTTAGGAAAGAAAAGTGAAAGTGAAGTTGCTCAGTCATGTCCGACTCTTTGTGACCCCATGGACTGTAGCCTATCAGGTTCCTCCGTCCATGGGATTTTCCAGGCAAGAGTGCTGGAGTGGATTGCCATTTCCTTCTCCAGGGGATCTTCCCAACCCCGGAATGAACCCGGGTCTACCGCAATGCAGGCAGACGCTTTACTGTCTGAGCCACCAGGGAAGCCCGTAGGTCAAGCAGTTTTAGGAAAGAAGACATGTGCAAACAGAGGAGCTAGATCTTGATCCTTTAAAACTCTCTGTGGCCCATACACCTAGGAAGACCTCAGGAACCTCCATCTGAAGTTCTTTCCTCAGGAATGAGGAGAGAGAGAGAGAAGAGAAGAGAGTCTGAGACACCTGAGACAGGCACAGATATAGAAATCAGTGATGTAAAGAGAAACCAGCAAAAGAGGTTGGTAAGGAGTCGCTGATCAGTTAAAAGATTTGAAAGAGGAAGATGGGTTGATGGTAGAAGGAACTACATACATTTGGTCAACCACATACATCTGGCAGAAGGAACCATGAACATCTGGCTCTCAGCAGAATCTATAAAGGTTTGGAAAGCCCTTCTTTTGGAGAGTTCCAGCATGCTTTGCTGAAACCTCTCAGGTAAATTTGGCAGAGGGCAGTGGGAGTCCCCCTAAGGGACCAGGCATCACCTGGGCTCCTCTTTCCTCATCCATCACTTCCATGTCTGCTTTTTACCATCTGCTTTTGTCCATTTTTCTCTGAATGAATATGCTCTGATAGATGCTGTCATTTCAAACCCTCTGACACTGGTTTTCCTGCCTCTCGTCTCATTCTTCTCTCTTATTTATCCTGATAACTATTGTCAGATTCATCTTTTCACAATGCAAATCTGATCATATTGTACCACTACCCAGAACCCTCCAGGGAGGCACAGCACTGTGTTGGCGACTGCCACCCTCTTCTTTGTCAAGAGTCAAGATTTTTGTCCAGTTCTTCCTCAGCCATTGGCTTCCAGAATCCCTGGACTCCATCTCTAGCTCCAGTCAAGCCAATCAAGTAATCATCTTGCTATTCCTTGACTTAAGAAAGGGCATAAGAGCTTGAGGGATGAGAGCAAGCCTATTGAAATGGGGGAGATTTTAGGATTCTTAGTTTTTAAAAAGAAACGCAAAGAAGGGATCCTGAAAAGGAGACACATAAAAGAGATACAGTTCTTTTCTGCCTCTGGATGTTGCCAAATGAGGATGCAATGCCCACGGCCACTGCAGCCATGTTTTAAGCATGAGGAGAGTGAGCAACATGATGAGGACAGAACAGTAAACAGGTGAAAATAACTGAGCCTTTGATGACACTATATTGTGCCCTTTCTCTGGGCTTCCAGTTGTGTGAGTTAATGCATTTTGTTTATTGGTTAAACCTCCAGAGGTGACTTTTTCTGTCAGTTGCCACCAAAAGCATCTTGAGTGACTCACACTGAATAGTGAATAGATTCCAAATTATTTTGCATAGTGTAAGAGGATTTTCATCATCTGTCCCTGTTTACCTCTCCAACCCCTTCTCCCTTTGTCTGGCATGTCACCCGTGCCATGCTGCGCAGATTCTCCATTTCTTCACATTCTCTTTCTGGTGAACAAGCTTCTCCTTGTTCACCTGGCAAAGACTTTCTAATTCTTCAAGATAATTCTCAAGCTCCCCTTCTTTTCAATGCCTCCCTTTCCAGGTAGGAGAGACCTTCTATTCCTCATGTCCCCTCCTCTCTTTCTCTCACCTTTGCCTACTTTTCCTCACATCAGTTTCAGGACCAGTCTCACCCCATGCATTTAGATTTTTACATGGTTTCCCTCCCTCCTCAGCCACCTTCTCTAGTTAGCTCTGAGCTCCTTGAGAGCAAAGACCACGTCTTATTCAGTTCTTTTGCTCACAGGAGTTCATGACAGTGCCTGGCACATCATAGTCACATAATAAATACCTGTTGAAAGTGATTTATGTGAGGGAACTTGGATAAAAGCTGAGAGAAGCAGGAACAGTGTCCAGGCATATCTGAGAGGATAGAGACTGGAATGGTGGTGTGCGGTGTGAATGTGTGTGCACGCACACATACTGGCTGCTGTCTGGATTTCTCTGTTGAGGGAACCCATGAAAAGGTATCTGTGTGAACAGTGCAAGTGTTAACAATTGGGCTTGTGTGAGTGAAGTCTTCTGTGTAAGGGGCTATGAAAGGGAGTTTGTCTGTGTGACTGAGCAGTCTGAGACTCTTTGCAGTGAAATTCTGAGAGTTGAGTCAGAAGTGTGGAAGGAACATATGTAAATTTTCCAGATCACTCAAAATTTTGATCAGGCTCAGATCTTTTCCTCCAGCTGTCTTTGCCATCTGTTAAGTCCTAGTTTCCAACCCTCTAATTTTTTCATTTCCACTCACCCTGACCAAATTTTCCACATCCCTTTCAAGGAACCTGAATTTAATAGGGAAAAATATTCTAACAGCAAGCAGATTGTCACTTATTATAGGTGTAACCCCAGTGCTTAAAAAAATGTATGAGGATATGAGGAGTGAATGGGACCCATCTTGAGGACCTCCAACCACTGGATGATTTAAGATCAGGTGATTTAAGATGATGATTTAAGATGGTGGGTGCTTTTGCTTTTGTCTTGGAGGAGGATGCTTGGTCCCATCAGAGCAACAAGGGACCGACACAGATTAGGGACCCAAGGGATCACTCTCACTGAAGCTGGTCTGGGGAACCCCTCTTCCAATTGAGGGGTAGTTTTCTTTGTTTTTATGGGTAACATGGACCTCATTTTCAGAACTTCTTTACCAAGTCTGAATAAGAGCAGAAAAGAAGCATACCCAGCACTCCTATTTATTCTTCAAGACCACCCCATGAAGTCCAGTCTTACAAATAAGGAAACTGGGGTCTAGAGATGTTAAGTGACTGTCACGGTGGGGAACAACAGAGCTGGGATTTCACCTCCAGCCTGTCAGAGGGAGGACCACAAAGGGAATCTCTGAGAAGAGCTGGGGACCATTTTGCTTTTAGCTTTGTTTCTTCGGCTCTCACATTAGCCTGGGAAATGCCCATAGACCAGGAAATGTAGGTTTAAGATCAGGAGGAGATGCTCCAAGGTACCTGGAGGAGAAAGCTGTGTTTCCTCAGAGGTGAGCCAGTGGCCAGACCACAGGGCCCAGTCACAAAGCCCCTGGAATCAGTGCTGAGCTGTGTGCAGGAACAAACCTGGTTCAGTAACAGATGCTTAGATATTTGTTAGATGAACTAGTACACAAAAGGAACAGAGATAAGGTGGGAAATGTTTCCCGATTGACTAATTGCAGTTCACTCAAAAATACACCAGAGAAATGACAAATTCTGCTGTCTGGTTTTCCTGCTGAAGTCCCCAGTTTCAAGGTAGACCTGAGTTTAAATTGGGTGTCCTTAAGGAGAAACAGACAAAAATGGTGACACTAGATTTAGATAAACATACGCTTAGCAGATTGACCAAAAAAAAAAAAAAAAAAAAACACTTCACTCTTCTTACTATTTTTTTTTTCTTATTAAGGTTCAACTAGAATTTTTAAAAATAAGGACTATGTCTCCTTGCTGCCCTCCACTGGTGGAGAAACACAATCCTAATTAAATTTCCCATCTACACCACTTGAAATCCAATCAAAAGTTACCTAAAAATTTCCTGGACCTTGAAAGAGGTTAGGTTTCATTCATTAATTCTGAATGTTTTCAACTGCCATGCCAAATATGAATTGGCAGAGAAAGTTACCCTGGTCTTCTTTCTTTAGAGAAAAAGACCTGGAAAGATCCAGTCTGTTTTTTTAAGGAGCGTGGTTGGCCTAGAGAGGCCATGGAAGGAATCCTGTGTCAGAATGTGAGTTTCCACCCTTATTTTACACCCTAATGCCATTCTTAGGCCCTTCACTAACTGCACCTCTAATATTCATTGTTCCAGATTTGAAAAGAAATCTTACACAACACAAAATTAGGAGGTGATGGGTTTTGTGTTTGAGAGCATTAATCCCTGCTTGGGTAAAAAGCTAACTGGTTGGAAGAAACTGAACTAAGCCACTTCTTTATGCATCACTTTTATTAGTTGCAACCCCAAGTTTTCCTTAAAACAGTAATATTTCAGTTCTTCTACTTTATATCCATTGAAGGCATCCCACCACACTGCATTATTACCCATTGAAGGCATCCCACCATACTGCAGAATTACCCATGCGCAGTTAAGTACTGCATCTGTGCACTTGGATTTTGTTAACATGGACAGAAACGATTACATCATCTCATTGAGAAAAGATTTTCCTCTGACATCTTGTTCCACCTTGATTTTCTTGACAAGAGTTTGAGCAAAGGGCTATTTCTAAGGTTGATTCTTTCTCTTTTCACAACACACCCTCGAAATGTCCAAACATCCTGCAAATAATACCAAACACAATGAGTTTCTGAGAACTTGGATTTACCTATTCACCATAAGACAAAGATTTCTGACATCTACAAATGGTTAAATACGGGGGAAAAAACAGCCCTCCACAGTAGTCATAAATTAGTAAATAAAAACCACATTCTGAGACTCCAGTTAATTTACTTGCCAGCATCTAAAATTATGTTTCACAAGCCAAGACAGTGGGTCAGTGAGTGCCCACTCTGTCAGTTTTTCTTTCCTTGGTGCTTGTGTTGATTACAGGTGTTGGAAATGGCTGTTATGTTTGGTCACAATACAGTTTAGTACCCAAGCTCCTTCTGTTGTTGGTGATATTTGCCTGCCCCATTCTGGGTGATCTCCTCCTGAAAATGATGTCCTAGGCTATTGGATTGGTTTTTTCTTCTTTGTTCCTAATAAGACAATTCAGACGTTTTTGCTTATTTTTTAGCAAACAGCTAGGTATGATGGGAAGAACAATTTTAGAATTGGGCCTCTGAAATCCCTGTCACATACATAACGGAAGCCTATCTCTTGAACTTTCCCTTTTCTCATTAAGAGCATGGAACTATCTCAACTGCTCCATTGAGTTTTGGTGAAGAAAAGGGATAGGAATGTGTTTTGTGCCTGCAAAGAACTCTATAGCAGAAGGTAGTATTGTTCTTCTAAGTAAAGTCGATAAACTATAGCTGAGAGAGTCATGAAAAGAAATACAGGAACTTACTGATTTAGTACAACTCTGACAGACCTCAAACAGAATATATACATTTTTTTCCTGCCTTAAAATTCTGTACGCTGGATGAAAGCCCCAACCGGCAAAATACGTTGCCTTCGTAGGACATTTAAGTGCTGGACAATGGAAGAAGGCAAGACCCTCCAGAAGGTGCAAATATCAGGCCAGAGCATCTTCACATACAGGGATACATTCAGACATTCTAGAAAGTAAAGAGGTTAAGATGGAGAATCTTGAGCTGGAAAGTTGTTTCAGAAGATAACACCTTGCCACTGGTGTGTGAGGCTCTTCAACATACTGAGCGGCCCTGAGTTGTTATTACACTCAGTCTACTTGGGGGTCATGTCACCCCAAAATAGATGATGCATTTATGATTATGTGGAAAATTCTGAAAGAGATGGGAATACCAAACCACCTGACCTGCCTCTTGAGAAACCTATATGCAGGTCAGGAAGCAACAGTTAGAACTGGACATGAAACAACAGACTGGTTCCAAACAGGAAAAGGAGT
>NW_011495023.1:10364652-10368914 GCF_000754665.1 Bison bison bison
TCATTGGAAGGACTGATGCTAAAGCTGAAACTCCAGTACTTTGGCCACCTCATGCGAGGAGTTGACTCATTGGAAAAGACCCTGATGCTGGGAGGGATTGGGGGCAGGAGGAGAAGGGGAAGACAGAGGATGAGATGGCTGGATGGCTCGATGGACATGAGTTTGAGTGAACTCTGGGAGTTGGTGATAGACAGGGAGGCCTGGCGTGCTGCGGTTCATGGGGTCGCAAAGAGTCGGACACGACTGAGCAACTGAACTGAACTGAACTGAACTGCAGGCCCGTTTACCAAATAGGATCAGCTTCTTGGTTCAGGGCCTAAAATATAATCATCTACAATGCAAATAAGTTTGTTTATTTGCCTTGACTGCTAACTTGTTATTGATCAGCAACAGCATGGAATGTTCACTAGTTAAAAATAAATAATCTAGAGTGAGGTGTATTAATTAGGCAGGCATATGAAATACTCTCTTACACTGCTATGAGAACCATCAGTGATCTCCCATCTCTGCTACATGCAGGCTTTCCTTAAACTCCCAATGCAAACTGACCCAAACACTTGCTTGAGAATTGTTTTCTGAGAGTCTTACTGGAATTCCACATACATACGTACTCTCTTCTTCACAAATAAAGGAGGCTTAATGATTGACAGCCCAAACCTTTAACATCTGTGCATTCAGAAGGTCACTTTGTCCTCCACTTCCTGACCTGTGATTGTGCTATTTCCTCTCGTACCTGTCTGTTTTGGAACGTGATGGCCTGTGTACAACAGGCTAGCCCTTAGATTCACAGAACCCAGGTCCCCACATAGGGAAACAAGTAGAAACAAGCCCCGCTGTCTTTCCAGGACGTCTCAGTGGTGTTTCTGAAACAAGCTGTAAACCCAAGCACTTTATATTTTCAAACTGAATCAGGTAGAAGTATTAAACATCTGAAGAAGAGAAAAAAACGAGATCTTTACCTTGTCATTTCATACAGACATACCTTCAGCTGGCATTTTTCAATCCATAGATTTTACAGAATACCTCTTCCATTTCCTTTCCAACATTTTCCTGATTGGTGCCCTTCAGATCAATGTAGTGACAGTTGGCATCAGCAAAATGGCATGAAATTGTCTGTGGAAAGTGAATGACTCATGTTAGAAAGAAAAAAAAAACAAAAACCTTGTTAACACCATCAGTCAAGCAATGAGGCATCTTTCAGAAAGTTCTGTCCGTGAGCATTTGATTTCTAGACTGAATGCTATTCCCATGTGTCTTAAATCAGTCCCTCGATGACTCAGCTGCTTTTTTCTTCCAGCTAAAGGCTAATTGAGAAATTGTAAGATTTTTAACTGTGTAATTTACTATCCAAAGATATATACGGGGCAGGGAACAGCATTATGTAAGGAAGAAGTCTTAACTTTTTAGCATTTGATTTTTCTAATGAGTGAATATTTCCGAGTGCTACTAAGGAATGTATTGCAGGGTTTCTCATCAACTCAGTTACAGAAGTTAGTGGAGTTTGTAATGAGTTGGTATTTCAATGGCCACAGATGATGGAGCAAGAAAAACTGAAAAGCCCTTGCAAGGGAAAACAATACGCAGACACCCTTCTCCAGTCCAAAGCACAGTTCCAGTCTGATAGCATTCACATAAAATACTCATCTTGTTTCCTTTTGAAGGTAAGATGGAAGTTATTTGGTTCTCCCCAGTCTCAAAGGACTTATCAACAGATCTAACTTGCAAGGTGATAGTTAAAACTCACCTTCGTTGTCACAAGTTAGTTGTCTTAGGGTGACTGCACCCATCAGAAGATCTTCCTACTTCCTACAAATTTCTAAGCAGTTGAGTCATGAACTTTATTTCCTATGGAAACCCTAGTGCTATACTAAGACATTTTGTAGCCTGAGGCAAAAGAGAAGAAATGTACACTCCTACCTGTACGCTTTTATGTATTTTTTAATAGTTAGCATTTTCCAAACCATTAAAGCAGTTAAAAATATTGAAAAATTACAAAGTTAATATATTAAAACACACTATTTCCAGCATAGTGCCTGTACCCACCCCCCCATTTGTACTGTTCTGAGTGTCATGGTAGTGGAGGGTCTGATCTTGTTTCATTTGAGATTGTGCTCAGTGTGGAATTTTTTGTTTTCTGCGTTGAATCTTAGTTGCAGCATGTGGGATCTTCATTGCAGTACACAGCCTCTTTAGTTGTAGCTGCTGCTGCTGAGTCACTTCAGTCATGTCTGACTCTGTGCGACCCCATAGATGGCAGCCCACCAGGATGCCCCGTCCTTGGGATTCTCCAGGCAAGAACAGCTGAGTAGGTTGCCATTTCCTTCTCCAATGCATGAAAGTGAAAAGTGAAAGTGAAGTCGCTCAGCCATGTCCGACTCTCAGCGACCCCATGGACTCTAGCCTTCCAGGCTCCTCCATCCATGGGATTTTCCAGGCAAGAGTACTGGAGTGGGGTGCCATTGCCTTCTCTGCTAGTTGTAGCACAAGAGCTTAGTTGTTCTTAGGCCTGTCAGATCTTAGTTCCCCAACTAGGGACTGAACCAACCAACTTCCCCCAAATTGCAAGGTGAATTTGTAACCACTGGATCACGAGGTAAGTGCCTCACCATGGACTTTTTGGCATTAATGTTTCTTTATTTTAAATAAGATATTAAAATATTATTTAATTGGATCACTGAGTTTCTTTTAGCCTCCAAGAGAACTGCCTTCTTGCCTCATGCTCATCTCAGTCCTGTTGAGCCTGGTGGATGTCTGAATGAATGCAGAATGAAATCTGACAACTAACCCTCAGCGACAGGGAGACAGAAGGGCTGTTTTGATAAATTGGAAGCCTTCAGTTCAGTCACTCAGTCGTGTCTGACTCTTTGCGACCCCATGAATCACAGCACGCCAGGCCTCCCTGTCCATCACAAACTCCCAGAGTTCCCTCAGACTCAAGTCCATCAAGTCAGTGATGCCATCCAGCCATCTCATCCTCTGGCGTCCCCTTCTCCTCCTGCCCTCAATCTCTCCCAGCATCAGAGTCTTTTCCAATGAGTCAGCTCTTCACATGAGGTGGCCAGAGTACTGGAGTTTCAGCTTCTGCATCATTCCCTCCAAAGAAATCCCAGGGCTGATCTCCTTCAGAATGGACTGGTTGGATCTCCTTGCAGCCCAAGGGACTCTCAAGAGTCTTCTCCAACACCACAGTTCAAAAGCATCAATTCTTCAGTGCTCAGCCTTCTTCACAGTCCAACTCTCACATCTATACATGACCACTGGAAAAACCATAGTCTTGACTAGACGGACGTTTGTTGGCAAAGTAATATCTCTGCTTTTGAATATGCTATCTAGGTTGGTCATAACTTTCCTTCCAAGGAGTAAGCGTCTTTTAATTTCATGGCTGCAATCACCATCTGCAGTGATTTTGGAGCCCCAAAAAATAAAGTGTGACACTGTTTCCCCGTCTATTTCCCATGAAGTGATGGGACCAGATGCCATGATCTTCGTTTGTTGAGCTTTAAGCCAACTTTTTCACTCTCCACTTTCACTTTCTTCAAGAGGCTTTTTAGTTCCTCTTCACTTTCTGCCATAAGGGTCATGTCATCTGCATATCTGAGGTTATTGATATTTCTCCCAGCAATCTTGATTCCAGCTTGTGTTTCTTCCAGTCCAGCGTTTCTCATGATGTACTCTGCATGTAAGTTAAATAAGCAGGGTGACAATATACAGCCTTGATGTACTCCTTTTCCTATTTGGAACCAGTCTGTTGTTCCATGTCCAGTTCTAACTGTTGCTTCCTAACCTGCATACAGATTTCTCAAGAGGCAGGTCAGATGGTCTGGTATTCCCATCTCTTCCAGAATTTTCCACAGTTTACTGTGATCCACACAGTCAAAGGCTTTGGCATAGTCAATAAAGCAGAAATAGATGTTTTTCTGGAACTCTCTTGCTTTTTCCATGATCCAGCGGATGTTGGCAATTTGATCTCTGGTTCCTCTGACTTTTCTAAAACCAGCTTGAACATCAGGAAGTTCATGGTTCACATATTGCTGAAGCCTGGCTTGGAGAATTTTGAGCATTACTTTACTAGCGTGTGAGATGAGTGCAATTGCGTGGTAGTTTGAGCATTCTTTGGCATTGCCTTTCTTTGGGATTGGAATGAAAATTGACCTTTTCCAGTCCTGTGGCCACTGCTGAGTTTTCCAAATTTGCTGGCATATTGAATGCAGCACTTTCACAGCATCATCTTTCAGGATTTGGAATAGCTCAACTGGAATTCC
>NW_011495023.1:10369513-10381686 GCF_000754665.1 Bison bison bison
CCTCATTCCATAGTTCATCAGGCACTCTATCTATCAGATCTAGGCCCTTAAATCTATTTCTCACTTCCCACTGTATAATCATAAGGGATTTGATTTAGGTCATACCTGAATGGTCTAGTGATCTTCCCTACTTTCTTCAATTTCAGTCTGAATTTGGTAATAAGGAGTTCATGGTCTGAGCCACAGTCAGCTCCCGGTCTTGTTTTTGCTGACTGTATAGAGCTTCTCCATCTTTGGCTGCAAAGACCATAATCAATCTGATTTCGGTGTTGACCATCTGGTGATGTCCATGTGTAGAGTCTTCTCTTGTGTTGTTGAAAGAGGGAGTTTGCTATGACCAGTGCATTTTCTTGGCAAAACTCTATTAGTCTTTGCCCTGCTTCATTCCATATTCCAAGGCCAAATTTGCCTGTTACTTCAGGTGTTTCTTGACTTCCTACTTTTGCATTCCAGTCCCCTATAATGAAAAGGACATCTTTCTTGGGTGTTAGTTCTAAAAGGTCTTGTAGGTCTTCACAGAGCCATTCAACTTCAGCTTCTTCAGCCTTACTGGTTGGGGCATAGACTTGGATTACTCTGATATTGAATGGTTTGCCTTGGAAATGAACAGAGATCATTCTGTCATTTTTGAGATTGCATCCAAGTACTGCATTTTGGACTCTTTTGTTGACCATGATGGCTACTCCATTTCTTCTGCGGGATTCCTGCCCGCAGGAGTAGATATAATGGTCATCTGAGTTAAATTCATCCATTCCAGTCCATTTCAGTTCGCTGATTCCTAGAATGTCGACATTCACTCTTGCCATCTCTTGTTTGACCACTTCCAATTTGCCTTGATTCATGGACCTGACATTCCGGGTTCCTATGCGATATTGCTCTTTACAGCATCGGACCTTGCTTCTATCACCAGTCACATCCACAGCTGGATACTGTTTTTGCTTTGGCTCCATCCCTTCATTCTTTCTGGAGTTATTTCTCCACTGATCTCCAGTAGCATATTGGCCACCTACTGACCTGGGGAGTTCCTCTTTCAGTATCCTATCATTTTGCCTTTTCATACTGTTAATGGGATTCCCAAGGCAAGAATACTGAAGTGGTTTGCCATTCCTTTCTCCAGTGGACCACATTCTGTCAGATCTCTCCACAATGACCCACCCATCTTGGGTTGCCCCATGGGCATGGCTTAGTTTCATTGAGTTAGACAAGGGTGTGGTCCTAGTGTGATTAGACTGACTGGTTTTCTGTGAGTATGGTTTCAGTGTGTTTACCCCCTGATGCCCTCTTGCAATATCTACCATCTTACTTGGGTTTCTCTTACCTTGGACGTGGGGTATTTCTTCATGGCTGCTCCAGCAAAGCACAGCCGCTGCTCCTTACCTTGGACGAGGGGTATCTCCTCACCGCCGCCCTTCCTGACCTTCAATGTGGGATAGCGCCTCTAGGCCCTCCTGCGCCCGCACTGCCATCACTCCTTGGACGTGGGGTTGGTCCTCCCGGCTGCTGCCCCTGGCCTCTGGCATGCGGGCGTGGGGTAGCTCCTCCCGGCCGCCGCCCCTGACCTCGGACGCGGGTAGCTCCTCTTGGCCGCCACCCCTAACCTCGGATGTGGGGTAGCTCCTCCCGGCTGCCGCCCCTGACCTTGGACTTGGGTAGCTCTTCTCTGCCGTTCCTGCGCCATTGCAGCCTGCCACTCTTGGCCGCTGCCCTTGACCTCTGACATGGGGTAACTCCTCTTGGCCGCCGCCCTTCAGGCATGGGGTCCTCCCGGCTTCTGCCCCTGACCTCGGACGTGGGGTAGCTCCTCTCGGCCGCGCTTAGTGTGCCGGTAGCAGCCGCCGTCGCGCTCAATGCGCCGGTCGCAGCCCCAAAGAAGACACTAATATTTAGTATCAACAGCCATGTCATCCTTGGGAAATGTGAGCCCAGCATATCATCAGATCTGCTGAATTTTTGAGAAACAAGAAATCTGGAAATTTATGAGAAATTCTGTCCATTTTTAATGTAAGCACTGATCTCATAAAGCTTAAAACATTCTGAGGCTAAGGAGTGAAAAATATGGCCATATCTGATTTCTGGGTGGCCAATTCACACCTTCCTTTCCAATCAATAATATTTTAACCAATAGCAATAATATTACAGACGTTCCCCTTATATGAGCTGTATACATTCCAAATGTTATTATTTGGTATGTATGTCTGCCTTTGTCTTTTCCTCTGAAAACATGCTGTCAGTTGCCAAGTAACTAAGCTCTCTGTCTGAAGAAATTCCATGAATGTTCAATAGTGATGGCATCCTAAGGTCATCTGGCTTCTTACTGCTATAAGCAACAAAGCATGAGGGAGACAAATATATTTCCTGGTAGATACACCAGACTAAAGGGCAGCTGAGTTAAAAGTTACAAATCCTTTAACTTTTCATGTATCAGGATACTTTTCTTCCTCATGCATTCATCTTCAAACAGTGCTGTGATGTGAATGTGTACCTTCCGGAATCCTTGACTTTTGTTCTGACCAGATCCATGGATGAGCAAAGGGTGAAAGAAGACGGTGTCTCCCTTCTCCATCACCAAGTGCACCCGGGCGTTGTTTTTGTCATAGTCCTGGATCCCGTGGAACATGATGTTGACTCCTCCCTAAAATCATGAGAGAAGCCAAGTTCAAAAGTGAAGAAGTCAAGAATTAAAACTTTTATCAATGATTCATCAGGGAAAACAAAGCTTCTCTAAGTTCTTCCAAGAGAAAGAGACAAATAAATTAGATTTTTAAAAAATTATTTATACCAAAGCTTCTCAGTTGACTGGTTTTAGAAAGCCATGAGTTGTTAAAATCAGAGATACTTTAGACTGGATGAAAAATTTGGAATTTCCACCTATGGTTCATTACTGAATGATAACTGAAGACCCAGATCAGCTTTGCATTTTGTGGGAATGCAGGAGATCATCTTTCCTGGTAAACCCATGCTCATTCTTTCCCAGCATGCTCTTCTCCTCACCTGGAACTTGCATCAGTCATTCCTCTATTACTCAGAAGTATCTCTTAAGAAGCTAACTCAGAGAGAGGCTCATCTCCCCAAATAGGAGAGAGAAAGTACTCAGTATTTCTGAGCTCAAAACCCACTCACGTTACATCCAGAATAAAGAAAGAAAGTAAATTAAAATGTTACATTTTAAAATTATTTCAACCTCTGTTTTTCAAAGTCACTGCACACAAAGAAAAAAAAAAAAAACCCACAACTTTGTTTTCAAACTATTTTCAAAGTTAATTACTGCATTAGCTAATGGTTATATCTTTTACGGAAAAAACCTAAAATGAGAAGCTTTCAAGCCTTTTTGGGTCTTGGGCACTATCCCATTTCCTTTCCTAAGACTATCCCAAACCCAGATTCCTTTGGGGGAATGACTACTTCCCGACTGTACTATGGTGAGTCTTTGCCTCCTGCCCAGAGTGGATATTTGAGCAAGATAACTCCATCTAGTCTCCCATTGCAGCACTTAGCACTAAGCCTCAGTGCAGGAATTCTAACTAATTCTGACTAATTTAAGCACAGAAGTCCTAAAACACACACACACACACACACACACACATATATATATATTTTTTTTTTTTTTTTTTTTTTGGCTGAGCGGCTTGTCAGATCTTAGTCCCTAACCAGAGACTGAACCTGCACATTTCACAGTGAAAGCTTGGATTCCTAAGCACTAGACTACCAGGGAAGTCCCAATATTCTTAGCATCCTGCAGAACCGTGTGCATTCTGTCTGCCTTAACAAAAGGTGCTCTTCCATCCTTACCATCATTATGGGATTTTGAGACCTTATTTCCTTACATCTAAAACACTAATTAAGAGTCTACTCCCTTGTTTCTCTGCCTCTGGACTCCTACACCTGCAATACATATACTGTGCCAGACCACAAGGTTATTGTCCTTGAAAAAATGATTTGATCTCCTCAATCACGGGCCCCAAAGCATTGACCAGCTAAATTGATAAACTATGGAACAGCCTCATAATGGAACGCTGCTCAGTCCTCCCCAGAGCCTCTCTCTGCTGGTCTCTTCAGGTGGAAGCAGATAATCCCGCTTCTTCACTGAGAGACCAACCAGTCAGTGTGTAAGACTCACTTGGCACATGCATCTGGTGTTACCGTGTTTTTGTCTTACCTCTGTAGTTAGGCTTTATAATCTCAGATTTTTTATAGCATCACCAAAGTCCACCACTTTGGTTGGCCTTCAAGCACTTGTTGAAAGAATGGAGGTGATCATTTTATCTGACATCCTGGAATTTTCCCTAATCCTCGTTTTACATTCCAGAACAATGTTTCTCTAAGAAAGGAAATGTCATCTTACTGGTAAAGCTCCTTATGTGTATGTGCGTGCTGAGTCACTTCAGTCATGTCTGATTCTTTGCCTATAGATTGTAGTCTGCTAAGCTCCTCCGGAGAAGGCAGTGGCAACCCACTCCAGTACTCTTGCCTGGAAAATCCCATGGACAGAGGAGCCTGGTGGGCTGCTGTCTATGGGGTCGCATAGAGTCAGACACGACTGAGCGACTTCACTTTCACTTTTCACTTTTCATGCATTGGAGAAGGAAATGGCAACCCACTCCAGTGTTCTTGCCTGGAGAATCCCAGGGAGGGCGGAGCCTGGTGGGCTGCCGTCTATGGGGTCGCACAGAGTTGGACACTAAAGCGCCTTAGCAGCAGCAGCAGCAGCAAGCTCCTCTGTCCATGGGATTCTCCAGGCAAGAATATGAGTACTGATATGAAATCAAAACAGTCAAATCTGATCAAAACTCAGCCATCTAGCAAACTTACCTCCCATTGGGGATAATCATGGGGTTTCAAGGGGCCTTTGTGTGTCCCTGGCAGCACAGCCAGACAGCCATTGTTCCGGTCAATGTGCTCCATGGCTGTCCAGGCACAAACGATGCTATTGCTGGGCCTGAACGGGAAATAGTGCAGATCCTGGTGCAAGGGATGACGGGATGTCTTCTTGCCTGAAACAGAATTTGCTGTTAAATAAACTCAAGTCTCAGAATTCTTCTCTGCTTCAAAAACCAGAACAATGACCTATCCTTGCAAAAACCAAACAGATGAGACAATGCTGAAGAAAACCAGCCTCTAGAGATAAGCACCAAATTAGAAGACTGAATCAGCACAATGACTCAATCCTCTAATTCTTTCTGGATTTCTGGTAGCTGAGGACTACTTACACTGTTTTCTAGCAATCTGTACATATGTCATCATCTCCGTTGTGCTTTATACCTTCCTAACTCTGGTTTGGGCATAGAGCTTAGTATACCCAAAACAGGTTGACTAATTAAAGAGAGTGGTCAAATCTGAGATCCTATGACAGCCTTCTAAGTGACTGATATAAAAAAATGATTCATTAATTAACTAAATAAATAAATAGAAAGACTCTCAAAAGGTTTCCCCCACCAAACTAGAACCATTTGCTGTACAATCACTGTGAAGAACCAGAGATACTACACCCACATTCACATTCTCCCCTAGAATTGCCTTCTGAACGTGGTTTCCCCAGGCCAGGTGATCTCTTCACCCAGGACACCCAGGGAGGGAAAGGCCTACTGATGTTAGGCTACAGGCTTAGTACATAAACCTCTCTTGGCCATCAGGACAGAGACAGAGTAGCAATGGATTAAAGATCTCTAATGGCTGATTTCCTACCACTGATACAGCTGAATTTCTCAGTGTGGCCCAAGAGCCATCTGCATAGCATCTCTGAGTATGGTTAATAAAATCCAGGTTCCTAGTTTCTGTTTTCTGAATCAGTCTCTCTAGGAGGGAGGGCTTAGAAGCTACATTTTACCAAGCACAGAAAACTTTAAGAATAGCTATGGTATTTGATAAAAGTTCAGTTTTAAATTTGTTAGTAATAATACTGTCTTCAGATCAGGAAGCCAAAGTCCACACCCTCATGCATTGGTGAGAATGGGTAACAAATCTTAGAGATGCTGAATATCAGGAGTCTGTGGGGGTAGAGAGACAGTTGTGTTTTATTAAACTGCATCTTTCAGAAGCCACTTGTCTACAGTCCCAGCAATAACCCTGGAGTTAACATTGATATCACTATTATACTTCAGTGTTGTTATGATGTAAGCTACTTTGAGACTTAAGTGAAAATATATATATTCATTTATGCAAAAATTTAGCAGTAGTGCACTTTGCTATTTTCTTTCTTTCTTTTTATCTTTATTTGTTTGCTTTTCTTTTCCTTTATCAATAAAAGCTCTTTACCAGAATCTGGAGGTTTGTTTATCAGCATTGTATGTATGGCCATAATATTGGGTCCAGTGAAGCACTCCACATACTTCAGAATCTAAGGAAAAAGGAGGGAAATCAGATGCACAAGTATGTGGCACAAACTACATCTATCTATACCACGTTGGCAGTCATTTAAATCAATCAACCAGTATTTCACAACCTTGCAAACAAACCACGCAAAAGTGAGCAACTGCAAATCATCAGAAACACTCTCAAACAGGCTTTTTGGAACCAGCTGAAAATCTAAGTGCTTCTTCTACAAGAGAGACATGAGTTTTTCTGAGACACCAGCTATGAAGGGCAGGAATTAAACCTCCGATGAAAAAGATGTCCAAACTGGCAGGGCCAGTTGAATGAAAACAATGATGATGTTGTTCAGACACTAAGTCCTGTCTGACTCTATGAGACCCCACAGACTGCAGCACACCAGGCTTCCCTGTCCTCTACTGTCTCTCGGAGTTTGCTCAAATTCATATCCATATTCAATCTCTAATTCTGTCTGACTCCAAAAAATGAAGCACATTCTATGGCGCTCAATTATATGATCTCTTCTGTATAAGGAATGTAGGCAATTTGAGTATAAAACACTTGAAATGTTACAAAACTCCCAGGAGACCGACCTAATGCTTGTTTTATTTTTTATTAAAAAGTTTGTTTTTGTCATTTTGGGGGGTATTCAAAAAGATGGAAAAAGAGTTGTTCTTTACTTTTTTAAAAAATTTTGATTGGGGTATAGTTGAATTATAATTGTTAATTTCAGGTGTATAGTAAAATGAAAATGTTATATATATATACACTAAGACTCTTTCCCCATATAGGCCATTACTGAGTATTGAATACAGTTCCCTGTGCTATACAGTAATCGTTATTTGTTGTCTATTTTCTATACAGTGTGTGTATGTGTCCATCTCAGTCTTCCAATTTATCTCTCCTAGGCTGCGATTTTCTAAATGGTCGTCATTCAAGAGCAATCCTCAGAGTTTTTGTTCTGCTTTGCAGAATTTTCCAATATATTTAGAGGATATTCTCCCTACTTCCTATCTTAGTCTTATCCTAATTAATAAAATTCTTCAAACCATGGGTTTGAGGTGCTGGTCATTTTTCCAATATATATTAAAATAAACACCTAGCTATTAGAAGAATACCTACCTCCTAAAAAATCATTGCATGAACCACCAGACACATGGTTTGCAGGTTACAGAAGTAGGAACATCCTGACAGGACATTCTACCACATGCTGCCTATAATTTCCAGCTTTTATCATGATCCACCCACACAATTTTCATTTCCAAAACAGGACGTGAGGTTGGGAAGAATGCATGGTTCAAAGAGGCCACTTCCCTTCTTGTCCCCAACTCAAGAGGCCAGACCTCCCAGATACCTCAGCTGTGCAGTCTTCAAGAATCAGACTTTCTAACAGCACTTGGGGTATAAGTTCTAATAAGTACTTGTGCAAAGTGTCCTTTTAAACCATTCTAAATGACTGGTCAGAAACCATAGTACAGGACTACCTTATGCTACAGTGGATAAGAACCCCACTGCCAGTGCGGGGGACATGGATTTGATCTCTGCTCCAGGAAGATTCCACACACAAGGAGCACCTAAGCCCTCGCACCACAACTGCCGAGCTCCAGCTCTGGAGCCTGCGAGCCGCAGCAAGAAAAGCCAACAAAATGAGAATCCCGTGCACCTCAACTAGAGAGGAGCCCATGTGCAGTAACAAAGACAGTACCAGCAAAAATAAATAAATGAGAAAAAAATAATAAACTCTTTTAAAAATGAAACTGTAATACATTCATGCAAGGCATTACTATGCAATAGTTTACAAAGTATAAAGTAGATCCACAGATACCAATGGAAAGATGTCTCTCTCATATGTACTACCAGTGGAAAAACCAAGGTGACAACCAGGATGCTTCCTGTTACACGAAAGGTGGGGTTATACAAATATGCTTGATTATACCTGAAACGGTTCTAGATGAATACGTAAAACAGAACAGTGAGTGGTGCAGGGGGTGCGAGAATTTCCTTTTCCCTTCATGTCATTCCACACTAGATATTTTCATAGCTATGAACTACTCTTAAAGAATAATTTTTTAAAAACCTAGTTTAAATTTAAAAACAGACACCACTACTGACCAGATTCATAAAACAAATTGAAAAGTGGCGTGCAATAGGTAAGCCTCAGCACTTTTATCCCTGTGGACATGCCTGTAGGGAGTGTGAGAAGGCTCTCTGTTTACCACAGAAATCCTGCTCTTCTCCAGCAAAAATAGAAAAATCATGAGGATTTCTCAGTCTTGGCACTACTGACATTTTGGGCCGCATCATTCTTTGTTTGCTGCAACAGGCTCTTCTCTGCATTATAGCATCCCTGGACCCAGTAGCAGCATCCAGATCTCTACCCATTAAAACCCACCACCCCTCCTGCCTGACAAGCAAACATGTCTCCAGACTTTGCCAAATGTCCACCTCTGATTAAGAACCACTGCTATCGGGCCCCAGTAGAAAAGGACAAGAGTCTAGTCCTTTGCTACCCCATGGAATGTAGCCTGCCAGGCTCCTCTGTCCATGAGCTTTTCCAGGCAAGAATACTGGAGTGGTCTGCCATTTCCTTCTCCAGGGGATCTTCTCAAACCAGGGATCGAACCCATGTCTCTTAAGTCTCCTGCAGTGGAGGGGGGTTCTTTATCACTAGCGCCACCTGGGAAGGCCAGTAGAAAAGGGCAAGATAAAATGAAAAAAACAAAAAAGTTATAAAGATTTCAGAGGCAGACATGCAGATAGGCTATTAGCTTAAAGAGAAAGAAAGCACAGGAAGGTCTTGAACCTCAGGGAGGGTGCAGTATCTGAAAAGTTCCTCATCTTCTTGGAAATCCTGGACCTTGGAAACCACTTTCTCACTTGGCACATATTCTGAAATTGCGATGGTGACATCTCTCATCACCAACAATCCCAATGGTTTCACCTCCTTTCTGCAGATTCTTTGAAACTCATTCCTAGAAAATTCATTGGTAAATGATGTCAGTACCACAGGCACTAAGCACCTTCCTGGCCTTCCATTTGTTCTGTGGAAGGACTCGAAGACTTGGGAGTGGTTTTTCTGCACTAAATGGTCCTCAAGCCCCAGGTCAAATAGTTCTGATGACAGGAAGGAGAAAATGGCCAACTCAGAAGTGCCCGCCTCCTAACTGTGGAGTTGAAATTCGCTACCAGAATTTGAATAGTCCGTAGCTTAGTGGACCAGTGGGGAAATATTTGTGATTTGGTTTCATTAGAACAAAAAAGCAAACACCTCCCTAGCATCACCATGTACCAGGCCCTAAGAACTCTGTCTCTGCTTTACCTGTTTAGTCCTAAAAACCATTCTAGGACATAAGTACTGTTATTTTCCCCATTCTGCAGATATAGAAACAGGCATGGAAAGGTTAAGGAAATTGCCCTATACCTACAATATTAACTAAAGAGACTGAGATTAAAGCCAGACACTCTGGCTCAAACCCAGGTTCTAACAAGCCACTTCCTAACAAACCTGATGCCTGAAAAATATCTGAACACACACAAGGTAATCCTACCCATAGTCCCATTGCACACACAGAATACACATTTCCGTTATATAATAAAGTGTTACTTAGCACCTAAAGCGTTGAATATCAGCATCAGACACCAAATTTTTAATGACAAGAAATCCATTTTCTTCATAGAATTTTCTCTGTTCTAGGCTTAGAACATTATTCTCCCAAGTGTACCTAAAGGAGGGAAAAAATCTCAAATAAATCCAATTTAAAAATCACAACCTAACATTATGTATCAAGAACCTGAGAAATGTTTGTACTCTTCCACCAAGCATTTCTAAGACTTTAAGGAAATAATCTGAGTTTTTTTTAAGTTTTAAATCTAAAACAGTAATTACTGTCACTAAGATATAGAATAATAATTAACTGATTATATCATATCCATTCAATGTGATTGGATTAAAAATGAACATACTTATTAAATTAAGGACATTGCTTATTAAATTAAGATTTGATGACAGTGATATAAAACCAAGACACTATTTGTTTCCAAGGAAAAAACTATAAAGAAATACAGGAAAAATATTTAACAGTGATTTCCTTAATAGAATGGCATTATGGATGATTTTTTTTACTTCCTCCTATTTCTCTGATTTTAAAATTGGCTCTGTAATGAATAAATATGGTTTATCAAAGAGGAAACAAATTTAATATATTTTGTGTTTTTAATTGTCTGGTTCATGCATTCACAGAAGAAATCCAAGTAACAAAAATCTAAATATGTGTATAGCACACACACAAACTCAAATCACCCTATCCCTTCCTCTGGTTTGGAGTTGCCACTCTATGAGAATAGTCCACAGACATCAATGTCTTCCACTTCAAAAGTGACGTCAAGATAAACCAATGATGCTAGCTGGACATCAGAGTGACCAAACAACAGGATAATTTAAATGAGATTTACCATGCCTGAATTTTACAAAATAAGCTTATGCATTTTCTGACATTTTCACTTCTTTTTAAAATTTAAAATACATAGAGGAAAAGTCTTTGTCTTCAAAAATTTCCAATTAGAAAAAGTCCTGGGTTGGAGGACTTGTATAATAAATTCTCATCATGCAACCTGTGTTTTATATCCTAGTTACCATGGTCGGGGGGCGGGGGAAACCTTTATGTACATTGTATGGTTAAGAATTAAAATTATATCTACTTACTGGAATTGTTGAGGATGGAAAGTGGCTGGAGAACCAGGCCTTGAAGCCGGGTGAGATATCTAGGATGTGATTTAAGGCAAATCAAGTGAAGTCCAGGCATCACCCTTCTAGAATCAACCCACCCTGGATTGGTTTTCACAAGGGAAGACCAGCCCTACACAGTCATTAGGCACACTGACTACACACATACGCTTCAGTGCACTGCTGCTTAGATCGTCTCATTTCACAATGGCCTAAGGAGGTGCCTGGAAGCCAAGACCTTTATTATGCCAACTGCACAGAGCAGAAACCCTAGGCTGGGAGCGCTCAGTAACTGGTCCAAGGTCACCCAGCAGAGAGCAACTGAGCTAAGACTTGACTGACACTGTATTCATACTTTCCTTATTCCTCCTGGATATTTTTTCCACCAAACTACTGAGTGAATAAAAATGCAAAGGCTCTATTCTAGAAATAAAGAGAAATGTGCTATTTGAAAGAGATATTTAACTTAGTGGGAGCCTAGTCCAAAATATTAGAAACAGTTTGGCTGGTCATTAAAAAAAAAAAAAGTATGGAAAATGTTGCCAACCCTGGCTCAAGACTAAAAGCTATTGCTTTAGTGGAGTGCCTCCCTGTAAAGCACTGATTCTCAGATGAAGTGGGTATGGTGGGTGTCAGATTCACCTGGAGAACTTTTTTAAACCCCTACTAGAGTTCAAGCTCCAAAATTCTTCCCCCAGTAAAAAATCACTGTGGTAGGACTGGATTGTATCTTTCAGTTGTATTGAGGCTGGAAAATACTTGGAGAACTAGGAGGGTAAAAAACACTAGTGTCCTTAGGTGTAAGATCTGCAGTGATACAGCCTTTCACAGGCCTCTGAATTACCTATGGTTTCTCAAAAGAAAAAATAAAGTCCATAAAATAAACAATGACTCCAAGAAAAATATAATCCACATACTAGAGTATCATTTTAAATATCTTAAAAAACTAGAAAATTCCTTCTAGTTTTCTTTTCTATATAGTTATCACAGATGATTGTCTTAGCATTGGGGTTTTTTTTTTCTTCTCATTTTTTCTATTGTTTCTTTTGCTGAAAGAGTTATTTTCAGAATGTCACTTCTCAAAAACATGCTTTTTGAATGCTGTTTGTATGTAACTGGGGACAATATAATAATCAAGGAGATG
>NW_011495023.1:10381786-10382822 GCF_000754665.1 Bison bison bison
TGAATTCCCTGGCATCCCAGTGGTTAGGACTCAGCACTCTTTCTCTGGAGGGCCCTGGTTCACTTAGCTGGTTGGGGAACTAAGATCCCACAGGCCTCACAGTGTGGAAAAATAAAAAGTCAAGGAGGAGGCAGGCCAGGAGTCAGAATTACTAGCTGCAGTCTGTTTTCCCCGAGGGAGAGAGTTAACCTCTTTGTCAGTTGTTCTCAGCAAACTGTGGCTGCCAGGACAGTCCAGACATCACTCTTCCAGTCCTTTTCTCCTCTCTCCCACTCCTGCATTATGGCTTTTACTTTTGTTGTTGTTCTTGGAGAATTTTTTTAATACATGGAAATGTTTACAAAGCTAATAATTATTTACTATGTTTCCTATATAATGTTAATAAACCTGGGGAAAAAAATGGGGTAAGAATCTGTACCATACTGCATGGTCCTAACTATGGAATTATGCAGTTATGTAAATACATGGAAATAAACACACCAAACTGTTTACAAATAATGACCTGTAGGAAGTGGAATTATGGGTGATATTGATTTTCTTATTTGTGTTTATATGCATTTAAAAACTACACTGTAGGACTTCCCTGGCAGTCCAGTGGTTAAGACTGCATTCCAGTGCAGGGGGTGTGGGTTGGATCCTTTGTCTCAGACCTAAGAGCCCACCTGCCTCATGGCCAAAAATCAAAAACATCAAACAGAAGCAATATTGTAACAAATTCAATAAAGACTTTAGAAATGTTCCACTTCCAAAAAATCTTTATAAAAATAAAAACTAGACTGTCATACTTCAAAAATCATTCCTTATTTCAGAATCCTTAAAAAAACTGGAAATAATAGAACTGCCATATGATGCAGCAATCCCACTGCTGGGTGTGCACACTGAGGAAACCACAATTGAAAGAGACACGTGTACCCCAATGTTCATCGCAGCATTGTTATAATAGCCAGGACATGGAAGCAACCTAGATGTCCATCGGCAGACGAATGGATAAGAAAGCTGTGGTACATATACACAATGGAGTATTACTCAGCCATTA
>NW_011495023.1:10382922-10386060 GCF_000754665.1 Bison bison bison
TAAAAAGAATACATTTGAATCAGTTCTAATGAGGTGAATGAAACTGGAGCTGATTATACAGAGTGAAGTAAGCCAGAAAGATAAACACCAATACAGTATACTAATGAATATATATGGAATTTAGAAAGATGGTAACAATAACCCTGTATGCGAGACAGCAAAAGAGACACAGATGTATAGAACAGTCTTTTGGACTCTGTGGGAGAGGGCGAGGGTGGGATGATTTGGAGAACGGCATTGAAACATGTATAATATCATATGTGAAACAAATCGCCAGTCCAGGTTCAATGCATGATACAGGGTGCTCGGGGCTGGTGCACTGGGATGACCCAAAGGGTTGGGATGGGGAGGGAGGTGGGAGGGGCGTTCAGTCTGGGGAACACATGTACACCCGTGGTGGATTCATGTCAATGTATGGCAAAACCAATATTGTAAAGTAATTAGCCTCTGATTAAAATAAATACATTTGTACTAAAAAATAATAAAAATAATAAATGTATACAAATGAAAACGTCAGTGCTTTAACTGCACTAGTCATATTTCAGGTGTTCATAGCCACATGTGGCTACCATATTGGACAGCACTGGCACAGAACATTTCCACCACCATAGGAGCTTGTGTTGGTGCTATTCTAGGAAACAGATATGGAAAAAACCAACTCTGACCTCCATACTATTAAAGCTAAGTCCAATATGATCAGAATATTAAACTTAAGGTATTCCCTGGCAGTCCAGTGGTTAGGACTTAGTGTTTCCACTGCAGCGGGCATGGGTTCAATCATTGGTTGGGGAACTAAGATTCCATGTATCATACAGGTGGGCAAAAAAAAAAAAAAAAACCCACACAATTAAAATTTGAAAGTGTTAACAACCTGACTCAGAAACCTTAATCTAGTTCCAATTATATCTGGTCCGAGTATATTTGTGGTTTTCACAACTGAACTTGTATCAGAACCAGGTGAAACCAGGTTGCCAGCCCCACGTCCCCAGATGTTGACACCACAGGTCTGAGAGGAGGCTGAGGTCCTTCATTTCTACCAAGTAGCCAGGTGGTGCTGATGCTGCTGGCCCTGGGACCACACTTTAACAACCACTATGTGCCTTAAATGACCTTTGTCAGGAGTTTTAATCTCCAACCTCAATTGCTTTCTCACCTGTAAAATGAGATTATAGTCGCCTGTGCTGTGCCTAGTTGCTCAGTCGTGTCTGACTCTTTGCCACCCCATGGACTCTAGCTCGCCAGGCTCCTCTGTCCGTGGGGATTCCCCAGGCAAGAATACTGTGATGAGTTGCCAATCTTCCTCCAGGGGATCTTCCCAACCCAGGAATTGAACCCTGATCTCCTGCCTTGCAGGTGGATTCTTTACCTTCTGAGCCACCAGGGAAGCCACAGAGTCACCTAGGTTCCCTTTATCAGTTTGTGGATGGGATTTTAAATTTACAATGGTTCTGATTGGAACTCCTCTGGGAGAACAGCAGTGAAATTAAAAGGAACAGCCACCAGAATCGACTTTAAGAAAGATTTCAGGATCCTGAATACAGCAGAGCAAAATCCCAGCCTGTGTTGTGAGCCCTGAATGAGATCACTGAACACGCAAAAACAATTCTGCAAAGCAAGTTGATTTCTGAGGCACACAGTGACATCTCTCTGGATCCAACACCGGTGGCGCACAGATTGACTTGGATTCATTTCAGAAGGCCTGACCAGGAGTAGACACAGGACACCCAGCCCTTCTCCAGGAAACAGTGTAAGTGCCACCGGGCTCCCCTGAAGAAGAAGAGCTGGGGGGCAGCCCCATCCCGAGAGGAGCGCTCGGCTCCTCAGGGTGGCTCTGCGCCCCTGGCTATGGTCTCTGTCTCTAGGCAGCCCCACGATCAGGCATGGTCAAGTATAGAAAGTGACAGGGCAACAGAGAGTCAGCCAGCTTGGACTTCCCACCGTCCCCTCCCAAAGCCGGGGAACAGAGGCCCTGAGAGGGCCCGGAAGGCTGCAGCAACGCCAACTCCGACGCCAAGTCACTGGAGCCAGCAGTCCCAGACCCACCTGGCAGACAAGTGCCCTCCTGGGGGATGTACGTGTCCTCGCCCGCCAGCACCTGGAAGAGATGTGACCATCACAAGGACAGATGGTGGGAGCCAGGAGCCAGAAAGAGTCAGCAGGGAGGTTGTATGATACACCCTGAAAGCCATCGCTTTCCGAGCTCGAACGCCGTGCTCCCAAAGGATACAGTGGGCCGGGCCAAGCAGCCATCGAGGTGGCGCAGCAAGATGCGTAGGCGGGAGGAGGTGTGGTTCTGGTCCATGGCCTCTCGGGGAACACCTGGCCCTTGGAGGCACACGTCTTTTTAACTCTGCTATCGGCCCCGCCTCCACGTCGCTCCTGCTCAGCCAAGGCCTTGGGGCTAAAGAAGCTGCCACCTCCCACGTCGGCCAAGGGCACTGACACAGTTTGTTCTACAAGACCCTGAAGATCATATCTGTCACACAGAGCAGGAAACTATTCCCAAGGGCTCAGTCACTGGGTTAAGGTTGCCCAGGAAGAAAGCATGCCAGAACATAACTCATGCTTAGCTACATAGTTCCACTTATTTTATTCATGAAGATCCTTCTACCAAGCTGCTGAAGGAATGAAAATTCTTAGAAGTAACATGTGCTTTCCAGAAGAGACATTCAATTTACTGGGAATTCAGTCTGAAATACTATAAAGTTTGGTCATTTAAAAAAAAAAAAAAAAAGGTGTTGAACATAAATGAGTCTATGAAATGCTCTAGTATAACTTTGGGAGTAGGAAGCCGGGCCGCTCAGCATGCCAGATGTTAGTTTGATGACCAGGGATTGAACCCGTGCAGTGGATGCAGGGAGCCCTAAACATCGGACAGCCCTGGAATTCCTAATTTGAAATTTAGGGAAGAGCTAGAATTTTTATTTTATTTTATTTTATTTAACTTTACAATATTGTATTGGTTTTGCCATATATCAAAATGAATCTGCCACAGGTATACATGTGTTCCCCATCCTGAACCCCCCTCCCTCCTCCCTCCCCATACCATCCCTCTGGGTCGTCCCAGTGCACCAGCCCCAAGCATCCAGTATCGTGCATCGAACCTGGACTGGCGGCTTGTTTCACATATGATATTAC
>NW_011495023.1:10387293-10387896 GCF_000754665.1 Bison bison bison
ATACCGTTGGTAGCTTGATAGGGATTGCATTGAATCGATAGATTGCTTTGGGTAGTATACTCATTTTCAGTATATTGATTCTTCCAATCCATGAACATGGTATATTTCTCCATCTATTAGTGTCCTCTGATTTCTTTCACCAGTGTTTTATAGTTTTCAATATATAGGTCTTCAGTTTCTTTAGGTAGATATATTCCTAAGTATTTTATTCTTTTCGTTGCAATGGTGAATGGAATTGTTTCCTTAATTTCTCTTTCTGTTTTCTCATTATTAGTGTATAGGAATGCAAGGGATGTCTGTGTGTTGATTTTATATCCTGCAACTTTACTATATTCATTGATTAGTTCTAGTAATTTTCTGGTGGAGTCTTTAGGGTTTTCTATGTAGAGGATCATGTCATCTGCAAATAGTGAGAGTTTTATTTCTTCTTTTCCAATTTGGATTCCTTTTATTTCTTTTTCTGCTCTGATTGCTGTGGCCAAAACTTCCAAAACTATGTTGAATAGTAATGGTGAAAGTGGGCACCCTTGTCTTGTTCCTGACTTTAGAGGAAATGCTTTCAATTTTTCACCATTGAGGATAATGTTTGCTGTGGGTTTGTCA
>NW_011495023.1:10387996-10388120 GCF_000754665.1 Bison bison bison
GCTGTGGGTTTGTCATATATAGCTTTTATTATGTTGAGGTATGTTTCTTCTATTCCTGCTTTCTGGAGAGTTTTTTATCATAAATGGATGTTGAATTTTGTCAAAGGCTTTCTCTGCATCTATT
>NW_011495023.1:10388220-10388441 GCF_000754665.1 Bison bison bison
TCTCTGCATCTATTGAGATAATCATATGGCTTTTATTTTTCAATTTGTTAATGTGGTGTATTACATTGACTGATTTGCGGATATTGAAGAATCCTTGCACCCCTGGGATAAAGCCCACTTGGTCATGGTGTATGATCTTTTTAATGTGTTGTTGGATTCTGATTGCTAGAATTTTGTTAAGGATTTTTGCATCTATGTTCTTCAGTGATATTGGCCTGTAG
>NW_011495023.1:10388541-10388966 GCF_000754665.1 Bison bison bison
ATCCTTTCAAAGAACCAGCTTTTTGCTTTGTTGATTTTTGCTATGGTCTCTTTTGTTTCTTTTGCATTTCTTTCTGCCCTAATTTTTAAGGTTTCTTTCCTTCTACTAACCCTGGGGTTCTTCATTTCTTCCTTTTCTAGTTGCTTTAGGTGTAGAGTTAGAGTTAGGTTATTTGACTTTTTTCTTGTTTCTTGAAGTATGCCTGTATTGCTATGAACTTTCCCCTTAGCACTGCTTTTACAGTGTCCCACAAGTTTTGGGTTGTTGTGTTTTCATTTTCATTTGTTTCTATGCATACTTTGATTTCTTTTTTTTATTTCTTCTGTGATTTGTTGGTTATTCAGCAACGTGTTGTTCAGCCTCCATATGTTGGAATGTTTAATAGTTTTTCTCCTGTAATTGAGATCTAATCTTACTGCATTGTG
>NW_011495023.1:10389066-10390118 GCF_000754665.1 Bison bison bison
TTGCTGTGGCCAAAACTTCCAAAACTATGTTGAATAGTAATGGTGAAAGTGGGCACCCTTGTCTTGTTCCTGACTTTAGAGGAAATGCTTTCAATTTTTCACCATTGAGGATAATGTTTGCTGTGGGTTTGTCATATATAGCTTTTATTATGTTGAGGTATGTTTCTTCTATTCCTGCTTTCTGGAGAGTTTTTTATCATAAATGGATGTTGAATTTTGTCAAAGGCTTTCTCTGCATCTATTGAGATAATCATATGGCTTTTATTTTTCAATTTGTTAATGTGGTGTATTACATTGACTGATTTGCGGATATTGAAGAATCCTTGCACCCCTGGGATAAAGCCCACTTGGTCATGGTGTATGATCTTTTTAATGTGTTGTTGGATTCTGATTGCTAGAATTTTGTTAAGGATTTTTGCATCTATGTTCTTCAGTGATATTGGCCTGTAGTTTTCTTTTTTTGTGGCATCTTTGTCAGGTTTTGGTTTAGGGTGATGGTGGCGTCATAGAATGAGTTTGGAAGTTTACCTTCCTCTGCAATTTTCTGGAACAGTTTGAGTAGGATAGGTGTTAGCTCTTCTCTAAATTTTTGGTAGAATTCAGCTGTGAAGCCATCTGGACCTGGGCTTTTGTTTGCTGGGAGATTTCTGATTACAGTTTCAATTTCTGTGCTTGTGATGGATCTGTTAAGATTTTCTATTTCTTCCTGGTCCAGTTTTGGAAAGTTGTACTTTTCTAAGAATTTGTCCATTTCTTCCACGTTGTCCATTTTATTGCCATATAATTGCTGATAGTAGTCTCTTATGATCCTTTGTATTTCTGTGTTGTCTGTTGTGATCTCTCCATTTTCATTTCTAATTTTATTGATTTGATTTTTCTCCCTTTGTTTCTTGATGAGTCTGGCTAATGGTTTGTCAATTTTATTTATCCTTTCAAAGAACCAGCTTTTTGCTTTGTTGATTTTTGCTATGGTCTCTTTTGCTTCTTTTGCATTTATTTCTGCCCTAATTTTTAAGGTTTCTTTCCTTCTACTAACCCTGGGGGTCTTCATT
>NW_011495023.1:10390218-10391669 GCF_000754665.1 Bison bison bison
TTTCTTTTTTTTATTTCTTCTGTGATTTGTTGGTTATTCAGCAACGTGTTGTTCAGCCTCCATATGTTGGAATGTTTAATAGTTTTTCTCCTGTAATTGAGATCTAATCTTACTGCATTGTGGTCAGAAAAGATGCTTGGAATGATTTCAATTTTTCTGAACTTTACCAAGGCTAGATTTATGGCCCAGGGTGTGATACTAATCCTAGAGAAGGTTCCGTGTGTGCTTGAGAAAAAGGTGAAATTCATTGTTTTGGAGTGAAATGTCCTATAGATATCAATTAGGTCTAACTGGTCTATTGTATCTATTTAAAGTTTGTGTTTCCTTGTTAATTTTCTGTTTAGTTGATCTATCCATAGGTGTGAGTGGGGTATTAAAGTCTCCCACTATTATTGTGTTATTGTTAATTTCTCCTTTCACACTTGTTAGTATTTGTCTTACATATTGCGGTGCTCCTATGTTGGGTGCATATATATTTATAATTGTTATATCTTCTTCTTGGATTGATCCTTTGATCCAAGTAGTGACCTTCTTTGTCTCTTTTCCAGCCTTTGTTTTAAAGTCTATTTTATCTGATATGATATTGCTCCGATATAAGTATTGCTACTCCTGCTTTCTTTTGGTCCCTATTTGCATGGAAAATCTTTTTCCAGCCCTTCACTTTCAGCCTGTATGTGTCCCCTGTTTTGAGGTGGGTCTCTTGTAGACAACATATGTAGGGGTCTTATTTTTGTATCCATTCAGCCAGTCGTTATCTTTTGGTTGTGGCATTCAACCCATTTACGTTTAAGGTAATTATTGATAAGTATGATCCTGTTGCCATTTACTTTATTGCTTTGGGTTTGAATTTATACACCCTTTTTGTGTTTCCTGTCTAGAGAATATCCTTTAGTATTTGTTGGAGAGCTGGTTTGGTAGTGCTGAATTCTCTCAGCTTTTGCTTGCCTGTAAAGCTTTTGATTTCTCCTTCATATTTGAATGAGATCCTTGCTGGGTACAATAATCTGGGCTGTAGGTGATTTTCTTTCATCACTTTAAGTATGTCTTGCCATTCCCTCCTGGCTTGGAGAGTTTCTATTGAAAGATCAGCTGTTATCCTTATGGGAATTCCCTTGTGTGTTATTTGTTGTTTTTCCCTTGCTGCTTTTAATATTTGTTCTTTTGTGTTTGATCTTTGTTAATTTGATTAATATGTGTCTTGGGGTGTTTTGCCTTGGGTTTATCCTGTTTGGGGCTCTCTGGGTTTCTTGGACTTGAGTGACTATTTCCTTCCCCAGTTTAGGGAAGTTTTCAACTATTATCTCCTCAAGTATTTTCTCATGGTCTTTCTTTTTGTCTTCTTCTTCTGGGACCCCTATGATTCGAATGTTGTAGCGTTTAATACTGTCCTGGAGGTCTCTGAGATTGTCCTCATTTCTTTTAATTCGTTTTTCTTTTTTCCTCTCTGATTC
>NW_011495023.1:10391769-10392977 GCF_000754665.1 Bison bison bison
TGGGTATTCCTCTGTCTCTTCATCTTGTTTAAATTGCTGAGTTTGGGGTGTCCTTTCTGTATTCTGGCAGTTTGTGGAGTTCTCTTTATTGTGGTGTTTCCTCACTGTGTGTGGGTTTGTATGGTGGCTTTTCAAGGTTTCTTGGTTAGGGAAACTTGTGTTGGTGTTCTGGTGGGTGGAGCTGGATTTCTTCTCTCTGGAGTGCAATGAAGTGTCCAGTAATGAGTTATGAGATGTCTATGGTTTTGCGGTGACTTTGGGCAGCCTGTATCTTGAAGCTCAGGGCTGTGTTCCTTTGTTGCTGGAGAATTTGCTTGGTATGTCTTGCCCTGGAACTTGTTGGCCCTTGTGTGGTGCTTGGTTTCAGTGTAGGTATGGAGGCATTTGATGAGCTCCTGTCAATTAATGTTCCCTGGAGTCAGGGTTTGGACTTAAGCCTCCTGCTTCCAGTTATCGGTCTTATTTTACCCTCATGGTGGAGAAACTTCTCCTTCTATACAGCACCATTGATAAAACATCTAGGTTAAAGATGAAAAGTTTCTCCACCATGAGGGTCACCCAGATAGGTTCACAGCATTACATGGAGAAGAGAAGAGGGAGGAGGGAGTTAGAGGTGACCCGAATGAGATGAGGTGGAATCAATAGAGGAGAGAGCAGGCTAACCAGTAATCACTTCCTTATGTGCACTCCACAGCTGGATCTCTCAGAGATGTTCACAGAGTTATACAGAGAAGAGAAGAGGGAGGAAGGAGACAGAGGTGGCCAGGAGGTTAAAAGGAGGGAATGAAAAGGAGAGAGATAGATCCAGCCAGTAATTAGTTCCCTAAGTGTTCTCCACCGTGTGGAACACACAGAAATTCACAGAGTTGGGTAGAGTAGAGAGGGGTTAGGGAGGAGACACAGGCGACCTGGTGGAAAAAAAGGAGGAGAGTCCAAAGCAGGAGACAGCAGTCAAGCCAGTAATCTCACTCCCTAGTAAAAAAAAAATGGGTACTGAAGATTGGGTTCTTAAAGGTACAAAATTGGTAACAAATACATAAAAGCAGAAATTAAAAATCTAGAGTAGAATTTGGAATTTCAAAAATACAATGTTAAAGAAAAGAAGAAGGAAAAGAAAGAGAAAAAGAAAAAGAAAAAAAAGTCATAAAAATTATAAAGAAAATATAGGTACAAAACTGATAACAAATACCAAAAAGCAAAAGTTAAAA
>NW_011495023.1:10393124-10406464 GCF_000754665.1 Bison bison bison
AAATAAAAAAAAAAAAAACAAGGTCACAAAAGTTATAAAAATATATATATATGAAGTTTGCTTTTTTTTTAAAAAAAAAAGGGTCCTTTTTTTTTGCAAATTAATAGCAGGTTATAAAAGTGAAAATTAAAGGAGTAATAGAGGAATTAAAATTTTTTTAAAAATTTAAAAAAAGAAAGAAAGAATGATCATAAAAATAGTAAAAATATATATAGGACTCTCTCTGATGTTGTTGTGGGTATTGTGGATTCAGTTCATTTTCAGCTAGTTCCTTGTTCCGGCTTATATTTCTCAAGATCTATAGGCCCCTTCCTATGTAGTCGGTATTAACCATGGGGTTTTACTCTATTGCCTGTCACTTCCAAGGAGGTTCCGTTATAGCTTCTTCTGTTTGCTGGTCTCTTCAGTGTCTCATTTCCACCCTGATACAAAGCAGGCGGTGGTGGACACCTTTTTTTTTTTTTTTTTAAGGCTCACTTGTTCAGTCGTGCTGTGGGGAGGGAGGGACACTGCAAATAAATAACACTGGCGTGTGCTCGCAGTGCCTCAGCCACACTGGGCCTGCCCCCGCTCACGGCGCGTGTAGCCTCCCTGTCCACACTGCTCAGGCTCTAAGTTGCTCCGCTGGGAACCATCCGCGGCCGGCCCTGGGCTGCTTGCACCTCCCAGGTCTAAGCCACTCAGGTTTAGGCACTCGGGTACTCCTCAGAGGCACAGACTCGGTTGGACCTGCACTTTGTGCCCTTCCCTGGTCCGAGCAGCTCAGGTGATGAGGTGTTTGGCGAGCACGGTTGCTGCGACTTATCACCTCCCCGCCACTCGGTTATCTGGGTGTACAACAGGCGCACCTTCTCAGGCGGATGTTGACCATCCAGAACCCCAAGAAGTTTTAGTTAGCAAAGAAGCCTGCTTACAGTTTTGTAGATAATGTCTGCCTGGGGCTGTGATTGCCCCCTTCCGGCTCTGGCTGCCTGTCACCAGAGGGGGATGGTCTGCAGCTGGCTATCTCTGTACAGTCCTTTGTTCCATGCATGAGCCTGGCGGTGTCTTAGGTTAGGGCTGGCCTTTCGCGTGGTAGATATCCCACAGTCTGGTTTGCTAGCCCAAATTATTTCTCTCAGGTAGCGCTCGGGGTATTCAGGCCAGATCCTTACTCTAAGCAATGCAGACCGCACCACGCCTCCCTGCCCAGCCCCCCGCTTGCTATGGTGGATGAAGGCGTCTGCACTGCTTCTCCACTGAGGGCGTTACCGTAGGGCTCGTAATCTGCGGGTTTTAATTGTTTATTTATTTTTCCTCCCTGTTATGTTGCCCTCTGTGCTTCCAAGGCTCGGCACAGACTCGGCAGTGAGAATGTTTCCTGGTGTTTAGAAACTTCTCTCTTTTTAAGACGCCCTTTCCGGGTCGGAGCTCCGTCCCTCCCTCTTTTGTCTCTTTTTTTGTCTTTTATATTTTTTCCTACCTCCTTTCGAAGACAATGCGTTGCTTTTCTGGGTGCCTGATGTCCTCTGCCGGCATTCAGAAGTTGTTTTGTGGAATTTACTTGGCGTTTAAATGTTCTTTTGATGAATTTGTGGGGGAGAAATTGTTGTCCCCATCCTATTCCTCTGCCATCTTAGCTCCTCCCCCCTAGAATTTTTTTTTTTTAATTCATTGATTCTGGGGATGAGTATACGTGAAACCAACACCACCATCAAAGACAGTTTCCTTCCACAGTTCTTCATTTCATTATTGTGTGTGTGTGTGTGTGTGTGTGTGTTAAGAACACAACATAAGACCTACATTCTCAGCAAATGTTAAGTATAGGATGAAGCATTGTTACTCCCATTGTTAATCACAGGTTTACCTTGCATGACTTCAACTTTGTACCAATGGACCCACCTCTCCAATTCTCCTCCTGGTAACCATCATTCTCTGTGCTTCTATGGGGTTGACTCTTTATTTATTTATTTATTTTTAGGTTGACTCTTCTAGATTCCACATACATGGAGTATCATGTAGTAGTTATCCTTCTGTGATTAGCTTATTTCATTTAGCATAATACTCTCAGGGTATAGCCACATTGTCACAAATGGCAGGATTTTCTTTTTTATTAAAGCTGAACAGCATTTCATTGTATTAATATGTATATACCCTGTCTTCTTTACCCAATATCCATCAGTGGAAACTTAGTTTATTTCTACATCTTGGCTATTATCATAATGCTGCAAGTGAACATGGAGGTGTAGGTATTTCTTCAAGATCCTGATTTCAATTCATTTAGATAAATATCTACAACTGGGACTGCTGGATCATATGGTAGTTCTATTTTTAATTTTTTGAGGTACCTTTATAGTGTTTTCCATAGTGGCTGTAAAAACTAGAAATTCTTTCCATAAGATCTCTTTTCTTGTTTTTAAATTTATTTATTTATTAATTGAAGGATAAATACTTTTCAGAATGGTGTTGGTTTCTGCTAAACATCAGCACGAATCAGCCATAGGTACAGATATGTCCCCTTGTACTTGGTTTCTTCTTATTGCTGAATCCTTAATCCTGTTGTACAGATATACCACGTTTATTTATCCATTCATTGGTTGACAGACATTTGAGTTGTTTCTACCTTTTGGCTATTATAAATAATACTGTTATGAACATTCTTGTGCACGTTTTTGTGTGGGCATGTTTTCATTTCTGGTGGGTAGATACCTAGATATAGATTTTGGGGATCATACGGTAAATCCATGTTTAACTTCTGAGGAACTTTCACTCTATAACTAAAGTGTTCACTTACATGTCTGTCTCCTTCAGTGCTATGAGGTCTCTTGGAGGAGAAGTTTCCACCTTGTTCATCCCTGAGATGGTCTCTGCCACCAAACTGATGCTTCGTAAATGTCTCAATAAACATTAATCAATAAAATTACTCGAGCATAATAAAAGGAAACATTTCTGAGCTCATTTCAGTGGGCTGTTCATAAGAAGGTACCCACACAGGGACCTGAAATTTCCAAGTTTATGTATCTCTGGGTTCAGGGTCTTTCTCAAGCAGCAGACATGAATTCTGTGGTATGTTTGTGGTTGTCTTAGAGGGCACCAAAGATGGCCTTAATGTTCCCCTCAGTTTTAATGAACTTTAGACAAACTTCTTTTGGATTATAAGCCCCTGACATCCCTTTTTAAAAGAACATTTAATTTAGAAAACATGCACTTTTAATTCTTACCCTTCACCTTTGAAATGTATGCATATCTTCTACCCTCTTCCCAGACATTCAAGCCAGGAAGACTTTCTTCAGGGCCAGGGAATCATGTTTTTAAAATGAAAACCCCAAAGGAAACGGCGTTTTCACCCCTGTGGGAGGGTAAGTGCCTGACATTAGTGGGCACTTAATTCCAATTGTGACAGCCAATTAGCAAACACAGGTGGCCTACAAGTCCCCGTATGCGTGCATGTGTGCTAGGTCTCTCCAGTTGTGTCCGACTCTTTGCAACCCTATGGACTGTGGACCACCAGGCTCCTCTGTCATGAGATTCTATAGGCAAGAGTACTGCAGTGGGTTGCTCTGTCCTCCTCCAGGGGATCTTCCTGATCCAGGGATCAAACCCCCATCCCTTGTATCTCCTGCATTGGCAGGTGAGTTCTTTACCAGTAGTGCCACCTGGAAAGCCCACAGTTCTCTATAACCCAGCTGTTAAAACCTCTCCAGGTCTACCATATGACACAGCAATCCCATTACTGAGTATTTATCCAAAGAAAATAAAATCCCTAATTTGAAAAGATACATGTACCCCAATATTCATGGAAGAATAATTTATAATAGCCAAGATATGGAAACAGCCTAAGTGCCCATCAACAGATGAATGGGTGAACAAGAGGTGGCATGCATACAGAATGGACTGTTACTTAGCCATAAAAAGAATGAAACTTTGTCATTTGTAACAATGTGGGCAGACCTGGAGGATATTATGCTAATTGAAATAAGTCAGGCAGAGAAAGACAAGTATTGGACACTTTCACTAAATGTGGAATCTGAAAAATGAAACAAACGGACAAATACAACAAAACAGAAACAGACTCACAGATACAGAGAACAAATTAGTGGTTTCCAGAGGGAGAGGTATAGGGGAGGAGCAAGATAGGGGAAGAGATTAAGAGGTACAAACTATTAGATATAAATAAATACATGATACGGCTGTAATGTAGAGTGTAAGAAATACTATTTTATAATAACCATGTATGGAGTACATTAATTAATATAATATTCGAAGTCAACTATACTTCATTTGGAGGAAAAAAAATCTTCAGCCCTTTGTTTCAGTGGGGTTGAGTTCAGTCTATCTCCTCTTTTGCAGTAGTCTTGAATAAACTGTTCCTTGCTTTGTCTGGTGCAGTTTTAACTTTGACAAGAACACTGCCTCAACATATCACTTGATCCACCAGAGAATGAAGGCATAACTCATCTAAGTGGAAATGATCCTCAGGGATTGGGTCTGTGCAGGTGAGATCACTAGATGTCCAACTGTAAGTGCTATCCTGAACTGAATAGAGAAGAGCCCAATGTTGATACCTCATACTAAGAATGTATTGTTTTTTGATTTCACATCATTTTCAGTGGACTAATTATGCTCCTGAGCACCCCCTCCATGAGGCGGAAGTGAGTTAAGGATTGTACCATAAAGAGGTTTCATGACCCTTGAAACCAGGAAATCCTCAGAGCTCAGCCCCTTCAGAAGCCCCACAGAGCATATAAATGGACATCTTTCCTGCCACCTTCTCAGTGAGAAGGAAACAGCATAGATGTGAAAGTGAAGGCTTATTTGTTGGGCAAGAGAGTGACTATTTGCCAAAAAAGAAAAAAAAATTCAACGCATTTGAAAACCTCTAGATCTGTGTTGAACTTCTTTACCAAGTGAAATCTGAATAGGCTTCTAAACAAACATTAAGAGCAGGAAAGAACCATACCCAGCACTCCTATTTCTTCTTCAAGACCACGCCATGAACCCCATCTTGCAAATAAAGAAACTAGGGTTTGGAGATGATAAGTGACACAGTGGGGAAGTAATGGAGCTGGGATTTCACCTCCAGCCTGGAAGAGGGAGACCCTTAAGGAGAGTCCCTGAGGACAACTGGGGACTGGTTTGCTTTTGGTTTTGTTTGTTTGGCTCTCACATTGGTCTGGGAAATGCCCAAGACCAGGAAATATAGATTCAAGACCAGGAGGAGATACTCCAAGTTACCCGGAGGAAAAAACTATATTTCCCCAGAGGTGAGCCAGTGGCCAGACCACAGGGTCCAGTCACAAAGTCCCTGGAATCAGTGCTGAGCTGTGTGCAAGAAAATGAAATTGAAAGTGTTAGTCTCTCACTTGTGTCCAACTCTCTGCAACTCCATGTACTGTATGTAGCCCACCAGGCTCCTCTATCCATGGAATTCTCCAGGCAAGAATACTGGAGTGGGTAGCCATTCCTTTCTCCAGGTAATCTTCCTCACCCAGGGAATGAGCCCAGGTCTCCTGCATTGCAGGCAGATTCTTTATTGTCTGAGCCACCAAAAATGATTAGCCTAACTCCCTACTTGGGACTGACTTGAACAGCCACAAAGTTAAGGCAGGGGTGTGTTATACATAGGTAGGTGGGGCTCCATTAGGGTGCCCCTTTCTAAGTCTTTCCAAGAGAGGAGACACCTAAAAATACCTAAACGATGTTAAATATGGTCTTTTCATGCATTATTCCAATGACACAGTAGCAAGAACTGAAGACCCTGACACAGTTCATTTCAGTTCAGTTGCTCAGTCATGTCTGACACTTTGGGACCCCATGGACTGCAGCAAGCAAGCCTCCCTGTCCATCATCAATGCCCGGAGCTTACTCAAACTCATGTCCATTGAGGCGGTGATGCCATCCAACCATCTCATCCTCTGTCGTCCCCTTCTCCTCCTGCCTTCAATCTTTCCCAGCATCAGTGAGTCCGTTCTTTGCATCAGGTGGCCAATTATTGGAGTTTCAGCTTCAGAAACAGTCCTTCCAATGAATATTCAGGACTAATTTTCTTTAGGATAGATTGGTTGGATCTCCTTGCTGTCCAAGGGACTCTCAAGAGTCTTCAACACCACAGTTCAAAAGCATCAATTCTTTGGCACCTAGCTTTCTTTATAGTCCAGCTGTGACACCCATACATAACTACTGGAAAAACCAAAGCTCTGACTAGATGGACCCTTGTTGGCAAAGTAATGTCTCTGCTTTCTGGTATGCTGTCTAGGCTTACTGAGCATAGCCCCACCTATCAGAAGAAGACCCATTTTCCCCCCTCTGTCAATCTATCCCCTCAGGAAGCTTCCATAAGCCTTTTATCCTTCTCCCCATCAGAGGGAAGACAGAATGAAAACCACAATCACAGAAAACTAACAAAACTGATCACATCCCCACAGCCTTGTATAACTCAATGAAACTATGACCCATGCCATGTAGGGCCACCCAAGACGGACAGGTCATGGTGGAGAGTTCTGACAAAACGTGGTCCACTGGAGAATGGCAAACGACCTCAGTATTCTTGCCTTGAGAACCCCATGAACAGTATGAAAAGGCAAAAAGTAGGACACTGAAAGATGAACTCCCCAGGTCGGAAGGTGCCCAATATGCTACTAGAGATCAGTGGAGAAATAACTCCAGTAAGAATGAAGAGATGGAGCCAAAGAAAACACGACACCCATTTGTGGATGTGACTGGTAATGGAAGTAAAGTCCGATGTTGTAAAAAGCAATATTGCATCCGTTCAGTTCAGTCGTTCAGTCGTGTCCGACTCTTTGCGACCCCATGAACCACAGCACACCAGGCCTCCCTGTCCATCACCAACTCCTGGAGTTCACCCAAACCCATATCCATTGAGTCGGTGATGCCATCCAACCATCTCATCCTCTGTCGTCCCCTTCTCCTCCTGCCATCAATTTTTCCCAGCATCAGGGTCTTTTCAAATGAGTCAGCTCTTCACATCAGGTGGCCAAAGTACTGGAGTTTCAGCATCAGTCCTTCCAGTGAATATTCAGGACTGATTTCTTTACGATGGACTGGTTGGATCTCCAGACCTGGAATGTTAGGTCCATGAATCAAGGCAAATTGGAAGTGGTCAAACAGAACATGGCAAGAGTAAACATTGACAATTTAGGAATCAGCGAACTAAAATGGTTTCAGAGAACTAAAAAGGACTGGAATGAGTGAATTTAACTCAGATGACCATTTTATCTACTGCTGTGGGCAGCAATCCCTTAGAAGAAATAGAGTAGCCATCATAGTCAACAAAATGCAGTCCAAAATGCAGTAGTTGGATGCAGTTTCAAACGCCAGAATGATCTATGTTCGTTTCCAAGGCAAACCATTCACTATCACAGTAATCCAAGTCTATTCCCCAACCAGTAATGGTGAAGAAGTTGAAGTTGAACGGTTCTATGAAGACCTACAAGACCTTCTAGAGCCAACACCCAAAAAAGATGTCCTTTTCGTTATAGGAGACAGGAATGCAAAAGTAGGAAGTCAAGAAATACCTGGAGTAACAGGCAAATTTGGCCTTGGAGTAGAAAAGGAAGCAGAGCAAAGGCTCATAGAGTTTTGCCAAGAGAAAGCAGTGGTCATAGCAAACACCCTCTTACAACAACACAAGAGAAGACTCTACACATGGACATCACCAGATGGTCAATACCAAAATCAGATTGATTATATCCTTTGCAGCCGAAATGGAGAAGTTCTATACAGTCAGCAAAAACAAGATCCGGAGCTGACTGTGGCTCAGATCATGAACTTCTTATTGCCAAATTCAGACTTAAATTGAATAAAGTAGGGGAAAACCACTAGACCATTCAAGTATGACCTAAATCAAATCCCTTACAATTATATACTGGAAGTGACAAATAAATTCGAGGGATTCGATCTGATAGAGTGCCTGAAGAACTATGGATGGAGGTTCGTGACACTGTACAGGAGGCAGTGATCAAGACCTTCCCCAAGGAGAGCCCAACTGCTGGTACTCAAATCGTGACTTTTCCATTTTGTAGCTGTGTTACCTTAGGTCAAACTACTTACCCTCTCTTTGCCTGACTTGTGTCTTTTGTAAAATGGGATGATTCTATTTACACTATGAGAATCATTATGAGAGTGGAAAGTATCAAAAAATTTATGCACTTTCAATGGTGCCTGGCATGGAGTAAGACAAAATCCAGGTGTTACCTACTACTGCTATATATTACTCCAAAACAATTGACTGCCAAGGTGCCCCCATACATGGGGCCTAGGGTGCTGAGTGGCCAAAGGCTCTAACAAGTGCTACAGCTGGAAAAATCTGTTTTTGTTTAACATTCCCCAAATTCAGTTGACTGTGCCATCTTGATACCCCAGGGATAAGGGAAGGAGTCAGCGGTTAAATTGCTCAGTTGCTCCCCACCTCATCCTATAACCCTGTGACCAAGCAGCAGGCTGATATGTTGCGAAGCTCTGTCTGATTCAGTGTCACACCAGCCGCCTGGCTTCTGCTCCCTTTCCTTCCCAGGCTTCCCTCTCCTCCCTCACTCTCCTTTCCTGGGGTTGCTCTCCATAGCAGAGTCAGTGCAGGAGGTTTTGCCTCCAGCTCTGAGCCTTAAGGAAGCAGGGCTCACATAGACATTTACTGTCACACATTCTCTGAGTTCTTCCAAGGAAAAGAAACCACACCCACGATCTTCTTTGTGATTATGAATAAAGAAGACTTTATTACCTCTCCTTGCTATTCTTTGGAACTCTGCATTCAGATGGGTTTATCTTTCCCTTTCTCCTTTGCCTTTTGCTTCTCTTCTTTTCTCGGCTATTTGTAAGGCCTCAGACAACCATTTTCCCTTGTTGCATTTCTTTTTTGGGGGGGTTTTGGGGATGGTTTTGGTCACACATCCTGTACAGTGTTACGAACCTCTGTTCATGGTAGTTCTGGTGCTCTTTCTATGGGATCTAATCCTTTGAATCTATTCATCACCTCCACTATATAGTCATAAAGGATTTGATTTAAGTCATACCTGAATAGCCTAGTGGTTTGGCCTGCCTTCTTCAGTTTAAGTCTGAATTTTGCAATAAAGAGCTCATTATCCGAGCCACAGTCACCTCCGGATCTTGTTTTTGCTGACTGTATAGAGCTTCTTACATCTTTGGCTGCAAAGAATATTATCAGTCTGATTTCAGTATTGACCATCTGGTGATGTCCATGTGTAGAGTCTTCTCTTGTGTTGTTGGAAGAGGGTGTTTGCTATGACCAGTGCGTTTTCTTGGCAAAACTCTGTTAGCCTTTGCCCTGCTTCATTTTCTACTCCAAGGCCAAACTTGGCTGTTACTCCAGGTGTTTCTTAACTTCCTTGTTTTGCATTCCAATCCACTATGATGAAAAGTACATCTTTTTTTGGTTTGTTAGTTCTTGTAAGTTTAGAAGGTGTTGTAGGTCTTCATAGAACCATTCAACTTCAGCTTTTTGGCATTAGTGGCAGAGTTTCAAAGAATAGCAAGGAGAGATAAGAAAGCCTTCTTAAGTGAACAATGCAAAGAAATACAGAAAAATAATAGAATGTGCAAGACTAGAGAGCTCTACAAGAAAATTAGAGATACCAAGGGAATATTTCATGCAAAGATGGGCACAATAAAGGACAGAAACGGTGAGGACCTAACAGAAGCAGAAGAGATTAAGAAGAGATGGCAAGAATATACAGAAGAGCTATACCAAAAAATATATATTAATGACCTGGATAACCATGATGATGTGGTCAGTTATCTAGAACCAAATATCGTGGAATGTGAGGTCAAGCAGGCATTAGAAAGCATTACTAAGAATGTGATGGAATTCCAGCTGAGTTATTTAAAATCCTGAAAGATGATACTGTTTAAATGCTGCACTCAACATGCTAGCAAATTCTGAAAGCTAAGCAGTGGCTATAGGACTGGAGAAGGTCAGTTTTCACTCTAATCCCAAAGAAGGGCAATTTTCAAGGAATGTTCAAACTTCTGTACAACTGCGCTCATTTCACATGCTAGTAAGGTGATGTTCAAAAACCTTCAAGCTAGGCTTCAACAGTACATGAACTGAGAACTTCCTGATGTACAATCTCAGTTTAGAAAAGGCCACAGAAACCAGAGATCAAATTGCCAACATCTGTTGGATCATAGAAAAAGCAAGAGCATCCCAGAAAACCATCTACTCTGCTTCATTGACTACTCTAAGGCCTTTGACCGTGTGGATCACAACAAACTGTGGAAACTTCATGAAGAGATGGGAATACCAGACCACCTTACCTGCCTCACAGAACACAGACTTTATTAGGGAGTAAAACTATCTAGCTTGTGGTAGATATCAAGAGAGATCATACAGTGTAGCAGGCATTCAATGTGTTAGTTCCAATGTTGATTGATTCTCACACATGGGAGATGTGGGTCAGTTTTTTGCAACAGGTGCCCAAGACTGGAGCTTCAGCTTCAGTGTCAGTCCTTCCAATGAATATTCAGGACTAGTTTCCTTTAGGATGGACTGGCTGGGTCTCCTTGCAGTCCAAGGGACTCTCAAGAGTCTTCTCCACCACCACAGTTTAAAAGCATCAATTCTTTGGCGCTCAGCTTTCTTTACAGTCCAAGTCTCACACCCATCCATGATTACTGGAAAAAACAGCTTTGATTAGACAGAACTCTTTGATGGATACTGATATTTATATTTAAGTGAAGTCTGTGATTATATCAGCGTCTCCACCGCACCTCAAACAACTCCTTTCTGGGATACAGACTCTCAGGGATGTCCCAGACTTAACTGAGATTAACAGGCCACATCAAGGAAAAAGATGAGGATGTTAATTAAACTTACTGTGGGGGAGTCATTTCGCAGTATATACATAAATCATCATTATTTTGTATACCTGAGACTGTTAAACAATATTATTGTCCATTATTTCTCAATTAAAAAAATACATTATTAAAAAGAGAGAAATAGAAGCAGCCATCCAGCACATGTGGAAGCAAGTCACCCTCTCACTGGGCAGGGCTAGGCTCCTTGGCACCTTCTTTGTCTTGAAGAAGCAGTAAGGTGTGGGCACCCCACACACAGCTCCCACCAGGCCAGGTGCTTCTTGCTGCTGCTGCTGCTGCTGCTGCTGCTGCTAAGTCGCTTCAGTCGTGTCCGACTCTGTGTGACCCCATAGACGGCAGCCCAACAGGCTCCCCCATCCCTGGGATTCTCCAGGCAAGAACACTGGAGTGGGTTGCCATTTCCTTCTCCAATGCATGAAAGTGAAAAGTGAAAGTGAAGTTGCTCAGTCGTGTCCGACTCCTAGCGACCCCATGGGCTGCAGCCCACCAGGCTCCTCCGTCCATGGGATTTTCCAGGCAAGAGTACTGGAGTGGGGTGCCATTGCCTTCTCCGCAGGTGCTTCTTACCAAACTGCAAAGGATTTGTTGCTCTACTGACTCCATGTATCGAGATCAGGTCAGCAAAATGGGAGCCAGGGCAATCTGCCATACCACCCTTGTTTGTAAATAGAATGTTACGGGGCCACGGCCAATGCCTGTTCCTGTAATTGTTGACTCTGGCAGCCTCCCTGAGTTGTTGCAATAGACAATACAGCCAATGAAGCCAGAAGTATTTAGAGAAAAAGATCACTGACTCCTAATCCCTAGAAAGGGGAAATCCCCAGAAATCCTCAGAAGGGCAGAAAGAGTTTGGAAATAAGCCAGTCACAAAAAGAAAAATACTGTATGCTTCCTCCTATATGAGGAATCTGGAATAGTCAAATTCTTAGTGATAGAAGGAAGACTACAGGTACCATGGGTTGGAGGGGGGCGGGTAAATGGGAAGTTGGGGTTTAGTTTGTGTAAGGTATAGTTCAGGCCGAGGCAGAAAAGGAGAGACGACCTCAACGGAGGTAGGTTACCTTTATTCAGGCAAGGAGGGGCGACAGTCGGCCTAACGACCAGGCTGAGTGTGAGAAGGATCAGGGAGGCTTCATATTTAAAGGGAGGTTTGTGGAAGTGATAAGGGAAAGGTTAGTCAGGCTGGATGTTTTGGGTATTCTTTAGTTGAGATGGCATTTGTAGTTGGACAGGGGTGGGAGGTTTTGGGCAAGTGGTGATAAGTCCCAGGTAGATGCAACCGGCCCAGAGCATCAGAGCGGGACCTAAAGTTTGGTTTTGTTTTCTCTGAAGTTAGATGATTCAGCAAGGGCCTTTGAAACTGTTGTTTTCTTTTCTAGGCCCAAAGACTCCTTCAGTTTGTAAAATGAAAAGAGTTCTGGAGATGGATGGCAAAAATGGTTGCACAACCCTGTAAGTGTTCTTAATACCAGTGAAACATACACTTAGAGATGGTTAAGGTGGTCAATTTTATGTTATGTGCATTTTACTACAATTTAATTTTTAAAGAATATCAGACTAAAACAAGAGATATCAAACTCAACACCATCACGACGACTGTGGAGCTTTGGATGAGTTACCAAACTTCTTGGTCACAGTCACCTCCTTTCCTGGCCACCCAGCCCCCAACATATATAAAAGAGGTACTGCTGAAGAATGCAGTGGAGTCAGAGCTGGATGGAAAACTCAGGGAAGAACATATCAGGAATCAGAAACAGGTGTGAAGGCTGCACAGACCAAGTCTATGTCTGAGGGATACACACTTTCTCCTTTTTTATTTACATTCTTGTGTTAGTTTCAGGTATACAGCAAACTGAATACTTGTACATATACATATATCCACTCTGTCTTAGATTATTTTCCCACATAGATCATCACAGAGTATGCAGTAGAGTTCTCTGTGCTGTATATTATAGTAGGTCCTTATTAGTTATCTATTTTACACATAGTAGTGTGTATATACACACTACATATAGTATATACACACTACTATATGTAAAATAGAGACCAAATTGCCAACATCCGCTGGATCATTGAAAAAGCAAGAGAGTTCCAGAAAAACATCTATTTCTGCTTTATTGACTATGCCAAAGCCTTTGACTGTGTGGATCACAATAAACTGTGGAAAATTCTGAAAGAGATGGGAATACCAGACCACCTGACCTGCCTCTTGAGAAATTTGTATGCAGGTCAGGAAGCAACAGTTAGAACGGGACATGGAACAACAGACTAGTTCCAAATAGGAAAAGGAGTACGTCAAGGCTGTATATTGTCACCCTGCTTATTTAATTTATATGCAGAGTACATCATGAGAAATGCTGGGCTGGAAGAAGCACAAGCTGGAATCAAGATTGCCGGGAGAAATATCAATAACCTCAGATATGCAGATGACACCACCCTTATGGCACAAAGTGAAGAGGAACTCAAAAGCCTCTTGATGAAGGTGAAAGAGGAGAGTGAAAAAGTTGGCT
>NW_011495023.1:10406564-10427992 GCF_000754665.1 Bison bison bison
AAGATCATGGCATCTGGTCCCATCACGTCATGGGAAATAGATGGGGAAACAGTGGAAACAGTGTCAGACTTTATTTTTCTGGGCTCCAAAATCACTGCAGATGGTGACTGCAGCCATGAAATTAAAAGACGCTTACTCCTTGGAAGGAAAGTTATGACCAACCTAGACAGCATATTGAAAAGCAGAGACGTTACTTTGCCAACAAGGGTCCGTCTAGTCAAGGCTATGGTTTTTCCAGTGGTCATGTATGGATGTGAGTGTTGGACTGTGAAGAAAGCTGAGCGCCGAAGAATTGATACTTTTGAACTGTGATGTTGGAGAAAACTCTTGAGAGTCCCTTGGACTGCAAGGAGATCCAACCAGTCCATTCTGAAGGAGATCAGCCCTGGGATTTCTTTGGAAGGAATGATGCTGAAGCTGAAACTCCAATACTTTGGCCACCTCATGCAAAGAGTTGACTCATTGGAAAAGACCCTGATGCTGGGAGGGATTGGGGGGCAGGAGGAGAAGGGGACAACAGAGGATGAGATGGCTGGATGGCATCACTGACTCAATGGATGTGAGTCTGAGTGAACTCCGGGAGTTGATGATGGACAGGGAGGCCTGGCGTGCTGCGATTCATGGGGTTGCAAAGAGTCGGACATGACTGACCAACTGAACTGAACTGACTGACTGTGTATATGTCAACCCCAATCTTCCAATTTATGCATCCCACATCCTTTTCCCCTCTAGTAACCATAAGTTGTTTTCTGTATCTGTGATTCTGTTTCTGTTTTGTAACTTCATTCCAGGTGTATATCATATATGATATTTCTCTTTCTCTGTGTGACTTCTCTTAGTATGATAATCTCCATGTCCATCCATGTTGCTGCACATGGCATTATTTCATTCTTTTTATAGCTAAGTAATATTCCATTGTATATATAAAATAACTACCACATTGTCTTTATCATTCATCTGTCAACAGACATTCAGGTTGCTTCCATGTCTTGGCTAAATAGTGCTGCAATGAACATAGGGGTGCATGTATCTTTTCAGATTAGAGTTTTCTCCAGATATATGCTGAAGATAAGGATTGCTGAATCATATGGTAATTCTGTCTTCAGTTTCTTAAGGAACCTCCATACTGTTTTCCATAATGGTTCTACCAATTTACATTCCCAAAACAAACTAGAAGGGTTATAGGGACACTCTCTCTTATGTAAGAGAAACAGTTACAAAAATGAGCGACAGTTGCAATTACAAAAATGAGGGACACGGGCAGGCCAGTGATTAAGACACCATGCTTCCACTGCAGAGGGCACAGGTTCAATCTCTGGTTGGGAAATATGATCCCGTGTGCCTCAGGAGCAAGAGAAAGAGGGAGAGTAGAGAAGTTTGCTGTTCATATTGAACAAGAAATAAATAGCAAGTGTCTTGTAGGTGAGGGCACTGTGAGTGTTAACCAAAGTGCCCAAGGAAGAGGCAGGACCTCCAAGGGTCCTACCCTCTCTATTCAGGAAGGCAGGATATTTACAAATGGGAAAATCATACTTTCAGTGAACGCATTAAGGGCTAAGTGGCGGCATGTACTATACACAGGATGGATACCAGAGTTGGGTTGAAGGAGAGATTAATTCAGGCTGTGTTGTGTTAGTAAGACAAGATTTTTGCAGGTAGATTTGAGCTGGTTTGAACCATGAAACTGTATTACTAGAATTGGTTTTGGGAAATGTTCCCATGTTTTGTTGATGCAATCATAAGCTTTTCAAACTCATTTAATCTGCTGCTTAAAAGGAGTGAACTCCAAGCAGATACCAGGAGCAAAGTTTTGTTTTCTTACACTCATCCCAAATATCATAGGAGGATCTGTCCTATTTCTTTTGTTCTGCACTGTGAGGACCTCGTGAACTCTTTTTAGATGAGTCTCTGGTGAAATACATATATTCCCAGGATAAATCACCTTTCACCCACGGTGAAGCCAGGCTTTTCCCTCATTCTGCCATGATCTGGCAATATTCCCACCCAACCCTTCAATTACCAGCTCCTACCTTTCCAGGGTGTCCCATAAGCAAAGTAGGCATCATCCTGCTACTGTCTCCCTTCCATATGTGGTCCTGCTACATGGAGTGGATTTGAAAGCATGGGTAAACGGTCAGTCAAATCCATCTCACCTGCCCCCACTAAGTGAGGTTGTTGTCACTGTGCTACTGAAGGCTCGCATGTCCTCCAGCTGCAACAAAGCCTAAGTAAGAAGATGTTTCCCTGAGTTCCTGACCCAGACCTTGGACTTGGCTGTGTCTACTTGCAAGTGAACTGATTAAGATTGGGTAGGACTGAGGGAGGAAAGGAACAGGCTGAGCTGACTCCATCTTGAAAAAGAAGGAAACAACATCTTGCACTTTTGGTGAGCTTTGGACCATGTGCCTGGTAGCCATGGGGATAACATACCTACAGCCAAACTGCCCTCCTGGACTGATAAACACCGGATTCCATACCAACATTTCCCATCGCCAAAAAGAATGTAATAATCCCCTATGTACTCAATCACCTTTGTAATCTTTATGGCACCCATTGGTGTAGGCTACAATGTATAACCAGTTGCCCCTTCTGATTATGAATCATGGCTGTAACCTGATTGTATCTCCCTTTAACACTTTTCAGGCTAGGTTTAAGGAATCTGGGGATGTGGGCTTGAGCCGTACACTTAAGGTATATAAGGTTTTCACAAAAGTCAGTTGGGGTCCTTGGCTAAGAGGAGACTCTGCCTTGGGCCCACCGGTGTAATAAACTGCACTCCACTATCTGCATTGTCCTTCTGAGTGAGTTTGTTTCCCAGAATGCGTGGCTATAACAGGACCACTGACCTTCCATCTGGGAATGTGCCAGTGTCTGCTAGATGAACTTTTGACACCAGAGGGCTGAATCCCATCCCCACTCAGTCTCTGCTGTGCTGTGCTTAGTTGCTCTGTTGTGTCCCACTCTTTGCGACCCCATGGACTAATACTGGAATGGGTTGCCATGCCCTCGTCCAGGGGATCTTCCTAACCCAGGGATCGAACCCAGGCCTCTCCCAATTTGCAGGCCATTTATCATCTGAGCCATCAGGGAAGCCCAAGAATACCACAGTGGGTTGCCTATCCCTTTGAGAGGGTAACAGATAGGAAGGCCAGGGGTCTCCAAACGGAGGAAATAGGCTGCAAGTAGCAGACATTTTTTTTTTCTCTCTCTCTTAAGCGGCAGGAGGAAACAAACTAGGGTTATATGTTTTCCCCTTCTCTATACACATTTAAAAAGAGGTTTCTCTTCGAAATTCTGTGTTGCCATAATGACACCTAGCTCCACCTGAACTTAACTTTTCTCAAACCGTGAGCTAACCAATACACTTTTCTTATGGAAACATTTGTCTTAAGCTATATTAATGTCCTATGCTCTATCTTCAAGTCGGTTCCACCTAAAGGCTCAGAAATGATATGACCAGCCAGTATGTTATACTCATCCATTTTTCTCCTAATCTATGTTAATGAAACTGTATATTTGTATGGAAATCTGCCTTTCTTCAAGATTCACGTCAATCATTTTATGGCCCGGGATGACTCACCTGGTGCCATTCTCTGAGTTTTGAGACATTTCCTTTCTTTAATTAGCCGACTGCTAGTACCTGTATAACATCCAGCTAAAGACTAGCAGGGGTGGGGGTCCTCTTTCTGCTCCTTCTGATGTCTATGTCAGAAGCTTTCTCTCTTGTATAGTTTAATGAAACTTTACTGCACACAAAAAGCTTTGAGCAATCAAGCTTCATTTCTGGCCCCTGATTGAATTCTTCTCCTCCGGAGACCAAGAATCCCAGCATCTTGCGTGGTTCAGCAACAACCTTTCACCTTCTCCAGGGGAACGTCCTGACTCAAGAAAGCAACTGAGGCCTCCATCATTGCAGGTGGCTTCTTTTCCAGCTGAGTGATGTTGGGAAGCCCCAGTCTCTGGCAAGCGTCTCCACTTCTGAACTTTCAGAGGCCGAGGCTTACTCACACCTGTGCACAATAATCAAGATGATACCTGACTGCACTCTCCCGGTTCCCTTTCCCCTGTGCTTCCATGCGCTTACACATGGAGCACTCCCACACTCCTCCTTGGAGGAGGCCGACCTGAAACAGTTCTGTCTTTTCTCTTTGCTGTAAATCTCTGTTCGGAGCAGTTCCTCTTGAAATACATTTCTAGAAACTAGTGCAGAATGAACCTTGTTCAGTAACAGATGCTTGGATATTTGTTAGATGAACTAGTTGGCACAAGGCACACAGAAACGAGGGGAAGTGTCTCCTGACTGACTGGCTGCAGTTCACTCAGAACTGCACCAGGGAGATGACATTCTGCTGTCTGATTTTCCTCTTGAAGTCTAAGGTTTCAAATGTATTTTAAAGTTAGTTTGAACAGTTTCTTGCGAACAGTGTCCCATACATGCTGTTTATGCTGACTTTCCACATATACATTTTATTTCCAGTTATTCCATAGTCCTGAGAGCACGTCAGGGATTTTCATGTCTTCCCCAGTTTCCATCTGGACCTGAGCTTAAACTGGGTGTCCTTACAGAGAAACTGACAGAATCAGCAATCAACATGTAGGAAAACGCATGCTTTGCTTAAAGAAAGGGACCCTTTTCCTTATTCTGTTTTTCTTACTGAAGATTCAACCAGAATTTATAAAAAGAAGAATTATGACTCCTTGCTGCCGTCAGCTGGTGGAGAAATACAATGCTCTATTAAATTAAATCTCTGTAGCACATGCCACTTGATATCCAAACCAGAACTATTTTAAAAGCTTTCCTGGACCTTCAAAGAGATTAGGTTTCATTCATAAATGCTGAATGTTTTCAGCTGCTATGCTGAATATGAATTGACAGAGAAAGTTATTTCTCTGGTCTTCTTTCTTTAGACAAAAAGACTTGGAAAGATCCAGTCAGTTTTTTTAAGGAGCATGGTGGCCTAGAGAGGCCATGGAAGGAATCCTGTGTCAGAATGTGAGTTTCCACCCTTATTTTACACCCAGATGCCCTTCTTAGACCTTTTACTAAATGCATCTCTAATATTCATTGTTCCAGATTTGCAAAGAGATCTCACACAACACAATATTGGGAGGTGGTGGATTCTTTATTTCAGAGCATTAAACCTTGCTTGGGTAAAGCGTTAATTGAGTGAAAGAAACTGATCTAACACACTTCTTTATGCATCACCTTTGTTATTTGCAACCCCAAGTTTTCCTTAAAACAGTAATATTTCACTTTTACTACTTTATATCCATTGAAGGCATCCCACCACACTGCATTATTACCCATTGAAGGCATCCCACCATACTGCATTATTACCCACGTGCAGTTAAGTACTGCATCTGTGCACTTGGATTTTGTTAACATGGATAGAAACGATTACATCATCTCATTGAGAAAAGATTTTTCTCTGACATCTTGTTCCACCTTGGTTTTCTTGACAAGAGTTTGAGCGAAGGGCTATTTCAAAGGTTGATTCTTTCTCCTTTCACAACACGCCCTCGAAATGTCCAAACATCCTGCAAATAATACCAAACACAATGAGTTTCTGGGAACTTGGATTTACCTATTCACCACAAGACAAAGATTTCTGGCATCTACTCATCATTAAATGGGGGGGAAAGACAGCCCTCCACAATAGTCATAAGGTAGTAAATAAAAACCACATTCTGAGACTCTAATTAATTTACTCACCAATATCTAAATCATGTTTCATAAGCCAAGACAGTGAGTCCTCACACTGTCATTATGCTTTGCTTGGCACTTGTTGATTAGAGGTGTTGGGACCTGCTGTTATGTTTGGTCACAGAACTGTTTAATACCTAAGCTCCTGCTGCCCTTGGTGATGTTTGCCTGTCCCATTCTGAGTGATCTGCTCCTGAAAATGATGTCCTACGCTACTGGATTGGTTTTTTCTTCTTTGTTCCTAATAAGACAATTCAAACTTTTTGCTTATTTTTCTGCAAACAGCAAAGTATGCTAGAAGAATAATTTTGGAATTGGACCTCCTCTGAAATCTCAGTCACTTAAGTAACTGAGGCCATTCTCTTGAACTCTTCATTTTCCCATGAAGAGTGTGGAGCTATCTCGACTGCTCCATTGAGTTTTGGTAAAGAAAAGGGACAGGGACATGCTTTTGTGCCTGCAAAGAACTCTATAGCAGAGTTAGTGTTGTTCTTCTAAGTAAAGTCCATAAACTATAGCTGAGACAGTCATGAAAAGAAATAGAGGAACTGATTCATTAGTACAACCCTGACAGACCTCAAACAGAATATATATGTTTTTTATCCTGCCTTAAAATTCAGGGTGTTGGATGGAAGACCCAACTGGCAAAATAGGTTGCATTTCTAAGACATTTAATTGCTGGACAAAGGAAGGACAAGACTGTCCAGGAGATGCAAATGTGAGGTCAGAGCATCTTCAGATATGGGGATACATTCAGAGATTCTAGACAGAAAATGGCTCAAGGGTGGATGAAGACTCTTGAGGTGGGAAGTTTTTTCAGAAGGCTGTTGTTGGCATGCGAGGCTCTTCAAAGTACCGGGAGGCCCTGTGTTCTCATTACATTCAGTCTACTTGGGGGTCATGTCACCCCAAAATAGATGATGCATTTATGATTATCTAATAAGTTCAGCTTCTTGCTTCAGAGCCCCAAATATAATCACCTACAATACAAACTAACTTTATTTAGTTGCCTTGACTAATAATTAGTTATTGATCAGCAACAGCATGCAATATTCACCAGTAAAGAACAAACAATCTAAGTATAACAATGTTGTTAGTTGGCTTCATACCCCAATACAAAGTAAAAAGTTAAAAAAAAAAAAAACAAATAATCTACAGTGATGTGTATTAATTAGGCAGGCATATGAAATACTGTCTTAACACCACTATGAAAAGCATCAGTGATCTCCCATCTGTACATGCAGGCTGTCCTTAAATTCCCAGTGCAAACTGACCCAAACAAACACTTGCTTGAGAATTGCTTTCTTTACAAATAAAGGAGGCCTATGATTGACAGCCCAAACCATTTACAACTATGAGTTCAGAAAGTTGCTTTGTCTTCCATTTCCTCATCTCTGAATCTGCTATTTCCTCTCCTACCTGTCTGTTCTGGAACACGATGGCCTACCCGAAGACTTAGAGAAACCAGGTCCCCCACACTGGGGAAGCAAGTAGTACAAACAAAACCCTCTGTCGTTCCTAGGTCTCAGCAATGTTTCCAAAAGGAGCTGTAAACCTACACACTTTATACCTTCAAACTGAATCAGGTATGACACTATTAAGCATCTAAAGAACAAACTGAGATCTTTACTTTGTCTTTTCATACAAACATACCTTCAGAGTGACGTCTTTAAATCCATGCTTTTTCCTGACTATATTGACAACTTCCTTTTCAATGTTTTCTTGACTGGTGCCCTCCACATCTATGTAGTGACAGTTGGCATCCGCAAAATGGCAGGAAATTGCCTGTGGAAATTATTATGATCCAAAATTATATGCAGGGCAGGGAACAGAATTATGTAAGGAAGAAATCTTTAACTTTTCAGCATTTTATTTTTCAAATGAAGGATATTGCCAAGTCCTACTAAGGAATGTATTTCAGGGTTTCTCATCACCTCAGCTACAGAATTTAGTGGAGGGTGTAATGAGTTGGTATTTCAATGGCCACAGATGATGGGGGAAGAAAAACTGAAAAGACCTGGCAACAGAAAATAATACACAGACACCTCCTCTCCAATCTAAAGCACAGTTCCAGTCTGATAGCATTCACATAAAATACTCATCTTGTTTCCTTTTGAAAGTAAGATGGAAGTTACTTGGTTCTCCCCAGTCTCGAAGGACTTATAAACAGATCTAACTTGCAAGGTGATAGCTGAAACTCACCTTCCTTGCCACAAGTTAGTTCTCTTAGGGTGACTGCACCCATCAGAAGATCTGCCTACTTCTTACAGATTTCTAGGCAGTTGAGTCACAAAATTTATTTCCCATGGAAACCCTAGTACTACTCTGCACCATATTGGAGCCTGAGGCAAAAGAGAAGACATGTACACTCCTACCTGTACGCTTTTATGCATTTTTCAATGGTTAATATTTTCCCAAACTGTAAATCAGTCAAAAATATTGAAAAACCATCAAGTTAGTATATTAAAACACACTATTTCCAGTGTAGTGCCTATATCTTCCTTTTGCACAGTTCTGGGTATCATGGTATTACAGGGTCTGATCTTTTTTTAAAATTTTGGTATTGTGCTCACCATGGACTTCTTGGCATTCATTTTTATTTCTTTTAACTGGCATTAAGATATTATTTAACTGGATACTGAGTTTTTTGAGCCTCTGAGGGAACTGCCTTCTTGCCTCTGGCTCATCTCAGTCCTGTTGAGCCTGGTGGATATCTGAATGAATGGAGGATGAAATCTGACAACTAACCCTCAGCCACAGGGAAACAGAGAGCTGTTGTGATAAACTGGAAAGCTTCACTCAGCCCCAAAGAAGACACTAATATTTAGTATCAACAGCCATGTCATCCTAGGGAAATGTGAGCCCAGCATATCATCAGATCTGCTGAATTTTAGAGAAGCAAGAAATCTGGGCTCTTATGAGAAATTCTGTCAGTTTTTAATGTAAGCACTGATCTTATAAACCTGAAAACACTCTGAGGCTAAGGAGTGAAAAACATGGCCATATCTGATTTCTGGGTGGCCAATTCACACCTTCCTTTCCAATCAATAATATTTTAACCAATAGCAATAATATTACAGACGTTCCCCTTATATGAGCTGTATACCTTCCAAATGTTATTATTTGGTATGTATGTCTGCTTTTATCTTTTCCTCTGAAAACATGCTATCAGTTGCCAAGTAACTATGCTCTCTGTCTGGAGAAATTCCACGAATGTTCAATAGTGATGGCATCCTAAGGTCATCTAGCTTCTTACTGCTGAAAGCAACAAAGCATGAGGGAGACAAATATATTTCCTGGTAAATACACCAGACTAAAGGGCAGCTGAGTTAAAAGTTACAACTCCTTTAACTTTTCATGTATCGGGATACTTTTCTTCCTCATGCATTCATCTTCAAACAGTGCTGTGATGTGAATGTGTACCTTCCGGAATCCTTGACTTTTGTTCCGACCAGATCCATGGATGAGCAAAGGGTGAAAGAAGACGGTGTCTCCCTTCTCCATCACCAAGTGCACCCGGGCATTGTTTTTGTCATAGTCCTGGATCCCGTGGAACATGATGTTGACTCCTCCCTAAAAACACGAGAGAAGCCAAGTCCAAAAGTGAAGAAGCCAAGAATCAAAACTCTTATCAATGACTCATCAGGGAAAACAAACCTTCTCTAAGTTCTTTGAAGAGAAAGAGATAAATAAATTAGATATTAAAAAAACTTACATATACCAAACTTTCTCAGTTGACTGCTTTTAGAAAGCCATGTGTGAATCGTGAATTTTTTAGACCTGACGAAATATTTGGAATTTCCACCTATGGTTCATTACTGAATGATAACTGAAGACCCAGATCAGCTTTGCATTTTGCGGGAATACAGAGACCACCTTTCCTGGTGAACCCATGCTCATTCTTCCCCAGCATGCTCTTCTCCTCACCTGGAACTTGTATCAATCACTACTCTATTACTTAGAAGTATCTCTGAGAAGCTAACTATTCTCCCAACTCGCAGAGAGAAAATTCTCAGTCTTTCTCAGCCCAGAAACCAAGTAGGTCAGATCCAGAGTAAAGAAAGAAGAGTAAATTAAAACATTAGCTTTTAAAATATTTTCCACTCCCTGTTTTTCCAAGTCAATCACTGCACAAAAAGAAAAAAACAAAAATCGTTGTTTGTTTTCAAACTATTTTCTAACAATTTTTAAATATTTTCAAGGTTAGTTATTACATTAGATAATAGTTATATCTTTATGAAACAAACTGAGACGAGAAGTAACAACGTTTGCAATCTTTTATGGGTCTTTGGAGGAGAGCATCCCATTTCCTTTCCTAAGACTATTCCAACTCCAAATTCCATTTTGGGAATGACTGCTCCCTACTGCACTGTGTTGAGTCTTTGCCTCCTGCCCAATGTGGAAAGTGAGCAAGATAAGCTCGTCTCACCTCCCATTGCTGCTACTTTGAATCTGAGCAGATGACTGAAGCGACTGGACATTGTCAAGGTACATCTGGCCACTCCAGGTGCTGCAGCCCAACTGTTCCCACTGAAGAAGGACTTCCTCTTTCCTCCTCACCCTCCAGAGCTGGCAGCCTGCCCACGGATTCTGCATGTCCAAGGGGCCCTTCCTTCAGCTTGAGTCACTGAGAGCCCACTTCTATTGCTTGCACCAACCTTTCCTAAACCAAAACTTAACTGAAGAATTTCAGATTTTATAGCAGAATCTAGACTCAAGGTATTTTCACCTGGCACTAATCCTCAGTTCAAGACTTCTAACTAGTTGACACTGAAGTCCTGAAAGCCATATTCTTTACATCTCACAGAACCAATGTGTACTCTTTCTGCCTTAACAAAATGTGCTCTTCCCACCTTGATCATTATTACAGGATTGTGAGACCTTATTGCCTTACATCTAAATGCTATGGGAGTCCTCTCCGGTTTCTCTGTCTCTGGACTCCTATTCCTGCAATACATTCTGTGCCAGACCACAGGGTTATCATTCTTGAAGAAATGATTTGATCTCCTCACTCATGGGCCCCAAAGCACTGAACAGTCCTCCAGTATCACCAGCTGAATTGATAAATCATGGAACAGCCTCATAATGGAATACTGCTCAGTCCTCCCCAGAGCCTTTCTCTGCTGATCTCTTCAGGTAGAAGCAGATGATCCTCTTTTTTACTGAGAGAACTAACAGTCAGTGTGTACAACTCACTTGGCATACATATCTGGTGTTACTGTGTTTGTGTCTGACCTCTGCAGTTAGGCTTTATAATCTCAGATCTTTTATAGCATCACCAAAGTCCACCACTTTGGTTGGCCTTCAAGTACTTGTTGAAAGAATAAAGGTGATCGTGTGATCAGCCATCCTGGAATTTTCCCTGCTCATTTGAAATCCTAGAACAATGTTTTGCTAAGAAAGGAAATGTCATCTTATTGGCAAAGCTCCTTATGTATACTGATGTGAAATCAAAACAACAAAAGGTTCTGATCAAGACTCAGCCGTCTAGCAGACTTACCTCCCACTGGGGATAATCATGGGGTTGCAAGGGGCCTTTGTGTGTCCCTGGGAGCACAACCAGACAGCCATTGTTCCGGTCAATGTGCTCCATGGCTGTCCAGGCACAAACGATGCTATTGCTGGGCCTGAAGGGGAAATAGTGCAGATCCTGGTGCAAGGGATGACGGGATGTCTTCTTTCCTGAAACAGAATCTGTTGTTAAAATAAATAAACTTGAGTCCCAGTATTATTCTCCTCTGCCTGAAAAGCCAGAACAATGAACTATCCTTGCAAAAGCCAAACAGATGAGACAATACTGAAGAAAACCACCTCTATAGATGAGCACCAAATTAGAAGACTGCTGCTGCTGCTAAGTAGCTCAGTAGAGTCCGACTCTGTGCGACCCCATAGACAGAAGCCTACCAGGCTCCTCCATCCATGGGATTTTCCAGGCAAGAGTACTGGAGTGGGGTGCCATTGCCTTCTCCAAATTAGAAGACTGAATCAGCACAATGCCTCTGGATCCTGTGATTCTTTCTGGGTTTCTGGTAACCGAGGACTACTTACACTATTTTCTAGAAATCTGTGCATATGTCATCATCTCCACTGTGCTTTATTCCTCCCTAACTCTGGTTTGGGCACAGAGCTTAGCATTCTCCAAGTCAGCTCAGTCGCTCAGTTGAGTCCGACTCTTTGGGACCCCATGGACTGCAGCACACCAGGCTTCCCTGTCCATCAGCAACTCCCAGAGCTTGGTCAAACTCATGCCATCGAGTCAGTGATGACATTCAACCATCTGGTCCTCTGTTGTCCCCTTCTCTTCCTGCCTTCAGTGTTTCCCAGCATCAGGGTCTTTTCTAATGAGTCAGTTCTTCCCATCAGGTGGCCAACATATTGGAGAGTATTCCCCAAAAACGTTGACTAATTAGAGTGGTCAATCTGAGGCCTTCTGATAAACTTCTAAGTGGCTGATATTAAAAAAGTATTCCTTAATTAACTAAATATATAAATAGAAGGACTCTCAGAGGTTTCAGCACCAAATTAGAACCATTTGGTTCTGCCATCACTGTGGAGAATCAGAGATACTACACACACATTCACATTCTCCCCTAGAATTGCCTTCTGAACGTAGTTCCCCCAGGCCAGGGGATTTCTCCAGGCAGGACACCCAGGGAGGGAAAGGCCTGCTGATGTTAGGCTAAGCCTGTATGTAGGCTTAGCACATAAACCTCTCTTGGCCATCAGGACAGAGACAGAGTAGAAACAGATTAAAGATCTCTAATGGCTGATTTCCTACCACTGATACAGCTGAATTTCTCAGTGTGGCCAAGAGCCATCTGCATTAGTATCTCTGAGTATGGTTAATAAAATCCAGGTTCCTAGTTTCTATTTTCTGAATTAGTCTCTCTAGGAGGGAGGGCTTAGAAGCTACATTTTACCAAGCACAGAAAATTTTGAGAATAGCTATGGTATTTGATACATAAGTTCAGTTTTAAATTTGTTAGTAATAATACTGTCTTCAGATCAGGAAGCCAAAGTCCACACCCTCATGCATGGGTGAGAGTGGGTAACAAATCTTAGAGATGCTGAATATCAGGAGTCTGTGGGGTAGAGAGACAGTTGTGTTTTATTAAACTGCATCTTTCAGAAGCCACTTGTCTACAATCCCAGCAATAACCCTAGTTAACATCAGCATCGCTATTATACTTCAGTGTTGTTATGATGTAAGCTACTTTGAGACTTAAAGTATATATATTCATTTATGCAAAAATTAAGCAGTTGTGCACTTTGCTATTAGTTAGCACATCAATCTTATATAATTTAATTAAACACTTTTTTTTTTATTTGTTTGCTTTTGCTTTTCCTCTACCAATGAGAGCTCTTTACCAGAATCTGGAGGTTTGTTTATCAGCATTGTATGCATGGCCATAATATTGGGTCCAGTGAAGCACTCCACATATTTCAGAATCTAAGGAAAAAGGAGGGAAAAGTTCATGGGAAATCAGATGCACAAGTATGTGGCACAAAGTACATCTATCTATACTAGAACCCCGTTGGCAGTCATTTAAATCAATCAACCAGTATTTCACAACCTTGCAAACAAACCACGCAAAAGTGAGCAACTGGAAATCATCATAAACACTCTGAAACAGGCTTCTTAGAACCAGCTGAAAATCTAAGTGCTTCTTCTACAACAGAGTCATGAATTTCTCTGAGACACCAGCTACGAAGGGCAGGAATAAGACCTCCCATGAAAATGATGCCCAAAATGGCAGGGCCAGTTGAATGAAAAAGACAATGATGTTGTTCAGTCACAAAGTCGTGTCTGACCCTTTGCGACCCCATAGACTGCAGCACACCAGGCTTCCCTGTCCTCCACTGTCTCTCGGAGTTCACTCAAATTCATATCCATATTCAATCTCTAATTCTGTCTGACTACAAAAAGTGAAGCACATTCTATGGCTTTCACTTATATGATCTCTTCTGTATAAGGAATGTAGGCAATTTGAGTATAAAACACTTGAAATGTTACAAAAATCCCAGGAGTCTGGCCTAATGCTTGTTTTTTTAATAAAAAGTTTGTTTTTGTCATTCTGGGTGGGTATTCAAAAAATGGCAAAAGGGCTGTTCTTTTCATTTCTTTTTTTAATTTTGATGGGGTATAGTTGAATTATAAAGTTGTGTTAGTTTCAGGTGTATAGTGAAATGAAAGTGTTATACACACACATATATACACTAAGATTCTTTTCTCATATAGGCCATTACTGAGTACTGAGTACAGTTCCCTGTGCTATACAGTAATCGTTATTAGTTGTCTGTTTTCTATACAGTGTGTGTATGTGTCAATCCCAATCTTCCAATTTATCTCTCCTAGGCTGCGATTTTCTAAATGGTCATCATTCAAGAGCCATCCTCAGATTTTCTGTCCTGCTTTGCAGAACTTCCCAATATGTTTAGCAGATATTCTCCCTACGTCTTATCTTAGTCTTATCCTGATTAATAAAATTCTTCAAATCATGGGTTTGAGGTGCTGGTCATTTTTCCAATATATATTAAAATAAATACATAGCTATTAGAAGAATACCTACCTCCTAAAAAATCATCGCATGAACCACCAGACACATGGTTTGCAGGTTATGGAAGTAGGAACATCCTGACAGACATTCTACCACATGCTGCCTATAATTTCCAGCTTTTATCATGATCCACCCACACAATTTTCATTTCCAAAACAGGACGTGAGGTTGGGAAGAATGCATGGTTCAGAGAGGCCACTTCCCTTCTCGTCCCCAACTCAAGAGGCCGGACCTCCCAGATGCCTCAGCTGTGCAGTCTTCAAGAATCAGACTTTCTAACAGCACTTGGGGTATAAGTTCTAATAAGTATTTTGTGCAAAGTGTCCTTTTTAACCATTCTAAATGACTGGTCAGAAACCATAGTACAGGACTTCCTTATGCTACAGTGGATAAGAACCCCACTGCCAGTGCAGGGGACATGGATTTGATCTCTGCTCCAGGAAGATTCCACACACAAGGAGCACCTAAGCCCACGCACCACAACTGCCGAGCTCCAGCTCTGGAGCCTGAGAGCCGCAGCAAGAAAAGCCAACAAAGAACCAGCTTTTGGCTTTGTTGATTTTTGCTATGGTCTCTTTTGTTTCTTTTGCATTTATTTCTGCCCTAATTTTTAAGATTTCTTTCTTTCTACTAACCCTGGGGTTCTTCATTTCTTCCTTTTCTAGTTGCTTTAGGTGTAGGGTTAGGTTATTTATTTTACTTTTTTCTTGTTTCCTGAGGTATGCCTGTATTGCTATGAACTTTCTCCTTAGCACTGCTTTTAAAGTGTCCCATAGGTTTTCGGTTGTTGTGTTTTCATTTTCATTAGTTTCTATGCAAATTTTGATTTCTTTTTTGATTTCTTCTGTGATTTGTTGGTTATTCAGCAGTGTGTTGTTCAGCCTCCATATGTTGGAATTTTTAATAGTTTTTCTCCTGTAATTGAGATCTAATCTTACTGCATTGTGGTCAGAAAAGATGCTTGGAATGATTTCTACTTTTTTAAATTTACCAAGGCTAGATTTATGGCCCAGGATGTGATCTATCCTGGAGAAGGTTCCATGTGTGCTTGAGAAAAAGGTGAAATTCATTGTTTTGGGATGAAATGTCCTATAGATATCAATTAGGTCTAACTGGTCTATTGTATTGTTTAAAGTTTGTGTTTCCTTGTTAATTTTCTGTTTAGTTGATCTATCCATAGGTGTGAGTGGGGTATTAAAGTCTCCCACTATTATTGTGTTATTGTTAATTTCTCCTTTCATACTTGTTAGCATTTGTCTTACATACGGCGGCGCTCCCATGTTGGGTGAAAATATATTTATATTAGCCAGACTCATCAAGAAACAAAGGGAGAAAAATCAAATGAATAAAATTAGAAATGAAAATGGAGAGATCACAACAGACAACACAGAAATACAAAGGATCATAAGAGACTACTATCAGCAATTATATGGCAATAAAATGGACAACGTGGAAGAAATGGACAAATTCTTAGAAAAGTACAACTTTCCAAAACTGGACCAGGAAGAAATAGAAAATCTTAACAGACCCATCACAAGCATGGAAATTGAAACTGTAATCAAAAATCTTCCAGCAAACAAAAGCCCAGGTCCAGACGGCTTCACAGCTGAATTCTACCAAAAATTTAGAGAAGAGCTAACACCTATCCTGCTCAAACTCTTCCAGAAAATTGCAGAGGAAGGTAAACTTCCAAACTCATTCTATGAGGCCACCATCACCCTAAACCAAAACCTGACAAAGATGCCACAAAAAAAGAAAAACTAACAGGCCAATATCATTGATGAACATAAATAGCAAAATACCTTAACAAAATTCTAGCAATCAGAATACCAACAACACATGAAAAAGATCATACACCAGGACCAAGTGGGCTTTATCCCAGGGATGCAAGGATTCTTCAATATCCGCAAATCAATCAATGTAATACACCACATTAACAAATTGAAAAATAAAAACCATATGATTATCTCAATAGATGCAGAGAAAGCCTTTGACAAAATTCAACATCCATTTATGATAAAAAACTCTCCAGAAAGCAGGAATAGAAGAAACATACCTCAACATAATAAAAGCTATATATGACAAACCCACAGCAAACATTATCCTCATGCTGAAAAATTGAAAGCATTTCCTCTAAAGTCAAGAACAAGACAAGGGTGCCCACTTTCACCATTACTATTCAACATAGTTTTGGAAGTTTTGGCCACAGCAATCAGAGCAGAAAAAGAAATAAAAGGAATCCAAATTGGAAAAGAAGAAGTAAAACTCTCACTATTTGCAGATGACATGATCCTCTACATAGAAAACCCTAAAGACTCCACCAGAAAATTACTAGAACTAATCAATGATTATAGTAAAGTTGCAGGATATAAAATCAACACACAGACATCCCTTGCATGCCTATACACTAATAATGAGAAAACAGAAAGAGAAATTAAGGAAACAATTCCATTCACTATTGCAACAGAAAGAATAAAATACTTAGGAATATATCTACCTAAAGAAACTAAAGACCTATATATAGAAAACTATAAAACACTGGTGAAAGAAATCAGAGGACACTAATAGATGGAGAAATATACCATGTTCATGGATTGGAAGAATCAATATACTGAAAATGAGTATACTACTCAAAGCAATTTATAGATTCAATGCAATCCCTATCAAGCTACCAACGGTATTCTTCACAGAGCTAGAACAAATAATTTCACAATTTGTATGGAAATACAGAAAACCTCGAATAGCCAAAGCTATCTTGAGAAAGAAGAATGGAACTGGAGGAATCAACCTGCCTGACTTCAGGCTCTATTACAAAGCCACAGTTATCAAGACAGTATGGTACTGGCACAAAGACAGAAATACTGATCAATGGAACAAAATAGAAAGCCCAGAGATAAATCCACGCACATATGGACCTTATCTTTGACAAAGGAGGCAAGAATATACAGTGGAGAAAAGACAATCTTTAACAAGTGGTGCTGGGAAAACTGGTCAACCACTTGTAAAAGATTGAAACTAGAACACTTTCTAACACCATACACAAAAATAAACTCAAAATGGATTAAAGATCTCAATGTAAGACCAGAAACTATAAAACTCCTAGAGGAGAACATAGGCAAAACACTCTCCGACATACATCACAGCAGGATCCTCTATGACCCACCTCCCAGAATATTGGAAATAAAAGCAAAAATAAACAAATGGGACCTAATTAAACTCAAAAGCTTCTGCACAACAAAGGAAACTGTTAGCAAGGTGAAAAGGCAGCCTTCAGAATGGGAGAAAATAATAGCAAATGAAGCAATGGACAAACAACTAATCTCAAAAATATACAAGCAACTCCTACAGCTCAACTCCAGAAAAATAAATGACCCAATCAAAAAATGGGCCAAAGAATTAAATAGACATTTCTCCAAAGAAGACATACAGGTGGCTAACAAACACATGAAAAGATGCTCAACATCACTCATTATCAGAGAAATGCAAATCAAAACCACTATGAGGTACCATTTCACACCAGTCAGAATGGCTGCGATCCAAAAGTCTACAAGCAATAAATGCTGGAGAGGGTGTGGAGAAAAGGGAACCCTCTTACACTGTTGGTGGGAATGCAAACTAGTATAGCCACTATGGAGAACAGTGTGGAGATTCCTTAAAAAACTGGAAATAGAACTGCCTTATGACCCAGCAATCCCACTGCTGGGCATACACACTGAGGAAACCAGAAGGGAAAGAGACACGTGTACCCCAATGTTCATCGCAGCACTGTTTATAATAGCCAGGACATGGAAGCAACCTAGATGCCCATCAGCAGATGAATGGATAAGAAAGCTGTGGTACATATACACAATGGAGTATTACTCAGCCATTAAAAAGAATACATTTGAATCAGTTCTAATGAGGTGGATGAAACTGGAGCTGATTATACAGAGTGAAGTAAGCCAGAAAGAAAAACACCAATACAGTATACTAACGCATATATATGGAATTTAGAAAGATGGTAACAATAACCCTGTGTACGAGACAGCAAAAGAGACACATGTATAGATCAGTCTTATGGACTCTGTGGGAGAGGGTGGGGAGATTTGGGAGAATGGCATTGAAACATGTATAATATCATGTATGAAATGAGTCGCCAGTCCAGGTTTGATGCACGATACTGGATGCTTGGGGCTGATGCACTGGAACAACCCAGAAGGAGGGTATGGGGAGGGAGGAGGGAGGAGGGTTTAGGATGGGGAACACAGGTATACCTGTGGCGGATTCATTTCGATATTTGGCAAAACTAATACAATATTGTAAAGTTTAAAAATAAAATAAAATAAAATTAAAAAAATAAAAAAGAAAAGCCAACAAAATGAGAATCCCATGCACCTCAACTAGAGAGGAGCCCATGCGTAGTAACAAAGACACAGCACCAGCAAAAATAAATAAATGAGAAAAAAATAATAAACTCTTTTAAAAATGAAACTGTAATACATTCACGCAAGGCATTACTATGCAATAGTTTACAAAGTATAAAGTAGATCCATAGATACCAATGGAAAGATGTCTCTCTCATATGTATTACAGTGGAAAAACCAAGGTGACAACCAGGATGCTTCCTGTTACACAAAAGGTGGGGTTATACAAATATGCTTGATTATACCTGAAATGGTTCTAGATGAATACGTAAAACTGAACAGTGAGTGGTGCAGGGGGTGTGAGAATTTCCTTTTTCCTTCATGTCATTCCACACTAGATATTTTCATAGCTATGAACTACTTTTAAAGAATAATTTTTTAAAAACCTAGTTTAAATTTAAAAACAGATACCTCTACTGACCAGATTCATAAGACAAATTGAAAACAATCTGCAATAGGTAAACCTTAGCACTTTTATCCCTGTGGACATGCCTGTAGGGAGTGTGAGAAGGCTCTCTGTTTACCACAGAATTCCTGCTCTTCTCCAGCAAAAATAGCAAAATTATGAGGATTTCTCAGTCTTGGCACTACTGATATTTTGGGCTGCATCATTCTTTGTTTGCTGCAACAGGCTATTATCCAGCATCCCTGGACCCAGTGGCATGGATCCGGATCTCTACGCATTAAAACCCACCACCCCTCCTGCCTGACAAGCAAACATGTCTCCAGACATTTGCAAATGTCCACCTCTGATTAAGAACTACTGCTATAGGGCCCCAGTAGAAAAGGGCAAGAGTCTAATCCTTTGCAACCCCATGGAATGTAGCCTGCCAGGCTCCTCTGTTCATGAGCTTTTCCAGGCACGAATACTGGAGTGGTTTGCCATTTCCTTCTCCAGGGGATCTTCTCAAACCAGGGATCGAACCCATGTCTCTTAAGTCTCCAGCAGTGGAGGGGGGTTCTTTACCACTAGCGCCACCTGAGAAGGCCCGTAGAAAAGAGCAAGATAAAATGGAAACAAAAAAGTTACGAAGATTTCAGAGGCAGACATGCAGATGGGCTATTAGCTTAAAAAGAAAGAAAGCACAGGAAGGTCTTGAACCTCAGGGAGGGTGCAGTATCTGAAGAGTTCCTCATCTTCTTGGAAATCCTGGACCTTGGAAACCACTTTCTCACTTGGCACATATTCTGATTTTGTGATGGTGACATCTCTCATCACCGACAATCCCAATGGTTTCACCTCCTTTCTGCAGATTCTTTCAAACTCATTCCTAGAAAATTCAATTGGTAAATGATGTCAGTACCATAGGCGATAAGCACCTGCCTGGCCTTCCACTTGTTCTGTGGAAGGACTCGAAGACCTGGGAGTGGTTTCTCAGCACTAAATGGTCCTCAAGCCCCAAGTCGAACAGTTCTGATGACAGGAAGGAGAAAATGGCCAACTCAGAAGTGCCCACCTCCTAACTGTGGAGTTGAAATTCGCTACCAGAATTTGAATAGTCCATAGCTTAGTGGACCAGTGGGGAAATATTTGTGATTTGGTTTCATCAGAACAAAAGAGGAAACACCTCCCTAGCATCACCATGCACTAGGTAGGCCCTGTTCAACGAACTCTGTCTCTACTTTACCTATTTAGTCCTAAAACCACTCTAGTGCATAAGTACTGTTATTTTCCCCATTCTGCAGATATAGAAACAGGTATGGAAAAGTTAAGGAAACTGCCCTATATCTACAACATTAACTGAAGAGACTGAGATTAAAGCCACTCTGGCTTGAACCTAGGTTCTAACAAGCCACTTCCTAACAAACCCGATCCCTGAAAAATATCTGAACACACACAAGGTAATCCTACTCATAGTCCCTTGCACACACACAATACACATTCCTGTTATATATCAAAGAGTGTTACTGTACCTAAAGCGTTGAATATCAGCATCAGACACCAAATTTTTAATGACAAGAAATCCATTTTCTTCATAAAATTTTCTCTGTTCTAGGCTTAGAACATTATTCTCCCGGGTATACCTAAAGGAAAAGAAAAATCTCAGATAAGTCCAGTTTAAAAATGATAACCTTCATGTCAATGTATGGCAAAACCAATATAATATTGTAAAGTAATTAGCCTCCAAGCAAAATAAATAAATTTATATTAAAAAAATAAAAATAAAAATCATAACCTAACAATATTTATCAAGAACATGAGAAATGTTTGTACTCTTCCAATCAGCACTTTTATTTCTAGAACTTTAAAGAAATAATCTGAACAAATTTTCAGTTTTAAATCCGAAACGTTAATTACTGTCACCAAGAAATGGAAGAATAATTAACTGGTTATATTATATCCTTTCAATGGGATATGACTTGACATTAAAAATGAAGAACATATAATAGCAAGGACAGTCCTTATTAAATTAAAATGTGATGACAGTGATGTAAAACCAAGACACTATTTGTTTAAAACAAGAAGACTATAAAGAAATAAAGCCAAAAGAAAAATGTTTCACAGTGATTGCCTTTATGTAATGGCATTATGAATGATTTTTTAAATTCACCCTATTTTATGATTTTAAAATATATTCTGTAATGAATATGTATGGTTTTTCAGAAAGGAAACAAACAATATACTTTATGTTTTTAATTGTCTGCTTCATGTATTTACCGAAGAAATCAAAGTAACAAAATCTAAATAAGTGTAGAGCACACACATAAACTCAAATCCCCCTGTCTATTCCTCTGTTTTGGAACTCTGACTCTATGAGAATA
>NW_011495023.1:10428092-10441014 GCF_000754665.1 Bison bison bison
TGAGAATATTCCACAGAGATCAGTGTCTTCCACTTCAAAGGTGACTTTAAGATAAACCAAAGATGCTAGCTGAGATATCAGAGTGACCAAAAAAAAACCTGGCTAATTTAAACGAGATATACCATGCCTGAATTTTATAAAATAAACTTATGCACTTTGTGATGTTTTCCCTTCTTTCTAAATTTTAAAATACACATAGAAAGTGTCTTCAAAAATTTCCATAATTGTTCTAATGAGAACAAGTCCTGGATTCAGAGGATTTGTATAATGAATTCTTATCAGTCAATATGTATTTTATATCTGAGTTATCACTGGGGAAAAAAAGTTTATATACATTGTATGGCTAAGAATTAAAATTATATCTACTTACTGGAATTGTTGAGGATGGAAACTGGCAAGAGAACCAACCCCCGAAGTGTGGTGAGCTATCTAGGATGTGATTTAAGGCAAATCAAGTGAAGTCCAGGCATCACCCTTCTAGAATCAACCCACCCTGGATTGGTTTTCACAAGGGAAGACCAGCCCTACACAGTCATCAGGCACACTGACTACACACCAACACTCGGATGCACTATTGCTTAGATCGTCTCATTTCACAATAGCCTAAGGAGGTGCCTGGAAGCTAAGAGCTTTATTATGCCAACTGCACAGAGCAGAAACCCTTGGCTGGGGTCAGGGTTCAGTAACTGGTCCAAGGTCACCCAGCAGAAAACAGCTGAGCTGAGACTTGACCAACATTGTATTCATACTTTCCATATATTTTATTCCCCCTGGATATTCCTTCCACCAAACTACTGAGTGAATAAAAATGGAAATTTTTTATTCTATTCTATTCTATAAATAAGGAGAATCATGTTCTATTCAAAAGAAGTTTTTCTCTTAGTGGGAGTTCATCCAAAATATTAGAAACAGGCTGGTCATTAAAAAAAAAAAAAAAGAACATCTTTATAAAAAATTTTTGCCAACTCTGACTCAAGAATAAGCACCTGTCAGTTTAGTGGAGTGCCCCTCTGTAAAGCACTGTTTCTCAGAAGAAGTGGGTATGACGGGTGTCAGATTCACCCAGAGAACTTTTTCAAACCCCTACTAGAGTTCAAGCTTCAAGATGCTACCCTCAGTTAAAAAAATCACTCTGGCTTGGGATTGACACATCCACACTGCTATATTTAAAATGGATAACCAACAAAGTCCTACTGTATAGCACAGGGAACTCTACTCAATGTTATGTGGCAGCCTGGATGGGGGGGAATTTGTGGGAGAACGGATACATGTATATGTATTGCTGAGTCCCTCTGCTGGTCTACCTGAGACTATCAAAATTGTTAATCCACAGATTCCAATATAAAATAAAAAGTTTTTAAAATCACTCTGAGAGAACTGAGTTGCATCTTTCGGTTGTATTGAGGCTGGAAAATACTTGGAGAATGAATGGGGTAAAGAAACACTGCTGCTGCTGCTGCTGCTGCTGCTAAGTCGCTTCAGTCATGTTGGACTCTGTGCGACCCCATAGACAGCAGCCCACCAGGCTCCCCCGTCCCTGGGATTCTCCAGGCAAGAACACTGGAGTGGGTTGTCATTTCCTTCTCCAAGACATGGAAGTGAAAAGTGAAAGTGAAGTCGCTCAGTCGTGTTTGACTCTTTGCAACCCCATGGGCTTCAGCCCACCAGGCTCCTCCATCTGTGGGATTTTCCAGGCAAGAGTACTGGAGTGGGGTGCCATTGCTAGTTGCTTTCAATTTAAGATCTGCAGCATACAGCCTTTCACAGGCCTCTGAATTACCTGCGGTTTCTCAAAAGAAAAAAAAAGTTCATAAAATAAACAATGACTCCAAGAAAAATATAATCCACATAGTACAGTATCATTTTTAAATATCTTAAAACGTCTAAAAGTTCCTTCTAGTTTTCTATCCAGTCATCACCAGATGATTGACTTAGGATCTCATTTGTTTTGGTCATTTTTTTCATTGTTTCTTTAGCTGAAAGAGCTATGTTCTGAATGACACTTCACATAAACATGTTATCCTTTTTGAATGATGTCTGTATCTAAGTTGGGACAATATAATAGTCAAGAAGATGGGAATTCCCTGGCAGTCCAGTGGTTAGGACCCGGGCCTTTCACTGCCCAGCGCCTGGGTTAAGGCCCCGGTCAGGAAACTAAGATCCCACAAGTCTCCAAAGTGGAAAAAGGTGGAGAGGGGGGCCAAGAGTCAGAATTACTAGCTACTGTCTGTTTTCCCCCGAGGGAGAGAGTTAACATCTTTGTCAGATGTTCTCAACAAAATGAAGCTGCCAGGACAGTCCAGACATTAGCCTTCCAATCCTTTTCTCCTCTCTCCCACTCCTGCATTATGGTTTTTATTTTTGTTATTGTTGTTCTTGGAGAATTTTCTTAGTATGTGAAAATGTTTACAAAGCTAATAATCATTTACTATGTTTACTATACAAAGCTAGTAAACCTGGAAAAAAATGGATGCAAAAATCTGTACAGTACAGCATGGTCCTGAATATGTTATTATGCAATTATGTAAATATATAGAAAACAAACAGACCAAAGTGTTTACAAATAATAATCTGTGAGAAATGGAATTATGGGTTATATAGATTTTCTTCTTTGTGTTTATCTGCATTTAAACACTGCACTGTTACTTCAAAATTTATTCCTTATTTCTTAAAGGAATAATTAAGGTTGGGAGGAAATTGTCACATAATTTCTAGTAGTTTCTTTAAGCCTAAACCACACTTATATTCACTGAAAATTTAGTGAATTTAGGCAGAGACGCTCACCACTTCTGGCTATGTAAATTGAAATGAATTAAAATGAAAACTTCAGTTCCTTAACTGCACTGTCACATTTCAAGTGCTCATAGCCACATGTGGCTGCCACATTGAACCCTACCGGCAAAGAACATTTTTCCACCATCACAAGGAGCTTGTATTCGACAGTGCTGTTCTAGGAAATAGAGATGAAAAAAAAAAAAAACAAGCTCTGACCTCAACACTATTATAACTAAGTCCAGTGAGATCAGATATTAAATTTTAGGGAATTTTCTGTCGGTCCAGTGGTTAGGACTCTGTGCTTCCACTGCAACAGGCAGAGATGGGTTCAATCCCTGCTGGGGGAAATAAAAGCCTCCGTGCTGTTAGCTTGCCCTCCCTCCTCCCACCCTGGCAAAAAAAAAAAAAAGAACACAATTAAAATTTAAAAATAATAACAGACTGGACCCGGAAACCTTAATCTACTTCCAGTTATATCCAGGCCCAATATACTGGCACTTCTCACAACTGAACTATTAATAGTATCACACTAAGTGAAAACAGGTTGCTAGTCACACTCCCAGGCATTTGATACCACAGGTCTAAGAGGAGCCTGAGTACCTGCATTTCTAACAAGTACCTAGGTAGTCCTGCTGCTGCTGCTCTGGGGACCACGCTTTGACAACCACTGGTTCCATTAAATGACCTTGCTCAGGGAAGTTAATTTCTCCTAACCTCAAATGCTTTCTCACCTGTAAAGTGAGATTACATAGTCACTTGGGTTCCCTTTACCAGTTTGTGGAGGAGATTTTAAATTTATAACGATTCGAATACGTCAAGGCTTGGAACACAGTTGGGAGAGCAACAATGGAAGTAAAAGAAACAGTATAATCGTTTTAGGAGAAATTTCAGAACTAAATATAGCAGAGCAGAGTCTAATCAGGTCACTTGGCGGGGCGGGGAAACCCAGCCCGTGCTGTGCGCCCTGAATGAGATCACTGAACACGCAAAAACAATTCTGCAAAGCAAGTTGATTTCTGAGGCCCACAGTGACATCTCTCTGGATCCAACACCGGTGGCGCACAGATTGACTTGGATTCATTTCAGGCCTGATCAGGAGCGGACACAGGTCACCCAGCCCTTCTCCAGGAAACAGTGTAAGCTTCACCTGGCTCGCCTGGAGAAGGAAGAGCTGGGGGGCAGCTCCACCTCGAGAGGACCCCTCGGCTCCTCCAGGTGGCTCTACGCCCCGGGTTCCGTCTCTGTCTCTGGGCAGCCGGACGATCAGATGCAGTCAAGTACACAAAGTGCAGGGCAGCAGAGAGAAGCCCTGCTTGGACTTCGCACCCTCCCTTCCCAAAGCCGGGAACAGAGGGCCAGGAAGATTACAGCGACGCCACTTCAGGAGCTGGAGCCAGCAGCCGCAGCCCCACCGGGCGGAAAAGTCCCCTCTTGGGCCTTGGGGACCCGTAGCGCCCGAAAGAGATGTGATCATAACGGGGACAGAGGCTGCGGAGCCAGGAAGAGCCAGCGGGGAGGTTATGCAATGCGCCCTGAAAGCCGCCACCCTTCACGCTCAAACCTCGCGAACCCAAAGGATACAATGGTCCCGGCCGAGCGGCAACCGAGGTGTCGCAGCAAGACAGTCAAGCGCGCGGAAGCTCGGTTTCGGTCCATGGCCGGAGGGCAGTACCTGGCGCCGGGCCTCCGGGTACTTAACTCAGTTGGGGGGGCCCCGCCTTCTCTTCGAGGGAGGGGCGTGGAGCGGACGTGGCTCGGCGAGGAGGCGGGGCTAGGGTAGCACCGCCTCCCGAGTTGGCCAGGGAGCTGCGCGCAGATTCGCCCCCTGGGCCTCCGGCGAGGGTGTTTCCTGCTAGAGCTTATTGCTTTTGAAGTGAAGTGAAGTCGCTCGGTCGTGACTCTTTGCGACCCTATGGACTGTAGCCTACCAGGCTTCTCCGTCCATGGGATTTTCCAGGCAAGAGTACTGGAGTGGGTTGCCATTTCCTTCTCCAGAGGAACTTCCCCACCCCAGGGATCGAACCCAGGTCTCTTGCATTGCAGGCAGACGCTTTACCGTCTGAGCCACCAGGGAAGTCTATAAAATGAAAGTCGCGTAGTCGTGTCCAACTCTGCAACCTCATGGACTATATAGTCCATGGAATTCTCCAGGCCAGAATACTGGAGTGGGTAGCCATTCTTTTCTCCAGGGGATCGTCCCAACCCAGGGCTCAAACCCGGGTGTCCCGCATTGTAGACAGATGCTTTACCGTCTGAGCCACCAGGGAAGTCTATAAAATGAAAGTCGCGTAGTCGTGTCCAACTCTGCAACCTCATGGACTATATAGTCCATGGAATTCTCCAGGCCAGAATACTGGAGTGGGTAGCCATTCTTTTCTCCAGGGGATCGTCCCAACCCAGGGCTCAAACCCAGGTCTCCCACACTGCAGGCGGATTCTTTACCAGCTGAGCCATCAGGGAAGCCCTTATTGCTTTTACGAGAGTCCAAAGACCGGCTCTGTCACACCGAGCGGGAGACTAATCCCCAGGGCCAAATCTCCCCAGAGTAATAGAACTAGAACAGAACTCACATTCTTAACTGCATCGTTCCACTTACTTTATTCTACAGGACTGATCCTTCCAAACTCTGAATGCAGAGTTCCAAAGAATAGCAAGGAGAGATAAGAAAGCCTTCACAGTGAGCAATACAAAGAAATAGAGGAAAACAATAGAATGGGAAAGATTAGAGATCTCTTCAAGAAAATTCAAGATACCAAGGGAAAGATGGGCACAATAAAGGACAGAACTGGTATGGACCTAACAGAAGCAGAAGATGTTCAGAAGAGGTGGCAAGAGTACACAGAAGAACTATACAAAAAAGATCTTCACAACCCAGATACTCGCAATGATGTGATCACTCACCTAGAGCCAGACATCCTGGAATGCGAAGTCAAGTGGGTCTTAGGAAGCATTACTACAAACAAAGCTAGTGGAGGTGATGGAATTCCTGTTGAGATATTTCAAATCCTAAAAGATGATGCTGTGAAAGTGCTGCACTCAATATGCCAGCAAATTTGGGAAACTCAGCAGTGGCCACAGGACTGGAAAAGGTCAGTTTTCATTCCAGTCCTAAAGAAAGGCAATGCCAAAAGATGTTCAAACTACTGCACAATTACACTCATCTCACATGCTAGCAAAGTCATGCTCAAAATTCCCAAGCCAGGCGTCAACAGTACGTGAACCATGAACCTCCAGATGTTCAAGCTGGATTTAGAAAAGGCAGAGAAACCAGAGATTAAATTGCCAACATCCGTTGGATTATCAAAAAACCAAGAGACTTCCAGAAAAACATCAGCTTCTGCTTTATTGAGTATGCCAAAGCCTTTGACTGTGTGGATCACAACAAACTGTGGAAAATTCTTCAAGAGATGGGAATACCAGTACACCTTATCTGCCTTCTGAGAAATCTGTATGCAGGTCAAGGAGAAACAGTTAGAACTGGACATGGAACAACAGACTGGTTCTAAATTGGGAAAGGAGTACATCAAGGCTATATATTGTCACCCTGTTTATTTAACTTCTATGCAGAGTACATCATGCGAAATGCTGGGCTGGATGAAGCACAAGCTGGAATCAAGATTGCCAGAATATCAATAATCTCATATATGCAAATGACACCACCCTTATGGCAGAAAGCAAAGAAGAACTAAAGAGCCTCTTGATGAAAGTGAAATAGGAGAGAGAAAAAGTTGGCTTAAAGCTCAACATTCAGAAAACTAAGATCATGGCATCAGGTCCCATCACTTCATGGCAAATAGATGGAGAAACAATGGAAACGGTGGGAGACTTTATTTTTGGGGGCTCCAGCAGATGGTGACTATAGCCATGAAATTAAAAGACGCTTGCTCCTTGGAAGAAAAGCTATGACCAACCTAGACAGCATATTAAAACACAGAGACATTACTTTGCTGACAAAGGTCCATCTAGTCAAAGCTTTGGTTTTTCCAGTAGTCATGCATGAATGTAAGAGTTGGACCGTGAAGAAACCTGAGCCCCAAAGAATTGATGCTTTTGAACTGTGGTTTTGGAGAAGACTCTTGAGAGTCCATTCGACTGCAAGGAGATCAAACCAGTCAATCCTAAAGGAAATCAACCCTGAATACTCATTGGAAGGACTGATGCTGAAGCTGAAACTGCAATACTTTGGCCACCTGATGTGAAGAGCTGACTCACTGGAAAAGACCCTGATGCTGGGCAAGATTGAAGACAGGAAGATAAGGGGATGACAGAGGATGAGATGGTTGGATGGCATCACTGACTCAATGGACATGAGTTTGAGTAAGCTCTGGGAATTGGTGATGGACAAGGAAGCCTGTCATGCTGCAGTCCATGGGGTCGCAAAGTGTCGGACATGACTTAGCAACTCAACTGAACTGATCCTTCCACTCATTTGCTGAAGGAATGAAAATTCACATGTTCAGCACTGAAAGTAACATGTGGTTTCCAAAAGTGCCCATTAATTTAGCAGGAATCCAGTCTGAAATATTAGAAACTGTTTGGTTATTTTTGTTTAAAGTTGTTTAGGAAATGTGATTCTATGAAATGTCTAAGCCATGGTATAAGGTGTAATTTTAAATTTGCTTAAGAACCAGATTTTTTTTTCCAATTCATTGAGCTTGGGGAAGAGTATGGGTGATGGTGTTGACCCTTTAAATTCTACATACAAGTAGTATCAAGTAGCATATGTCCTTCTGTGACAAGCTTATTTCACTTAGCCATAATGCTCTCAAGATTTATTCCATGTTGTTCCGTATGCCAGAGTTACTTCTTTACTAAGGCTGAGTAACTTTCCATGTTTATACATACTCCATCTTCTCTACCTATTCGTCCACTGATGGACCCAAGTTGTTTCTGTATCTTGGCTATTGTAATACTGCTGCAGTGAACATGGGGGTGTAGGTATTGCTTCAAGATCCTGGATTTCAAGTCATTTAGATAAATACCTAGAACTGGGATTGCTGAATCATATGGTAGTTCTATTTTAATTTTTTGAGGTACCATTATATAGTGGTTACCATAGTGGCTGTAAGAACTAGAAATTCTTCCCATAAGATCTCTTTCCCATCCCATATCTACATATAGCTGACTTACCATTTCACTGGGTTTTTTTCCTCTCAGTTTTTGTTTCTTTATCTTAAAGAGTTACTATCAGAATGTCTCACATTGTAAACCTGTTTTCAGTTTTGAATGATGCCTTTATGTAATGTGGTGAAACTGCCATAGTCAAGGAGAGAAGCAGGACTCAGTTACTAGCTGCTGCCTGTTTTCTCAGAGGCAGAAAGAAGAAAGGGCTGCCCTTGGGCTTCCACGTGTGTTCTTTATTCTTTTCCCATGATTCCTCCCTACCAAGACTCCTAGATTCCTTTACTTACCAGAAGGACCATGGGCCTATCCTTATCAGCTCTTAATCTGAGTCCCCTCAAACTTCTCATCACACAGCTGGAGCCTGATCCTGTATTTGTCAACTGGATCATCAAGCATTTTCAAGAGGTGCACTTACGTTTATCATAGTTTGAAATGAAGTGTCTGGCTTTTGATAGGTACCGAAGAGAATCTGCATCTCTGACACTTTCTGAGAAAAAGCCCCGCTGGATTGTGCATGGGTGCTCAGTTGCTCAGTTGCGTCCGACTCTTTGAGACCCCATGGACTGTAGCCCGTCAGGTTCCTCTGTCCATGGGGACATTCTCCAGGCAGGAATGCTGGAGTGGGTTGCTATGCCCGCCTCCAGGGGCTCTTCCCTGAGGCAATGGGAATGGTCAAATGGGTGTCTCATACTTCCCTCGCCTGGTGAAATGTGGGGACTGCAGGCAGGAGGGAGAAATAAATAGGTCAATTCTGTTTGTATCTACTCAACATTTTTCATTTTTTGGTTTTTTATTGAAGTATAGCTGTATTGTGTTAGTTTCAGGTGTACAGCAAAGTGAATCAATTATACATGAACATTTATGTGTATATAGTCTTTTTAAGATTCTTTTCCTTATAGGTAATTACAAGATACTGAGTATTTCAATAATTCTCTGTGCTATACAATACTTGTTTCTGCCTATTTTATATATAGTAGTGTGTATCTGTTAATCCCATGCTCCTAATTTATCCTCCTTCCCCCTTTAGTAACCATAAGTTTGTTTTCTGTATCATCAAGTCCTTCTGTTTTGAAGTTCACTTGTATCATCTTTTAGATTCCATATGTAAGTGATATCATACATTTGTCTTTGTCTGACTTGTGAAAACCAAGTGGATTTCTCTAGAACCATCCATGTTGCTGCAAATGGAAATATTTCCTTCTTTCTTGTGGCTAAGTAGCAGTCCCTTGAATATATATAAGCTTATCCCCATGAACAGAGGAGCATGGTGGGCTACAGTCCATTGAGTCGCAAAGAGTCAGACATGACTGAGCGACTAAGCACACACAGACATTCTGGCAGGGCTTTTTCTCAGAACGTTTCAGAGAGATGCAGATTCCCTTTTCTGTACCTATCAAGTGTAGTGTCTACCAATGGATGAATGGGTAGAGAAGATGGAGTATGTATATACAATGGAAAGTTATTCAGGCTTAATAAAGAAGAAAACCCAGCCATAGGGGACAACATGGAATAAATTTGGAGAGTATTATGCTAAGTGAAATAAGCTAGTCACAGAAGGATATATGCTACTTGATACTACTCGTATGTAGAATTTAAAGGGTCAACACCATCACCTATGTTCTTTCCCAAACTCACTGAATTGAAAAAAAAGAATCTAGTTCTTCAGCAAATTTAAAATTATACCTACACTGTGGCTTAGACATTTCTTAGAATCATTTAAACTCTAGTTCCCCCAGTAATCTCCTCGAGCATCATGACATTAAGTTCCCTCTGTAAACTGGTGATCCCCACACGTCCATCTCTGGCCTAGGCTCTCCAATAAATTCCAGACCCTATGTATCCTACTTCACATCATTGCTAGGATTTCTAACAGACGCCTCAGGACAGAATTTCTGATCTTCCCTCACAAAAGCCGCCCCTCCAAAAGATATGTCCATGTCCTAACACCTGAAAGGATAAATGTGACCTCATTTGGAAGAAGGGCCTTTGCAGTTGTCGATTGAAAAAAAAAAAAGCACAACCTTAAAGTGGAGAATTCAGTTTTATTCGGCGAAGTTGTTGAGGACTTGAGCCTGGGAAGGCAGCTCTAAGATAGCTCTGAGAAACTGTTCTGAAGCGGTAGAGGAGAAGCTGGGATATATAGTTTTGGGGACAACAGACAAAACAAAACCCCCAGGTAGTGGCATATCAAAAAGATTACCATTTATTAAGGAAAAATGAGACATCTCTAGTTACTGAATTTAGCCCTTTTGTTTAGGAAGACGCAAGAGTCTGGGCCCATTGAAATCACTCCCTTGATATGCACCTTAACTATCTAGGGCCAGCATCCTGTTTTCTCCTAAACCCTGAATCCCTTCAGCCTGCACGGTCAGGGGCGGCTACTGGCTAGGTGGCCACAACACCCTTTGGTTACTGCTATGGCAGGTGACATTCTTTGTCCACACAGATATGATCATGTTAAGGACCTAGAGATGAGCTCATCCTGGATGAGCCATAAACCCAAGGAAAACCCTCTCCAGGTAACTTTGACATATCATCACCCCCACTCTCAGCCTGATGAGAACCACTGATCTTTGGCATTTTGTGGTGAAGGTAGTAGGGTAGGGAGGAAGGAAACAAGAAAAAAATTATCACACACTACTTATTCACATTCCTTTAGCTCTGGATTACATTTTCTGCCTCTATCCCATGAAGAGCATGGTCTTCTCTTATGGAAATAATTTAAGGAAAACAGGATAAAGATATTTCTAAGGACACAACTATGCCCTTCATGAACAGTGAAGTGAAGTGAAATGAAGTCACTCAGTCGTGTCCGACTCTTTGCGACTCCATGGACTGTAGCCTACCACGCTCCTCCATCCATGGGATTTTCCAGGCAAGAGTACTGGAGTGGATTGCCATTTCCTTCTCCAGAGGACCGTCCCGACCCAGGGATTGAACCTGGGTCTCCTGCATTGTAGGCAGACGCTTTACCATCTGAGCTTAGTCTAATAGTATTCATGAACAGTATGAAAAGGCAAAAAGATAGGACCCTGAAAGATGAACTCCCTGGGTTGGTAGGTGCCCAATATGCTACCAGAGATCAGTGGAGAAATAACTTGAGAAAGAATGAAGGGATGGAGCCAAAGCAAAAACAACACCCAGTTGTGGATGTGACTGGTGATAGAAGCAAGGTCCAATGCCGTAAAGAGCACAGGAACCTGGAATGTTAGGTCCATGAATCAAGGCAAACTAGAAGTGGTCAAACAGGAGATGGCAAGAGTGAACGTCGATATTCTAGGAATCAGCGAACTAAAATGGACTGGAACGGGTGAATTTAACTCAGATGACCATTATATCTACCACTGTGGGCAAGAATCCATTAGAAGAAATGGAGTAGCCATCATAGTCAACAAGAGTCTGAAATACAGTACTTGGATGCAATCTCAAAAACGACGGAATTGTCTCTGTTTGTTTCCAAGGCAAACCATTCAATATCGTGATAATCCAAGTCTATGCCCCGACTAGTAATGCTGAAGAAGCTGAACTGTTCTATAAAGACCTACAAGACCTTCTAGAATTAACATCCAAAAAAGATGTCCTTTTCATTATAGGAGACTGGAATGCAAAAGTAGGAAGTCAAGAAATACCTGGAGTAACAGGCAAATTTGGCCTTGGAGTACAGAATGAAGCAGGGCAAAGGCTAATAGAGTTTTGCCAAGAGAATGCACTGGTCATAGCAAACACCCTCTTCCCACAACACAAGAGAAGACTCTACACGTGGACATCACCAGATGGCCAACACTGAAATCAGGTTGATTATATTCTTTGCAGCCAAAGATGGAGAAGCTCTATACAGTCAGCAAAAACAAGACCAGGAGTGAACTGTGGCTCAGATCATGAATACCTTATTGCCAAATTCAGACTTAAATTGAAGAAAGTGGAGAAAACCACTAGACCATTCAGGTATGACCTAAATCAAATCACTTATGATTATACAGTGGAAGTGAGAAATAGATTTAAAGGACTAGATCTGATAGACAGAGAGCCTGACGAACTATGGACGGAGGTTCGTGACATTGTATAGGAGACAGGGATCAAGACCATCGCCAAGAAAAAGAAATGCAAAAAAGCAAAATGGCTGTCTGGGGAGGCCTTACAAATAGCTGTGAAAAGAGAAGCGAAAAGCAAAGGAGAAAAGGAAAGATATACCCATTTGAATGCAGAGTTCCAAAGAATAGCAAGGAGAGAAAAGAAAGCCTTCCTCAGCGATCAACTCAAAGAAATAGAGAGAAACAATAGAATGGGAAAGACTAGAGATCTCTTCAAGAAAATTAGAGATACCAAGGGAACATTTCATGCAAAGATGGGCTCGATAAAGGACAGAAATGGTATGGACCTAACAGAAGCAGAAGATATTAAGAGGTGGCAAGAATACACAGAACTGTACAAAAAAGATCTTCACGACCCAGATAATCACGATGGCATGATCACTGACCTAGAGCCAGACATCCTGGAATGTGAAGTCAAGTGGGTCTTAGGAAGCATCACTAGGAATAAAGCTAGTGGAGGTGATGGAATCCCAGTTGAGCTATTCCAAATCCTGAAAGATGATGCTGTGAAAGTGCTGCACTCAATATGTCAGCAAATTTGGAAAACTCAGCAGTGGCCACAGGACTGGAAAAGGTCAATTTTCATTCCAATCCCAAAGAAAGGCAATGCCAAAGAATGCTCAAACTACCGCACAATTGCACTCATCTCACATGCTAGTAAAGTAATGCTCAAAATTCTCCAAGCCAGGCTTCAGCAATACATGAACTGTGAACTTTCAGATGTTCAAGCTGGTTTTAGAAAAGGCAGAGGAACCAGAGATCAAATTGCCAACATTTGCTGGATCATTGAAAAAGCAAGAGAGTTCCAGAAAAACATCTATTTCTGCTTTATCGACTATGCCAAAGCCTTTGACTGTGTGGATCACAATAAACTGTGGAAAATTCTCAAAGAGATGGGAATACCAGACCACCTGACCTGCCTCTTGAGAAAC
>NW_011495023.1:10441114-10446789 GCF_000754665.1 Bison bison bison
TCAAAGAGATGGGAATACCAGACCACCTGACCTGCCTCTTGAGAAACCTGTATGCAGGTTAGGAAGCAACAGTTAGAACTGGACATGGAACCACAGACTGGTTCCAAATAGGAAAAGGAGTATACGTCAAGGCTGTATATTGTCACCCTGCTTATTTAACTTACATGCAGAGTATATCATGAGAAACACTGGGCTGGATGAAGCACAAGCTGGAATCAAGATTGCTGGGAGAAATACCAGTAACCTCAGATAAGCAGATGACACCACCATTATGGCAGAAAGTGAATAACTAAAGAGCCTCTTGATCAAAGTGAAAGAGGAGAGTGAAAAAGTTGGCTTAAAGTTCAACATTCAGAAAACTAAGATCATAGCATCCAGTCCCATCACTTCCTGGCAAATAGATGGGGAAACAGTGGAAACAGTGGCTGAATTTATTTTTGGGGGCTCCAAAATCACTGCAGATGTGATTGCATCCATGAAATTAAAAGACGCTTACTCCTCGGAAGGAAAGTTATGACCAATGTAGACAGCATATTAAAAAGCAGAGACATTACTTTGCCAACAAAGGTCCGTCTAGTCAAAGCTATGGTTTTTTCCAGTAGTCATGTATGGATGTGAGAGTTGGACTATAAAAGCTGAGCGCCAAAGGATTGATGCTTTTCAACTGTGGTGTTGGAGAAGACTCTTGAGAGTCCCTTGGACTACAAGATCCAACCAGTCCATCCTAAAGATCAGTCCTGGGTATTCATTGGAAGGACTGATGTTGAAGCTGAAACTCCAATACTTTGGCCACCTGATATGAAGAGCTGACTCATTGGAGTAAGACCCTGATGCTGGGAAAGATTGAGGGCAGGAGGAAAAGGGGACGACAGAGGATGAGATGGTTGGATGGCATCACCGACTCAATGGACATGAATTCGGGTAGGCTCCAGGAATTGGTGATGGACAGGGAGGCCTGGGGTGCTGCAGTTCACGGGGTCAGAGTCTGACACGACTGAGCAACTGACTGAAACTGAAAGGGCACAAGTGTAATTAAGTTGTGCGTTGTCATTAGAAGACACTTTCTATAAATCCATTCCAGACAAAGAGATTTGGGCTTTATTTTCTGGAAGCCCATTTCGGAAGTCAGCCATAATTAAAACAAGTTGAAGAACTGAGACAATGTGTGGTGTAGAGTTTTTTAATCTTTTAGTAGGAACTAGAAACGAAAAGATATTATATGTATGTATATACAAACTCAGCAGGAGACGAATGGATACAATTATTACTTATGGAATTGTTTGGATTGAAAAATGTCAAGAGGACTAGAGTAAATTATCAGTCACGAAATAAAGATAAATCAACCAACACAACTTCACACACTTCTTGGGTACTGAATTTGCCCAGGACTATCTCCATCTACAGGGAAAAATAGAGAGGGATGCAGGCAACCATTCATATTAGCAAAGGGTTCAACATCTAGTTAAAGAGAAAGATAGTGAGTACCTGTCATGGGCTCAAGGATCTGCATGAGGCATTTCTCCTTGAGAAGGACATGCAGGCAGAGGGAACGGGGGGTGGGGAGAGAAGCTGGTGGGTCAAATATATTCTTTTTAATGGCTGAGTAATACTCCATTGTGTATATGTACCACAGCTTTCTTATCCATTCATCTGCTGATGGACACCCAGCTACAATACTTGAGAAAAATCCCCAAATCTGATTAGCTTGGGCATGGAAGAACAAAGGGTTTTCAACATTTTAAGGATTAGTGTTCCACAGAACTGAAGTGAGTGAACTGGACAATTACAAATAACTTCAATATTTCTATTTCAAAGTCCGAGTATCCTGCAGCCATACAATGGGATACAACATCAGGGTTAACGTGAATGGGGATATTTCTATTATTAAATATGACAGGAAATTAGGTCCAGGGTATATAAAGTGAGAAGAAACAAGTTGCACAATATATCTATGTCAAATTTTAAAAAGCTCCATTACCCGTTTGGTATTTCTCTTAGTTTTAAGCACAGACTCCCTCTAAAGGCAACAGGACTAGAAAGACCATCAGAACCCACTGAAAACATCAACTGCATATTCAGAATTGGACATCAAATATTTAAGGGCCACGAAACACAGGAACTCGACTCACCCAGTGTTTGCTAACCCACAGAAGGCGGCAGAATATGATTCAGTCAACTCTTGAAATGTGTCTGGAAACCTGTGAATTCCCCATCTTACCAATTATTTCACTGAAGGCCTGCAAATCCACCCACTCCCATTCTTTCCACACAGACTTAACCAGGGGAAAAATGGTATTTCCATGTTCCACCTTTAAGACCAGGGCTCTGTGGGTTTTACTGGTGGACCCTGCCATGTGTGGCCCGGCCATACAGGGTGCTCATTTAAGGATTCCCTTAGTCCCCCACCCCCAAAATTCTGTTGTCAGCCTGGGTTGGAGCCCAATAATTTGACTCTGACAAGCATCGCCAGGTGATTCTAATGCAGGTGTGACCTGGACCCACTAAGAAACACTCCTGTAAAGCCTAGTTATTCCTCCTCATTTACATGGACCTCTAAACACCCAGCATTTCCTCTTTATAAAACATGAATATTCACAATCATTTCCTCAGAGCATCATTCGATTAGCTCACTTTCTCAACAGACCTGCCACCAAGGAAACTATCAGCATTCAAGACATGATCAACTCTGAAAGTAGTTCAGATTTAGCCATCACACCAAACCTTAAAGGGAAAAAAAAAAAAAAAGCTCAACAGTATGTTCATCTCACTCAGAGGTTTCCAACACATTTTATTTTGCTGACCACCAATTTGCAGCTTCTAAGGACCAACACGGTCATCAGTCCCTACCCAGTGTCCAGTTAACTTCAGTTCGCTGCAGCCCCTTGGTCCTACACACTGAAGTTAATGGCTTGAGTTCCAGTAACATGTGCAAAGAGGCTGCGCTTTGGCTCCTGAAGGAGGACGAGTCCAAGGTAGAGCCTCTCCCAGGGCTTTGCTCCCGCGTGGTGGTTTCCTTTGGCAAGAAGTTGAGCCATTCTCGACTTTGGTGCCTGTAGGCAGGAAGCGCTCAGAAGCGGGCGGTGGGACATGCGGGGACAGTGTGACACGTGAGGAGAGGAGCCTCTCCTACTGGGTCAGTAGGTGAAAATAAAAGGAAGCCTCTGTTTTTAAGGAACACGGATAAACACCTTTTTAGATCACCTATTTGTTCTAGAACTACAAAATTTAATTCAAGAAAATATAGGTCCCGTGAAAGACTTGCAAGTTTTATAAAACTAAAATCTAGTTTTCCCCCAATAAATTGTATTTTAGCCAAAACCCTCTTGATGCTTCTAAAATAATACTAAACGGGGCATCTGATTATACAAGAGCAATAAAAAAAATTAAATATTTATTTGAATAACAAGTTGAAGTTCGAGCTGCATGGTTGGCCAATGCAGGTTTCCACACAGATCACAGGAAGCGTGCATGGAAAAGTACTGGCGCAAGGGACAAAATAATGCTAAGACTCAGGCTAAACAGCTGGATTTTAAGGAAACAAAAGGTCTGAAATCACTATACAAAATATAAAATGTATTAAACACAACTATCCACAGAACAGTCTTTATTATTGATTATATTTAAAAATTATTTGTGTAGTTAATTATATGCTGACTTGTAAATGAGTATTATACATGAACCCCCTTTCAGAGGCAAATCCTTGCTGTGCTATTGAACATCTAATTACATTGCAAAAAGTGTCCTTTTTTGCTATCAATAAAGAAAACAGTTAATGATACTACTGCAAGTATTAGGAAGGCTACAAAAAAAAGAAAGAAAGAACATTTCTTTTTTGTCTTCAAAGTGCTTTCCATGCAGTTAAGCACTTGCCTGGTTTAGCTGAATGCACCCTTGGGTCAAAGAGATGCTCTTGAATTAGAAGACTAGAAGGATTCATGCAACCCTCTTGCTACTGGGACACCATTGTGTCACTCCCTCACCAATCCTGTCTTTCCAGAATACCATTCCAGACACTTCAAAAAGGATTGGGCGGATAATGATAAATATACATAAAATGAAAAGACACAAACTGCTATACACTACGACAGGTAACGTCTGTGCTACGTGAAAGCACCTTTAAAAAGAGCCTACTCGGCAAGAGATAAGTGTCTAAAGATTCAAAATGAATCAACAGTATTGGATAACAATATAATTCTCAACTCAGAAGCTGCCTCAAGATTAGGTGCATCTTCAGTTAATGTAACGGGAAAAAAAGGCAATGGATTTTATTTGATTAATTGCATCCACTCACAAATCGACCTAAGGTCACCAGATGTGTAGACACAATGAGATTTTTCGTTGTTGTTTATAGTCTTTAATTGAAATGATGATAAAAGAAATAGAGCTATTTAAAAACAAAACCACACAGCTGCCTTGGCCTAGATTACGAGGTGGCACCGGGCGTGGGGTTCACATTCTGGGTGGCCACCTGCGGTGCGACCTCAATGATCCGGGGCTTGTCTATGATCCTGGCTGTGCGGTTACCCTTCTCCACGATCCCAATAATCCATGCTTGGTGGCCTTCACCATACTTGGGGGACTTGATCTCTGCACAGAATCGAGCTGCTTGCTCACGCGGTAGACAGATCAGGAGGCCGCCTGGCAAAAGGGAAAGGGAGAAAAAAGGAGCACCATTAGCGGTGATGCTGTTGTCTCCCCAGAAGAGGTCTACACTGCCTGCGTCTATTCCACAGACCGCGCTGTGGAGTCGCTAACTGATTCCTTGCTCAACTTCTACTATATTTCAAAACACACACAACAAACTTTTAAGTCATGAAAACACCTTCCTTGTGAATCATCTGATGCTGTGTAGGAGTGAAGTGTCTGAGACACAGCAACATACGTGGTGCCAATCTTTCCCAGGCAACGCTTGAAAGGATTAACAAAAGAGAACCTTTCATTTTCAATCTGATTCTCTACATGGAGTCCTCAGTTTACCAAAAAACGCTTTTCATTTTTTTTTTTTAAATTTAAAAACTAAGGCCAAATAGGAAAAGGAGTACGTCAAGGCTGTATACTGTCACCCTGCTTATTTAACTTATATACAGAGTACATCATGAGAAACGCTGGGCTGGAAGAACCACAAGCTGGAATCAAGATTGCTGGGAGAAATATCAATAACCTCAGATATGCAGATGACACCACCGTTATGGCACAAAGTGAAGAGGAACCAAAAAGCCTCTTGATGAAAGTGTAAGTGGAGAGTGAAAAAGTTGGCTTAAAGCTCAACATTCGGAAAACTAAGATCGTGTGGCATCTGGTCCCATCACTTCATGGAAATAGATGGGGAAACAGTGGAAACAGTGTCAGACTTTATTTTTGGGGGCTCCAAAATCACTGCAGATGTGATTGCATCCATGAAATTAAAAGACGCTTACTCCTCGGAAGGAAAGTTATGACCAATGTAGACAGCATATTAAAAAGCAGAGACATTATTTTGCCAACAAAGGTCCGTCTAGTCAAAGCTATGGTTTTTTCCAGTAGTCATGTATGGATGTGAGAGTTGGACTATAAAAGCTGAGCGCCAAAGGATTGATGCTTTTCAACTGTGGTGTTGGAGAAGACTCTTGAGAGTCCCTTGGACTGCAAGGAGATCCAACCAGTCCATTCTGAAGGAGATCAGCCCTGGGATTTCT
>NW_011495023.1:10446889-10465124 GCF_000754665.1 Bison bison bison
TTACTTTGCCAACTAAGGTCCATCTAGTCAAGGCTATGGTTTTTCCTGTGGTCATGTATGGATGTGAGAATTGGACTGTGAAGAAGGCTGAGTGTAGAAGAATTGATGCTTTTGAACTGTGTGGTGTTGGAGAAGACTCTTGAGAGTCCCTTGGACTGCAAGGAGATCCAACCAGTCCATTCTGAAGGAGATCAGCCCTGGGATTTCTTTGGAAGGACTGATGCTGAAGCTGAAACTCCAGTACTTTGGCCACCTCATGCAAAGAGTTGACTCACTGGAAAAGACTCTGATGCTGGGAGGGATTGGGGGCAGGAGGAGAAGGGGATGACAGAGAATGAGATGGCTGGATGGCAGCACTGACTCGATGGACTTGAGTCTCAGTGAACTCCAGGAGCTGGTGATGGACAGGAAGGCCTGGTGTGCTGCGATACACGGGGTCGCAAAGAGTCGGACACGACTGAGCGACTGAACTGAACTGAAGGCCATAAAAGTGTGTGTGCCTCAAAGTATCTAGGTTCTGTCACTGGCTCTGTCATTAACTTCAAAACAGAAAAATACAAAATATGTGAAAATAAATCTTCATTGGTACCCGAGTAGCTAGGCCAGAATAATTTAATGTATTTTTAAGTAGAAGAAACACAATGGGAAAAAAATATATATGACCTTTTACAAAAAAATGAGACACTTTTCATTTTTTAATAGAGACAAACTATATTAGTTGGTAATATTCATTAGTTCATTCACACTGATTCTACACCTGCCAGACAGCAGGTGCTGTTCTACCAACAGTTCAGCTACCCTCTTGTAGCACACTTCGAGGAAGTGGATTTTGTGATTTTGAGGTCAGGAAGTGGCAGGGTCCTCTCTATGGCTGAGAGGCCCACCTGAGACGACCCCCACCATCCCCACCCCCAGGGCTGGTGCATGGGTGGGGCTTCGTGGTCTTAGCTTCTAGGGGTCAGAATTTCTTATGACCAGGCCAACCTCAGATTGACTACCTAGGGGTTCAGTCTAGGCATGGGTACTTTACTTCATTCCCAGATATTTCAACTCTTTTACCAGGACAGGGAAACAGTTCCTGAGTTATAGAGGAAGTATAACAGAAGTAAGAGAGACTAGGGGGAGGAAGGTGGGGCGGGTAGGGGATAGAACTGAAAGGATGAGACAGAGTCCAGATAAAGAAAAAAAAAGGCGGGGGGGGGACAAAAATAAAAATGGTAATTTGGAGATATCATATACTATTTCATTCTTAAAACACTAATTTTAGACTTTTGCAAGGAAAAAATACAGCCTCGTCAATGTAACCTATGGATACATTAGCTATTTCTTGAGTTTCCAATGGAAACTAGGTGATGACCTATTTTCCCCATATCCTTGCTTCTTCCCATCCCATCACCAAACACTGGACTGAAAACAACACTGCTCATCACAGGAAGGATGGCATGAAGACACCGTGGCAGACGGCAGCAGGCGGAAGATGCTCCCAGCCAAGACCTCACACCTTGGGGCCCTGCTGCTGGACCTGGCTTGCTCCTCCTCAGGGAGGTCCCACTGGCCTCACCAGCATTAACCCCTGACCCGGGCCAGGGCCCCGGTACCTGATGTCTCTGGGCAGGTCCCGTGCATGAGCCCAAACATGTTTCCGCAGGCCTTGCTCACGGCTGCCATCTTGGCCAGGACAGGAAGGTTGTGAATCACAAAGGATACCTCGTTCCTCTGCTGTTTGGCCAGGTTCTGTGCGTGGCCCAGAATCCCGAAGCCCGTGATGTCAGTAGCCGCATGGGCGTTGAATGTGTGCATGAGTCCTGCCGCTGCCGGAGGACAGAGAAGCCTTTGTCATCTGGTGTCATGAACAGAGACTCCTAGAAAACACCCCTCCTCAACTCAAAATCTTACAGATGCTTTGGTCTCAAAACTGCTATTTCGTCAGGAAGACGGCATACAGGAATGATGAAAGCTGGATTTTAAAGATTAGTAAAACCTGGAGTAAAATTCTGAAAGTTGGTTTTGTAGTTCATTTTGAATCACTCGGAACAGCAGCTTCAACCAACAGTAAAGCCCTAGTAAACCAAAATACCTGTAGAGAGGAAATGCTACCTCAACGAAAGATAAATCTGTCATACTCTCCTAAAATCAAAGAACAAGACCTTTTAAGACTGTCTGATCTAAATTCAAGGTACATTCCTGGTATCTGAAAGGTTAATCTTTTATTTTTTAATTAAAAAAAATTAGTACATTTTCTAGAATAGTCTTAGGTTTACAGAAAATTTAACAGAAAGTTGCCATACTGTCCCTACCCCCCAGCCATCTCTCCTACAGTAATAGCCAGCATCAGTGTGCTGCCTTGACAGGTCAGGACTCATATGTTACTGTTAACTCCAGTTCACAGTTTACACTGGGGTTCACTCTTGATGTCTATGCGTGCAGCAGAAGTATGAGCTCGTGTATCCAGTCATTAGAGTATCATAGAGTATTTTCACTTCCCTGGAAATCCCAAGTTCCACCTTTTCACCCACTCCTCCAACCCTTGATCTTTCAACTTTCTCCATCATTTTGCCTTTTCCACAAGGTCAGAGTTGGAATTATACAGAATTTGATCTTTTTGGATTGATATCTTTCACTCAGTAATGTGTTCTTAAGGCTCCTCCATGTCGTGATAATTCTCTTCAGCACTGAGCAATATTCCACTGTTTAGATGGACCACAATTTATATATTTACCAACTACTGAAGGACTTTAATATTTATACTAATTTATATAAATATAAATTTATATATTTACCAACTACTTCCAAGTTTTGGCAATTTTGAATAAACCTACGACAAACATCCATGTGCAGGCTTTTGGGTGGATAGAAGCTTTCAATTCATTTGAGCAAATACCAAGGCACACAACTGCTAGATCACATTAGCAGATTTAGTTTTGCATGAAACAGCCAAACTATCTTCCAAAGCAGCTGTACCATTCTGCATTCCCATCAGCAATGGGCTGTCCACACCTTCACCAGCATTTGGTATTGACTTTAGCTATTCTAGTGGATGTGCAATTCCCTAATGACATACGATGTGGAGCATCTTTTCATATAATTATTTGCCATCAGTGTATCTTCTTTGGTGAGGTGTCTGTTCAGCTCTCTCCACCCCACCCCCCACCGTTTTTTAATTGGATTTTCTTATTGTTGGGTCTCAAGAGTTCTTTGCCAATTCTGGATACCAGTCCTCTGTCACATGTGTTTTGTAAAGATTTTCTTCCAGTCTGTGGCTTGTCTTTTCATCCTCAGTCTCTTCTATAGAGAAGTTTTTTATATTAATTAAGTTCAACTTGTCCATTTTTTTTAATGGATTTGTGCTTCTGGTGTTATCTCAGTAGCTATTATCAAACCCAAGATCACCCAAGTTTTCTCCTATGTCATCTTCTAGGAGTTTAGCATGTTTGCATTTAGGTCTACAATCCATTTTGAGTTTATTTTTATGATGGGTTTAAGACCTGTGTCCAGATTCATTTTTTTACCTATGGATGTCTAATTTTTCAAGAACCATTTCTTTAAAAGATTTATCCTTTGCTCCTTTGTCAAAAATCAGTTTAACTATACTTATGCAGGCCCATTTCTCAGCTTTCTATTCTATTCCACTGACCTCTCTTTTTTAACCAACAACATACTATCTTAATGTCTGCAGTTTTATATGAAGTCTTGAAGTCGGGAGGTGTCAGTCCTCCAACCTCAACATCGTGTTGACTGTTCTGGGTCCACTGCTTTTCCATGTAAACTTCAGAATCAGTTTGCTGATACTCACAAAATAACTTGCTAGAACTGCAGTTGGGATTGCATTATACCTATAGTTGGGAAGAACTAACATCTTGACAATACTGAGTTCTATCCATGTGCACGGAATACCTCCATTTATTTACATCTTTAATTTGTTTCATCAGTTTTATAGTTTTCCTCATACAGAACTTGGACATGTTTTTAGAGTCGCACCTATGTATTTCACTTTGGGGATGGGGAGAGTAACTGAATTGCTAATTTTTAAAAACTAAGTGTCTTTCTCATGAAATGAAATATGCCATATGTTTACAGAAGTGCTCTGGGGTAAATGCTTTCTCTGTTTTTTGGCTATACTAGGTCTTCGTTGCTGCGCTCGGGCTTCTCACTGCAGTGGCTTCTCGTTGCAGAGCACAGACTCTAGGGCGTGTGGGCTTCAGTATTTGTGGCATGCAGGCTTACTTGCTCCATGGCATGAAGAATCTTCCAGGACTGGGGACTGAACCTATGTCCCCTGCATTGGCAGGCAAATTCTCATCCACTATACCACTAGCAAAGACCTGCTTTTTGATATACATTTCTCTCTTTGGGCTTCCCTGGTGGCTCAGAAAGTAAAGAATCCACCTACAATGCAAGAGACCTGGGTTCGATCCCTGGGTCAGGAAGATCCCCTGGAGAAGGGAATGGCTACCCACTCCAGTATCTTGGCTGGGACATCCCACAGACAGGAGTGTGGCAGGAGGCAGTCCACCGGGTCCCAAAGAGTTGGACATAACTTAGTGACTAAGCACAAGTTCATCAAATCTCTCATTTATCTTTCCTTAGACCAGAATCTTTTACTTAGGTATATCGTCAACAACACACGCTGAGAGGAGAATTGACCCCATTCTGGTTCATAGTGCTAGCTAAGCAACACTGAGAACAGGCCATCCTATTCACATACCTACACCTGGCACAGTGGGTCAGTCAAGGACATTTAGCAAAGCCATAACCTCCACTTCAGCTCTTCCTGACGCCGTCCTAGACAAGCTCTGAGTACCAGAGTGGACAAGAGGACACAATGAATCCTACAGTCAGTAAGTGTGTGTCAGGCGCTCAGTCGTGTCCAACTCTGTGACCCTGTGGACTGTAGCCTGCCAGGCTCCTCTATATCCACGGAATTCTCCAGCAAGAATGCTAGAGTGGGTAGCCATTCCCTTCTCCCTCCTGACCCAGGGATCGAACCCAGGTCTCTTGCATTGCAGGCAGATTCTTTACCGCCTGAGCCACTAGGGAAAAGGGATTCTACTTTTAAGGTATTGGTCACCACTTCTCTTATATACGGAATGACTGTTGCTAATTTTTATTATAAAAATTTCAATGAAACACAAAAGCAGAGAGAGGAGCACACCACCATGAATTCCCACATACCTAACAATACCCAGCCTCAAGTGTTACCACCAATCTGCTGGGGTCTCATCTTTTCCTGCCTGCTTGCTGGGGGATGTGAGAGGTGATATGGAAACTTTAAAGCCAACCCCAGTCATGTCCCTTAGCTATCAGTATTTCTATGTGTGCCTCTAAAAGATAAAAAAACTTGTAACAGCCACAATATCATTATCATACCAACAAAATGAACACTACATTTGATTGCTTTCTCTGAAACATCACACCAGTTTCCTCTCAGTGTCATTTATTTGTGGAGACTGAGCCACTTTTTCCTACAGCATCTCCTCCATTCTGGATTTGGGGATCTTCTCCGATGCAAGCATGTTCTACCATCTTCTCTATTTCCTGTACTGGTGTTTAGGACCAAGGCTCGAAGAGACTCAGGTTCTTTTTTTCTGGCAAGAATCCTTCATGGGGAATGGGGGGTAATATCATCAACATGAACCTTTCACTAAAAGCTTCTAGCAGCCACTGATGTTTTTTTTGTCTTGAGGTTCATTTAATCATGGGACAGCAAAAATGGCAACTCTGTAATTCAACCATTCTTCCTGTATTTATATGATTTCGATAAAAGAATTTTTGAGAAAATTCGGTTTCCCTGAAATTCACTCTATACAAGACAGGTAAAGTAAAAGGATGACCACTTTTATTTTAGAACAAGTTGGTGACCCAGGTGACCAAGAAGTTTTAATTATCATTTGTTTAGATACTTGATATGGTCACTCTGGTCTCTGATAGTCAAACTGTACCCTCCACCCCCATGAAGTGGGAGCCCCCTGAAGTTGTGGGGATGTGACACCACCACCACTTCCAGGCACAGGAAATCAAGCTTATCTTCTGTACTTCCTGCCCCAGAGCTGGAACCTGCCATTTCCCCAGGGAGTCCTGGTACTTTTTAGTGGAAAACAGTAACTTTCCGACCAGGGGCAATAAGACTTCACCCTTCACTGCTTCTAGGTCTTTTCAACAGGTTCAGAAATAAACATTTTCAGAGAAAAAAAATAATCCTGAGTTCACACTGATAATTCAAAATTAAAGATGATAGTTTTTAATTAATTTAAAACTGTCTTACTTCTCTTACTTAGATCGTCTTACTTCTCTCTAAAGTCTTTGTTCCTAATTACATTCACTTATTTATCTCAATATACAACATTCTCACAAACACAAACCCACTGACAACAATGAAATATTTTTGTGGATTTTTGTCTTAAGGATGTACACAGAAAATACCAGGCTCAAAGAGATTTGAAATAATTCTTCTTCATGTCATTTTGCCACTAGCTTAGACGTTGGACAACCTTAAAAAATTTGGTTTGGATTCATAAAATATGCTCTTTTCATTTAAGTATAGAAAACTACATAAAACATTTGTTTCCAAGTTGAACTCATGAAACAAAGCATGTTCAGAGGGTCTGCTTCCTCCCTGTTCTCTTGTATATGTAATAATTTTTGTTAATGACTTATTTTTCCACTGTTTCTTTTTGAAAGTATAAAATACACATTATTACTTCGTATTTATTTATGAACACACAAAACGTAGCATACTACATACATGCTCTGTCCTTCGCTTTTTTCACTGGCCATATCCTACAGATAGCTTCCTGGTAATAAAGCTCTCTCATTCCTTTTTCTAGGGAATAGTATTCCACTGTGCATGGAGACTAGACAATCCCAGTCAGTCACCCAGTGATGGACCTTCAGATTGCACCCTTCTTTTGCAATTATAAATAGTGCTTCAACGAATAGTGTTGTACACACGTTATTTCATATTCTGGCCACTGTAGCTTTGGGATAGACTCACGGAAGTGGGAATTCTGGGTCAAAATAAACGTACACTTAATTTTGCTGCATACGACCAAAGTGTTCTGCCATATCCCTATCAAGAATGTCTAAAACTTAAGGATAGAGGACTCTTAACTGCACAAATATAAGTAAACTAAAAATCTATATGAGTAAAACTAAATCCATTACAAATCACTTTCGAACTGTTAAACTACTTAATTTGAAGGACAAAAAAAAAAAAACTTCTTAAACATGGCACAGTAAAAGAAGTAGGAATGAAAAACCTTTGTTGTAAGTGATGAGAGTATCAGAGAACAAAGAATTAAATAATTACAATTCAACTTAATTTGGAATAAAGCCAAAGACATACTCTTGGAATGCAGGGAAAAAAAATTACAGAAAAATTTTATCTCAAAATAAATTGTTCAAAAGTAGGCAAAAGGCAAATTAGTTACAGCATATTGTTCTGAGAGAACATCTAGCCATTAAAAATCATGTGTATTAGAATTATATAATATGGAAAAAAGAATTTAGTAATATTAAGAATAAAAGCAAATTCCAGGGACTTTCCTGGTGGTCCAGTGGGTAAGACTATGCAATTCCACTACAGGGGGCATGGGTTTGATCCCTCCCTGGGTGGGAAACTAAGATCTGGCATGCCGCTCCATGACCTGCCCCCGCCAAATTCCAAATACAAGTAAAATGTAAGCTAACCATTAGTTTACAACATCAACAATAAGATAAAAGTAAACTACCAACCAACCAAACATGGATAAAAATCTTAGGAAAATACATAAAAGTATTAAAAAAAATACATAAAAGTATTAACAGAAGTTATTTTGGGGTGGTGGGACTATGAATAATGTTTTCCCTTTACTTTTTATATTTTCTAAAAACTTTCCTATAATAAGCATATGATTTTTTCTCCTCTAAAGCAAATCACATTTACCCCGTGCTTATGTCAAGAACACGCAAGGTGTCTGGATTCCCACCAGGAATCCAGGTGGGTTAGGGCTCTAGGCACTAACAGAAGGGGTTGTGCAGTCACTGGCCAAACCTGGCTGGTGGCCAGTTCCTCCAGCTAAGATTTTTTTTAAAAAAACAACGTTAAAAGAGTCATGAGGAGAAAAAAAATCAGTGCAACTGAGACCGTGGCCCACAAAGCCTGAAAGAGCTCCCTTCCTGCGTCTCAGAAAGCCTGCTGACCCGGCCCAGCCGTACCTGTCCTGTTGAGCCTAGCCATGTTCATCATCGCCTCCTGGTATGCCAGCTCCACATCCTCCTGGGTGACCACTAGCTTGATTTTATTCCACTTCTCAGGCTGATGACAGGAACACAGATGAGGGAGCAAAGAGAAAAAATGTGATCAATCTTTGTTTCTAACCACTGAAACAGCCTATTTTTTCCTTAGTCATCTTGAGGAGTTTTACTTATCTAATTCTGCACACAAAATTAAGTTTTCTAACTCCCCAACCCCTGTGATTATTATTTTAGGTGTCCGCTAGACGTTACTATCACGGCATCTTCTCTGCTCTCAGCTGCACCTCTGTAGTCCAACACTGCAGTTTACTGGAAACGTGAAACCAGCAGGATAGTTGTGAATGTCCTTAGGTTCTCCTCTTCATCTCCCCTCGTAAGCTGATGGCTCACAATTTTCATGTTTTCGTGTTAACTGTGTTAATATTCTTACTGACTCTCCCTGAATTCTGAGAGCAAGTCCTCTTGAGGGACAAATGAATGGGAAAGAACTTCAACTTAGCATTGGCTCCAATGACGTTGAGAGTGACCACACAGCACATCCTCTGAAACACCACTGTCTTCCCTCTTCCTCCCCAGTCTGATAGTCAAAGAGCCTAGCGTCACGATGCTGGGTTCACGACATACAGTCATGGTACATTAATGGCCAGCATTCATGAATTCACTCATTTTTAGCAACACTCAATAATCTACCGCCCAATGGAAATCTATCTGTGTACCTCCCTTATTCCCTGCCCCTCAGCTCTCCCCAAGAGGTAACAACGATTTTGAATTTTATACTTGTCATTTTCCCGCCTTTTGAAAAGCAGTATCCTCATACATACAGACGCCCAAACAATACTCTTTGATTGCTTCTGACCTTTATGAAAGGGTATCACTCTGTTACTTAGTCTTTGAAACTTGCTTTTTTCCAGTTCTGACCACCTTTAAGAAATTGGTAAAAAGCAAAGTCCTGTGGTCTGATTGACAAGTAATCATACTAGATGGGAAATGTCCCCATCATTGCTGAATAAGAAGGGAAAAATATCTAAAGAATACGGCCTCCTTAGAGATTCTCTCTGCTGTGTGTCAAATTAAGATCTATCTGATTGATGAGTAACATAAAATTACTCTTTTCCAATTGTTTCTCAGGACTAGTGGTTTCAGATGTCAATTGCAGAAATTGAAAGCAGTGAGATATGTGAGAATATACCACAGTCATTCATTTTTGAGTTGCTACAGCAATGAAGAAAGTCTTAAAGGAAGAATGATTGATCATACTGCAGTAGAAAGTGACTCAGGATAAGTATCTTTATATTCTAGATGCTTTCTCCGTAAGATGATTATTTATCAAAATGTTCTGATTCACTAATTAGCTTAAAAAGATAAAACAAGCAACCAGAAATGACCAAAACACTCATGACGAAATTGTCAATAAGCCTGGCCTTATTTATACCTCAAATATCAAACTTTGCACACATTCTCTTATGTATTAATTTTCAATGATAAGATATAGCCAGCTCATTAACTAATGAACAGATAAACTCAACTGTTTCCCAAATTCTCTTTATGGAGTACTTCTGAACTTTAAGCACTCGATACATGAAACTTGGATTTAATAAAAGAATAGGGACAACTCCCAGGATTTCTGTAAGGTCTAGATTGACACTATACTCTCTGGTACTACAACTAGAAGAGTGCATCAAAAAAAAAAAAATTTTTTTTTTTAATATATATGTATTTACTTGCCTGGCCAGGTCTTAGTTGCAGTACATGAGATCTTTAGTTGCAGCATGCAGCACCTCTAGTTGGGGCATGTGGGATCAGGTTCCCTGACCAGGGATCGAACCCAGGGCCCCCTACACTGGGAGCATGGAGTCTTAGCAACGGGACCACCAGGGGAGTCCTCAAGAGCTCATTTGAGAAGACACACTGCTGACACCAGAAGGTGAAGGTCACTTACAATATCCAGCCACTGGTGCACAGCCACGGCCACTTGCGTCCCCAAAGGTTTTGTCAGGACAAGCACGTCACCCGGCACTGCATTATCTGGCCTGAAGAAGAGAACACTGGCAGTTTCTCATCAAATTAACCAAGGAGATAAGCTCACCATCGGTTAAACAAAAGAAAGCAAAGGCTAGTAAAACCACGTGTGTTTGCGGTCACTTACTCATATTTAAGCCAACTACTGCCATGTACTGGCAGCAGAGCTTTACCATTTACTGCTGGGGCGACGGATGAACAAAACGAAGCATTAAATGAAAAGTGGAGAGGCCACGACTTCAACACTCAGGACGATGACTTACTAGTTTCCCAAAAAGGCAAACTGCTTAGACTTCAAAGACATCATCAGGCCCTGATTCAGTCACGCTCTGTACTTTTCAACACAGACCCACCAGGGTTCTGAGGCAACAAGACTTCTGAAACAAACACTGTTCTTTCTTTTTTACAATCACTTATATAGCAGAGACACAGGTGGGCTTTCTCAGGCTGTTCCATTATGGGTCTGTTTTGGTAATTTTACCATCAGTGTGTCAAATTCACAGTTATGAACAGTAAGTTTCCTTGGTACCCAGGATCCCTGGTTGGGCCCTGTTTTAAAGACAGAAGGCAAATACCAAAAAAAAAAGGCACCCCTAAAAACACAAAGACTGCGCCCCCGAACAAAACTCCTGTCTCACTAAGTACCCTCATGACTAGCACTCATGTCTTTCTTGTCCTGGTTCAAGGAACTGTCCACACAGTCGTCTGGTCCCCCGACAGTGGACAACAATCATCCAGGTGGGTTAAAAACCTGCAGGCACACCCTTTCACGCTTCTGGAATTGTGAAACACGTGGACCCGGCACCCGCTCACAAAACCCACTCCACAAATGGAGCTTCTGATTCCTTCAGAGAACAGGGCAAGGTGGTTTTCTTAATAAGATTTTAATAATTTTCTTAATTTTTCTTAATAAGGTTTTCTCAAACATGAAAAGTGACAACTTGTGTTAAGAGAGAAACTTCTCCAAAGACGTGGCAATGGCCTGAAGGCACATGAAAAGATGCTCTTAGCATTAGCCATCAGGAAGATGCAAATCAAAACCCACTGAGGTATCATCTCACACCCACTAAGACAGCTATTATCAAAAACAACAGTAAAGAAGCGGGTGATGCTGCTATAAACATTCATGTGCAAGCTTTCTGTGTGGACATACATTCCAGTTCCCAGGCGCAGATATCTAAGAATTACTGGGTCATGTGGTGACTACTGAACCCGAGGAACAAAACCAGCCGCACCATTTTACATTCCCCACAGCCATGGACACGGTCTGCGGTGTCGCCACATCCTCACCAAGACTTGTTCACTGTCTTTTTGATACCTATGTCCACACAGGAAACTTGCACACGAACGTTCACAGCAGCATCACTCGCAACAGGGGGAAATAGCCCAGAGGCCTGTGGCCTATGAATGGGTGGACACACTGCGGTCTGTCCATACCATGGAGTGTTTGTTATTCAGCCATAAACAGGAATGAAGCACCAACACACGTGCAACACGATGAGCCCTGCAAACATGCTAGGTGAAAGAAGCCGGACATAAAACATCACTTGTTGCACAGTTCCATCTATATGAAATGCCCAAAACATGCAAATCCATGAGACCAGAAGTAGATTTGTGGATTTTAGGGAATGGGGGAGGAGGGAGTTAGTAGTAGCTGCTATGAATACGAGGTTTCTTTTTGAGGAGATGAAAATGTTCTGGAATTGGACAGTGGTGATGGTTATATAACTCTATGAATACTAAAAACCAATACACTGTATACTTTAAAAAACTGAATTTTATGTTATGTGAAATTGTGGGGAGCGAACCAGGCCAGGTGACATGAAACAAAAAAACGACTTACATGATAAACTCGTTGGGCTGGCAGACAGTCGTAGCCACACCTCCTAAAACAATCCAGGGGTTTAGCACTGTTTGGCCGCCCGTTACAGACGTTCCTGCCTCCTCTGCTGCATCTTTAAAACCCTGTATAATTAGGGGCATCACTTTATCCCTTTCCTAGGGTTTAAAAGGAAAATTAAAAGTCACATCATTCAGCTGAAGACCTGGAAAAGAGAGTCTATACACTTACAGCTATGAAAAGATCATAAACCAGAAAAGATCAGAGTTTCCGGAAGGGGAAGGGAGTAACAGAAAGAGCTCACTTTTGTTACAGAGTGAGTAACAGCTCACTCTGTAGCCCTTTTATCACAAGTTGGAAGAGGCTGCAGGTTACAATGTGAATGGAGCTTGGACAACAGAAGTGAATTCTGGAAATGGGCTGGGTGTGCAGGGCTGCCTGCATCTGAATGGGCTCTCTACACGGTCCTCAACCACCCAAGACCAGCTCACGTGCACCCCCACGTCTGCCCCAGATGGCTGTGTCCAAGCAGAGGCCCAAGAGCACCTTGTGGGGGCAGACAAGAGCCCACTGAACGCTCAATTCTTATGCGCAGGGCGAACTATGGCAGGGCGTGGGGATGAAACCAATTACCTGTCAAAAATAATCTAAACAGGAATTCACCTCTGAGTCAAAGAACAGGTCAGGCAGGGAGGCCACAGATGCTCCAGGTGAGCAGTGGGACACCCCGACCCCACCACTGTCTATGTCACCAGCCAGTGACCAAAGGGAAGGGTGACGGCCTCGGTGCCACAGCCTAGGCTGGAAGGCTCCTACTCACCCTGTCCGTCATTTTATTACTGACTCCAAGGAGCATCAGCATGTTGTCGCACTCCGTGACCCCCATGGCGTAGAGGTCACTGAGGACGTTGGCACAGGCTATCCTGCCCTGGAAGAGAAGGGAGACGTGAGCGGGGACCCCAGGGGACTTTCCGGGGCAGGCACAGAGAGCTCAGCTGCCCAGAGGCACCCGGGAGGGGACTTTCCAGGATGTGGGCCTCAGCAGCTGTGCTTCACACACTCGCTGCCTTTCCTCCACCACAGAACCAAGCTCAGACGTTCCTGCCACCACCTCTCCTCCATGCAGCACGCAGCATTTCCATGTTCTTCACCATTCTAAAACATCAGGAGAAAGCTGCCATTTATTTAGGTGCGGAACCCAGAGCAGGGAGATGGTGGAGAGAAGTGGGCATGGTGCAGATGGTTACAGAGGAGCCAGAGTGGAAATGCTGGGGAACAAACATCTTAAAGAAAATGTGGAAACAGTCACTTATCCTGAACAGATTCTTAAAAAGGGCCAACTTTTACTGGTTACAGAGAAGATGGGTTTTATGTACTCGGAGAAATTTTTGGACTCCTTTCCAAAGCTGTATGAGATAAACAGGAAAATCATCTTGGTTAAAAAAAAAAATAGAAGAAATGAACAACACCTAGCCCTGAAACCAGATTGTTTTCTAAGAAAAAGGAAGGCAATTCCTAGTAAACTATATAGTTTTATTGAGGAACTTTGAACTAGTACTCAATAGAAAGGTGGAAAATAAAAAATAATTTCTGGTTATTTTAACAATTATTAATATTAATAATTACTTATAAAAAATAAAAGATTTTCTACTGCCGACGGAGATTGAAAAAAATTTTTAAAGTTGCCTTTCTCTAAACAGCAAAGGAGAAATTGACAAACTTTTCTTTTGACATAAGAGTAATCAAACTGCAAGTTACTATATCACTTCCAGTGGCCATTTCATTGCTGGTTTATTGTTATGTTGTCTTACAACTTCTGGGCAGGTTGGCAGGGAGCTGGATCACCTCCTGTGACTCACTCACGAGGCAACAGGGGCAGTGTGGTTGGCATGCTGGGAGGTGCCAACCACAGGCCAGGCTGCAGAGGTGTGCTGCTCCCTCTGTGCTAGGCTCTCAGGTCCTTCCGCAAGATGCTGGGAGAGGATGCATTCTGGTTCCAGCCACCTGGGCCCCCAGTCAGATAGGACACCAGAGGCATGGCATGCATGGGAGCACTGCTTTAGAGGAGAGACAGCTGGCTGTGTGGGCAGGAGACAGGTTTCTGGGAGCCCATGTGCTTGTCTTGGGACCTGAGTGGTGAACACTCCCTCCTCGCCTCGTTCCCAGTGCCCCTGGCACCAGGAGGGGCCTTTGGCACTTCCTACGGATAAGATGTTCCCAATCTCTTCATTGGCTCCTCCCAGCTGCCAGGGTGCAAGGAAGGATCCAGCTGGGTAGATGGAGGGGCTGCTGGCAGCAACCCACAATGAGCAGGTGGGGGTATCTGAGCAGAGCGTGATCAGCAGGGAGACCCATGGGTTACCCTATGGAATACAGACATGGAGAGAGGCATGACCAGAATCAGGATCAATGGTTAAGTTCACTGTGATGAGATGCTAAGCTCTCTATTTCTGGACAAAAACATGCAGGATCTGTCCTATTACAGAGGATAGTGAAACACAGGAAAGTGGAGTTTACAAATGTCAAAGAAAAACATGGACAAGGAAACAAAAGGAGAAAACTAGAAACACATCATTCCATAGACACACTGAAAAGGTGCTTTGGCAGAAAGACGTGCACAGGTACGAGAGCAGCAGGGGACACCCCACATCCGCTCTGCCTGCCTCACGCACGGTACCAAGTGTGAGCAAGGGAGCAATCAAGTCAGACCCTCAATGGCAGAGTCATGGTGGGAGGAGTAACAACAGTCTGTACAGAACAAAAACAAACACACACACACACGTACAAAACCCAGCCACCACTCCAAACCCAATGAGTAAGCAATTCCAGATGTAAAAGTACGTAGGGTCAAACTCACCATCATGTAAGGGTCATCGACGATGGGATAAATGTAATCTGTGGTTTGAACCAAGGAAAGGCCGCCGTGCCTCAGAGGAATGACACAGGTGTCCATCCCGATGCCTGCAAAGACGGGAGTCACCATCATCCAGAAGTCAACAGGAGAGTGGGGTCATTTTGTACCTTCAGTGTTCTGACAGGAGGGGTTTTGCACAGGACTCTTATGGAACACTGCTCACTGCCAACAAAGCAATGTGCTTCTTATCAAGAAGTATAACCGAAATAAATGCAAAACAAAACCAGCTTAAGATAGCAAACGAGAAGACAATTTGTTAGGTGTGAAGACTCAACTTCAACATGGTACAATTTTGAGACTCTAATGATGCCTTGAAGAGAAATTTTCCTTTCTTTTATTGTTATCATGTGATTGGCACCACAGAGAATTTCCGTAAAGATGAGAACAGCACAGAAGGAACTTCGGTTGTCTTCTCCATAGTTAGCCAAGAGTACATCTTTGGGTATCATTCTGTTTTTCCAACAGAAAATCTGTAAAATATTTTACACATATAAAATGCTATTCCACATTTTAGTAAAAAATGACCCCAAAACGACAAAGCTAGAACAAGTATTCATCGACTCTAATCAAGCACGCACATAAGCACTGTGGTGCCCACGGGGTCTTACACTTGATGGGCTATTTAGAGATTATTCCCTTTCCTGAAATTGGTTTAGAAACATCAAGACTAGTTACTGTAGGTCATATTTCTCAAAAAAAAAAAAAAAAAAAAAAAAATCACTTGTAATGCAAACACTATGTGCTTTCCCAACACATCTCTCAAGGGGACACCCCCCAGCCCTTAGGAAGCATTTCGACTTTGCAACACAATGGGCAAAGGACAAATCAGGAGGAAGTACAAAAGGAGGCAGGTAGATTCACCCAGAATCCCAAATGAAACAAGAATAAATCACACCCAAATCCCACAGAGAGGACTACCTGTGAGCTTTCACAATTGCCCCTGCAGACAGGCTGAGTCCCAGGGGCAGTCTGTCAAGGTCTGATCCATTATTACTAATACAGAAATAAAATCAAGTTTAGTAAAACATCACTCTGTGATGGCAGGCTGATTTTTTTATTACCACCCTAGATGGCAAAGCAGAAACTCTTGGTGGAAGATCCAGTTAGGGAATAGAAGGTTTTCTTTCAGAATGGCAAGCCTCACAAATTTGTGACCATGGAACACTCATTACCAGCGATCAGGAAGTGTGCAACAGTTCATCTCATTCGATGCATGTGCACAAAAATGCCCACTAATGATACTCTGCAGCACTCAAGTGGAAACAAGGCAAGAACCACAATTAAACTCACATGATTCTCCTGAAACTGATCATTCCAACAACTGGGTATTCCAAATACATTACTATTCACTTTGGAAAAGAGGGAAGGTTCCCTTTTAGGTTTCCATATAAACTACAGGTCTATAGAAAGAGACACTAAAAAAGAGTTGCTGAAAGTTAGCTTTAAGTATTTCCCAACATGGGAATCTTAAACTTGAATTCAATCTTGATTTGTAGAGCAGTTAATTTCTCTCTCTCTCTATCCAGCATCAGAGAGTGTGACCGTGACTCCTGAGCACACTCCTGGGGCTGACAAGAAGCTCCCATCACCCACATATCCTCTCTCCACGAGGACACCACTGCATGCTTAGGAGGGTCTAGCGCTGTCCACATGGGAACTGCCAGCCACACATGGTAAGATATGGCAATTTCAGAGTGACACGCGCTGCCAAGTGTAAAACACACACTCAGTTTTAAACACTTGGACCTGAGAAAAACCTCAGCTAGCATCTCGTTAGCAGTGTTTTACATTAATTATGCATCCAAATGACATTTTTACATATAAAGTTAAAACATAGTAGAATTAAATTCACCTGAACTGGACATGGAACAACAGACTGGTTCCAAATAGGAAAAGGAGTTCGTCAAGGCTGTACATTGTCACCCTTCTTATTTAACTTATGTGCAGAGTAGCTCATGAGAAACACTGGGCTGGAAGAAGCACAAGCTGGAATCAAGATTGCCAGGAGAAATATCAATAACCTCAGATATGCAGATGACACCACCCTTATGGCAGAAAGTGAAGAGGAACTCAAAAGCCTCTTGATGAAAGCGAAAGTGGAGAGTGAAAAAGTTGGCTTAAAGCTCAACATTCAGAAAACTGAGATCACAGCATCTGGTTCCATCACTTCATGGGAAATAGATGGGGAAACAGTGGAAACAGTGTCAGACTTTATTTTGGGGGGTTCCAAAATCACTGCAGATGGTGACTGCAGCCATGAAATTAAAAGACGCTTACTGCTCGGAAGGAGTTATGACCAACCTAGATAGTATATTGAAAAGCAGAGATATTACTTTACCAACAAAGGTCCATCTAGTCAAGGCTATAGTTTTTCCAGTGGTCATGTATGGATGTGAGAGTTGGACTATGAAGAAAGCTGAGCGTCGAAGAACTGATGCTTTTGAACTGTGGTGTTGGAGAAGACTCTTGAAAGTCCCTTGGACTGCAAGGAGATCCAACCAGTCCATCCTGAAGGAGATCAGTCCTAGGTATTCATTGGAGGGACTGATGCTGAAGCTGAAACTCCAATACTTTGGCCACCTGATTCAAAGAGCTGACTCAATGGAAAAGACCCTGATGCTGGGAGGGATTGGGGGTAGGAGGAGAAGGGGACGACAGAGGATGAGATGGCTGAATGGCATCACCAACTCGATGGACATGAGCTTGAGTGAACTCCGGGAGTTGGTGATGGGCAGGGAGGCCTGGAGTGCTGTGATTCATGGGGTCGCAAAGAATCGGACATGCCTGAGCGACTGAACTGAACTATTTTTTAAAACTATTTATTTACTTATATGACTGTGCTGGGTGGTCTTAACTTTAGCATCAGGATCTTCTGTCGCAGAATGTGAATGCTTAGTTGTGGCATGTGGGATCTAATTCCTCAATCAGGGATCAAACCCAGGCCACCTGCATTAGGATCAAGAAGTTTTAGCTACTGGACCACCAGGGAAGTCCCTGATTCTTTTTTTGTTTTTTTAATGGAACTACCTGTAGTAGAAAAATCTAAATGACACAGCGGGCTCATCTCATTTTTCTTTGGGACAGCACTAGTCTGTAGTGAGTGGTTTACAAATCCTCTATCAAATTTCAAGAATAGAAGACAGAGAGGGTGAGCCTAGGTTAGGCCATGGGATTTGAAAACGAGTGTATCAAGTATGAGAGAGGACAGAGGCACAGCGTAGGTGGAAATA
>NW_011495023.1:10465576-10469925 GCF_000754665.1 Bison bison bison
TGCTGCTGCTGCTAAGTCACTTCAGTCGTGTCCGACTCTGTGTGACCCCATAGACGGCAGCCCACCAGGCTCCCCCATCCCCGAGATTCTCCAGGCAAGAATACTGGAGTGGGTTGCCATTTCCTTCTCCAATGCATGAAAGTGAAAAGTGAAAGTGAAGTCGCTCAGTCGTGTCCGACTCTTAGCGACCCCATGGACTGTAGCCTGCCAGGCTCCTCTGTCCATGGGATTTTCCAGGCAAGAGTACTGGAGTGGGGTGCCATTGCCTTCTCCCGGAGCAGGGATCAAACCTGGGCAGAGTCTTAGCCATTGGACCACCATGGAAGTGCCACATGTACCAACTTCCAAGACATACTTATCATAACAGTTTGTCAGATACAATAAACACGTATCTTTAACAACTGTTATGGCTTATCCTTAGAATGCCGAAAATACGACACTTTTAGAAAAAATTTAAAAACACATCAACAGACTTATGTGTATACATACATACCTTATACATAAAAACATGTATGTATTATGTATGTGGGTGCAGATATGGTACACATACATACACAGATAATTTCTGGTACTCAGAACAGTTGCAAACTACAGGTATTATTAGCCCATATTACAGATGGGGAAACTGAGGCTCAGGAGGGTTAACAAGAGTGTACAGAGTAACACTTATTATCTCTTTCTCCTGGCCGGTTCCCTTGCTGTCATTGCTGAGTTACAGCTGATGCAGCTTCTTTCCCCACAAACATGTCTGGACTGCAAAATCAGATGACAAGCAGTATGGTGAGCAGAGGAATGGAAAAATGTGGATTTCAAGTTCTGACCCCCACCAAATGACAGGAAACAGGCTACCCAGCTTTCCTGAGCACCACAGGGCTGCTGGAAGGACCAACTGCCTGAGTGCTCAATAAGTCAACGAGGGCAGTTACAGAAGGGAATTACTGCTTTATCCATAAAGTTGCTGCTGTTGTTTTTAATTTAATTATTTATTTGGTTGTGTTGGGTCTTAACTGCGGCACTCAGAATCTTCACTGCATCACGCAGGATCTTTTGCTGCAGTGCACAGACTCTCTAGCTGCGGTGCATGGGCTCCAGAGCTCATGGGCTTCAGTACCTGCGGCACACGGGCTCGAGAGTGCACCAGCTCAGTAACTGTAGGCTGCAGGCTTAGTTGATCCGAGGCATGTGGAATCTTAGTTCACCCACCAGGGACCGAACCTTTGTCTCCTGCATTGCAAGGGGGATTCTTAACCACTGGACCATCAGAGAAGTCCCATCCATGAGGTTTTTACTGCATTTGTTGGTGCCCAAAGTTATCTAACGATTTTCTCAGTATATTCTCATTCCTTGACAAGTAAGCTGACATCCACTCCACCTCATTCACATGTTATTTTTCCACACTGAGACTTTAGATAGATGAAGACGGTTTTCTTTTTCTATAATTTATTTGGCTACACCGGGTCTTAGTTGTGGCATATGGGATCTAGTTCCCTGACCAGGGACTGAACACGGACTCCTTGCATTGGAAGCTCAAAGTCTTAGCCAAGGATCCCCAGGGAATTCCCAAGGGAAGTTTTCTAATTGAGCTCCTAGGAGCCCTTACAGGCCCTGAGAGTGCAGGAAGTGAGTTTTCCTCTCTCCCACCCAAAGCAACTCTGCTTTATACAATCAGGAAAGAAAGGAGTACCCTGGGTTCAAAACCAATGTTATGAGATAGAGTGTGATCATATATAGGCAAAAAGAAAGGCAATTAAAACCTTATGCAGGAAATCTAACCAAGTCACACACTGTAATTACAAAACATCCACAAGCTCCTAAAATATACAACTAACACTCAAAAGGCAAAGTGATCACAAGTCTTGCATCACATACTGAACAAAGCACACACAGAAGCTAACAGACATCCCTGCAGCTGAGACTTTCTTTCTGAGCTCAATGTTTGGGGAAGGGTAAATCACTAAGTACATCCGGAACTGGATCAAGGAAACACAGCTCTCAAGTCCAGATGTCAAGCTGGGGTCAAGTACAGACCCAGTCCAGTGCTCCCGCCTTCTATGTCTGGAGCACTTTTCTTCTCCTTCCTCCCATGGGAACTTTTCTAGTGATGCCTATTGCAGAGGAGCCCTGAGTTCCTCCCAACCCAGTCACTGTTCTCCCAGTCCTGTACAAGGATGCAGAACCACTATCTTTTCTAATCTGATTGAATAAAAAATACCTTTACTGTTAACAGTTGTCTCATATACTTTAAAGTTTAAAAATGGTTAGAGCACATTTCTTGATGCTTTTCACGTAGTTCCTCCAAATAAGTTATAAGGTAAGTTACCAATGCTTTGCTCTGAATCCTTCTTGCAGAATTTTTTTTTTTTTTTAAAGGCAACATGGGAAAAGAGAACTCCGGTTTTTGACTCACTAACAATGCATCCAAGATGCTCTACTCGGGAAATATGAAAGAAAACAGTGGTTCACATACCAAGTCTTGGCATAACTGCTCCAAGAAACTGCTCATCTTCTTGGAAGTGGTTCTCCTGTAAGGACTCCAGCAATTTCTGCAGGACATCTTGGGGCACTTTGCAGCCAGTGCCCTTCAGTTCAGTGAATCTGGTTAACCGGAAACTCTTGTCCAATTCATAACTTTCCGGGTTAAAGGACTCCCGTGCAGACATGGTTCTTGGGCCCACACACCTCACGGCCGGGCTCCTCCCCTCCTTCTCCTACGCAGCTGGTTTCTTTATAGATCCACCTGGGTAGCACCAAAACACAAAGACACCATTGAGTTCTCACCAGTACTTGGCAAGAATCAAGTGAATGTATGACAGTGAAAAGTAAACATGAAATGGGCTGAAATCACCAAGACGATAGGAAAACAGCCATCTGGGACCAGAATGGTTTGACACAGTGATGTACAAGCCAGGTAAGTCTTAAAAAGTGACTGTACCATTAGAGACATGTTCTGCATCTGTGTTGTTATAATTGTGGCTGCGAGGGGCACCAAGAAGACAGAACTATGGGCCAGCTGGCTTACAGGACACAGTGCCATCTTGAGCAAAAAGTCCCAAACGTTCTTCTAGCTGATGGCATTACAGGAAAACGAGTCACTTCACCTATCAACCAGGAAGTACTATGGTTTAGAAATGAGATGCCCTGGCTAACGTGACTTTTCAGGAAGACCTTTTGCTATCTAAAAGAAAAATAAAATACCTAACAGGCATTTTTGGTGAAATGGAAGTTGATGGATATGGATTTGATGAAATTCTTTATGATGCTAAATTCGATTTTAGAAAAATAGATTTTGATTCCAAGTCAGAAGTACATAAAATGATCCAAAACTATAGGAAGCCTGTCTAAAGAACACAATTTGAAACCTGGAATGGCTGTTTTAACACAGCAAGGTTCATTTTCTACAACAGAGCAGTGGAAAGTTAGTTCTCTGATGTTTTAATTCAGTGCTATTTCCTAGAAAGCAAATGCTGCCCAACTAACTAGTAAACACACATCATTGACAAAGTATACTACTACTCCTTACTGTTTCATTGCAGATCTATAGTGATAAACTGTACTAAATCACTAGCATTTATAGTTTGGGTTACCACTGGAAGTTTCTGGAACAAATCTTTCTAAGTTTGAAGCCTTGGGGCTAAATGAAAACCTTTCCTGCGCTCCCGGGGTTTATAAACTTCCAGACTGATGCTTTATTGGGCACAGAATAACAGACACCCCAAGTTTTAAGGTCAGTTTCCCCTATAAAATTCATGTTTAAGAACATAATTCCCATTTATAGAGTTTTCGATCCCTTGGGAAGCACATCACTCATTTAAAATAAATCTCACAAAGCCTGAGTTCAGGCAGTCATCCAAACTGTCTTTACAAAACCATGTTTGGGGTGAGCAATGATTTTGGTTTGAAACCTACAACTGTAAAGCAGTGAACCTTCCGACAGTCCAAGAAAACACCTGTGCAAAAGGAGGGCGCGAGGCTAATCAAGTTACAGACATGGGAATTCTGAAGCCATTTTACAGCTGGGAAAGTCCAACAGCACTTTGACTTGGAAGGGTTTGCAACAAAAACAACAGTCCTTTCCTCACCAAATGCCTCGCACTTAACACCGCCTCACTCCTACCAGGGTCAGAAAAAAATCCAACTCACGAGGCATCCAGTTATTTTCCTACCTCCAATCCCTATCCAAAAATAAAGGCGGGGAGGGGAATCTGGAACTCAGGAGACTAGCTTCCTTTTAAATCTTCCAAGATTTTTAACGGCAAAAAGTTTAAAACACCTTAAGCCCAGAAGGCACTCAGGAGTTTCAAATTTCCAAATAGAATGAGGGACGTAGATCACACAAATCTCAATCCAAA
>NW_011495023.1:10471333-10481821 GCF_000754665.1 Bison bison bison
GGGGGCGATGTGCAGGCCCGAGCGCGGCAATGATTGGTCTCGGGGGAGGGGTGGGGGGTTGCAAGCCCGAGGAGCGGTGGCATCCGTTGCACGATGCAAAAAGGATTGATTTCAAAAGTTGCGAGTTGCATTGGCAGCAGCCTTTGGCGCCCGGGCCACCTCCTTTTCCTTGACCCGCTGGAAGGGCCGGGAATGTTTCCCAAAACCTGGCGGGGTTCAACCGTGCTGCGTTCTGCGGGACGCTGTACCTGCTCCCCGAGCGCTGCCGTCGTTCCTACCAGCAGACAATGAGCACGGAGACAATTTGAAAGTCGGGTGAGAGCAGAGGGAATGCCCCCTCTGCCGCGACGAAAGACTTAGAAACACAGACGGCGCGTTTGATTAATAACGACTCTCCCTTCTATTGTTCAGCCTGGCTTGGGAGATCACACGAGCCTTGGTGAACACGCACACGTCCTGCGAAGTTTCTTGAACGTTTCATGCGTTTGGTAGGAAGTCAGAGATTAAGGTTCCTCAGTTACATTGTTTGCTCTCCACAGGTCCAAGTCAACATGGCAGCCTAGTACCGCATGTGTTTGAATGAACACCCAAGGGAGAGATTCAGCTTCTGAGATTACTTTTTTCAGATTTTCAACTTTCTAATACGTTGCTGAAGCCAATAAAGTAAAATGCTTTCCTACGACGCCTTTTCGTGCTTCCCTTGAAACCGAGAAGTTGGAAACTGACCAATCTTTTCTAGAGTGGTTCAGCATTTTCCAAATATATTTCGGAGCAGGAGTGTTTTTTGTTTTTTTAACCAGTTTTTTTAACTGCTGTAGGTTCTGTTGTCAGGTTTGTAGGCTACGCAGATGCCTATTTCATTCTTAAAATTTCTGCTTGGCAGTTCCCCAGGGTTTTGATCTGGGTGCAGTCTAGGAGACTGGGCTGTTGCAGGCTCCTCGCGGTCTTTTCTCCGTAGCATTTCGGGAAGTTAGGAAAGAACACAGTAGCCTAGATTCTTTAATGTGATGTGTTGGAGTTTTGTCAGAGTGTCATAACCTACTGGTTGACAAACCTAGATTTGCCTCTGAATCGCCTGGGGTAACCCACGTGCAGGCACTCCCCAGGCAGCACTCCAGATGTCCAGAATCTGGAAAGGGGGATGAATGTCGCTTAATTCCTCTTATCTCCGCCCTTTTAAAATCGATTTTGTGAGTTGTCCGAGGCATTTTGGTATTGTGTGTTTACTTTTTAGCAAAAAAAAAGTAACAACTGAAAAAAAAAGATCTTGGGAGATTAAGGGTAAGGTGGCTTACTCAAGAGAGGTGAGTAGGACCCTCTCTGAAGATTCATGTCTCATGCTGAGTTTGGTGTTTCTGCCGTAGTCAGCAGAGTTTGGCAGATTTGATTTTTACAAGCTTAGCTTGTAAAAGAAGGCTGTACCACATTTGCGAGGACATCCTCTCTCTGCCAGAAGGGAAGACAGGGCCACATCTACAGTGAAGAGGGAATTATGCAAGTCAGTCGTAGAGTCCAGGGCACCTGACCCAAAGCTGCAGGAATTCGGACCTAGGAAAGAATTTCAGATGATTTAGTGTGTTATCAGAAGAAGTGTAAGATGACCCCCAGATTTCTGGTTTGAGGGGAACAGGGTAAATAGTGAGGCTACTAGTTGAAACAGAAACTATTAGCATGCAAACAAGTTTGAGGTGAGTTCAGGTTTGGAAATGTTAAATTATAGGTGCTCAACTGATATTCTAGGCAGAAGGCAATTGGTAAAATGAGGTCTGCCGCTTGGGGTGGGGGTGGACTCTGAGTTTGAGATGCAAATGTGGGGACCATCAGCATGTAAATGGGGTTTGAAGCCCGGGAAAGGGTTGAGATTAACCAGGAATGAGAGGAGAGGGGGAATAAAAATGAAAGAGACCTTGGACAGAGCCCGGCAGAGCTTCAGACCTGAATGCCTGGTCGAGGCTGAGGCTGATCCCTGCTTTGTGTGGGAGGCAAGCGTTCTCAGAAACCGCTCCTTCCTCCCCAGCCCCTGGGGTTGGAGCCCTTCGGCAGCTCCAGCACACCTTGAGTCAAATTCTGCCAAGCAGAGTTTGTGGACTCTTAATATAAGCCACGATGCCTTGATGTCTCGGGGTCAGATAATCCACCAGATCTCTCATCCCTCCCTTCCTTTGCCCTAAACACAAGCCTCTCTCTGTGCTTCCCCCCCATCAGCTTTCTATGAGTCTTCCCCAGCGGGTTCATCAGAGTCACATCCTGTTGAGAACCATCCCCCTGTGGTCGCAGGTCCTACCAGCTCCTACTGAACAGATGGTTCTCCTGGGTCATGTTACCTGCTGGAGGCTTGTTACAACTACGGATTTACCAGCCCCACCCCAAAGATGATATCTATCAGGTGTAATGGGTGGAATTGTGACAAAGATTCTTTGCTTGGCCGAACCTGTAGTGGGTCTCCTGAACTTCCTCCTAGACCCATCCATGCACTTCCTTGTAAAATCCAGTCCTAGCAAATCTGACGGAGAAGGCAATGGCACCCCACTCCAGTACTCTTGCCTGGAGAATCCCATGGATGGAGGAGCCTGGTAGGCTGCAGTCCACGGGGTCGCTAAGAGTTGGACACGACTGAGCGACTTCACTTTCACTTTTCACTTTCATGCATTGGAGAGGGGAATGGCAACCCACTCCAGTATTCTTGCCTGGAGAATTCCAGGGACGGGGGAGCCTGTTGGGCTGCCGTCTATGGGGTCACATAGAGTCGGACACGACTGAAGCGACTTAGCAGCAGCAGCAAATCTGATCACCCTCAATGTCTGAACAGGGTCCTTGTCCTCCACCATCACCCAGGCGCTTGATCACCCTCGCCTGCCTTCAGCAAGTGCTTCTAGAGCCGTGCTGTCCAATAAATACTATAACTACTCTTCATAGTCCCTTTTGAGAGCTTGGAATGTCCCACATGTAATGTGCTCTCTGTGGAAAATGCACTGGATTTTGAAGACTTAAACAAAACAAACAAAAAATGTAAAATAGCTCAATGATTTTTATACTGATTCATCTTGAAATAGAATATTCTTTTGAAGCCAAATGGAGTCCAGAAATAAACCCACACATAAATGGACAACTGATTTTTCTTTCAATTGATTTATTTTGACTGTGTCAGATCTTAGTTGAGGCACTATCTGGTTGTGATGCTCAGGCTTAGTTGCCCCATCTGCTGCGATGTGGCATTCCAGTTCCCTGACCAGAGCTCAAACCCAAGTCCCCTCCTTTGGAAGGCGTACTTTCAACTACTGGACCACCAGGGAAGTCCGTGAAATAGGATATTAGGGATATGGATATGTTTGGTTATATAAAATATATTATTCATTTCCTTTTTTTTCTTTTAACGTGGTCATCTGACCATTTAAAGTGACACAGATGGCTCACAGCCTGTTTCTCCTGGACCGCTCAGCTCTGGATAATGCCCCAGTCCAGAGCCCCAGACACAGGCGTTTCCGTACTTACACGAGTGTTCCACAAACACTTTGACCATGTTCCAGACCAAAGCAATTATTTCTCTTCCAACCCTGCCCACTCCTCCCCGCCCCACCAACTCCCCCTCTATTTGCCATCTTGGCGGACAGACGATTATCTGCTGAACTGCACATGCCAGAACCCTGGCATTCTGCATGTGCTGTTATCCATCAGCTCTACCACCTTCATATTGTTCATATCCAAACCCTCCGCTCCCCTCCCACAGTCCCTGTCTCTCTGTTTATTTCTCGTCTCTCCCCTCAACTGTTGTAGAAGTCTCACGTATGGCATTTTCACTGATTTCCATTCAGTTCAAAGCGATTAATGCCGTGGGAATGGTATTGATCCAAGGCAAACCTGATCGTGTTCTTTCCCTGCTCCCAACCTTTAGGTGGTTTCCGTGCCTCTGGCTCTGTTTCTCAGAGTATGGCATTCATTCATGGGTGTGTGTGGATGATTTTAAGGATACGGGGAGGAACATCTTATATACACATCTTGACATACACTGGAAAGATATAACAGATAAAACCTGTGATTTATGAGGATTATTCTTTAGGATAAAAAGTGTGTCAGGGAAAGTTTTTCTGATTTGTTTATTTTGGCTGCGCTGGGTCTTCGTTGCTGCACATGGAATTTAGTTGTGGGGAGCGGGGGCTCCTCTATAGTTGTGGCACAGGCTTCTCATTGGGGTGGCTTCTCTTGTTGCGGAGCATGGGCTCTAAGGTGAGTGGGCTCCAGTGGTTGCAACCTGTGGATGCTAGAACCTGGGCTCAGTAGTTGTGGCACACGGGCTTAGTTGCCTTGCAGCATGTGGAATCTTCCCAGGCCAGGGCTCTAACCTGTGTCCCCTGAACTGGCAGGTGGATTCCTAACCATTGGGCAACCAGGGAAGTCCCTAAAGTTTTAAAGAAACTATAGCACAGTCTAAAGTAATGGGATTGGTCAAGTAAATGCATTCCCGATAAATTTCAGACTCAATATGGTTTAAAAAAAAAAATCTTCACAACCCAGCTTCTAATGTCCTCTCTAATATAATGTCCAGAAGGTATCCCCTTTCTATTCTTCAGCCATACAACCATGCCACGTACTTGCAGGGCTCCAGGCTGTTTTTCTTTCTCCACATAGCATCTCATCAGGTGCTAGTTCTTTGTTATACCACCACATCCCCCTCTTCTGGCAAATAAGAACTAAACCTGTAGGACTCTTCTCTGAGAGTCTTCTCTCTCAAGAGTTCTCTGACAATGCATGGGGGAACCCTACCTATGGTAGGCAGCATATCTTGGTTGGCAAAAGGGATTTTGCAGAGGTGATTAAATTAAAGATTTTTGGTGGAGGGTGGTGGTGAGATTTTCCTGGATTATTTGGATGGACCAATGTAACACCGGGATCCTGTCAACTTAAAAAATATTCACAACCTAAAAGTTTGGAGTTATGTTTTCTTGGGTAGGAATATTTAGGACTTCAAGCCCTGGAGGCAGCAACTCAAATAACCCTGAGGTAACTGCTCCAAGAGGTGAGGGGGTGGGGGCCAGCCAGGTTATATAGAAGCTTTGCAACAAAGGGCAAGTAGTCTGAATGTCAAAAGATTATTGTTAATTAAAGGAAAACCAGACATCCCATGTTAAGGAATTTAGTGCTTTTCTATGTATGGGAAGATACAAGAGTGTGGACTTAATCATTCCTTCCGCATGCACCTCAGCTGTCTGGGGCCAGTATCCTGTTTTTTCACATCCTGAGTTTCCTCAGGGCTCACCGTAGGGAGTGGCTGCAGACTGATGGCTAAACTAAACGGCAGGTGTTCTTTCTTTCCAGAGTTTCTTCAGAGCTCGCCAGCTCACACCGGAGGGCTGCAGCTGCCGATGACTGAGACATCCTTTGTTTATTGATATGAAAGGACATGTTCCATTTCTCAGCACTGTTATCATCCCTATGTTATACTTGAGGAAACTGAGACACAGAGAAGGTAAGCAACTTGTCCAAAGTTACAATGGCGAAAAGTAGAGGACTTGGATTAGAACCTGGGGGTCTGTCTCCCAAGTCCACACTCAAAGAGGCAGGCATTCACTGAGTGGCTGAGAAACAGAGCCCACTTCTATGCTCCCCCTGAAATAGCAGGATGGGTTTACTCTCCTGCAGCTGCCCCCTCCCCCAAGTTGGGCATTATACATCTGAGTTATCTACACACACAAAGAGGCCTGACTGAAAGGCTGGCAGTTGGCCGGACCATGGTTGAAGCCACAGAGGGGCCTGACATATTATCCCTTATCCTCCACTCTTGACAGGAGCTATGTACACTCAGGTTTTTTAGGAAGGACTCTTCATTCTCCCCTCTTCTTCCCTCTCAATCCAGGTCAGGACTTAAGATTCCCAGGGGTCCCCAACCTCCGGGATCTAATGCCTGATGATCTGAGGTGCAGTTGATGTAATAATAATAGAAATAGAGTCCACAATAAATGTAATGCATTTGGGTCATCCTGAAACCATCCCCCTTCACCCACCCACAATCCGTGGAAAAACTGTCATTAACAAAACCATTCCTTGGTGCCAAAAATGTTGGGGACTGCTGCACTCAACTGTCATTTGCTTCTCCAGCAGATGACAGGAGATTTCTTTCCAGGCCCTTCACTGCCTGCAGACCTGTCTTTGCAGCCCTAGACTTCTCTGCGAGCAGGGCTTAGGGCCCGAGGGCAAGTATGACAGTCCTACTGAAGGCAGGCTGCTATGGGGGGTTGAGGAGGGCAGAAATTCAAATCCAGAGGCAAGAGTACCAGAGGTAATAGGTTCAGAGCCTAGAAAGGATAGATAGAGTCTTGGCAGCCCAAGTGGGAAAGCAATTTAGGAGTCTGTGCCTGGAACCACTCATTGTTGGCCCCTCTACACCCAGCATCCTAGGGGGGTGGATTCTAGAAAGGAGCATGATTCCTAAGGCAGATTTTAGGCTGCATCCTGATATTTTGGGGCCCCTCCCTACTTCCCCTGGGGCTTCCCTGGTGGCTCAGTGGTAAGGAATCCACCTGTCAATGCAGGAGACTCGGGTTCAGTCCCTGGATTGTGAAGATACACTGGAGAAGGAAAGGCCAACCCATTCCAGTATTCTTGCCTGGGAAATTCCATAGACAGAAGGAGCCTGGTGGGCTAGAGTCTACAGGGTTACGAAGAGTCAGACACAACTTAGCGACTAAACAACAACAACTCTGCTCCCCTTAGGCCCCTCTCTAAGCTTACTCCTGTCGTCCTGTACAGATATGAGAGCTGGACCATATAGAAGCCTGAGTGCTAAAGAATTGATGCTTTCGAATTGTGATGCTGAGAAGACTCTTGAGAGTCCCTTGGACAGCAAGGAGATCACACTAGTCAATCCTAAAGGAAATCAATCCTAACTATTTACTGGAAGGACTGATGCTAAAGCTGAAGTTCCAATACTTTGGCCACCTGATGTGAAGAACAAACTCATCAGAAAAGACTCTGATGCTGGGAAAGATTGAGTGCAGGAGAAGGGGGCAGAGAGGATAAGATGGTTAGATTGCATCACTGACTCAATGGACATGAATTTGAACAAGCTCCAGGAGATAGTGAAGGACAGGGAAGCCTGGCATGCTACAGTCCACAGAGTAGAAAAGTGTTGGGCACGACTTAGCAACTGAACTGTTGCTGCTGCTGCTGCTGCTCAGTGGCTTCAGTCGTGTCCGACTCTGTGCGACCCCATAGATGGCAGCCCATCAGGCTCCCCTGTCCCTGGGATTCTCCAGGCAAGAGCACTGGAGTGGGTTACCATTTCCTTCTCCAAAGTAGCAACTGAACAACAACTTGAGACTACACAGCAAGGCCCCAGATTCCTGTCTGTGTAAGAGAAACTGGCTCTTTTTTTATACTGTGAACGTTTCCAGTGATCCAAATCCCCTCAAAACAGGGAAACAGCTTAAAGGCCAATCTTTTTTATCTTGCATGACATAAACATACTTTCTTCTTATTTTTAAATATCATTTCTCTCATTTCACCATTCTTGCCTAAAAAGTCAGGTCAACAATAAGCCTTACTTTTGAGCAGCTGCTGCTTTGCCGCACTGTGCTCAGTATTAGAACACTGTGAACAGGTCAAGATCCCAATCAGTGACAGAGAAATGCTGTAATGCCAAGTGTGAAGTCAAGGTCTCAGGGATTTTTTTTTTTGAGGAGCAAGGATCTATGAACCTTCTGAAATGATGTGGAAAATTCTATCTACTTGTGCATTTCTGGAAAGAGAGTTCCTAGCTTCTGTCAGCTTCCCAACTAGGATAATAGCTTTTATCATATTCCCAAACTGGGTAATATGGTGACAAGTGCTGTGGGAGAACAGAATTTGAAGGAAAAAGTGGAACTATAGGGAGTGCATTATTAGTCCATTAATTTATTAATGCTACTGTCCTTACAAATAATCATCAATTATTTTCTTCAGGGGTCTTTTACAATCTTCAGTAAGAGATTTTATGGTAGTTTTTTGGGTAAGAAAAAAAATCACACGACATTTGAGTCATGGTGTTTGACTTCAGAAGGAGTGACTTTTTTTTTAACTTTTATTGGAGTACAGTTGCTTTACAATGTTGTGTTAGTGTCTGCTGTACAGCAAAGTGAATCAATGGTGTGTTTATATAGACCTGCTCTTTTTTGATTTGCTTCCCACTTAGGGCACTGAATTGGTTATTTCTAAAGGAAAGGAGCTCCTTGGAGTGGGCCATAGTTAGCAAGTCCCCTGAAAGCTCAATGGAGGGTCTCCCCTCCCCTAATCAAGCCTGGGGCTCGCCCCGAGACCTGCTTTCTGCAGTATCCCCGTGCATGGCTCTGAGTGGTGGGTCCAGCAGGGTACCCTCCACTGAACTACAACTAACACCATCTTGCTTTCTGAAATTCTGGCTTTGCACTTCCCCAAATGTACCCACATTCCCCCAAATCCCACTGTGCTGTGGAGTTATCCCTGGCGAATCCCCCTTTTCCTCAGCACAAAAGTGATTAATCTGGTGCTATATAAAATGAAGATTTTATCGTTTGCACCCAGAGAGTAGCAAAAGTTACAAAGTTAATTAGGTTTTCCCTTTGTCTCTTGATACAGGGGCGATAACTAGGGGTGACGGGGGAGAAAGCCAGTTTATTTTCTTCAGTTACGTTTTCACATCTCTGTCTTCCTGCCTTCACTCATTAAAATGAGTGAGGTTTTGCACACAATTTCCAAAAATGCATAGACTACTCCCCACCTCCCTCAAATCCTGAGACCCAGAGAGCCAGCCCCTCCAGATTCATTGTGCAGCTCCTCCCTCGACCCTTCCATTCCCACTTCTATTGAAGAAAACTGCTCTTGCCTTTTAGCCAGAGATCCTAACCCAGCCATTTCTAGCTTCCTGTCCTTCAGGGGTTGATTCTGCAACATAATAAACAAAAGGTGAATTTCTTCCCATTTTTTCTGAATTATATATAATTGGTTCTCCGCCCCGCCCCCTCAGCTAAGATCGTCTTTGAGGGATCATATTGTAATGAACAATTAGTGTTAGATGCCTGATCCCCCCTAGTATTTGGTGGGGGAGGAGGGAACGGAGAGGTGAGGAGGGGAAGAAGCAGAGAAGACAGGTAGAGAGGATGTGTCTGTGAGAACACAAGTTTCAGGCTTACTGTCTATTTCCTGCTGTCAGATCTGTTTAAATAAAAATTGGCTCCATGGTGGTCCAGTCAGAACTGTTTAAATAAAAATTGGCTCCATGGTGGTCCAGTGGCTAAGACTCCGTGCTCTCAATGCAGGGGGCTTGGGTTCAATCCCTGGTCAGGAAACTAGGTCCCACATGACTCAATTAAGAGTTTGCATACCACAACTAAGACCCGTGCGGCCAAATAAAAAAAAAATTGGCTCCAGAACCAAGCCCTCTGTGAACTGAAGTTCATTGTTCCACCAGCAAAGGAGCAGCTATTTATTCACATTCTCTGTTCTCCACATTTAATTCATGGCCAGCTTTGCCCTTCGCCCCCGAATACACCATCTTCCTTAATTATCTCCTCTGGTCAGAGGCCACTTGGGAAAAGCATTACTGATTGAGTTCTTCCTACCTGAGGGTTCCTGTCCTTGTCCAGCACTTGCTGTGTGCTGCAGCCCAGGCCCAGGCTCAGGAGTGGCCCTGGACTCAGGACCTCTACACGCAAAACTAGACAGACAGGATACAAGGGAGGAATAATAAATAAATAATGCCAGAGACAAAAATCGGTTTTAGTTTGTCTCTCGGGGTACCTCACTGTGGAATGCAGGGGCCGTGTCTGACTTGGGGTGAAGTTCAGGTTTGGCTCTCCTTGGCTTGACCTGCTCTGAGTAGAGCCAGTTCTCTGGCTGCGGTGGTACCGTTTCTTTCAAGGAGAGTGAGCAGCATGTTTCCTTTTCCAGGCTTAGCAGGCAGTCCAAGCAACACGTAGGGGGTTGGACTGGATGAACCTTAAGATCTTTTTCCGCCTGGAGGTTCAGTGATTCCTTTAAGGTGAATGAATTGTCAGCACCCCTGACGATTTGTTGTTGGTGGTGATTATTTCCTCTGCTGGGTCTGCATTGTCAGGCGGATTCTTTCCCCCCTCGACACTAGGTATATATGATAAATGCATAAAGACAAGGATGGAAGGAGTCACGCCAAATCCAAGATACGCTGACCTGTGGAAGGGAGAGGAGGAAAGTCTGAGGAGGTGGCTACAGTAGAATTCTACCTGTGGTATTTTATTTGAAGAAAGATCTAGGGGATTCCCTGGCGGTCCAGTGGTTAGAATTGCCAGTTTTCACTGCTGTGTGGAGAGTTCAATGCCCGATGGGGGAACTAAGATCCTGCAAGTCACATGGTGCAGCCAAATTAAAAGAAAAGAAAAAAAAAAACTAAGAAAGCTCAATAAATGTTCAAACAAAACAGATGTTACACTCATCTCAATATTCTTCCATCTGGTTAGGGGAGGAAGGAGAGGGTGAGATGAATGGAGAAAGTAGCATGGAAGC
>NW_011495023.1:10481921-10488003 GCF_000754665.1 Bison bison bison
TGGAAGCTTACATTGCCATATGTAAAATAGAGAGCCAATGGGAATTTGCTGTATGTCTCGGGGAACTCAAACAGGAGCTCTGTGACAACCTAGAGGGGTGGGACGGGAAGGGAGGTGGGAGGGAGGTTCAAGAGGGAGGGGACATATGTGTACCTCTGGCTGATTATGCTGATATTTGGCAGAAAACAGCAAAATTCTGTAAAGCAATTATCCTTCAATCAAAAAATAAATAAATTTTAAAAATTCTTCCATCTGAAGACCAAGGCAGTCTCTTTCTGTGATTGGGGTATATGGGTCATGTGCTCTCTGGCCTTGCGTTTGTTTAGGGCCAGGTCTCACCATGTATTTCAGGAGGTCCTCTTATGTCTCAGGCATGTTCCTAGGTGATAGGAACTCTGTGATGAACAGGACAGATGTGGCTCCCACTCTCAGATAGCATTTTCCTCCCAGGGATGCTCTTGCATGACGGTTTTCACTGGGCCAGCAGCATCAGCCTCACCTCAGAACGTACTAGAAATGAAGATTTGGGGTCCCTACCCAGACCTGTAAACTCAGGATGCTATGGGATTGGGGCCCCGTAGGGGGCACTTTCACAAGCCCTCCTGGTGATTCTGGTGCACCCTCAAATTTGGGACCCGCTGCTCTTGCATGAAAAAGAGAATGCTCTCCTTTTTATACCCAATTTGGGAGGGGGGAGAGGTGTCCCTCCAAAAGTTGCCTGTGTCCCAAAGTGTTCTAGAGATGAAGAGAACGCTGTCAACTCCCGCATGCAGCCCTTTCCTCGCACGTGCATACGCCACCCCAGTTCTTCTGGCGCCCACTGCTCTGGGGCGCCGGGAACCCCTGCCCCACCCCTCCCTCAGGCTTGGCCTCGGGACTGTGCCAGGTTCGTCAAATCAGACTCTTTCCAAGTCAGACTCGTCCTCCGTGGAGCCTCCCCGCAAGCTGCTCGCACCAGGTCCTATGTCTGTGTATGTCCAAGCTCCTGGGGCAGACTGAGTTCAAGTCATTTTCCCAGAAGTACTACAACTCCCATGGGAAAGTGGGGTGCAGTTGTATACCTGGGTACAGGAGGCGCTGTGGTCCACCAGCCTCCTGACACTCTACCCCAGCTTCCACCTGGTCAAGATATCCTCCTTAATTTGGCACTTAAGACCCTCAGTGAAAGATGACTGTGGAAAAAAAGCACTTGTCCTTGCTCATAGAAGATAGTCACACTTTCTGTCTCAGAGGCTTGTATTTTATTTTATTTATATTTCTTCTGTCTAAAGTAGTTTCTGTATATGACAACTCCACGTTCCCACCTCAGCCCCATCCATGCTTATCAGTTCAGATCAATCTCAAATGTCATTTCCTCCCTCTCTAGCTGGAGGCAGTTGCTTCTTTCTTTGTGTTTGCCTTGTCCAAGGCTTTATCGGCTTCCATAACCTGTCATGTATCTTTCCCATTTCATCCTGTATTCCAATGTTGTGTGTGTATGTCTTATTAAGTCATGAATCTCTTAGACATCTTAGTCAAGATAATTCCTTAATAATGCTGAGCATACTTCCAAGCTCAAGTGATATCAGTAAAGGTGTTGTTCCAAAGTGTCTGAGACATGGTCTTCTGTCCTCAAATTACTGTAAGTCTAGAGGGGAAGACGGATATTTTGTTTATACAAGGCGACTGAGCTCAGACAGGGTGATGTGTTTGCCTGGAGGAGAGAAAGGCTAATTCTGCTTGCAAAGGCCTTGGAGGTGGGAAGGGTTTACGGAGAAGGCAGTACTGGAAGCTGTTGGTGGGAGGAGTTCTCAGTACAAGAAAGTATAAGAGAGGCTTCCCTGGTGGTCCAGTGGCTAAGGTCTGTGCTCCACATGCAGGGGGCCTGGGCCAATCCCTGGTCAGGGAACTAGATCCCACATGCTGCACGCAACTGAAGATCCTTCATGCCACGACTAAGACTCCTGTGCAGTCAAACAAGTAAATAAATATTTTTAAAAATATATTTAAAAAAAGGACTCTCTGGTAGTCCAGTGGTTAAGACTACTTCCAGTTGAGGCATGGGTTTGATTCCTGGTTGGGAAACCAAGATCCTGCATGCCAAGTGGTGCAACCAAGAAATAAATAAAAATAAATTTAAGAAGTTTTTTTTAAAAAGAAAGTGTAAGAGGATGAGAGACTGAGATGGGGCAAAGACACTCTCTCCTGTTTTCTGGGGAAAAAAAGACAAAAAGGTATAGACAGTAAAGAAAAGTAAGTACAGCTTCACAGAAGCCAAGGTAAGAGTTTGTTCTGTGGGAATAGAGTTAGAATCAGCACCAGAAGTGAAGTAGAGAGATGCCTTTGATGTAAGGTCATCGTTACTGCCAGCTTTATTCCGGAACCGAAAGAGGTACATAATTCAGAGAACAAACTACCACGCAGGAGCTCTCATGGAAACTGAAGGCACTTCTTTGAGTTTCAGGCTTGGTTACTATTTGAACTTCCTCACTTGCATGATTTAGGGTGGTGTTTTTCAGTCCAGGGACTGTGTTGTTGTTCAGTCACTCAGTCATGTCCGACTCTTTGCAATCCCATGGACTATAGCACACGAGGCTACTCTCTCCTTCACTATCTCCCGAGTTTGCTCAAACTCATGTCCACTGAGTCAGTGATGCCATCCAGCCATCTCATCCTGTCATCCCCTTCTCCTCCTGCCTTCAGTCTTTCCCAGTATCAAGGCCTTTTCCAATGACTTGGCTCTTTGCATCAGGTGGCCAAAGTACTGCAGTTTCAGTGTCCGCCTCGTTCCTTCCAATGAATATTCAGGGTTGATTTCCTTTAAGATTGACTGGTTTGATCTTGCAGTCCAAGGGACTCTCAAGAGTCTTCAACACCACAGTTCAAAAGAATCAATGCTTCAGCACTGAGCTTTCTTTATAGTCCAACTCTCGCATCCACATGACTACTGGAAACACCATAGCTTTGACTAAATGGATCTTTATCAGCAAAGTAATGTCTCTGCTTTTTAATATGCTATTTAGGTTGGCCATAGCTTTTCTTCCAAGAAGCAAGCGTCTTTTAATTTCATGGCTATAGTCACCATCTGCAGTGATTTTGGAGCCCCCAAAATGAAGTCTGTCACTGTTTTCATTGTTTCCCCATCTATTTGCCATGAAGTGATGGGACTAGATACCATGATCTTAGTTTTCTGACACTAGAAAAACTAGATCTTAGTTTTCTGACATCTATTTTTTTAACACACTAGATATATTTAAAAGATTTTCCCCCCTTTGCTGCTACTGCTGCTAAGTTGCTTCAGTCATGTCCGACTCTGTGCGACCCCATAGACGGCAGCCCACCAGGCTCTCCCACCCCTGGGATTCTCCAGGCAAGAACACTGGACTGGGTTGCCATTTCCTTCTCCAATGCATGAAAGTGAAAAGTGAAAGTAAAGTCGTTCAGTCGTGTCCAGCTCTTAGCAACCCCATGGACTGCAGCCGATTAGGCTCCTCGGTCCATGGGATTTTCCAGGCCTTTAGAAAGAGTCTATAGTAATTAAATTGAGAAGTGTTGAACGACCATTTCCTCCTGCTGTGTTTCATGCAGAGTCTCCCTCTGGCCAGTAGGAGGCAGCATAACCTAATGCTCTGAGTCAGGATCGTTGCTCCAGTGGGCTCTGGCCCAGGGGAGGAGGCTTGTGGATGGTTCTGTACTTTCATTTCCTTCTCTGCATCCTGAGAAAGGTAGGAATTAATAATAATTCATTAACAGCCAAGTATCTTCAAAATGTTAAATGATGTGGGTGAGCTGGTCATCACTGCAGGAATCAAGGCTGAATAAAACACCAGTCTTGCCAATGTGGCCCTGAAATCTGAAAAGCTCAAAGCTTTTTACAAGGGAGTCTTGTTCCTATTTCTGCAAATGGAAACTCTACTATGTAAATTCACAAAAGACATGGATGCCCAGTATGTAGCTATAACTAAACTAAAATAAGCATTACAGCCGACTTCTACCTGTAGGTATGAAAAAAAGGAAAAGCAAGGGTTTTCTGGCCATGTGCTCTAAAATTGTTTAAAATGATTATATTACTTTTGAGTATATTAAAGCAGTCATCTGTCTGTTGCAAACACTGTATATTACTACCTGCAAGACCTGGAATATTAGGTCTGATGTATTTGCAAGTCTTTCCACTTCCCAGAGGCAGCAAAGTATAGTGGAAATGCATACCAGCCTTTCCTTCCAGCTGTGTGACCTCAGAGAGTTGGTCCAACCTCTGCTCTTCCCAGCACCTAGGTAACTGGACTGTCATGATAGTACCAACCGGCTAAGCATGTTGAAATAAGAGCCTGGAACATAGTGGACACTCAGTAAAATATTCAACATGTTATTAGTACCTGGATGTTTGGTCCCTAAGCTAGATTATGATGTGGGGCACTGGGTTAGACACCTTCCAGTGTCAAGTTCTATGATTCCATGGGATATGGTGAAATGATAAAATGGGCTTTTGTTTCAGTTTTGCTAAAACCACCCTCATGTTGAACACGAACAGGAAAGTTACTCTGCTCATCTTGACCGTGTTAAGGTTGTCAGGAACACGAGCTACATTCTCAGAATGCCCCAGCTGCTTTCCCCCGCCGCCTCCCTATGTTAGTTTTTTGGAGGCAGGCCTCTGAGCTGAACACTGCAGCTACTGCCGTTCACTGAGCATGACTCTAAGTATCTTGAGGGTATTAATGGACATGATCATGTTTGGGGGGGACCCATGAAGGAGAATCAACATGGAACTAGAGCAAGATGCCATGTGAAAAATGGCTATATGGTTATATGTGCTTGGAAACCCTGCTTACCACAGCCGCCTCCTAGAGATTTCCCCACTGTAGTGTGGAAACTCTATCCAACAGAAATGGAATGCAAGCCACAGGTGCAATTTATTTATTTATTTTTTTATATTGTATTGGTTTTGCCATATATCAAAATGAATCTGCCACAGGTATATATGTGTTCCCCATCCTGAACCCTCCTCCCTCCTCCCTCCCCATACCATCCCTCTGGGTCGTCCCAGTGCACCAGCCCCAAGCATCCAGTATCGTGCATCGAACCTGGACTGGTGACTCGTTTCATATATGATATTATACATGTTTCAATGCCATTCTCCGAAATCATCCCACCCTCTCCCTCTCCCACAGAGTCCAAAAGACTGTTCTATACATCAGTGTCTCTTTCGCTGTCTCGTACACAGGGTTATTGTTACCATCTTTCTAAATTCCATATATATGCGTTAGTATTCTGTATTGGTGTTTTTCTTTCTGGCTTACTTCACTCTGTATAATCGGCTCCAGTTTCATCCACTCATTAGAACTGATTCAAATGTATTCTTTTTGTCACAGGTGCAGTTTAAAATTTTCTAGCAGCTATGTTAAAAAAGTGAAAAAGGAACAGACGAAATTGGCCTTATTTACCCTTTTCTTTTTCCTTTTCAGCCGCACCCAGTGGCTTGCCAGATCTTAGTTCCCCAACCAGGGATTGAACCCAGGCCCCTGACCTTGGAAGCACCAAGTCCTCACTGCTGGACTGCCAGGGAAGTCCCTGAAACAGATTTTAATGATATATTTTATTGAACCCAATTTACCCAAAATATACCCAATATTTTTAAGTTATCTCCCTAAATCTTTGATAGTTGGCATGTATTTTACAGCTAGTGCACTTCTCAGTTTGGGTTAGTCATGTCTCAAGTGCTCTGGGCCTCATGAAGCCAGCAGCTACGTTATGGGATGGCTCAGGCTCCAAGAATCCATGCTTGGAGGGAATCCCAATATAAGCTGAAAAGGCCCCATGGAGTGACAGGGGAAATAACGGAAAAGAATAGAAGGTGCATTTAGGTTAACCTAAAGCTGTCCGTCTAGTCAAGGCTATGGTTTTCCCAGTGGTCATGTATGGATGTGAGAGTTGGACTATGAAGAAAGCTAAGCGCCGAAGAATTGATGCTTTTGAATTGTGGTGTTGGAGAAGACTCTTGAGAGTCCCTTAGACTGCAAGGAGATCCAACCAGTCCATTCTAAAGGAGATCAGTCCTGGATGTTCATTGGAAGGACTGATGCTAAAGCTGAAGCTCCAATACCTG
>NW_011495023.1:10488103-10493802 GCF_000754665.1 Bison bison bison
GGAAGGACTGATGCTAAAGCTGAAGCTCCAATACTTTGGCCACCTCATGCGAAGAGTTGACTCATTGGAAAAGACTCTGATGCTGGGAGGGATTGGGGACAGGAGGAGAAGGGGACGACAGAGGAGGAGATGGCTGGATGGCATCACTGACTCGATGGACATGAGTTTGGGTGAACTCCAGGAGTTGGTGATGGACAGGGAGGCCTGGCGTGCTGCGATTCATGGGGTCGCAAAGAGTCGGACATGACTGAGCGACTGAACTGAACTGAAAAGCTAAGATCTTGGAAGAGAGTCTGTCCTGAAAAGGCCTAAATGACATAAGTTAGGGTTTAAAATTTCTCATCGTACATTAATGACCAATATCAGCATTTCCCCTAAAACCCCTGGCAGAGACTAACAGAGACAGCTGTGGTCCAGGCAGAGATGGGCAGAGGCACCTGTAGTCCAGTCCAGGAGATGATATGGTCTTGTGTTTATTGACTGTTTGAATTCTTATTTAATCTTGCATTTCTCTGCTCCTGGGTGTCTAGAGGTTGAGGCTGTGTGGTGTTGGGCAATTTTTTTTTAAATCTGCAAATCATGTACGTTAGCAGCAACCACTTCTCAAACTCTTTGGCAAGAGACAACTTTTGCTCTGTGTCTCATCCCACTGTTCTGGTCCCAACCTTTTCACTGTGTCCGTGCACTGGCCTTCTCTTCACTCTCCAGCCTGACTCCCCCACCTTCGTCTCATCTTCCAGCCAGCTTTCTTCCTCCAGATGGAAGAAGCCACAAACTTGAAATATTTGGTCCCCTCCTGACCTGCTGTGAAATACTTCCTCTCACATACCTCTGTTAAAAACGTTTTATGATCCCGCATATTAATCAATGTGGTTCTTTATCAGCGTCGCATAAATGTGCCATGAACCGCAGCCATAAGTCAAAAGACCTTCTCTAAACTTTCAGTGATTGTTCTGGACAGTTTTGTAGGAGGGAAGATGGGAGACGTTTAATCAGACTAGGAGTCTTTCAGGAGAGCATCCAACCTACCTCAGGACTCATCCAAAGGCCATTTGCTTTTCCCTCCCAAGCATTTCGCTTGATCCAAGGTCTGTTAACAATTTGAAAGTCAAACTCCTGTCTCGGGTTACGGAGTTGTTGTGTGGGATCAGACACCTGATCCCAGCTGGTAGATCCCCCAAGGATGCTCCTTCCGCACGACGCTCCAGAATTACCTTCTCAAGTGGACAGTGCCACGTAACCACACTGGGCATCCGATCGCCCCTCCTGGAAGGCAGCAGACATCTGCCAGGATCCCAGGACCGTGTTTTATATAAACAAGCCCAGCTCACTCCATCATTCGGAGATGTGTGTGTGGAGGCAGGCAATCGCCTTGGGACCACATGCTTTTGATAATCTTTTGGCAAGTGAGCACTTCCCCAAGCCAGGGTTTGTCATCATCTTTTCTCTTTCTTAGCGGTGAGAGAATAGATACATGTTTTATTGGTTCCACTTTTTTGAAAGTCACTGGTCTGTTTTTTGCTGCCTGACTTTCAAGGCTAAGAATGTCAGTTTTGGTTACTTTCCATCTCTCAGTGGAGGTTATGTCCCTTCTGAAGTTGGAGAGGAAAGATGCGCAGGAAAGACGACTTAAAATGACCAAGATGGAAAGAAATTTAGGGCGAAGTGCCCATTTTCCTGTCTGGGTCTATCTACTCCACCAGCCTGGGACGCCTGCCACTTCCTGCTGCTTCACCCTCACCCCCCAGCTAAGGTGTGTGCTCAGAAGCTGATAAAGGTGATTTATACCCTATATCATGAAACTCATGCATTTTAAGTAGTTACTCCATTCCAAATTTGTGCAACCATTACCACTAATTCTAGAACATTTTCATCACCCCGTAAAAGAAACTTGATGTCCTTTAGCCATCATTCCCTTCACCCCCATCACTAATCTACGTTCTGTCTCTAGAGATATGCCTCTTCTGGACATTTCCTATAAAAGGAATCCTACAGTCTGTGAGTTTTGTGTCTGACTTTTTTCACATAAAACAGTGGTCCCCAACCTTCTTGACACCAGGGACTGGTTTCATGGAAGACAATTTTTCCACAGATGGGGTGGGGGTGGGGGGATGATTTCGGGATGGTTGAAGCACATAACATTTATTGTACACTTTATTGTTACTACATTGTGATACATAATGAAATAACCATGCAGCTCATCACAGTGCAGAATCAGATCATCAGGCATTAGATTCTCATAAGGATCTTGCAAGTTAGATCCTTAACATGCTCAATTCACAGTAGGGTTCACACTCCTTTGAGAATTTAATACCTCTGCTGATCCGACAGGAGGCAGAGCTCAGGTGGTAATGTGAGTGACGGGGAGCGGCTGTAAATACAGATGAAGTTTTACTCGCTTGCCCTCTGCTCACCTCCTTCCAGTTCCTCAGAGGTCATGGATCGGTACTAGTCTGTGGCCCAGGAGTTGGGGACCCCTGACTTAGAAGAATGTTTTCAAGGTTCATCCGTGTGTGTAACATGAATCAGTACTTCATTCCTTCTTATGGCTGAAGAGCATTCCGTGCTCCTCACTTGGTTCATCCATTCATCAGTCGATGTACATTAATGTTGTTTCACCTTTTGGCTAATATTAATAATACTGTGATGAACATTCCTGTACAGGTTTTCATGATACAAATGTTTTCATTTCTCCTGGTTATATAGTTTGCAGTGGAATTTCTGGGTCACATGGGAACTCTATGTTTAACTTTCTGAGAAACTGCCAACTGTTCTGCAAAGTGGCTGCACCATTTCACATTCCCACCAACACCACCTGAGGATGCCGTCTCTCCACATCCACATCCTGGTTATCTACTGCCTTTTTGGTCATGGCTATCTGTGTGGATGTGAAGTCCTAGTTTATTGTGGTTTTCATTTGCATTTCCCTAATAACTAACAATTTTGAACAGCTTATCAGGTGTTTATTGACCATTTGTACATTTTCTGAGAAATGTCTTTTCAAATCCTTGGCTCATTTTCCAATCAGTTGGGTTATTTGTCTTTTCATTGTTGAGCTCTAAGAGTTTTGGGGTTTTTTTTTAGATTTTCTTTTTTGATTTAGATGATTTTTGAAGTCTTCATTGAATTTGTTACAACACTGCTTCTGTTTTATGTTTTGGTTTTTTGGTCGAGAGGCATGAGGGATCTTAGCTCCCCAACCAGGAGGTTCAATCCCTGGAAGGGACTGGAAGGCAAAGTCCTAACCACTGGACCACCAGGAAAGACCCTAAGAGGTCTTTATGTATTTTGGATATTAGACCCTTAACTGATATAATATTTGCAATTTTTTTCCCCATTTTGCAGATCACTTTTTCACTTTCTGGATAGCTTTCTTTGAGGCAAAAAAATTTTAATTTGGATGAAGCCTGATGTATCTATTTTTAAAAATCTGGTGCCTCTGTATAGGATATTTTTTTGGCTATGTCACCTCTTTGAGTGTACTTATGTTTTAAATTTTAGCTTTAGTTATAGACTGTCATGCTCTGCCTTTGGGTAAAATAACAGAAGTCCAAGAATCAAGTAGGCAAGGATTCTGAGGGGCCAGGAGATCACTCAGATTACCTGCATGTTAGAAAGCACTTGGTCACAGCTTAATACTGAGACAGGTATCTTAGTGTGCGTGTGTGTGTGTGTGTGTGTCTGTGCATACGAACTGGCATTGCTTGAGGGCCTGATAGATACGATATAGGATTAAAGAGAGTCGACTCACAGACTAGGGTTGAAATTGAGGGTGAGAACACCACCTCTCACACGTGTGTGGTTTACCCCACTGCTGATTCTTCCCAGTCCAAGGTGGAGATGACTTCTCTAAACAGAGGACCCCTCTAAACAGGGCCTCCACATTTATCATGTTGTCCTTCTGCCTCTAATACTCACATTACCACCTTCATCCTGCTTGACCCCTCTCAAAAGCAGAGGGGCACTGAAGCCTAGACCCTTGGTCAGACTATGTTTACACTTTTTATTTGCTCACTTATCATACTCTGTTTTGTACAGTCCTGTGCGCACACCCTCCTTGAGAATCTCAAGTTGGAGGAGGGGAGGCTGGAGTGTTCTTTGCCTCCCCATTGTGCTGGGGATCGGGTCTTGAACACTGGGTTCTCAGTTAACACTTGTGGCCTTGACCTGAACATCTGCTGACCAATTCTCAGAGCCACTTTATCTAACGTACACTTTTGTCAGTTATGACTTTCATCTTTATAGCCGTCTAGTTATTTTTTGGCTGTGCCATAGCATGCAGAATCTTAGTTCCCCAACCAGGGATTAAACCCATGCCCCTGCAGTAGAAGTGCAGAGTCCTAACCACTGGACTGCCAGGGAATTCCCTCTTCTAGTTATTTTAGAAGCACACACACAAACGCTTTTAAAGGTGTATGGCAAGAATTTCAGATCATATATTACTTGGGTCCATTAAAGAATTAATACAAAAATTGAAGATCAATATCAGGTGAGCTCTTACTCCCTCTGTGTTTCTCTATATATACATATTTTAATTGAAGTAAAATTCATATAATGTAAAGTTAACCACTTTAAAATGAACAATTCTGTCATTTAATATATTATCAGTGTTGTGCAAATACCACTTCTAATTCCAAAACATTTCCAGCACTCCTCAAAGAAACCCCACTCCCAGTCTCTTTCCATTCCCTCCTCTCCCAGCCCCTGGCAACCACCCATGTGTGGGCTCTTTCTGTGAATTCCCCAATTCTGGATATTTCCTATAAATAGAATCATGTCATCAGTGGCCTTTTGTATCTGGGTTGTATCATTTATTAATAACTTACCATTTTGAAGTTCATTTACGTTGCAGGATGCCTTAGTAATTCATTCCTTTTCATAGCTGAATAATATTCCATTGCTTTGCCCTAATTTTTAAAAATAAAGTTCAAGTTAATTACCTATATCCATAAACAAATAGCCCAACTGTCTCTCCCAGGCCCCCATAGTGTTATGTAACCACAACCTGACAGGCAGAATGTTACACTAACAGGATTGGACCTCTTCAGACGCTGAGTCTAATTAATCAGATAATGTAAGCTATTCCGATTCAATTCCACTCAAATAACATCATGAAATTTGGGCACTAGGAAGGATTAGTGGCAGAAGAAAATAAATATGAATAAAGCTTCTGAACAGATTTGATTCTTGTTGGAGGCATGTCCTGCCCCCATGGTCTACCAGCCTGTCCCCATCATCAGTAAAACTCACCCAGCCTGCACGCTCTTTCAGTGGGGAAAATACTCCTGCCCAAGGCTATTCCAACTCTAAAAAACTGTGATTCTGTAGGTCCTTAGTTTGTTTCTACCCCCAAAGGCTCACATATCTTGATATTGGAATGTCTCAGTTCAGTTCAGTTCAGTTCAGTCGCTCAGTCGTGTCTGACTCTTTGTGACCCCATGAATCGCAGCACGCCAGGCCTCCCTATCCATCACCAACTCCCGGAGTTCACTCAGACTCACGTCCATCGAGTCAGTGATGCCATCCAGCCATCTCATCCTCTGTCGTCCCCTTCTCCTCCTGCCCCCAATCCCTCCCAGCATCAGAGTCTTTTCCAATGAGTCAACTCTTCACATGAGGTGGCCAAAGTACTGGAGTTTCAGCTTTAGCATCATTCCTTCCAAAGAAATCCCAGGGCTGATCTCCTTTAGAATGGACTG
>NW_011495023.1:10493902-10497115 GCF_000754665.1 Bison bison bison
TGGTTGGATCTCTTTGCAGTCCAAGGGACTCTCAAGAGTCTTCTCCAACACCACAGTTCAAAGGCATCAATTCTTCGGCGCTCAGCCTTCTTCACAGTCCAACTCTCACATCCATATGTTTAGAGAGAATCAATTAAGATACAAAAGGCCACTGATGACATGATTCTATTTATAGGAAATATCCAGAATTGGGGAATTCACAGAAACAGCCCACACATGGGTGGTTGCCAGGGGCTGGGAGAGGAGGGAATGGAAAGTGACTGGGAGTGGGGTTTCTTTGAGGAGTGATGGAAATGTTTTGGAATTAGAAGTGGGGAGACTCAGCTGGACCATCAGCTCAGGATCACTCCCCTGGAGACAATGAGGACAGGTTTTGGATTCTGTGGAACCCTGGAGACTAAAGCAGAAGATGGTCACAAGCGCAAGCTTATGGATGAACCATGGGGTACAGAGATCAGGAGCATAGGTTGTAGGTTCTAATTATGCCTGCAAGAGTTGAGCTTCCTTTGGATCTCTCCTTGTTTCAGTGTCTTTCATTCTTCTGCTCAGGGAGATGAGGAGAAATCAGAGAAGAAGCCAAGGGGTCCCCACTATGAAGGTTAAGGAGTAGAATAGATCTTTTAAAATAATTTCAGTGGTGGCTACATGAATAATATGGCAAGGGGAGAAGAGTGAGATTATAGAACTGACAAGTTCTGAATGGAATCATTTGGAGATCAGATTAGACAAGGAAGAGGATTACCTCTCAAACCCACACTTGACAGAAAAATGGGCCTGCTGATCAGAAAGTAGTGTTCTCTGTAAGGCACCAGTAGAAAATGTTGGCACCATGCCCTTACTGGTGGAACCACTGAAGGGGATCAGGAGGTGCTCCTTGCCCAATATGCTACTTTAGCATAAAGATTATTTTAAGCTGAAGGCAACTGAGAATCAACAGGTACAGGAAGAGTTTTCTTGCTCGCTAAGTCATTCCAGCCGACTCTTAGCTACCCCGTGGACTGTAGCCCACCAGGCTTCTCTGTCCATGGAATTCTCCAGGCAAGTATACTGGAGTGGGTTGCCATTCCCTTCTCCAGGGGATCTTCCCAAGCCAGGGATCAAACCCCGGTCTCCTGCATTGCAGGCAGATTCTTTACCATCTGCACTTCCAGGGAAGCCCTAAGAATTCTCTGGCCTCCCCTTATCCACCTAAGAGCCGAACATAAATTTCCCTTCGTGACCAAAGTCCCTTTCTCCTGTACCAAGAGGAGGAGAATGACTCATATCATTAGAGACAGAGAATTGGCACCGAGAAGAGTCTGCATAAACAGACTTTACTGAAATAACCCTTATTTTCCATTAGCTCTTCTGTCCATGGGATTCTCCAGGCAAGAACACTGGAGTGGGTAGCCATTCCCTTCTCCAGGAGATCTTCCCAACCTAGGAATTGAACCTGGGTCTCCTGCTTTGCAGGCAGATTCTGTACTGTCTGAGCCACCAGGGAAGCCCCATATCCCAGCCACTTCCCACAATTTATTGTGCCTTGAAGCCCAAAACCCCCTTCCCTTCTTAAAGTGATATATAAGCCCTCGAATCTGATAACCTCTTTTAAGTTTTATTCTTTTCTATAAATTCCTATGCATGTGAAATGTTAGTAAAAATTGTATGTCTTTTCTCCTGTTATTTTGTCTTTTGTTAGTTTAATTTACAGGCCCATGTGGACAAACTTTAAGAGGACAGAGGAAAGGTTTTTCCTCCCTGACACCATGCATCCTACATGATGTGTGGATGGGGTGGATCCAGAAGGGTGCTGGGCATTTTGTGATTACAAGTGAGGGAGACTCCTCCCAACTTGATTCAGTGCCTTGGCATTGTGGGGTTTTGCCAAGGCAATTTTTGCGATGACTGTCCACGAGAGTAGCTTGGTAAATACCTGGTGACCGAACGGCTGATGGCACACGAACAGCAATTCACAGAGAATAGCTTTCTCCTGAAGAGTTTTAGCTACAGACCTAGAACAGAAAATGGATGGAAGCAGTCAGATGTTAAGGTGGGACTTGGGATAAGATGAAAAATTGTGCTTAATAAAAGTCATAGAGAGGAAAAAAGTGATACTGCGTTTCTTGTTTTCCATAAGGAGAAAGGACTTAGTGGAAGTTGTTGACTGATTTGAGACTAACTGATCACCCAGCCATTCAAAAAGGGCATTTTGTCATCTGAAAAACATTCCAAGGCAGGAATTTTGTTTAGAGAATTTAGAGTACAAAGTCTTCCACTATAATCCCAGAAGACACATTGGTGAAATTTAGTTTCCCTAGAATAAGTGGTATTGAGCCTTCAAAGGAAGACAATACATGACACATCTGAAAAAATATTTGGGGATTGAAATGGGTGCCTGTGACTTAATTTTCCAGTGGCATTACACCAAGCAGGACGAGAAATGTCTAAGATGAGAAATAATGTGGTTATGAAAGATGCTAGTTTGGTATGGCTAATAAGCCAGGACCCATGAGATAAGCCAGGGCAATGAAATGAAATATATGACAATGAAATACCAAGTGAAATACTGGGCCAGACTGGGGAGAGGACAGAGGAGTGTTGCACATCGCAGAGAGATGGCAGAATGGTCCTTCCACCTTTGAGAACAGAGTAGGGGTATATGATTATGAAGAACCGGGGCACTTAACCTGCAAAGGCGGATTGAAGGAGCTGGGCTCCTGAAATCGACCGATTCCTGAAGTTGACCGGCTGGGGTGTGCAGACGGCTGAGGGAAGAGGGGAACCACCTTCCACGAGGTGGTACCTGTGGGATGGAAGGACTACTGGTTTGCCGAGATTCAGAGTCAAAAAGGTGGGAGGGGGGAGCTCCTACCATGGAGACCAGATAGCAGAGAAAAAGGAAGCAAAGACCACCGAATGCTGAGTCCGGACACGGAAGGAAAAGTTAGGTCAGCCAACAGGGAAGACAGAACAGGGGGAAAGAAAAATGCAGCGTGGCCCGGCCTTATGGTCAAAGGCGAGAAAAGGACGGAGGCTCGCTGGAAACCGGTCTTCCTTCTTTGTGGGCAGAAAGTTCCCGCCGGGCCGCGGGCAGATAAAGGAATCCGAGATTGACTGCCAAAGACCGGAGGTAAGAGACGCAAGAAGAGTTCAGAAGTTCAGGAAAATAAAAGAGGATTATCATTCAAGGGTTCTGTGGACCAGAGAAAAGGTGAAATGACAGGAAGCTCTGAG
>NW_011495023.1:10497215-10506835 GCF_000754665.1 Bison bison bison
GGCCCGGGTGGGGGAGGGGAGGGGGCGGTCACTAGGTTGAACTCCGCCTGGTGAGGATGGGAAGCCGGCTAAGTAAACAGACTGAGGTGCGCGGGCGTTCTCGTCCTGGAGCACCTAATCAACCAAATAAGCTCCTCACAAAAGACCAGACAGTGGAGGACTGGTTCTGAGCAGGCTCCATTTTTATAGTCTTGGGGAGAAAACCTTTCTGCCTTGGCATTTCAATTAAAAAAAAAAAAAGTTTAAGTGTTGTGTTATATATGAATGTGTATGTATATGTACATATATACACACACACGTATATATATTTTCTATTTTAAATAAAGCCACAGCAGATTTGAGAAAGCATTCAGAGGGTTACATGTAACAAAGGAAGACAGAGGGATGGGAGATATCAGCTGGGATGCCCTGGAGCCCCCCTTTCCATGAAATAGAGGGTGACAGAAGATAATGAAAAAGATGTAAAGGAAATCAGAAGTACAGTGAAGGCAGGGCAAATTAGAGAAATAAATTACTGCCCCAAACAGGAGACAAATCTAGGAAAACATTGACAGCAAGGAAGGAAGAGAGAAATCTCTGTAAATGATGGGGATGAAAGAACAAATGAAGACATATGTTAATAAAATCCAGAGGGGAAAAGCGAGACATGTTCTGATGAATGCCTAAAGCATGAAGGATCGTAGAAAGAAAGGAATCAAAATGTTGGTTAAACTTAGGATAAATAAAACCAATGAGCAGAATTTTTAAAAGTTATAATTTTTAAACACTTATATTGAAGTGTGGATGATTTACAATGTTATGTTAATTTCTTCTCTACAGCAAAGTGATTCAGTTATGCACATATATATTCTTTTTCATATTCTTTTCCATTATGGTTTATCATAGAATATTAAGTATAGTGCCCTGGGCTATACAGTAGGATCTTGTTTATCCATCCTGTATATGCTAGTTTGCATCTACTAATCTCAAACTCCCAATCCATCCCTACCTTACCCCTCTCCCACTTGGCAACCACAAGTGTGTCCTCTGTGTCTGTGAGTCTATTCTGTAGATAAATTCATTTGTGTCATATTTTGATTCCATGTATAAGTGGATATCATATGGTGTTAGTCCTTCTGTTTCTGATTTACTTCACTTAGGATGATAGTCTCTAGGTCCATCAATGTGCTGCAGATGGTATTATTTCATTCTTTTTTATGGCAGAATAGTACTCCACTGATGTACATCTTTATCCATTCATCTGACAATGATGTTTAGGTTGTTTTCATGTCTCCGCTTTTGTGAATAGTGCTGCTATGAACATTAGAGTGTATTATCTTTTCAGATTGTGATTTTTTTCGGATGTATGCCCAGGAGTGGATTGCTGGATCATATGGTAGCTCTATTTTTAGTTTCTTGAGGAACCTCTATACTGTTCTCCATAGTGGCTGCACCAATTTACATTCCCACCAGCAGTGTAGGAGAGCCCCCTTGGAAAGTTATAATTTCTAGTGTACTCAGAAGTTTTGAAACTTTGTTAAGATAGAATATTTAGATTTTTAAAGGCCAGAATTAGAGAATTAGAGCATAAAGAATCTGTTTCTCCTTTAGATAGACTTACAGTTGGTTTAAAAAATGGTGTTTGTTATATTTGGTCATAGGGTTCTGATGCACTCTTGAAAATTTGAAATGACTGCAAATAAGGAATTCAAAGATCATTTTGTAAAAATGGTATATTTTCTCTGTTTCTTCCTTTCAATCTCTTCCTGCATACACATGCATACACAAACTTGAACATTCTTTTTCCTAAACATTTGCAGACATCATGATACTTCAGTATGCATTTCCTATTAGAACATACTCCTACCTGCTCACAAAACCACTATCACACCTAAGAACACAAATAATAATTCCATAATATCTAATAGGTGGGCAGTCATATTTAAATATCAGCAATGGCAGAAACTGGAGAAGGAAATGGCAACCCACTCCAGTATTCTTGCCTTAGAAATCTCATGGACATATGAACCTGGTGGGCTATAGTCCATGAGGTCACAAAAGAGTTGGACAGGACTGAGCATGCATGCACGCACACATCACTTCTGACATGAGAAAAATACTGTTGAGACAAGGTGATTTGCCTAAGGCTGATGCACAGAACATTTGCTCCATTTCACTTAAGTAGAATTTCATAGTAAGATGGCTTTGCATTTTTAAATAATTTTAAAATGATAAGTATCAAAGTTGTCATCATCGTGCAGGAATTACCACTCCTCCCTTAGCTATACTGAGCCCTCAAGACCAGTCAACTGTTGTCATGGGCATTTGCATTCATTAGCTTAGTTGAAAAGTGAAAGTTGATCAGTCATGTCCAACTCTTTGCAACCCTATGGACTGTAGCCCATGAGGCGTCTCTGTCCATAGAATTCTCCAGGCCAGAATACTGGAGTGGGTAGCCATTCCCTTCTCCAGGGGATCTTCCCAATGCAGTGATCAAACCCAGGTCTCCCACGTTGCAGGTGGATTCTTTACAGCCTGAGCCACCAGGGAAGCCCTGTAAACTCAGTTAACATATCACAAACCCCCACAGTGATGACTCAGAGACCCTCTCCTGTCACACAGCAGAAGCTCAGAGCTGTTGCCAGACTGTGCTGTGTCTGGAAGCTGGCAGGATACCCAGATGGGCCCCGTTGAGCTCTTATACCACTTTCCTGCTCTGACACCCCAGGGCATCAACACACACTGCCTCCGAGTATATTTCAAGACTGCACTTGTCCCTCTGTACTCACGGGTTCTGCACCCTTGATGCATGAAAATACTCAGAAAAAAAGAGAAAGTTTTGAAAAGCAAAACTTGAATTTGCTATGCCCTTGCAACTCTTAATGTAGAGTTTACATTGTATTAAGTAGTATACGAAGAGTTGACTGATTGGAAAAGACTCTGATGCTGGGAGGGATTGGGGGCAGGAGGAGAAGGGGACGACAGAGGATGAGATGGCTGGATGGCATCACTGACTCGATGGACGTGAGTCTGAGTGAACTCCGGGAGTTGATGATGGACAGGGAGGCCTAGCGTGCTGCGATTCATGGGGTCACAAAGAGTCGGACACAACTGAGCGACTAATCTGATCTGATCTGAAGTAGTATAAGGGGTGTCCCAAATGGTGCTAGTGGTAAAGAACCCACCTGCCAATGCAGGAGACATAAGAGACAAGGGGTTCGATCCCTGGGTCAGGAAGATCCCCTCAAGGAGGAAATGGCTACCCACTGCAGTATTCTTGTCTGGGAAATCCCATGGACAGAGGAGCCTGGAAGGCTACAGCCCATGGGGTCACAGAGAGTCAGACACGACTGAAGCGACTTAGCATACATACACTTAAGTAGTATAAGTAATCTAGGGATGATTTAAAGTGTACAAAGGATTATGTGGTAGTTTATATGCAAATAGTGTGCTATTTTATTTATTTTAAAAAATATTTATTTTTATTTATTTGGCTGCTCCAGGTCTTAGTTGTGGCACACAGGATCTTTAGTTTCCTGACCAAGGATCGAACCTGGGTCCCCTGCATTGGGAGCTCGGATTCTTAGCCACTGGACCACAGGTAAGTCTGAATAGTGTGCTATTTTATATGAGGGACTTGGGCATCCTCGGATTTGGGTATCCGTGGGGATCCTGGAAGCAATCTCTCACTGATACCAGGGGATGACTGTATGCAGGTCAAGAAGCAACAGTTAGAACTGGACATGGAACAACAGACTGGTTCCAAATTGGGAAAGGAGTACATCAAGGCCATATATTGTTGCCCTGCTTATTTAGTTTATGTACGGAGTACATCATGCGAAATGCCGGCTGGATGAAGCACAAGCTGGAATCAAGATTGCCAGGAGAAATATCAATAACCTCAGATATGCAGATGACACCACCATTATGGCAGAAAGGGAAGAGGTACTAAAGAGCTTCTTGATGAAGGTGAAAGAGGAGAGTGAAAAAGCTGGCTTAACATTCAAAAAACGAAGATCATGGCATCCAGTCCCATCACTTCATGGCAAATAGCTGTGAAAACAATGAAAACAGTGACAGACTTTCTTTTCTTGGGCTCCAAAATCACTGCAGATGGTGACTGCAACCTTGAAACTAAAAGACACTTTCTCCTTGGAAGAAAAGCTATGACTAACCTAGGCAGCATATTAAAAAGCAGAGACATTACTTTGTTGACAAAGATCTGTCTAGTCGAAGCTATGGTTTTTCCAGTAGTCACATATGGATGTGAGAGTTGGACCCTGAAGAAGGCTGAGCAACGAAGAATTGATGCTTTTGAACTGTGGTGTTGGAGAAGACTCTAGAGAGTCCCTTGGACTGCAAGGAGATCAAATCAGTCAATCCTAAAGGAGATCAATCTTGAATATTCATCATAAGGACTGATGTTGAAGCTGAAACTGCAATACTTTGGCCACTGGATGTGAAGAGCCAACTCACTGGAAAAGACCCTGTTGCTGGGAAAGACTGAAGGCAGGAAGAGATTGAAGGGGATGACAGAGTATGAGATGGCTTGATGACATCATCGACTTGATGAACATGAGTTTGAGCAAGCTCCAGGAGATGGTGAAGACAAGAAAGCTTGGCATGCTCCTGTCCATGGGGTCACAAAGAATCGGACAGGACTGAACAACTGAACAACAACAATGTAACTTTTCAAATGAAGTCATAAAATAGGTGGTGCCCTCTCCCCAGCTGATTCCTTGCCAGTGTTCTCAATAGGTGGTGTTTGAGGGGGTCACTAAGTTGCCACTTTGAAGAAAATAAAATGGCAAAGAAGGCAAGATGAAATCTTCAGTCTTTCATGCCTTGGGGCAATGCAAAGCCATGGGATTCCTAGGACACGTTTTGACAATAAAGGGAGACTGTAGAACACTTAGCAACAGTAAGTGAAAGAACAGATCCTGCAAATGAGAAATATTGCTACTTAATGAACCTAGACTAAAAGTGGAATGAATGAAAGTGGATCTTTCTCTTGCTTTTTGTTATATGAAGATTCCAGGAAGGTTAGAGTAGATACCTTGGTCCATTTGCCCTTGTATTCCACAAACGTCATGCATAGTTCGGAGTATACGTTGATCTCCAGATAATATTTATATTAATTCAGCAAATATTTCCCGAATGCATTCTATGTGCCTGGTGCTGACCCTGCCCCCAAATAAGAAACAGACCACATCCATCCTTCTTGGTAAGCATGATGGACAGTGGGGCAAACGCCTAGTGTTGCAGGCTTGGGAGGGACAGGAAAGGCTTCCAGGAAGAGGTGTCATTTAAGTCAATACTGGATTGGAGAAGGAAATGGCAACCCACTCCAGTATTCTTGCCTGGAGAATCCCAGGGACAGAGGAGCCTAGTGGGCTGCTGTCTACGGGGTCGCACAGAGTCGGACACGACTGAAGCGACTTAGCAGCAAAGGTGGATTAGTGATTCAAGCTGGCTGAACTGAATGGGTGAATTATCTTTGAAGTAACTTGAAGACACAGGGAACAGTAAACTATATACACAGATCTTTATTGTTTGAATTAGCAAACCAACTGGTGAGAGTGGTGGCCTGTGTATAGAAAGCAAGAAACTATGACAAGGACTTATACCCTTTTAGCTCTTAAAAAAAATTATTTATTTGGCTGCACTGGGTCTTAGTTGTGGCATTTAGGAGCCTACCACGTGTGGGCTCAATAGTTGCCACATGCAGGCTCTTCGGTTATGGTTCGCAGGCTTAGTTGCCCCGAGCCATGTGGGATCTTAGTCCCCAACCAGGGACCGAACCTGAGTCCCCAGCACTGCAAGGTGGACTCCCAACCACTGGATCACCTGGCAAGTCCCCCCTCTTAAATTGTCTTCTAATTTGTTTGAGTAATTAAAATGACTTTTTTTTTTTTTTGTATCCCTTGGCATCCCTTTGAGAAAAAAATTTTAAAAGAAAATGATAAATTTACGTTCTGGATGGAAGATCACTGCAGGGAACAGAACAGGAAGGGTATAAACACACCCCTCTTCAATTGAGCAAAATTTGAGGATGCTATAAACTGGACAGTGGTCTAAGGGAAGGGGCTATGCTTTCCAATCTGTGAGTGTCTTGTGGGCTTATCCAGGGACCAAAGAGAGGAGACCAGGATGGTGAACCTGTTAAGAGGGAGGGAATGACAGTGAAAGGGAGGACTTCTCTGGTGGTCCAGTGGTTAAGAATCCACTGCCAATGCAGGGGCCACGGGTTCCACCCCTGGCCCAGGAATATCCCGCAAGCCTCAGGGAACTAAGCCCACATGCCACAACTACTGAAGACTGCGTGCTCTACAGTCCGTGCTCCACAACAAGAGAAGCCACCACCGTGAGAAGCCCAGGCTTGGAAACAAAGAGTAGCCCCTGCTCACCGCAGCTAGAGAAAGCCCGCAGCCCATGAAGGCCCAGTGCAGCCAATAAGTAAATAAATAATGTTTTTAAAAAAGAAAATGAATGGGTTCGTTAAAACCTTGGTAATTTTTTTTTCTGGTACTTTATTATTTTTTAAATTAATTAATTTATTTATTTTACTTTACAATATTGTACTGGTTTTGCCATACATTGACATGAATCCACCATGAGTGTACATGTGTTCCTCATCCTGAACCGCCTTCCCACCTCCCTCCCCATCCCATCCCTCTGGGTCATCCCAGTGCACCAGCCCCGAGCACCCTGTATCATGCATCGAACCTGGACTGGCGATTTGTTTCACATATGATATTTTACATGTTTCAATGCCGTTCTCCCATATCATCCTGCCCTTGCCCTCTCCCACAGAGTCCAAAAGACTGTTCTATACATCTGTGTCTCTTTTGCTATCTTGCATATAGGGTTATCGTTACCACATTTCTAAATTCCATATATATGCGTTATTGTACTGTATTGGTGTTTTTCTTTCTGGCTTACTTCACTCTGTATAATAGGCTCCAGTTTCATCCACCTCATCAGAACTGATTCAAATGTATTCTTTTTAATGGCTGAGTAATACTCCATTGTGTATATGTACCACAGCTTTCTTATCCATTCATCTGCTGATGGACATCTAGCTTACTTCCACATCCTGGCTATTATAAACAGTGCTGCGATGAACACTGGGGTAAACGTGTCTCTTTCGATTCTGGTTTTCTCAGTGTGTATGCCCAGCAGTGGGATTGCTGGGTTGTATGGTAGTTCTATTTCCAGTTTTTTAAGAAATCTCCACACTGTTCTCCATAGTGGCTGTACTAGTTTGCATTCCCACCAACAGTGTAAGAGGGTTCCCTTTTCTCCACACCCTCTCCAGCATTTATTGCTTGTAGACTTTTGGATCGCAGCCATTCTGACTGCGAAATGGTACCTCATTGTGAAAACCGTGGTAATTTTTTAAAGAAGGAAACCTCCAGAAACAGAAATGGGGAGACAATCTGGGAAAAGAAGAAGAGAAAAGAAGACGACATGGCAAATCCCTGAGGCAATTGCTCCATGTTTCTGGGTGACCCTTCCTTTTATACAGTTGTTGCATTTTACATTGTGGAACAGACAAAGGGTAGTGTTGATGAGGAAAGTTTGCACAGGTGACACAGCAAATATGTTTACAAGAGAGTTAGTATTACTGGGCGAGAGTGCTCAGGTGTGAATTTATTTTCTTTTACTTTCTTACTGAGGTATAATTGATTTACAATGTTGTGTTTGTTTCAGGTATGCAGCAAAGTGATTCAGTTATGAAAAAACAGTCGGATAGTCATGTCCGACTCTGCGATCCCATGGATTGTAGCCTGCCCGACTCCTCTGTCCATGGAATTCCCCAGGCAAGAGTACTGGAGTGGGTTGTCTTTTCCTTCTCCAGGGGATCTTCCCGACCCAAGGATCAAACCCAGGTCTCCTGCACTGCAGGCAGGTTCTTTACCAACTGAGCCACCAGGGAAGCCCCCGTGTATATATACACAGATATATTCTTTTCAGATTCTTTTCCAATGTTGGTTATTACAAAATATTAGGTACAGTTCCCTGTGCTATACACACTTGTTGTCTATCTATTTTATATATAGTAGTGTGTATATGTTAATCCCAGACTCCTAATTTATCTCTCTCCCCCCTTTCCCCTTTGGTAACCAAAAATTTGTTTTTTATGTCTGTGGGTCTGTTTAAGTTTTATATATAAGTTCATTTTCATCATTTTTTTTGATTCCACATATAAGTGATATCATATGGTATTTGTCTTTCCCTGTCTGGGTTACTTTGCTTAGTATAATCTCAGGGTCCCTCCACATTGCTGCAAATGGGAGATGTGACTTTTTTTTATTAATTTTTTTTATTGAAGGATAATTGCTTTATGACTGAGCAACTTCCCTTTCACTTTTCACTTTCATGCATTGGAGAAGAAAATGGCAACCCACTCCAGTGTTCTTGCCTGGAGAATCTCAGGGATGGGGAAGCCTGGTGGGCTGCTGTCTATGGGGTCACACAGAGTCAGACACGACTGAAGCGACTTAGCAACAACAACAAAAAGGACAATTGCTTTACAGAATTCTGTTGTTTTCTGTCAAACCTCAACATGAATCAGACATAGGTACACACACAGCCCCTCCCTTCTGAACTTCCCTACCACCTCCCTCCCCACCCAACCCCTCCAGGTTGATACAGCCCCTGTTTGAATTTCCTGAGCCATACAGCAAATTCCTGTTGGGTATCTATTTTACATATGGTAATGTAAGCTTCCATATTACTCTTTCCATACATCTCACCCTCTCCTCCCCTCTCCTCCTGTCCATAAGTCTGTTCTCTTTGTCTGTTTCTCCACTGCTGACCTGTGAGTAAATTCTTCAGAACCATTTTTCTAAATTCCGTATGTATGCATTAGAGTACTGTATTTATCTTTCTCTTTCTGACTTACTTCACTCTGTATAATAGGTTCTAGGTTCGTCCACCTCATTAGAACTGACTCAAAGGCATTCCTTTTTATGGGTGAGTAATATTCCATTGTGTGTATGTACCACAACTTCTTTATCCATTCATCTGTCGATGGACATCTAGGTTGCTTCCATGTTCCAGGTATTGTAAATAGTGCTGCAATGAACAATGGGATACATGTGTCTTTTTCAATTTTGGTTTCCTCAGGGTATATGCCTAGGAGTGGGATTGCTGGGTCATATGGTGGTTTTATTCCTAGTTTTTTAAAGAATCTATATACTGTCTTCCATAGTGGCTGTATCAATTTACATTCCTACCAACAGTGCAAGAGCATTCCCTTTTCTCCACACCCTCTCCAGCATTTGTTGTTTGTAGACTTTTTGATAATGGCCATTCTGACCAGTGTGAGGTGATATATCATTGTACTTTTGATTTGCATTTCTCTAATAATGAGCTATGTTGAGCATCTTTTCATGTGTTTGTTAGCCATCTGTATGCTTTCTCTGGAGAAATGTCTGTTTATAGGTCTTTTCCCCACTTTTTGATTGGGTTGTTTGTTTTTCTGGTATTGAGTTGTATGAGCTGCTTGTATATTTTGGAAATAATCCTTTGTCAGTTGTTTCATTTGCTATTATTTTCTCCCATTCTGAGGGTTGTCTTTTCACCTTGCTTATAGTTTCCTTTGCTGTGCAAAAGCTTTTTAATTTAATCAGGTC
>NW_011495023.1:10507054-10510946 GCF_000754665.1 Bison bison bison
CACCGTCACCCTGATACCAAAACCAGACAAAGACATCACAAAAAAAGAAAATTACAGACCAATATCACTGATGAACATAGATGCAAAAATCCTCAACAAAATTTTAGCAAACAGAATTCAGCAACACATAAAAAAGCTCATACACCATGATCAAGTTGGGTTTATCCCAGGGATGCAAGGATTCTTCAACATATGCAAATCAATCAATGCGATATACAATATTAAAAAATTGAAAGATAAAAATCATATGATCATCTCAGTAGATGCAGAAAAAGCCTTTGACAAAATTCAGCACCCATTTATGATTAAAAGTCTTCAAAAAATGGGCATAGAAGGAACCTACCTCAACATAGTGAAGGCCATATATGATAAGCCTACAGCAAACATTGTTCTCAATGGTGAAAAACTGAAAACATTTCCCCTAAGATCAGGAACAAGACAAGCATGTCCACTTTCACCACTATTATTCAACATAGTTCTGGAAGTCCTAGCTATAGCAATCAGAGAAGAAAAAGGAATAAAAGGAACCCAGGTCGGAAAAGAAGAAATAAAACTCTCTCTGTTTGCAGATGACATGATACTGTACATAGAAAACCCTGAATATAGTATCAGAAAATTACTAGAGCTAATCAGTGAATTTACCAAAGTTTCAGGATAAAAAATCAATACACAGAAATCACTTGCATTTCTATATACTAACAATGAAAAATCAGAAAGAGAAATTAAGGAATCAATCCCATTCTCCATTGCAACAAAAAGAATTAAATATCTAGGAATAAATTTACCTAAGAAGATAAAAGAACTGTACACAGCAAATTATAAGACACTAGTGAAAGAAAGACAACATAGACAGATGGAGCGATATTCCATGTACTGGGATAGGAAGAATCAATATTGTGAAAATGACTATACTACCAAACGCAATGTGATCCCTATCAAATTACCAATGACATTTTTTACAGACCTAGAACAAAAAATTTCCCAATTCATATGGAAACACAAAAGACCCTGAATAGCCAAAGCGGTCTTGAGAAAGAAGACTGGAACTGGAGGAATCAATCTTCCTGACTTCAGATTATACTACAGAGTTACAGTCATCAAGACAGTATGGTACTGGCACAAAAACAGAAATATAGACCAATGGAACAAGATAGAAAGTCCAGAAATAACCCCCTGCACCGATGGGTACCTTATTTTTGACAAAGGAGGCAAGAATATACAATGGAGCAAAGATAGCCTCTTCAATAAATGGTGCTGGGAAAACTGGACAGCTACCTGTAAGAGATGTGACTTTTTTAATGGAGCAGTTTGTTTTTACTTTTTGAAATTTTTGCAAGGGCAACACATTAAAGAAATGTAAGTCTTCTAAGCCCTGTGCAAAACATCAAAACATGAGGTCTAGGGTAAGGTATACCTGTGGGGTCAGTAAGGCTGGAGTTTGATTCCTGGCTCTGTCACTCACTGGCTCTGGGACATCAGGGCTCTTCAGTTTCCCCACGTTGCGTCTCTATCAGTGGCAGAGGGGTAGTAACCCATGTGGGAGGGTTGTTTTGAGGATTGACAGTGAAGTGACAGTTCATAACACCTTCTTCATGTTACTTGCATTTGGTGAGAAGGCCCGAATTCCAGGAGAGCTCCCAGCTCCTGAGGGTTGGGGAGAAGGTGGCTACTGCTCCCCTCTCCATGGTTCTGGAAAAGAGATATAAAAAGTGCAGGCAACCCACTGGTTAGTGAGGAAATCCTATTGTTTGCTGCGTAGGTTCACTTTCTCTGCAGTCTCCCACAGGAAGAGTCAGACCTCCATGATAGGAGCCGGAGAACCCCAAACCCAAGTACATGACAGATTTGGCGCAATGGAACAACTAAGGGGGAGGAAAAAGGGAACACTCTCAAGAGAAAAGCAGACTTGTCAAGAGGCTCTTATGGATTTGAGGGAGAGGGAAATTGGCCAACGACATTTTTGTGTCCATGGATGAGGGGAAAAGTGTATTCCAGGTCTAGGTGAATTGAAAGTTGGTTAGTCGTGTCTGACTCTTTGTGACCCCATGGACTAATACAGTCAATGAAATTCTCCAGGCCAGAATGCCAGAGTGGGTAGCCTTTCCCTTTTTCCAAAGGATCTTCCCAACCCAGGGATCAAACTAAGGTCTCCAATGCGGCAGGCAGGTTCTTTACCAGCTGAGCCACCAGGGAAGCCAGGGTGGTCTAGGTGGGAGATGATAAAAAGCAGAGGAAACACAAAACCATCACATGTCAGAAATAATGTTTTCAGAGCAACTAGAAAGACAGGGAAATGAGAGGTCAAACAAAAAGAGAAAATTGTACGAGCATATTTTTTAAAAATACACACAAGACTGTTAGAATCATTTAGGGAAGTCACTTTCCTGTCCAGGATCTGTAGGCACTCCCCTTGTTTTGATGTTCAAGGCCTTCTATAATCTGGACCCAAACATATTTGTCCACTTCTGATGCCAAATATAGTAAATAAGTAAGTCATTTATCAAACCCTTTCGACTTTCTCTTGGGGTCTAGGTACCAAAGGGAGGAAGCCTTGACTGCCCTGTCGTCTCATGGGAATGCCCATAAGATGGAGGCATCCCAGAAATTACTCCCTGGTGAAGGAGCTGGGATTGTTCCTCTTGCCTTGGAAAGTTCCTCAAGCTCCTTCTTTTCTGTCTACATCCCACCTTCCTTCTTGGGCCATTCTACACACATATGGTCGTACAATTTTCTCTTTCTGTCTGACCTTTCATTTTTCTATGTCTTTCTAGTTGCTCTGAAAACATTATTTCTGCCATTTGATGTCCAATATCTCTCCCCTCAAGGAGTTTGCGAACTGGTAAAAGAGGTCAAACAGGTACTTATTAACTATGACAATGGGCAGCACGTGGTGGAAGGAGTGCAGAGAGATGGTAGGAGAGGAGGAAAAAAAGATATTGGAATGGCTTTGCAGAAGAGGTAGCATTGGAGATGGAAAGACATGGGTAGAATTGTGGAGGGTTAGTTGAGTTGAAAAAGAGGTTGTTGAATAAAGTACCTGACATGACTGATTTGAATACGTTTTGGGTATTAGTATTCAGGTGATAAACAGAGACAGTAATGTGGGCCATCCCATGAAATGTCTTTGTTGCTAGGCTGAGAAACGTATACCTAATACAGTAGCCAATAGGGATCCATTGGAGATCTTTGAGCAGGAGAGCAACACACAACCATGTGATCTCCAAGCTCAAAGGGACTTAAAGGCCTTTGGTTCTATCCAAAGCCTGATGTCTCTGTCTGCCAAGTCCAGATTTGGCCACTAAGTTCTCCTTGTTATGAAGATTAAATGAGATGACACTTGTAAAGTGATTAGCTCAGGGTTTGTCAGAGAGTAAAGCTCAATAAATCTTGACTGATGTTGTCAACATCACCATTCATTGGATTATTATTTAGATAGGTTTTCCTTAAGCCTTCATTCACATTTGTCCTGTAAGGATTTGAAGACACCTGATCTGCCTCTTGAGAAATTTGTATGCAGGTCAGGAAGCAACAGTTAGAACTGGACATGGAACAACAGACTGGTTCCAAATAGGAAAAGGAGTACATCAAGGCTGTATATTGTCACCCTGTTTATTTAACTTATATGCAGAGTACATCATGAGAAATGCTGGACTGGAAGAAGCACAAGCTGGAATCAAGATTGCTGGGAGAAATATCAATAACCTCAGATATGCAGATGACATGACCCTTATGGCAGAAAGTGAAGAGGAACTAAAAAGCCCATGTCCATCAGCAGATGAATGGATAAGAAAGCTGTGGTACATATACACAATGGAGTATTACTCAGCTATTAAAAAGAATACATTTGAATCAGTTCTAATGAGGTGGGTGAAACTGGAGCCTATTATACAGA
>NW_011495023.1:10511535-10538151 GCF_000754665.1 Bison bison bison
GTTAGGCTTAAAGCTCAACATTACAGAAAACGAAGATTATGGCATCCGGTCCCATCACTTCATGGGAAATAGATGGAGAAACAGTGGAAACAGTGTCAGACTTTATTTTTCTGGGCTCCAAAATCACTGCAGATGGTGACTGCAGCCATGAAATTAAAAGATGCTTACTCCTTGGAAGCAAAGTTATGACCAACCTAGATAGCATACTGAAAAGCAGAGACATTACTTTACCAACAAAAATTCGTCTAGTCAAGGCTGTGGTTTTTCCTGTGGTCATGTATGGATGTGAGAGTTGGACTATGAAGAAGGCTGAGCGCCAAAAAATTGATGCTTTTGAACTGTGGTGTTGGAGAAGACTCCTAAGAATCCCTTGGACTGCAAGGAGACCCAACCAGTCCATTCTAAAGGAGATCAGTCCTGGATGTTCACTGGAAGGACTGATGCTGAAGCTGAAACTCCAATACTTTGACCACCTGATTCGAAGAGCTGACTCATTGGAAAAGACCCTGATGCTGGGAGGGATTGGGGGCAGGAGGAGAAGGGGATGACAGAGGATGAGATGGCTAGATGGCATCACCAATTTGATGGACATGAGTTTGGGTAAACTCTGGGAGTTGGTGATGGACAGGGAGGCCTGGTGTGCTGGGATTCATGGGGTCGCAAAGAGTTGGACACGACTGAGCGACTGAACTGAACTGAACTGATCCCGTTCCTTTACATTTTATTTTTTTACTTTTATTTTTTGGTCAAATAGGCATGTGATCCCCGATCAGGGATTGAACCCATGTCCCCTATATTGAAAGCACAGTCTTAAACTCTGGACTGCCAGGGAAGCCCCAGCTATCCTATTCCTGTCTGAGATTTGTCTTCTCTAGACCAGATATTCTTGGTTTCCTCCACCAGCCCACATTCATCTTCCTGATTGTCTCTAGTCCTTGTAAAATGTGGTACCTGGAACCCAGTTGTCTGATCACAGCCGACCAGAGCGGGCCCTTTCCTTCTCTTATACAGAAGATGCCTGAAGTGGAAAGAAAAATTTAAGAATTTTTTGGCAGTCATGCTCTGAGTATAATACAGGTACTCATCACACTGAATATAATTCTGATTTAAACTCCTAAGCCATTCCTACATGCACTGCTGCTAAGCTACAAGCTTTTCTATTCTCCACTTGTTCTTGGACCTGCACAAGACCTCAGATTGCTTTGTGATTATTGTTTCCTCTTATTGTCAGGAAAAAATTGTGAAAGCCTTTGAAACAGGCAAAAAGATGACTGTTTCCATTCAGTGAAATTGCTGGGTGTCATCTAGCAGATTCTTCTTGGGTTGTCTGATTTTACAGGGGTCTGTGTCTTTCAGTTTTTGATTAAACTATTTTGCAACTATCAATTGTAGAACACACATGGTTCTAATGAGAAGAATTCTCATCCATAAAGAGGCAAGTGAATTTGGTCTGGTGAACATGCAATTGATTTTCACCCTGTGAAAGAAGCTGCTAGTCTTTCATCTATTAGCAAATTTATTTCAGTATCCCTGATTGCTTTTATATGTGTCCCTTCTCTCGGTTTCCCTTGGAGCCAATTGTAATGTTTTACTGCCTCATTGTTATTTAATAAGTTAGTTAATGGACACATGTTCATTTTATATATGTACAAGAGCCCTGATTCTTTCTTAAAGTAATCCTTCAGCACTGATTTTCTTATCCCTTCACAAATTGGAAAGGCATGAACAGGGCAGAAATGAAGATTTAGCAAGCATTAGAGACCTCCCTTTAAATTGGCATGGATTACAGTTGCCAGGATATGGAAGCAACCTAAGTGTATCCAGTGTTCTTGCCTGGAGAATCCCAGGGACGGGGGAGCCTGGTGGGCTGCCGTCTATGAGGTCGCACAGAGTCGAACACGACTGAAGTGACTTACCTTACCTTACCTTAAGTGTATCAATAGTTGAATGGATAAAGATGTGGTATATATACACAGTGGAGTACGGCTCAACCATAAAAAAGAAATTCTGCCATTTGCAATAGTGTGGATGGTCATAGAGAATGTTATGCTTAGTGAAGTAAGTCAGAGAAAGACAAATACTATTTATTATTACTTATATGTAGAATCTAAAAAATAAAGCAAGCAAGTGAATATATCAAGACAGATACAGAGAGAAAACTAGTGATTGCTTCTGGGGAGAGGGGAGAGGGAAGAGTGTGGGGCACGATGGTGGTAGGGGATTTAGAAATACAAACCACTGTATATAAAATAAGTAAGCTACTGCAAGGATATGGTGCACAGCATAGGGAATATAGCCAATATTTTTCAATAACTATAAATGGAGTATAAGCTAGAACATTTTTGAATCTGTCTTGTACACTGGAAACTAACATCATATTATAAACCAACTATACCTCAACTTTAAAAAATCATGTTTTAACAAAAGGCAATATTGACATTGGGTCTACCAACCCATATCTTTTGGTAAAGTTGCTCAACCAGTTATCACTTCATGTAACTGTACCAGTGTGCTTCTACTTATGAACAAGTCATTCATAAGTCCACTTGTGCATAAATTCTATGTGATTAAGAGGTATTAAAACTTGCTCTTCGCACATGCATTCTCACCAATGATGAATGCAGGTCTGACTGATAATTTTTAGATCAGTCATAGATTTCCTCTTCCTTGCTCATTTACATTCGTATGGATACCCTTTGCCAAAAAAGACCAGTTTCCCTGCACCAAAAATCCTCAATGATCTTGGAACTTCCCTGGTAGTCCAGTGGCTAAGACTCTGAGTTCCCAATGCAGGGGGCCCAGGTTCAATGCCTGGTCAGGGAACTAGTCCCACATGCTGCAGTTAAGAGTTCATATGTTGCAACTAAAGATCCTGCATGTGGAAACTAACACCTGGCTCACCCAAATTAATTAATTAATTTTTAAAAATCCTTAATGATCTTGTTGGAGAGTACTCAGCAGGAGAACTGAGTTGCTATGGAGAAGAGGAGTTTGGGGGTTGGTTAGTGGAAACAGAACACGTTAAGTGAATGAAGTTAAGGTCTGTTACCAGCCTGCGGGACATAGTGCAGAAACAGCAAGGAGAATGAGGAAGTGGCTGCCATGATGGCATTTTTGGCTGGAAGACTGTGAGACAGCCAATGATGCAGGTGAATGGAATGGGCCCTTTCTCGTGCTAATGGTATTATAATGATAAGTAAACATTAATCTGGTCCTAAGAAAACCTGTGTCTAGTGGCTGCACCTTGGAAGAAGGACAGGAGGGCTTTAAGAGGATGCTCTTGAGCAGACAGACTGGTTCCAAATAGGAAAAGGAGTATGTCAAGGCTGTATATTGTCACCATGTTTATTAACTTATATGCAGAGTACATCATGAGAAATGCTGGACTGGAAGAAACACAAGCTGGAAGAAATTGTGTTTCGGGAGAAATCAATAACCTCAGATATGCAGATGACACCACCATTATGGCAGAAAGCGAAGAACTAAAGAGCTTCTTGATAAAAGTGAAAGAGAAGAGTGAAAAAGCTGGCTTAACATTCAAAAAACGAAGATCATGGCATCCGGTCCCATCACTTCATGGCAAATAGATGGGGAAACAATGGAAACAGTGACAGACTTGCTTTTCTTGGGCTTCAAAATCACTGCAGGTGGTGATTGCAGCCTTGAAATTAAAAGATGCTTGCTCCTTGGAGGAAAAACTATGACCAACCTAGACAGCATATTAGAAAGCAGAGACATTGCTTCGCCAACAAAGGTCTGTCTAGTCAAAGCTATGGTTTTTCCAGTGGTCATGTATGGATGTGAGAGTTTATACTATTATTATACTATAAAGAAAGCTGAGCGCTGAAGAATTGATTCTTCTGAACTGTGGTGTTGGAGGAGACTCTTGAGAGTCCCTTGGACTGCAAGGAGATCCAACCAGTCCATCCTAGAGGAAATCAGTCCTGAATATTCATTGGAAGGACTGATGCCAAAGCTGAAACTCCAATCCTTTGGCCACCTGATGCAAATAACTGACTCATTTGAAAAGACCTTGATGCTGGGAAAGATTGAAGGCAGGAGGAGAACGGGACAACAGAGGATGAGATGGTTGGATGGCATCACCGATGCTATGGATATGAGTTTGAGCAAGCTCCAGGAGTTGGTAATGGACAGGGAAGCCTGGTGTGCTGCAGTCCTTGGGGTCGCAAAAAATCGGACACAACTGAGCGACTGAACTGAACTGAGCTGATCCTGGTTCAGGTCCAGGTACATGATCAGTCAGGACTATGGCTTCACAGTGCCTCTCCTTGGCCGTCGCTGCACTAAAGGTAAATTGTGAAGGAACAGGATGGGTGAGGCAACAAAATGCAGTAACTTTGCAGGACATTCGTTAGCACCGAATTCATCAAACACTTTTGACAGTGGAAGTGGCTATGCCCAGTGCACCACAGTTGATGGCTCATAGAGTCCCATCATTGAGTTTTCAACTCCACAACAGTTTCGTTTGCATCAATGAAAGGTCTTCTGCTAAAAAGCTTCTGGGTTATGTTTTAATCCACATTTCTCAACCGTTTCTCCAAGGATGAGAGGCTTATTAAATGACTTGCTCAAGTCCTGACCCAGTATGTTTAATTTTTTTTCTAATTACTGGTTTAGCCATAGAAATAAATTAATCTTGCAGAACACAGTTGTACCTTAGGATCTGAGGTTGAGGAATGGAGGGTGCTGCAGAGTCCAGTCATTACCCATTCACATGCTTTAATTTTGCACTTGCTCTTTGGTGCCCTTACACCCTTGACCTTCTGTAGGGTCCATCCTACTCAATCCTACCTCCCAGGCAACCTACTCACTTGTTCAAGTGTATCCGTGCACATGCTGGCAGCTGCGTGACTCTAAGGGGAAAGCAGATAAGCCAGGTGCACCATTAAAGGCTGAAACAATGATGTCATTTGTTCTCCAAGGCCTGTCCCCAAAGCTGCTGGTTTAAAATTCATCCCAAGAAGAAATGTGCAGTTGAGTTCATCTGGGCACAGCTTTTCAGATATTCTCTTTGGGGCCCTTGATGATAGAAAGGTATTTTATTTTGCTTTATTTTGTTAAACTTCTCTATTTATTTTTTTAAAAGTTTTGACTGTGCCATTTGGCACGTGAGATCTTAGTTCCCTGACCAGGGATGGAACCTGTACTCTCTGCAGTGGAAGCACAGAGTATTAACCACTGGAGCCCCAGGGACGTTCCCAGAATGATTTTTAAAAGTAACAAAAATAATGTTGTATAAACATAATTTCTGTACATATATGTTTTTTAGAAAAGTGATTAGAAGCTGATATGCCAAAGTATTTTTTAATTAATTTTTGTTGAAGTATAGTTGATTAACAATGTTGTATTAGTTTCTCATGTACAGCAAAGTGGATCAGTTATGCATATACGTATGTCCACTCTTTTTTAGATTCTGTGATGTACAGTAGGTCCTTACTATTTATTTTATATGTAGTAGTATGTATATGTCAATCCCAATCTCCCAATTTATCCCTCCCTGCTTTAACCTTTGGTAACCACAAATCTGTATGTGATACATCCGCTAAGTTGTTAGATGTTCCTGTCATAGCCAAATAGTCACAGCTAGTCTTCCAGAGAGCAGATATGAATAACTGCTTGCAGCTGGAATGTTGCATCTAACCTTGGCATTTCAGCTGTTTATTTAGTGGGAACTTTTTGTTAACATCCTGGAAGGCACCTGCATGGTAGGAAGGAGAAAGCCGGAGTGGGAACTTACTCAGGAGCCCAACCACGGATCCCAGGGATGTTGCTGCACGGAAATCATCTGAGGACTCTGTCATTACAGCGACAAGATCCAAAAGTTGGGAAAGGACCTCTAAGTCATCCAGTCCAGTCTGCCGTAGGTGTGACATTCTGCCTACAACCGTCCCACCAAGGTTGGAGCAGTCTGGGCTTAAACACCTCCGAGGACAGAGAACTCACTACCTCCTGGGGAAGCCTGTCCTATCTTTGTAAACCTCTGGCTTTTCTATGTTCTCTGTAATTTCCATCTTAGTCTCTGCTTAGTGGGGGCCAAGTAAGTTAGCCAAGGACTAATTGCTGGCACCATCCCAGGGCATAGTGTTTGTCTTTGGGGAAGGAGCAGCTAGCAAACAGGACACTTTGGTGTCCTGACTGTTCTCCCCGCTAAGTATTATTAGTCTATTTAGTTCCTTATTGAAGATGTTGAGGAAACCCCAGTTATACTACCTCAATCTTGCTAAAGCTGATGGAGGAGGTCAGGGGAGAAGACAGTGCTCTCAGAACTGCTAAAAAAAATATCTTAGGACAGAAGAGGCCTTAGTTTTGTGTTTGCCTCACAAAACTTAGAAAAAGTTTTAGCTGGAAGACTGTAAACTATGATCATGCTCTGCCTGGAGTTGAAAGGTTAAATAGCCCCTAAAGACGTATACCTTAAGATTCCTACAAGTACTGCACACACTGCTTTTATGGAGAAAGCAAAGCTTAGGAACTTGGGGGAACCACATGTCTCAGTGTCAGAGAGGTGCCATATTTTCCAGCTGGAAACTCCTTAAAGGTTGCCATTGCCCAGTCATTGATTTTTAGAGATGGGGAAACCGAGATTTGAAAAGACTTGCCCGAATGCTTTGGCATCATCTAGACCCACTTCGGAGAAGGCAATGGCACCCCACTCCAGTACTCATGCCTGGAAAATCCCACGGATGGAGGAGCCTGGCAGGCTGCAGTCCATGGGGTCGCTAAGAGTCAGATACAACTGAGTGACTTCACTTTCACTTTCATGCATTGGAGAAGGAAATGGCAACCCACTCCAGTGTTCTTGCCTGGAGAATCCTAGGGATGGGGGAGCCTGGTGGGCTGCCGTCTATGGGGTCGCACTAAGTCGGACACGACTGAAGCGACTTAGCAGCAGCAGCAACCACAAATTTGCTTTCTGCATCTGTGACTCTATTTCTGTTTCGTAAGTTCATTTGTACCATTTTTTTAGATTCCACATACAAGTGACATCATATGGTGTTTGTCTTTCTCCATTTGACTTACTTCACTCAGTATGACAAGCTCTAGGTTCATCCGTGTTGTAATGCCAAATGGCATTCTTTCTTTCTTTTTTATGGCTGAGTAATATTCCATTGTATATATGTACCACTTCTTCTCTATCCATTAATTTGTTGATGCACATTTAGGTTGCTTTCACGTCTTGGCTATTGTAAATGTTAGTAGTCCTGCTATTGGGATGCATGTGTCTTTTCGAATATTTTTCATTTAACAAACATTTATTGAGCACCATTCTTGGTTCTCAGGGAGGAAAATTCCCTTCTTTCATGGACTTTGTGTTCTACTGAGGTGGTCAGACAATAAGTAACAACCACCACAACAATAATAGTAATCTAACAAAACTATGAACCCAAATAAGGCAGAGTTAGAGTACAGAGGGTGTTAGAGACGGGACAGTGATATCTCAAGACGGTGAGATTACAGGGAATCCCCTGGCAGTCCAGTGTTGTTAGGACGCCACATTTTCACTGCTGGGGGCCTGAGTTTAATACCTGGCCTGGGAACTAAGATCCCACAAGTCACGTGGTATTGCAAAAAAAAGATGGTAAAATTACAGATAATTTGCATTTTTTTCCTGTGTGTTTTTCTCTACTTTCCAAATTGTTTACAGTAAACATGCTTTCCTTCTGTAATTAAAAAATAAGCGATTTGGCGAAACATTCTCTTACATGGCAGTAGCAGATTGTCAGACTTCTGTTCGCTTTCTCCCTGGCTCTTTTTTTGACAAGATCTTTGGTTGGTTGTTTACCAATCCACTGTGTATGACTTGTGATTTTCATGGGGAGAACAGGAAGAAAGAAAGGGCAGGTGGATTTACCACTTTTCCTTTATTTACTTAGACCGTAAGCAAAATGCAAGAAACCAAACACTGCTCAGGTCACTCTTGGGAAGAAGTGAGTTGGCTGAGTGCTAAATACTGCCCTGGGCACCTGCCTTCCAACCTGTTTACCCCTCCTCCTTGGTCTGTGTCTATCACCACAGTTTTAAAAAGGGGAGATGGGGCACCACTGTGATTGTCAGAAAACCCACTGCCTCCACCATGGACCACAGCTCCATGGGGATGATAGTTAAATCCATATCTCTGGCTGTAACCCCACCCCCAACCAGCTGAGGCTTTGTATCCACCCAGTGCCACAATGTGGAGAGCATCCATAGCTTGTGGCTTGGAGCTCAGGTGACGGAGCCACAGCTGCACCTGGCTGAAACTTGATTAGCACTGATCACATTCATGGAGCAAAGTCATATAAGGGTGATCAGTGGATACGAAGAAGCTTTATTGAATTCAGCACAGACAATCTTAGGGATTGAACCCAATTGAACCCCAAGATTGTGGTTTGGTGATTTTAGAGAAATACCACTGGGATATGCCTAGGAAGCAAGATCTTGGTGTTAGGAGACAGGGTTGAGAGATACCTGGCTGGATATGAAGGCTCTGTAGGTTCTGTGAAGTTAATCATATTATAGATCTTATGCTGCTGTGCTCAGTCATGTCTGACTCTGTGCAACTCCATGGACTGTAGCCTGCCAGGCTCCTCTGTCCATGAAATTTTCCAGGCAAGAACACTGGAGTGGATTGCTATTTCCTTCTCCAGGGGATCTTCCTGACCCAGGAATTGAATCTGCATCTCACATCTCCTGAATTGGTAGGCGAATTCTTTACCGCTGTGCCACCTGGGAAGCCTGTAATAAGATTTTATGTCTGGGTATTAGTTTCCTCATACCCCTGTAGAGGACAGAAGAGCCTGGCGGGCTGCAGTCCACGAAGTCGCAAAGATTCAGACACAACTTGGTGACTAAACAACAGCAACAGCATTAGTTTCCTATGGCTGCTGTAACAAATTACCGCAAACTTAGAGGCTTAAAGCAACATGATTTATTATTTTACTGTTCTGGAGGTCAGAAGCCCTATAGGAGTTTTAGAAGGCTGAAATCAAGATGTTGGAAGCTCCAGAGAGAATCTGTCTTCTTACCTATTTCTGGAGGCTGCCTGCATGCCTCGGCTCACAACTCCACTCCTCAAATTGCATCACTGCAGTCTCTGCTCACCTCTTTGCATCTCTTTTTTCTGACCTTGACCCTCTTGACTCCCTCTTTACTTTGATTGTTGTAAAATATGAAGTATATATACCATAAAATTTGGCACCTAACCATTTTTTGAAATGTACAATTCAGTGGCATTAATTACATATACAATGTAGTATAACCCTCAGCACTGTTTCCAAAACCCTTCCTGGCCCAGGCAGAAACTCTGCCCATTAAGCAGTAACTCCCCATTCTCTGCTCCTCCCATCTGTTGGTAACGTCGAGTCTGTTCGCCGTCTCTGTGACTCTGCCTAGCGTATGTATGTCATGTAACTGGAGTTAGGCTGCATTTATCATTTTGTGTTGTTTTTTTTTACCTAAGGTAGTATTTTCAATGTTCATCTGTGTTGTAGCAAATCCTAGAACTTCCATTCCTTTTTAAAAAAATCTTTGTCTATGCTCGGTCTTAGTTGTGGCATGAAGGACCTTTAGTTGAACATGTGGGATCTAGTTCCTTGACCAGGGATCAAACCTGGACCCCCTGCATTGGGAGCTCAGAGTCTTAGCCACTGGACCTACCAGGGAAGTCCCCATAACTTCATTCCTTCGGTGGCTGAATGATATTCCATTGAACATGTATGCCACATTTTGTCTATCTGCTCATCAGTTGATGAACACTTGGCTTCTTTCCATTACTTTCGATATTGTGAACAATGCTGCAGTGAACACTGGAGTGCAAGTATCTGTTTAAGTTCCTGTTTTCATTTCTTTCTTTGATTTTATTTCAAACCCAAGAGCATGGAATTGTGGGATGATAGGAAAATGCAACATTTAGTTTTTTCAGGAGCTGCCGAACTGATTTTCCACGGTAGCTGGACCATTTTACATTCCCACCAGCAGTGTGTGTGGGTTCCAATTTTTCCACATCCTCACCAACATTTGTTATTGTCTATCTTTATGATTATAGTCATCTCAGTGCATGTGAGGTAGTTTCTTGTTGTGGATTTGATTTCTTTAATGACTAATGATAGAGAACATCTTTCATGTGCTTGTTGGCCATTTGTTTATCTTCTTTGAAGAAATGTCTATTTAAGTCCGTTTTTAATTGGGTTGATTGTCTTTTTGTTGTTGAGGTGTTGGAGTTCTTTACACATTCTGGATATTAATCCCTTATCAGACATACAACTTGCTGATATATTCTTCCATTCTTGGTTTGTCTTTTCGCTCTTAGTAGTGTCCTTTTTGTTTTCATTGGAGTATAGCTGCTTTACAATGTTGTGTTAGTTTCTGCTGTACAGCAAAGTGAATCAGTCATTCCTATACATATATCCCCTCTTTTTTGGCTTTCCTTCACATTTAGGTCACCACAGAGCACTGAGTAGAATTGCCTGTGCTATGTATTCTTTATTCTTTATATGAAGTGAAGTGAAGCGAAGTGAAAGTTGCTTAGTTGTGTCTGATTCTTTGAGACCCCGTGGACTGTAGCCTACCAGGCCCCGCTGTCCATGGAATTCTCCAGCAGGAATACTGGAGTGGATAGCCATTCTTTTCTCCAGGGGGCCTTCCTGGCCCAGGGATCAAACCCAGGTCTCCTGTATTGCAGGCATATTCTTTACTGTCTGAGCTACCAGGGAAGCCCATTCCTTATGTAGTAGTGTATGTATGTCAATCCAGTAGTGTCCTTTGATGCATAAAAGTTTTGCCTCCCTCTTATAAGGATGCTTGTGATTACACCCATTATCCAGAATTTGTTCAGTCACTCAGTCATGTCCGACTCTGCAACCCCATGGACTGCAGCACGCCAGGCTTCCCTGTCCTCCACCATCTCCTGGAGCTTGCTCAAATTCATGTCCATTGAGTCAGTGATGCCATCCAAATAGTCTTACTTTCTCAAGATCCTTAATTTAATCACATCTGATTTTGCCATGTAATGTATTCACAGGTTCTGTGACTAGGAGGTGAACATCTTGGCTAAGCCACTATTCCATCTAGCACAATTCATTCCAGGATATCTGCAAAGTCAGAAATTGTGACTGTATTCATGCAAAAAGGTATAAGCTAGCGACTTGGCAAGAAAGCAGCCTGCCTCGTATACAGCAGTCATGTAGGGCTTCTGCCCTCAGGCCCCCTTTTAGGCTTTCACTCTGTGCTGGGTTACTTAGTGTCTCTGTTCATTCTTTCTTTTTTATGTAAATGTACTTATTTATTAAGTTTTGGCTACGCGGGGTCTTCGTTGTTGTGAGCGGGCTGCTCTTTAGTCGTGGTGCACTGGCTTCTCCTTGCGGTGGCCTTTCTTTTTGGGGAGCACAGTCTCTAGAGCTCAGGCTCAGGAGTTATGGCGCACGGGCTTAGTTGCCCCGAGGCACGTGGGATCTTCCTGGCCCAGGGATGGAACCTGTGTCCCCTGCTTTGGCGGGTGGATTCTTCACCAGTGAACCACGAGGGAAGTCCGCTGTTCTTAAAATGAGACAAATTGTCCTTCCTCTTAGAGTGAGCAATGGGGCTTTTTTATCATCCGTGTGAACCAGAAGTCCCAAATATAAAAGCTACTTTAGGAACATCATGAAAGCTGGCACACAGTGAGTGGATAAATACAAGCCAACAAATAAGGTTTATGTTTGGACCTGTATCAGAAGGAAAAATAACAGACCTGTGGAGATTAATGAGACCATGTCTCAGAAAACCTTTGAGCTCTTTGGAGGAAAAGCGCTTCGTAAACGCAAGCATTTCTACACCCCTCCTCACCTTTTTCACCCAGTAGCAGCTCTGGTGCCTTTTTATTCCTCATACCTATCACAGCAGCCTGTAATTATCGGAGGTAGTAATTGTGCTTGGGTGGAAGGGTGGTGGGGGGAGGCGAAGATACCTTGGTAAGAACATAGGGCTAAATGCTGGATTAGTGTCGGGGGAGGGCCTGACCCATGAAGTCACAGAATCTGAAAAAACAGCTCTTTTCTCGTGTTTCCAAAGCCTTCAGAACTAGTATACATACATTAGACAGTCATCTCGCTAATAGAATCTCCCCTAAAGAAATGCTCGGAAACGCAGGCTAGGACATAAACCAGAGATGTTTGTCAGCGTCATTTGTAATTGTGAAAGACTGGAAACGACCTCAGTGTTGCTTCCTACAATTGGAAATGGTTAGATACATGACTGCATGAAACTCCTTGTAGTATTATGCCGCTGTTCAGCACTTCGATGAACAATTTTTAACAATGTTAGGAAATGAGTCTGATCAAGTGTAAAAGAAAAAAGCAAGACTGCTTTCAATGTGAACTGCGTTCTCAGCAACATAATGTACTGCTAGGTAGGAAAAGAGGGGTTAAGAAAACATTGAAGGATGCACCAAATATTACCACTTGTTTCTTCTGCTTGGTGGAATTCTGGATGTGAATTCAGTAACCCGGGGAGGCTGTGTTCTCTTGCTTATTGGGTTGTCATTTCCTAGGGATGATGTTAACATGTTGGTTTGTTCTTTTGGTATTTGCCTTGCTTTGAGGAAGAATCAGAGAACTGAAGTATTAAAATTTAGGAGAAAACCATAGCTGGTGAAGGACTTCCCTGGTAGCCCAGTGGTTAAGAATCTGCCTTCCAATGCAGGGCACGCAGGTTTGATCTAGATCCCACATGCCGTAGAGCAACTAAATCCATGTACTACAACTAGAGAAATCCTGCACATAGCAATGAAGACCCAGCGCAGCTAAAATTTTCAAAACTAAATGAAAAAAAAATAGCTAATGAGTGCTGAGATTTACTATTATAAATGTTTTTGAAATTTCTTTGAAAAGTGGTAAGAATGGAAGTGAAGATGCTGGAACAGTCTAGTTTCTCTGCCTCCCTTCCTATAAATTTAGCTATTTCTGATAAGTTAGATGAAACATTTTCCCTGGCATTCAACCCCCTTGGTCATGAGAGCTGGTCTTGCCCACCCAGAACGTCCGACCCAGCTCCTATAGTGGAGGTCAGGGTCCTTCCCACCACATGAATGGGGCTGAGAGGTGAGTATACTCAAAGGCAGTGGCTATGGGTCACCTTAAATTCTGCCGGAGGGGGGCTGCCTGCTCACTGCTCTGGGGCCTAGGCCTCCCTGTGTCTGAAAGAGCCATTCGGATATGGAGAGTCTGACCTTGAGATCAATCTAAGCCTGCTCACCCTTTTCCAATCGCCTAAGACTTGAGCCAAGAGGACATTTTGCATCCTTGTCACCTGGCCCTTTCCTGCATTCTATCTACTTCAGTGACTCAGGCTCACCCAGAGCTGACACTGGCTGTGGGTTCCTGACAGTCTGGGATGTATTTGTTTCTTTCTTTTTAAATATTTATTTATTTTTATTTTTTTGGCTGTGTCGGGTCTTGGTTGCGGCAGGCGAGCTCTTAGTTTTGGCGTATGGGATCCAGTTCCTTGACCAGGGATAGAACCCTGGCCCCCTGTATTGGGAGTGCAGAGTCTTAGCCACTGGATCACCAGGGAGGTCCCTGGGATATGTTTCTGAGCAAGGGAATTCTGACCTGTAGAGTGAATCTACATGAGTGGTTTTTACCTACCATCTGCCAGTCAGCTCCAACTTTGCTTCATAAATGAGAACTTTTGTATATCATGGTCCAACCACCGTATTTTTCCCAGAGCAGGCCTGGAGTTTCTGTGGCCTTGGTGTTGTTTCTGCTTGAGAGGTTTAACTGACAACACAGCAAAGCAACTTAAAAATAGCCCAGGAACTGCCTCTCTCTGACGCCAAAGATCTGCACCTCTCTCCCCTGGGCCTACCTGTCCTGGGACTGGGGCCCTGCCCTCCTGGCCTCCCGCCCCCCAGGTGGCTGAGTCCAGGCTGAATCCTCCTAAGGACCAGGAAAGGGGCCGTGGGGGATCCTGGCCTTTTCGCACTCAGAGGAGACCCTCTGGTATATATCTTCTAAAAGTGTCTCTGGTCATAGAGTGGTTTTCTCAGACATGGTACAGTGATCACCTCTGGATGATTTCTCATTGCATCTGTAATGCCAGGCTCTATGCTGGGAAGTGATGTTGGAATATGATGAAAAGCCAGGACCTAGCTGCTTGTGGGCTGTAAATTCAGCCTTTAACTTTAAAAATCAGTGTTTTATTGTGAAATGTGTATTCTTATAGCATATTACATAATCTCTATTGGCAGGTAGTATAGTATGTTAAAAAAATAAAAGCCTGGGCTCTGGAACCAGACCACCTGAGTTAAATTCTACCCTATCCAGTTAGAAGCTGGGTGAGCTCAGGCCTGTTCCTTAACATCTCTGGTCACTAGTTTCCTTGTTTGTAAAATGGCTTGATAACGTCAGACCTACCTTAGAGACTGTAATGAGGGGTTGTATGAGGGGGTTTTTAATATTTAAATTATTTATTTGTTTATTTTTGGCTGCACTGAGTCTTCATTGTCGCGTGCAGATTTTCTCTAGCTATGAAGAACGGGGGCTACTTTCTGGTAGCAGCGGACAGGCTTCTCATTGCAGTGGCTTCTCTTGTTACAGAGCATGGGTTCTAGGCTCACAGGCTTCAGTAGTTGTGACTCAAGGGCTCTAGAGCGTGGGCTTCAGTAGCTGTGGCACTCGGGTTTAGTTGCTTCGAGGCATGAGGGATCTTCCCTGACTGGGGCTTGAACCCGTGTCCCCTGCCTTGGCAGGCAGATTCTTAACCACTGGACCACCAGGGAAGTCTGGGTTATATGAGTTTTAAATGTGGAAAGCATTTAGAACAGTGCTGAGGATAGAGGAAGCATTGAATAATAATGGATATGTTCTTTGTTAAATTGTAAAATATGGATAACACAAAATTTACCATTTTAGTCGTTTCTAGGTGCTCAGCTCAGTGGCACTAAGTGCATTCACATTTGTGGCCATCACCACCATCCACCTCCAGAACGTCTTCATCTTGCAGAACTGGGGCTCTACACTCATTAAGTAACGACTCCCCATCCCGCTCTGCTCCCAGCCCCTGGTAACCACCGTTTTATGAATTTGACTCTCCCAGGTTCCTCATATAAGTGGAATCCTGCAGGATTGTCTTTTTGTGACTGACTTCTTTCACTGAGCCTAATGGCCCCAAAGTTCATTCATGTTGTAACACGTGTCAGAATTTCCTTCTCTTTTAAAACTGCGTAATATCACATTTGTGGGGCTTCCCTGGTGGCTCAGCGGTAAAGAATCCACCTACAGTACAGGAGACGTGGGAGACATGGATTCAATCCCTGGATTGGGACGATCCCCTGGAGGAGGAAATGGTCACCCACTCCAGTATTCTTGCCAGGAGAATCCCACTGACAGAGGAACCTGGTGGGCTGCAGTCCGTGGGATCACAGAGTTGGACACAATAGAGCACACACGCATGCAATATCACATTGTCTACACGACATTCTGTTTATTCCTTCATCTGTAAATGGGCATTTGAGCATTTGAGTTGTTTCCACATTTCAGCTACAGCGAATAATGCTGCTGTGAACACAAGTGTACAAATATGGGCCCAAGTCCCTGCTTTCTCTTCTTTTGCCCAGAAGTGAAATTGCTGGATTCTCTAGTAATTCTGTGTTTAATGGTGTTAGGAATCATCCTACTGTTTTTCATAACAGCTGCACCATCATTCTCATGGCTTTAAATACTATCTACCAGCAGATGAATTCTATACAACTTCATACCTTTCCTGAGCTGTAGGTGAAGTGAAAGTGAAAGTCACTCAGTTGTGTCCGATTCTTTGTGACCTCATGGACTATACAGTCCCTGGAGATCTCCAGGCCAGAGTACTGGAGTGGGTAGATGTTCCCTTCTCCAGGGGATCTTCCCAACCCAGGGACTGAACGCAGTCTCCCGCATTGCAGGTGGATTTTTACCAGCTGAGGCACCAGGGAAGCCCAGCATGGAGGGAGGTAGGGAGCTGTAGGTAGATGTACACAATTGCCTACTTGGTCTTGTCAGTGTGATTTCTCACGGGCATCTTGAGGTTAAATATGTCCCAAACTGCACCTCTTACCCCACCCTGCTCTTTTCTGTTTTGGTAAATGACACTAACTGAGCATCTGGTTGCCCCAAATAGCTTTTAAGCAGGACCAGCTATAGAATTTGCCAGACCTGGTGCTACATGAAGATGGGCAGGAACAGGGTGGTGAATTCCGCCTCCTTCCAGGGCTGTGCCCCCGTCCCCAGTGTACTGGCCATCCTGGGGGCATTGAAGCCTCTGTGCTGGGACCTGCCCAGTACCTGGATCCAGGGTGGCCCTGAGCCTCCACTGAGGTCCCCACCAGCTTGGGGTGGGGACATCTCTTGGCACTGAGCACACCCCCATGAAGCTGGCCGTGAATCCTTCAGTGAATCTGGGATTCCTTTTTTCCTCACCCTCTAAGTTCACTTTATCATCAAGACTTATGAGTCCGACCTCTGAAATCCATCTCAGCTCTTTACTTCCCTGTCTCTCCTGCCAGGATGAGCATCCAAGCTACCATCACTTCTCTCGACTGTTAAAAGCCACCCGCCTGGTTTCTTTCACTCACACTTGCCTCTCCCCCTACATTCCACACACAAGCCGATGTGATTGTCTCCAAAAATAAATGAGTCCATGTTTACTGCCCAGTTTTAAAACATTTGTGGGCTCCTTGCCACATTTAGAATGAGATGTCAGCTTCTCACCAAGGCGTACAAAGCGGGTGATTTCAAAGCCCTGTACGCTCTTCTTTGCTTTTCCAGGCATGGCTTCCTGTTTTCTACACTTTGAAGATGCCAAGGCTGGAATGGTCTCAGGACAGAGTTTTTCCACCTGGCACCACTGACATTTTAGATAACCCTTTGTCTGTGGGTTTGTCCCTGGCATGGTAGGTCAGCAGTATCCCTGACCTCTAACCCTTAGATGGCGGTGGCACCACCTCCAGCCACCGCTTTTGAGGACAGAATGTCCCTGGACGTTACCAAAAGTGCCCCCAGGGCAACCCGCTTCCTGTGCTTCAGAACCTTCCCTGGAGCCCTAGAGCCCTGGTTCCTCCCCCCGGCTGGATCATTGCCCCCGCATGCCCTCTGCCGCTTTCACTGGTTGCATCTCCTTGTCCTTCGAAGAGCAAAGAAGCCGCTTGCCAGGCGGGAGACCTGGGTTTGATCCCTGGGTTGGGAAGATCCCCTGGAGAAGGGAACTGCTACCCGCTCCAGTATTCTGATCTGGAGATTTCCGTGGACTGTATAGTCCATGGGATTGCAAAGTGTTGGACACAACTGAATGCCTTTCACTTTCACTGATCAACCAATATAAAGTTGTCTCTCAGTCACACTCTATTTAGATTGCTATCTGAATGCTCACCAGTCTCTGATTTCTCTCTTGTTTAATTATGTGTTTGCTTACTTTCTTCTGTCCCTCCCCTCCAGCCCCCACCAGGATGCAAGCTTTTTAGAGTGGTCATGTCCATCATTTTGGTTGAGTGCTGTATTCCTGACACCTGGAGTGGAACCTGGCATATGGTAAGTGCTTAGTGTATCTTTGGGCTCCCCAGGTAAAGAACCCAGCTGCCAATGCAGGAGACATAAGAGACTCGGGTTCAATCACTGGCTTGGAAAGATCCCCTGGAGACGGGCATGGCAACCCACTCCAGTATTCTTGCCTGGAGAATTGCATGAACAGAGGAGCCTGGTGAGCTACAGTCCATGGGGTGACAAAGAATCGACACAGCTGAGTGACTGACACTTTCACTTCACCTCCTGTACCAGTGTAGGACGGTTCCCTTTTCTACACATCCTCTCCAGCATTCATTATTTTTAATGATGGTCATTCTGACTGGTATGAGGTAGTATATCGCTGTAGTTTTAATTTGCATTTATTTAGTGATTAGCATTCACTTTCATGCATTGGAGAAGGAAATGGCAACCCACTCCAGTGTTCTTGCCTGGAGAATCCCAAGGACAGGAAAGCCTGGTGGGCTGCCATCTATGTGGTCGCACAGAGTCGATCACGACTAAAGCGACTTAGAAGCAGCAGTGATTAGCAAGGAGAAGGAAATGGCAACCCACTCCAGTATTCTTGCCTGGAGAATTCCAAGGACAGAGGAGCCTGGTGGGCTGCCATCTATGGGGTCGCACAGAGTCTGACACGACTGACATGACTTAGCAGCAGCAGCAGCAGTAATTAGCGATGATGAGCATCTTTTCCATGTGCCTATTGGCCATTCGTCTTTGGAGAAATGATTAGGTCTTCTACCCATTATTTGATTGGGCTTTTTGGGTTTTTTGTTATTGAATTGTATGAGCTGTTTGCATATTTTATAATTTCAGCTCTTATAAATTCACAAAACACTTTGAAACTCATGCTTGTTTCTGTGTACTCATCAGGCCATTTTCATTTCTCTCCAGTTCTTCCTCTTCTTTCCTTTTTATAACCTCTACTTTCCCTTTCTGATCCCCATTTCTGCTCTTTTGTCTCTTTTCTTTCTTTTGGTATTTCCCATATTAATTTGATTCAACATCTTTCATAACAGAAACAAAGACAAGTCAAACATGACACAGATAAAGTTTTGGTGAAGTTGAATCAAGCAACAAGATCTCATGGTCAAGTTCACTGGACTTCGCATAGCAGCCAGGACACAGAGGATCCCAATTGCCTGGGAACCAGACAGGACATCCCTGGGGGGAATCCCGGTGGCCTCTTGCTCCGTCTCTTTTCCCTCCTTCACTCTGAGTGTTGGCTTCTTTCTTCTCTCATTACGGCCAAGACCCCTGTGCCTCTTTATTTACCTGGTGAGAAACATTATTTCCATCAATATCTCCATAGACTTTTATTGAAGAAACTTGGCAGATTGAGCTAAAATGTCTTTATCCCAAATTCAAACAAACCATTGGGGAAAAAATTCCTTGGCTCAACTTGGGGAGGAGTCTTTGTTGACCGTCTCCATGTTCCAGACACCTCTAAGGTGATGAGGATACGGCAGACAACAGGACAGACACAATTCTGTTGTCATGGAGCTTACATTCTCCGACACTGTACTTGCTCTATGTTTATTACTAAATGCGTATCAAGAACCAGGTCCTTACCTTGTGCCAAAGATATAGCGAACAAATCACACAAGCATAATTGTATATGGTGATAGGGTTAATTTTTTAAATACTTATTGTTTATTTGGTTGTGCTGGGTCTTAGTTGAGGCATGTGAACTCTTAGTTGTCACGTGTGTGAATAGTTCCCTGACCACGGTTCCCTAAGAATAGTTCTCTGACCAGGGTTCGAACCCAGATCCCCTGCCTTGAAGGGGGGAATCTTAGGCACTGGACCACCAGGAAGCCCTGGCTGATAGAGTTTTCATCAGGTTTCTCCAATGTGACTCTTTCCCTCCCCATTTCCGTACTGTAAAGCTGCTGCATTTAAGAGGGGAGGATTGACGTGCTTCACTTCCTGGGCAGTGTGTTTTGTTCTTCATGGCTTTATTGAGGTACAATTTACATACAACAAAATTCACCCATTTTAAGTGAACAGCTCATGCATTTTAGTAAAAATTGATATAGTGTACCTGAGGAAAATGGTCTTGGAGCTGACACCCTAAGGATGCAGAGGATTTAAACAGCCAAAGGCAGGGGAGGACTGTTCTAAGCAGAGGTCACAGCAATGTGCCAGCCCCTCCTGGGAGCGTGGTGTGTTTAGGGAACTTGGGTGAGTCCTGAACCACCTAAAAAAAATAGGCTGTGTCACCATCCTTCATTCAATATGCTCATAAATATTTTCCTCAGAACATTTAAAAGTCAACAGCATTTTATTGCCCAAATGTGTAAATTCCAGTTCTGTGAAGCACATGTCTCTCTAAAACAACTCCATCCCTGTTGGTTTATCCAAGGTTTTACTGTAGCAGTGTAAATATTAGGATAGTAAAATTCAGAATGGTCCCTGAGGGGAGAATAAAGTGTTAATAAGATTTCCCCCCCTTTTTAGGTCTTGTTTAAATGAGAATGTAAAGTATGTGTACTATTTCCTCTCTAATTTATTCCCCTTTGTAACAAACCCACCACAACAAAATGAGAATGGGAAGGTGATTCAGAGGCAGAAGAAGGGAAAGGAACTATACTTAGAAAGATATCGTTTTACAAGCTTAGAACCTGAAAAAAATCCAGTTAGCAAAAACACTGAAGAGCTGTTTCCACTTAGAAATATCTATGCAGAAAGAAGATAATAAAACTGATTTGATGAACATATAGTATTGTCTTTGCCACAAGCCAACTTTTATTATTTGATGCTTTCCACATTAATACATGTTTATTGTAGCAAGTGAAATAAGTGTATGAAGGCGAGACCGGTCATCTCCTTAATACTTCCCGCCTCTCTTCACGTTCCCTTCCCTGCCACACCTCTGTCCTTGTTCCTGTAACTATACTTCATGTTCCTGTGCGATTCAGGAGAAATGAACTCTGAAAGACTCTTCTGAACTGGAGGTTGTTATGATAATGCTTCTAGAGTTGCTGGGAAACACCTGAAGGGAATGTTCACCCAAGAGGTACCTTGTGTTGACAGAGTAGGGATAGAATTGAAAATCCAGTACTTTGTTTATTTTTTCTTGGCTCACTGCAGGTGGCTGGCATCTCTGCCCCTGGCTAGGCTTTCTGAACTCCCTTGTCACTATTAGAAGCTTTGCTTCTGAACGGTAGACCCAGCTGGAGCTGTGGCAGCAGAAAGACCTGGGTTCAGATCCTGGCTTTGCCTCTTATGGTCTCTGTGATGTTAATAAATTTTGTAATGAACCCTTCCTAGGTCATGGAAGCAGCATGACTTCATATTTGAAACAGAGACCTACTTCCTATCTCTGGGGTGTTTACAGTACCTACTCTTTTTAAATAAACATTTATTTATTTGGCTGTGCTAGGTCTTGATTGTGTTACATGGAATCTTTGATTTTCGTGAGATCTAGTACCTTGTCCAGAGATCCAACCCGAGCCACCTGCATTGGGAGCACAGAGTCTTAACCACTGGACCACCAGGGAAGTCCGTTACAGTACCTACTTTTCAATCTCCCAGGTTATTGGATATCTCTGACGTCTTAGGATCCACAGCCAGAGACCAAGGCAAGTCGTATTTAAAGTGTAACAGGGGACTGAGAAGTTGGGCCTAACGTCTGTGAAACCAAGTGTCATAAGATAGGGAGGAAAGGAAGAGAAAGTATAGACTTGAGAATGTTAGTGGGGACTTCCCTGGAAGTCCAGTGGTTAACACTCCATGCTTCTGCTGCAGGAAGCACGGGTTGGATCCCTAGTCAGGGAAGTGGGATCCTGCATGCCACATGGCCAAAAAGAAAATACATGAATAAATGGAAAGGTATTTTTAAAAACCTTAAAAAATGTTAGTGGGCTGAAGTGGATTTGGAGTACTCATTTTGGAAGGAAGGAAGGTATCCCGGAAATGAAGGTTGGGAGATGTAGAGATTGTTAGAAAGATGTTGAGACTGATCGGGCAGTTGGACTTCCAGTTTTCCACTTCATTAGTTATGCATAGCTCCCATCAACAGAGGCAGGGTCCTGCTGTGGCAGACCTTTCTTATTAATGACCCAGTGGAATAAAAGATTCCATGGAGCCCTGAGTGTCCCCAGAGGAAGGGATTGGGTCTGCCCAGTGCTTTAAGTTTGTTCTGCAGTTTAGTATACATGTATGTGTGTGTGTGTGCCTGACCAGTCGCTCAGTCATGTTTGATTCTTTGCGACCCCCATGGACTGTAGCCCACCAGGCTTCTTTGTCCATGGGATTTCCCAGGCAAGAATACTGGAGTGGGTGGCCATTTCCTTCTGCAGGGGATCTTCTTGACCCAGGGACTGATGATCTGCAGTACAGGTGGATTCTTGACCACTGTGGAAGTGGTCCACTTGACCACCAAGGAAGCCCTAAGTTTAACGTAACAGTGGTCTAAAAGCAGAGAAGCCCAATTAAGGACAAGTGGCAAACTTTGCCAATGTTGAGAGGGCAGTGAGCATAAACATTGACAACTGAAAAAATTAAAAACGAGAAGATCGTGTCAAAGAATTCATCCACATGAGGACAAAGGGCAGCACCCAAACACAAAAACTTGGATATTTACAGGTATACTTTGGAGCTACTGCAAATTTGGTTCCAAATTACTGCAATAAAGTGAATATTGTAATAAATCGAGTTGCACACCTTTTCTGGTTTCCCAGGGCATGTAAAAGTTATATTTACACCACACTATAGTCTATTAAGTGTGCAAAGCATTGTCTAAAAACATATATATACTTTAATGAAAAAATGTTTTCTTGCCAAAAATTATTAACCATCATCTCAGCCTTCCACAAGCTGTAGTAGTAACATGAGAGATCACGGATCACCAACAAATATAATCATGATGAGAAAATTTTGAAATGTTGTGAGAATTACCAAAAGGTGACTCAGAGACACAAGAGGAGCAAATGCTATTGGGACAATGGCACTAATAGACTTCCTCGATACAGAGTTGCCACAGATCTTCAATTTGTAAGAAAAAAAAAGTGAAGTGTCTGTGAAGCACAATAAAATGAGATCTGCCTGTACACAAATGTCCAAAAGGGGAAAAAAAAAAATGAAGAAAGATTCATCAGTTTATTCATTAAAACCGTAAATCACTTTAGGTATTTCAAACAGAGAGGGATTTAATACGGGGGATTCAGTCATAAAGCTGGTGGAAGAGCTGGGAGAGCTAAAAGGTGGAAGGTGATGTTACCCAGGGATCAGAAATTCAAGGAGCTGGGGACATGTTCCAAGCAGTTAGGGTCTGTATGTTGAAAGCTATTTGTTTACCTAGTGTTCTAAGAACAGCTCTGTAGCTTTTCTGGTCTTTGTGCTTCTCTAGTCTGTGGGTTAGATTATAATTTCAAGGCTTAATTTTATGGCTTGTACAACATGGAGTCCCTGTAGGGAATCAAGGCCATGACAATGATCTTGTAGTTACCAACAGGCTGTGAAAGCTGGTCCATGGCATCTTAAACTTTGACAAGCAGGTGAATCATACAGCTGGGCTCCCTTGGTTTTGCCTTGCTCTGATTCAGCCCAGGGTTTGTTTGCTGATGTTTATGTAAACCAAGGAATGGTGCACGTGCCCTTTCCTCCTGGGTGTGTTTTAGGGGGAGAAGTGCATCTGTGCTCCAGGTGTGAGTTTAATGTTCCCAGTAGCATGATCCGATGGCAGGGCTGTTGAACATTTCTGTGGACACTCAGGGTTCCGTGAGATTTTTTGTGTGCTTTCAATTTATTTATTTTTAATTAAAGGATAATTGTTTTACAATATTGCATTGGTTTCTGCCATACACCAGCATGAATCAGCCATAGGTATACATATGTCCCTTCCCTCTTGAACCTCCCTCCCACCTCTCACCCCTTCCCACCCCTCTAGGTTGTTACAGAACCCTGGTTTGAGTTCCTGGAATTATACAGCAAATTCCCATTGGTTATGTTACATACCGCGAGTCTTTGAAGGAAGCAGTTTGGGAGCAGCTCAGTGGTGACTTTGCATAAAGAGGCGGAGAGGGGGCCGTTTTGGTTTCTAGAATGCTATAATGTTCTCTCTCAGGCTGGCATGCAGTGGCTCATTCCTCAGCCTCCTCCATCATCCTCCTGTGCCCTGGGTTGTCCCTTCCTGCTTTGCTTCCTTGGATTAGTCCTCCCTGCACATGGTGGGAACAGGGAACCCAGACCATCCCCCAGCTGGTCTTCCCATTGATAATAGCTCTAGTGATAGAGTCCGTGGTTCCTGTGACAAGTCTGTGGTTCCTGGGACAAGTGAGAAGTCTTCTGTTCTGAGTCTTCTGTCCATGCTTGCCACTCTGGACCAGGCTGATGGATCAATTCCCACAATTTCTACTGTCTTTACTCTTCCTTTAAGTGGGAAGATTCTGTATCAAAAAACACATATTTCCACTGAATTCTATCCCTAAGAACTTTCCAATCTCCCCAAAGTAGGGTCAAGTTCGCCAGCCTAAGAAATTTGTCCTGAACTTGGCTGGGTACCCCACTTGTCCTCCTATCTACCCGGCATGGGCACTGGGCTGTTCTAATCAAATTACACAGTAGGGGTCTCCCCCAACCGTATCCTGTTTGCTCCCACATATAGATCTCTCCTTCACATTCTGTTACTGGTAAAAGCTTTTTCAGCAAGGGAGGGTTTACTACAATGGTCTTCTAAGCTCAGCTTGCCCAAGGAGGGGTGACATTCTGGGCAGCTTCTTAAAGAATATGATCAGAAAGCATGCGATTACCTCTCCTGAGCGTGATCCCTAGGAACTCCTAGACTCAAGAGTTCAGCCAGGCTGATCAAAGGGACACAATTTCTCCCATGCACTGTGATTGACGATTTGCAAAGCATTTAGAGCTTAATACACATTCTTAATTTGATCCTCACGTTCAATATTTTTCCCAGATGACAAAAGAGAAGCTTGGAGATTAGGGAGCAGAGGGCTGGCTATATAATAGAAAGCTGGGCCAGAAATCAAGATACTCAGATGCTGACTTCTAGACCTTCTTTCTGTACCAAAGGACTAGCCTAGGAAGATGTAATGAGTGTGGGTGCTTACAGCAAATGTGTCCTTGCAAAGGTCAAAAAGATGAATTTGCCAGAGCCTGGCAAGGGTACATTTTTGCAAAGGAAGCCTTCTGTGAATGGTGGAGGGGTGGGGTGGTGAAAGCAGAGTAAGACTGGGGAGGATCCCCTCCATAGAGGGAGATAGTCCTAAGAGTCCCATACATTTTCCAAAGATAGTGTCTTTTGATTCAAAGACATTAGAAAAAGCAGGTCTATTCTACATGATTGAAAGAAGACTGGTTTGACTAAAGCCCTGACAAAGGTAGTTGAAGCATGGTACATGTTCATCTCTCTGATGCTAAAACTTACACCTTGAGAGGGGAGGGAGGGCTTCCCTGCTGGCTGCCTGCCAGTGCAGGAGACAAGGGTTCAGTCCCTGGTACAGGAAGATCCCACATGCTGCTGAGCTACCAAGTCCACGTACTGCAACAGCTGAGCCTGTGCCCTAGAGACTGGGAGCTGCAACCACTGAGCCCATGTGCCCCAGAGCCCATGCTCCACAGCAAAAGAAGCCACTGCGGTGAGAAGCCCAAGCACACAACTGGAGAGCAGCCTGCCCATAAACGAAGACCCAGCATAGCCAAAGATAAAATTATTTTTTAAAAAATTTTTTAAAAGAGAGGAAGGAGAGGAGACTTAAGATATATTAGTGTTTCTCTGCTGTGACACACCCCTAGACCTTACACTTCTGGCATGTTGGGAATTGCTGACCAATCCTGAATCTCCAGGATTCAGGACTTATCTGGGTTTGCCTGGAGGGCAGGCAAGGTAGATCCCAGGCCTAGCACCAATCTTGAAGGGCAGTCTTTTTTTTAAAAAGATTATTTTATTGAAGTAGAGTTGATTTACAGTGACAGTGTTAATTTCTCCTGTACAGCAAAGTGATTCAGTTATATATATCTTCTTTTTTTTTAATTAATTTATTTTTTTATTGAAGGATAATTGCTTTACAGAATTTTGCTGTTTTCTGTCAAACCTCAACATGAATCAGCCATAGGTATACATGTATCCCCTCCCTTTTGAAACTCCCTCCCATCTCCCTTCCCATCCTACCCCTCTAGGTTGATGCAGAGCCCCTGTTTGAGTTTCCTTAGCCATACAGCAAATTCCCGTGGGCTATCTATTTTACATATGGTGATGTAAGTTTCCATGTTACTCTTTTCATACATCTCGCCCTCTCCCTCCCTCTCTCCATGTCCATAAGTCTATTACCCATGTCTGTTTCTCCACTGTTGCCCTGTAAGTAAATTCTTCAGTACCATTTTTTCTAGATTCCATATATATATGCGTTAGAATATGGTATTTCTCTTTCTCTTTCTGACTTACTTCACTCTGTATAATAGGTTCTAGGTTCATCCACCTCATTAGAACTGACTCAAAGGCGTTCCTTTTTATGGGTGAAAATCTGTATGCAGGTCAGGAAGCAACAGTTAGAACTGGACATGGAACAACAGACTGGTTCCAAATAGGAAAAGGAGCACGTCAAGGCTGTATATTGTCACCCTGCTTATTTAACTTATATGCAGAGTACATCATGAGAAACGCTGGACTGGAAGAAACACAAGCTGGAATCAAGATTGCCGGGAGAAATGTCAATAACCTCAGATATGCAGATGACACCACCCTTATGGCAGAAAGTGAAGAGGAACTCAAAAGCCTCTTGATGAAAGTGAAAGTGGAGAGTGAAAAAGTTGGCTTAAAGCTCAACGTTCAGAAAACAAAGATCATGACATCCGGTCCCATCACTTCATGGGAAATAGATGGGGAAACAGTGGAAACAGTGTCAGACTTTATTTTTGGGGGGCTCCAAAATCACTGCAGATGGTGACTGCAGCCATGAAATTAAAAGGCGCTTCCTCCTTGGAAGGAAAGTTATGACCGACCTAGATAGCATATTCAAAAGCAGACACATTACTTTGCCAACAAAGGTCTGTCTAGTCAAGGCTATGGTTTTTCCTGTGGTCATGTATGGATGTGAGAGTTGGACTGGGAAGAAGGCTGAGCGCCGAAGAA
>NW_011495023.1:10538294-10563827 GCF_000754665.1 Bison bison bison
ATTTTGGTTTCCTCAGGGTGTATGCCTAGGAGTGGGATTGCTGGGTCATATGGTGGTTTTATTCCTAGTTTTTTAAGGAATCTCCATACCGTCTTCCATACTGGCTGTATCGATTTACATTCCCACCAACAGTGCAAGAATGTTCCCTTTTCTCCACACCCTCTCCAGCATTTATTGTTTACAGACTTTCTGATGAGGGGCATTCTGACCAGTGTGAGGTGATATCTCATTGTAGTTTTGATTTGCATTTCTCTAATAATGAGCTATGTTGAGCATCTTTTCATGTGTTTGTTAGCCATCTGTATGTCTTCTTTGGAGAAATGTCTGTTTAGGTCTTTTTCCCACTTTTTGATTGGGTTGTTTGTTTTTCTGATATTGAGTTGTATGAGCTGCTTGTATATTTTGGGAATTAATCCTTTGTCAGTTGTTTCATTTGCTATTATTTTCTCCCATTCTGAGAGCTGTCTTTTCACCTTGCTTACAGTTTCCTTTGCTGTGCAAAAGCTTCTAAGTTTAATCAGGCCCCACTTGTTTACTTTTGTTTTTATTTCCATTACTCTAGGAATTGGGTCATAGAGGATCTTGCCTTGATTTATGTCATCGAGTGTTCTGCCTATGTTTTCCTCTAAGAGTTTTATAGTTTCTGGTCTTACATTTAGGTCTTTAATCCATTTTGAGTTTATCTTTGTGTATGGTGTTAGGAAGTGTTCTAATTTCATTATTTTACATGTAGCTGTCCAGTTTTCCCAGCACTACTTATTGAAGAGACTGTCTTTGCCCTGTTGTATATTCTTGCCTCCTTTGTAAAAAATAAGGTACCCATATGTGCATATGGGTTTATTTCCGGGCTTTCTATCTTGTTCCATTGATCTATATTTCTGTTTTTGTGACAGTAACTTACTGTCTTGATGACTATAGCTTTGTAGTATAATCTGAAGTCAGGAAGGTTGATTCCTCCAGCTCCATTTTTCTTTTCAAGAGTGCTTTGGCTATTTGGGGTCTTTTGTGTTTCCGTATGAATTGGGAAATTTTTTGTTCTAGTTCTGTGAAAAATGCCATTGATAATTTGATAGGGATCATATTGAACCTGTAGATTGCGTTTGGTAGTATAGTCATTTTCACAATATTGATTCTCCTATCCAGGAACATGGAATATCTCTCCATCTGTTTATGTCATCTTTGATTTCTTTCATTAGTGTCTTATAATTTTCTGTGTACACTTCTTCTGTCCCCTTAGGTAGGTTTATTCCTAGATATTTAATTATTTTTGTTGCAGTGGTGAATGGGATTGATTCCTAATTTATTTTTCTGATTTTTCATTGTTCGTATACAGAAATGCAAGTGATTTCTGTGTATTGATTTTGTATCCTGCAACTTTGCTAAATTCACTGATTAGCTCTAGTAATTTTCTGATACTATCTTTAGGGTTTTCTATGTACAGTATCATGTCATCTGCAAAAAGTGAGAGCTTTACTTCTTTTCCAATCTGGATTCCTTTTATCTCTTTTTATTCTGTGATTGCTATAGCTAAAACTTCCAGAACTATGTTGAATAATAGTGGTGAATGTGGACCCCCTTGTCTTGTTCCTGATCTTAGGGGGAATGCTTTCAGTTTTTCACCACTGAGAATAATGTTTGATGTAGGGTTATCATATATGGCCTTTACTACGTTGAGGTAGGTTCCTTCTATGCACATTTTTTGAAGACTTAATCATAAATGGTGCTAAATTTTGTCAAAGGTTTATTCTGCATCTATTGAGATGATCATATGATTTTTATCTTTCAATTTGTTTATATGGTGTGTCACACTGACTGATTTGTGTATATTGAAGAATCCTTGCATCCCTGGGATAAACCCAACTTGATCATGGTGTATGAGCTTTTTTATGTGTTGCTGAATTCTGTTTGCTAAAATTTTGTTGAGAATTTTTGCGCCTATGTTTATCAGTGATATTGGCCTGTAGTTTTCTTTTTTGTGATGTCTTTGTCTGGTTTTGGTATCAGGGTGATGGTGGCCTCATGGAATGAGTTTGGAAGTGTTCCTTCCTCTGCAATTTTTTGAAAAAGTTTTAGAAGGATAGGCATTAGATCTTCTCTAAATGTTTGATAGAATTCTCCTGTGAAGCCACCTGTTCCTGGGCTTTTGTTTTTGGGGAGATTTTTTTTATCACAGCTTCAATTTCAGTGCTTGTAATTGGATTATTCATAATTTCTATTTCTTCCTGGTTCAGTCTTGGGATATTGAACTTTTCAAAGAATCTGTCCATTTCTTCCAGTTTATCTATTTTATTGCCATACAGTTGTTCACAATAGTCTCTTATAATCCTTTGTATTTCTGCATTGTCTGTTGTAACCTCTCCTTTTTCATTTCTAATTTTGTTGATTTGATTCTTCTCTTTTTTTCTTGATGAGTCTGGCTAAAGGTTGGTCAATTTTGTTTATCTTCTCAAAGAACCAGCTTTTGGTTTTACTAATCTTTACTATTGTTTCTTTCATTTCTTTTTCATTTATTTCTGCTCAGATCTTTATGATTTCTTTCCTTCTACTAATTTTGGGTTTTTTAATTCTTTTTCCAGTTTTAGGTGTAAAGTTAGGTTGTCTATTCAATGTTTTTCTTGTTTCTTGAGGTAGGATTGTATTGCTATAAACTTCCCTCTTAGAACTGCTTTTGCTGCATCCCATAGGTTTTGAGTTGTCGTGTTTTCATTGTCATTTGTTTCTAGACATTTTTTGATTTCCCTTTTGATTTCTTCAGTAACCTGTTCATTGTTTAGAAACATGTTGTTTAGTCTCCAATTGTTTGTGTTTCTTATACTTTTTTTTTTTTTTGGTGATTGATATCTAGTGTCATAACATTGTGGTCACAGAAGATGCTTGATATGATTTCAGTTTTCTTATATTTACTGAGGTTTGATTTGTGACCCAAGATGTGGTCTATCCTGGAGAATGTTCCATGTGCACTTGAGAATAAGGTGTATTCTTCTGCATTTGGATGGAATGTCCTGAAGATATAAGTGAGATCCATCTCATCTAATGTATCATTTAAGACTTGCATTTCCTTATTAATTTTCTGTTTTGATGATCTGTCCATTGGTGTGAATAGGGTGTTAAAATCTCCTACTATTATTGTGTTACAGTCAATTTCTCCTTTTATGTCTGTTAGTGTTTGTCTTATGTATTGAGGGGCTCCTATGTTGGATGCATAGATATTTACAATTGTTATGTCTTCCTCTTGGATTGATCCCTTGATCATTATGTAGTGTCCTTCCTTATCTCTTGTAATATTCTTTATTTTAAGGTCTATTTTGTCTGATATGAGGATTGCTACTCCAGCTTTCTTTTCCTTCCATTTGCATGGAATATATTTTTCCATCCTCTCACTTTCAGTCTATATGTGTCTTGAGGTCTGAAGTGGGTTTCTTGTAGACAGCATATATATGAGTCTTGTTTTTGTATCCATTCAGCCAATCTGTGTCTTTTGGTTGGAGCATTTAATCCATTTACATTTAAAGTAATTAGTGATATATATGTTCCTATTGCCACTTTCTAATTGTTTGGAGTTGATTTTGTAGATCTTTTTTCTTATCTTGTATTTCTTGACTATATAAGTCCCTTTATCATTTGTTGTAAAGCTGGTTTGGTGGTACTGAATTCTCTTAACTTTTGCTTGTCTGAAAAGCTTTTTTTTCCCCTCCATCAATTTTGAATAAGATTCTTGCTGGGTACAGTAATCTTGGTTGTGTATTTTTCCCTTTCAGTACTTTAAATATATCCTGCCATTCCCTTCTGGCTTGCAGAGTTTCTGCTGAAAGATCAGCTGTTAAGTGTATGGGGTTTCCCTTGTATGTTACTTATTGCTTCTCCCTTGCTGCTTTTAATAGTCTTTCTTTGTGTTTAGTCTTTGTTAGTTTAATTAATATGTGTCTAATTAAACTAACAAAGGCTATGTGTCTGGGCTTCCCTTGTAGCTCAGTCAGTAAAGAATCTACCTGCAGTATAGGAGACCGGGGTTCAATCCCTGGGTTAGGAAGATCCCCTGGAGAAGGAAATGGCAACCCACTCCAGTATCCTTGCCCAGAAAATCTCATGGACACAGGAGCCTGGTGGGCTGCACTCCATGGGGCCGCAAAGAGTAGGGCATGACTGAGTGACTAACACTTAGTATGTGTCTTGGCGTGTTTCTCCTTGGGTTTATCCTGTATGGGACTCTTTGTGCCTCTTGAACTTGATTGACTATTTCCTTTTCATGTTGGGGAAATTTTCAACTATAATCTATTCAAAAGAGATTTTCTTTTTCTTTTTCTCTTCTTCTTCTTCTGGGACCCCTATAATTCGAATGTTGGTGCATTTGATATGGTCCCAGAGGTCTCTGAGAGTGTCCTCAGCTCTTTTCATTCTTCTTACTTTATTCTGCTCTTCAGAAGTTATTTCCACCATTTTATCTTCCAGCTTACTGATTCGTTCCTCTGCTTCAGATATTCTGCTATTGATTCCTTCTAGATTATTTTTAATTTCAGTAATTGTGTTGTTTGTCTCTGTATGTTTATTCTTTAATTCTTCTCAGTTCAGTTCAGTCACTCAGTCGTATCCAACTCTTTGCGACCCCATGAATCGCAGCACACCAGGCCTCCCTGTCCATCACCAATTCCTGGAGTTCACTCAGACTCATGTCCATCGAGTCAGTGATGCCATCCGGCCATCTCATCCTCTGTCGTCCCCTTCTCCTCCTGCCCCCAATCCCTCCTAGCATCAGAGTCTTTTCCAATGAGTCAACTCTTCGCATGAGGTAGCCAAAGTATTGGAGTTTCAGCTTCAGCATAATTCCCTCCAAAGAAATCCCAGGGCTGATCTCCTTCAGAATGGACTGGTTGGATCTCCTTGCAGTCCAAGGGACTCTCAAGAGTCTTCTCCAACATCACAGTTCAAAAGCATCAATTCTTCAGCCTTCTTCACAGTCCAACTCTCACATCCATACATGACCACAGGAAAAACCATAGCCTTGCCTAGATGGACCTTAGTTGGCAACGTAATGTCTCTGCTTTTGAATATGCTATCTAGGTTGGTCATAACTTTCCTTCCAAGGAGTAAGTGTCTTTTAATTTCATGGCTGCAGTCACCATCTGCAGTGATTTTGGAGCCCCCCAAAAATAAAGTCTGACACTGTTTCCACTGTTTCCCCATCTATTTCCCATGAAGTGATGGGACCAGATGCCATGATCTTCGTTTTCTGAATGTTGAGCTTTAAGCCAACTTTTTCACTCTCCACTTTCACTTTCATCAAGAGGCTTTTGAGTTCCTCTTCACTTTCTGCCATAAGGGTGGTGTCATCTGCATATCTGAGGTTATTGATATTTCTCCTGGCAATCTTGATTCCAGCTTGTGTTTCTTCCAGTTAATTCTTCTGCTGCTAAGTCACTTCAGTCGTGTCTGACTCTGTGCGACTCCATAGACGGCAGCCCACAAGGCTCCCCCGTCCCTGGGATTCTCCAGGCAAGAACACTGGAGTGGGTTGCCATTTCCTTCTCCAATGCATGAAAGTGAAAAGTGAAAGTCAAGTCGCTCAGTGGTATCCAACTCTTAGTGACCCCGTGGACTGCAGCCTACCAGGCTTCTCCCTCCATAGGATTTTCCAGGCAAAAGTACTGGAGTGGGGTGCCATTGCCTTCTCCGAGTTAATTCTTCTAGGTCTTTGTTAATTGATTACTGCATTTTCTCCATTTTGTTTTCAAGGTTTTTGATCATCTTTACTATCATTATTCTGATTTCTTTTAAAAATAATTTGCCTATTTCCTTTTCATTTATTTGGACTTCTGTGTTTCTAGTTTGTTCTTTCATTTGTGCAGTATTTCTCTGCCTTTTCATTATTATTTTAAGTTATTGTGTTTGAGGCCTCCTTTTCCCAGGCTTCATGGGAAGTTGAATTCTTTCCTTGAAGAAGGTTGAATTCTTTCTTTCTTTTGGTTTCTGCCCTCCTAAGGTTGGTCCAGTGGTTTGTGAGCTTTGTATAGGGTGAGATATGTGCTGAGTTTTTGTTTGTTTATTTTTCCTCTGATGAGCAAGGCTGAGTGAGGTGGTAATCCTGTCTGCTGATGATTGGGCTTGTATTTTTGTTTTGTTTTTAGTTTGTTTGTTGTTTAGATGAGGTATCCTGCACAGGGTGCTACTGGTGGTTAGGTGATGCTGGATCTTGTATTGAAGTGGTTTCCTTTGTGTGAGTTCTGACTATTTGATACTCCCTAGGGTTAGTTCTCTGGTAGTCTAGGGTCTTGGAGTCAGTGCTCCCACTCCAAAGGCTCAGGGCTTGATCTCTGGTCGGGAATGAAGATTCCATAAGTGGTTTGTTATGGCATTAAGTGAGATTAAAACAAATATCCAAAAACTATAAACCAAAGATGAACCCCAGACAAATGGCAGTTACAAAATCAGACAAATAATAATTAAAATAGTGGAATATATACATATACATATATACCCATGAGCATCGTGAAAACAGTCCAGCAAAAACAACATACAGTAGATTGACCCGGCAAACAGAGGAAACCAAAAATTATATTTACCAGTTAAGAACAAAACTAACTTAAGCACAAACTGGAAAACAAAACTAAAGCAAGGTGCCGAGTGGGGAATAAAGCAATGAAAACAAAACTAACAAATATGTTGAGAGGAAAGGAAAGAAAGAATAGATATGCAAAGTTAAATAGAGGTAGATAAACAAGATTTATATATGTTAAAGATTAACTGCAAGGGAAAAGAACAGTAGAAAAGGCAAATGAATAAATGTAGAAAAAATATAGTAGGTTTGAAAAATTAAAAATTAAAATTATAAAAAAAAGAAAAGAAAAAAGAAGAAGAAGAAGAAGAAAGAAGAAAGGGGGGGAAAAAAGGAAAACTCCACAGAACTGCAAAAGCCCAATGTAAAGGTAGAGGTTTATAACAACAATAGAAAGTGTGACTGAATGTGCACATATAGGTATACACCCACAAGCAAAATCAGAACAGTCCAACAAAAATAAAGTACAATAGATTGACCTGGAAAACAAAGAAAACTAAAAATTATATCTACCAGAACAAAACTAATTGAAGCACAAATTGGAAAACAAAACTAAAGCAAGGTGCCAATTGGGGAATAAAGCAATGACGATAAATATGTTGAGAGGAAGGGAGACAAAGAAAAGAAAGAATAGATATGCAAAGTTAAATAGAGGTAGATAAAGAAGATTTATATATGTTAAAAATTAACTGCAAGGGGAAAAGAATAGTAGGAAAAGCAAACAAAAGAATAAATGTAGAAAAAATAATAGTAGGTTTAAAAAATTAAAATTAAAAAAAAGAGGAAAACTCCACAGAATTGTAAAAGCCCAATGTAGAGGCAGAGGTTTACAACAACATAAAAAATGTGAGTGAGAAAAAAATAAAAGCTCAAAAACTTAATTGGCTTTCTTAGTGCAATAAAATTGACAACTACAACACTGGGGGGTGGGAATCCAAAAGAATCTACAGAACATGTCAAAAAATAAGAATAATAAATGTTTTTTTGAGTCATTGCTATCAGAGTCCTTTACCTCGCTGGGAGTCACAGTCCACCTTACCTCCCTAGGATGCCTTCCAACACTCTGCTGATCTCTGGACCTGCTGTGGGGCAGCTCAGATTCTAATCTGGTCCTACTCCTGTGTGTTCTTGTCTGCAATGTCCACAGCTATCAGAGCTAGTGTATTTTATTTTGTGGGAGCTCTCAATGGCCTTTTATATATTCCATAGACACAGAGTCTGCTTAGTTGATCGTGTGGATTTAATCTGCAGATTGTACAGCTGGTGGGAAGGTTTTGGGTCTTCTTCCTTAGCCGCACTGCCCCTGGGTTTCAATTGTGGTTTTATTTTCACCTCTACATGTGGGTCGTCTACTGCGGTTTACCTCCTGAGGCTGCCGTGGAAGGCTTGGGTTTGCCCCTGAGAGGGCCAGGTGTGGAGGTGGTGCAGGTGCTTGGGCCCCAGGGATTCTGGCAGCACCAGGTACTCAGGGGGGTTGGCAGCTAGGACAGCAGGAAATAGTGCTCTGGAAGGGTATGGCAACCAGTATTGGCCAATACGCTCCAGTATTCTTGCCTGGAGAAGCCCCTCTCTGACAGAAAACCCTGGCAGGCCATGGTCTACAGGATCACAGAGTCTGACACAACCAAAGTGACCCTGCACATATAGACTCTAAGACTTTTTTTGCCTGTGGCAGCTCTGCCCAGTGAGAGTTGAGCATGAAGGTGGTGCAGCTGCTTGGCTTGTGGGGACCCTGGTGGCACCAAGTGTGCGGGGACACGGACTGCCTGCCCCACAGGAGTTATGGCCCTATCAGAGTCTTTTCTTGAGCCTCTTGTAGCTGGCAATCAGAAGGTCTCTTTGGCCGGTCTTTCTCTCTAGCTCCGCCTATTCAGGCACTTAGAGGGCTCCCTTGCCTGGGGTCCTTCTCTGTTGTTTGGCAAGTCAGGCACATAGAGGGGCCCCCCCGGCTGGGGTCCTACTCTGTAGATTGGTGCATCAGGTACTTAAAGGGGCACCCTGGGCGGGGTCCTACTCTGTAGTTTAGTGTATCAGGCGTTTGATGGGCCAGCCTCTCTATTGTTCAGCTGCCGTTGCTGGCATGTGGGGAGAGAGAGGCTATGGTGATGGCTCCAACCCCTACGCGTGACTCAGCAGTATCTATTGCCTTGCTTCCATGGCTGTCTGGCTTTCCTTCACCAGCATTTCCCACCACGATCTCCTCCCTCTCATCCCCTCAATCCGTCTCTCCACAGTCAACAGCAGCCCTCGCCCTGGGATCCCTAAACTCCAGCTCCCAGCCGCTGCCGCTTCCAGAAGACCAGCGTTCCTGTCCGGGATATTATGCATGTGGCAAAGACTGTGATTCTCTTTCCATTTAGGCTGCCACAGATCAGCTGTTTCACACTCAGCCTTAAATGTTTCTCCTTTGACTCAGACAGTTGCCCCACTGTGGGGATCAGACCCCTGCTTCAGTTCCCCCACCCACTGAGGGCAGGTCCAGTCCGACTAACACTGCTGTTTTTCCCGCTAGTTTCTTCATCATACTGAGTTTTGCGTGGTACTATATATTCTTTTCCACTGGTCAGGTACTCCTGTCCGCTCTCAGCTGGTGTTCTGCATGCACTTCTGTGTCTGAAGATCATTCCTGATGTATCTGTGGAAAGAGATGTACTCCATGTCCACCTACTCCTCCGCCATCTTGTTCTCTATATTCTTTTTCATATTCTTTTCCATCGTGTTTCATCACAGAATATTGAGTATTGTTCCCTGTGCTATACAGTAAGACCTTGTTGCTCTTCCATTCTATATGTAATAGTTTGTATCTGCTAATCCCAAACTCCCAGTCCATCCTTTCCCCTCTCTCCTTCCCCCGTGGCAACCTCTCTATGACTGTGAGTCTGCTTCTGTTTTGTAGATAAGTTCATTTATCTAATATTTTAAGATTCCATATATAAATGATATCGTATGATGTTTGTCTTTCTCTTTCTGATTTAGCTCACCTAGTTTGATCATCTCTGGTTGCATCCACACTCCTCCAAATGGCTGAGTAGTATTCCATTGTATATACGTAGCACATCTTCTTTATTCATTCGTTTGCTGATGGACATTTAGAATGTTTTGCTGTCTTGGCTGTTGTGAATTGTGTTCTATGAACATTGGGGTGCATGTATCTTTTCAAATTTAAGTTTTCTCTGAGTATATGCCCAGGAGTGTGATTGGATCATATGGCAACTCTATTTTTAGTTTTTTGAGGAACCTCCATTCTGTTTTCCATAGTGGCTACATCAATTTATATTCCCACCAACAGTTTAAGAGGGTTCCCTTTTCTCCATACCCTCTCCAGCATTTGTTATTTGTAGATATTTTTCATGATGGCCCTTCTGACTATTGTGAGGTGGTACTTCATTATAGTTTTGATTTGCATGTCTTTAAAAATTAGAAGTGTTGGCCATCTTTTCATGTGCCACTTGGCCATCTGTATGTGTTCTTTGGAGAAATGTCTATTTAGGTCTTCTGCCCATTTTTTGATTGGGTTGTTTGTTGTTTTGTTGTTGAGTTGTACGAACTGTTTATATCTTTTGGAAATTAAGCCCCTGCTGGTTGTATCATTTGCAAGTATTTTCTCCCATTCTGTATGTTGTCTTTTTGTTTTGTTTGTGGTTTCCTTTGCTGTACAAAAGCTTGTAATTTTGATTAGATCCCATTTATTTTTGTTTTTTTGTTTCTATGACCTTGGGAGACTGACCTAAGAAAACATTGGTAGGATTTCTGTGAGCTGTTTTGCGTATGTTCTCTTCTAAGAGTTTTATGGTGTCTTGTCTTATATTTAAATCTTTAAGCCATTTTGAGTTTTTCTTTGTGTATGGTGTGAGGGAGTGTTCCAACTTCATTGATTTACGTGCAGCTGTCCAGCTTTCCTAACACCACTTGCTGAAGTGACTTTTTTTCCACTGTATAGTCTTGCTGAAGGGCAAGCTTTAGCACAGCAGGGCCATGCATCATTCTCCTGAACATTGGGAGTGCTTAGAAACCTACACAGTGGTCTAGTGTGGGGAGGGTGGAGTGTGTGATTCAGGCTTCTCTCTTCTTTAGGGAGAGCAGGCATCAGCAGTGGGGGGCTGTATTGATGTCCAGGGCCTTGAGGAGAAGCCTCCGCCTGACCACAGACCCCTGGGCAGCAGGAGACAAGACTGGAGGGAGACACGTTCCTGGAACCTTCAGACCTGTAGCAGTTGGGGCAACACATAACCTAGTAGGGAACCATAGTTAGACGTGGAGAAAGCATGCATGCCACGTGGTCGTGAAAGGACACACATACCCATGACATGTCCTAGAAATGATGACAGAGGCTTTGGGGTGGCTGGGGAATCCTTCAATGGTAAGCAGGTTCAGAGCCAGAGGACTACTTCGTATCATTTTATTTTGCAGTGTCTTGTTTGGGGTCTGCACTCAGCCAGTAGGCAGAGCCCCCACCCTCCTATTGAGTGGCCACCCAGAGCTGGAACAGCTTGGAGGCCACCAATGAGTAGGAACAGCCAGAGGTGGCCTCAGGGCTTAGGAAGCTCGTGGTCTGGGCCCCCATGTTTGGTTTGGCTCATGAGAAGTGCATCTTTTCTGCTTAGTAAACCCCAGATCAAGGGCTGATCATCTAAGGCATGTATGCAAGGTAGCAAGCTATCTTTCATAAGGTTTCCTGGGGCAGGGTCATGCCCTCCCATCTCTCATTGGTACTTAATACAAGTTATCTATAGACTCTGATTGAACTGGATGACAAGGCCAGGACTTCTTCTTCCAGGTTAGTCTCTGCCATCCTTTAATCCCTCATCTTTATCCCTCTATACCCCCTCTCTACACCCCCTAGTAGGTCCCATCTAATGGATCCGGAGTGAGAGGAAGCCCAGAGAAGTGAGAGTTTGCATGGAGGGAAAAACAGAAGGAATGGAGAGTGCTCATGAATGTCAGGTGACAGCAGAGACTAAACGTGGAAGAAGGAGTCCTGGCCTTGTCATCCGATTCAGTCAGAGTCTACAGATAACATGGGGGTGGTAACTGTTCACCTAATTACCTGTCATGTGACCCAGCTAGATTACTGTCCCCTCTGTACCCCTGGCTACACATGTCTGCCCTGCGAATGGTACTACAGGATCAAAGTACCAGAACTGATGTCAGAAAGAGGAGGAAAAACATCCCATAAACACTGTCACCTCCAGGGTTGATGTAGGGAAGTCTCTGGAGCTCTGGGCCTGGATGTGATGTTGAGGAGGCCAGGGAGGTGGGGTGATAGTGGGCTCGCGATTTTCACCATCCTTTTTTGAAAAATATTTTATTTATTTTTATTTATTTGGCTGAAGCATGGGGGATCTTTAGTTGCCGCATCTTAGTTCATCCATATTGTGGCGTATATCAGAACTTCATTTTCTTTTTATGGATGAATAATAGTCCTTTATCTGTGTGTACCACATTTTATTTATCCATTCATATGTTGATTGACATTTGGGCGGTTTACCCCTTTTGGCAATTGTGAGTAATGCTGTGATGAACACTGGTGTACCGTTGTATGTTTGAGTCTCTGTTTTCAGGTTTTCTTTGGTATACACCCAGGAGTGGAATTGCTGGGTCATATGGTAATTATACGTTATCTTTTTGAAGAACTGCCAAACTAGTTGATATTCTTAGTTTTTAAACAGGGGGCTCTGCATTTTCATTTTGCACTGGGCTCTGCAAGTTGTTTCCATGGTCTGGCCTGCCAGGGCTACTGTCAGATATCAAAGAAAGTGAAAATGAAGTCATTCAGTTGTGTCCGACTCTTTGCAACCTTGTGGACTGTAGCCCACCAGGCTCCTCTGTTCATGGGATTTTCCAGGCCAGAATACTGGAGTGGGTAGCCATTTCCTTCTCCAGGGGATCTTCCCCACCCAGGGATCGAACTCGGGTCTCCCACATTGCAGGTGAACTCCTTACCATCTGAGCCAGCAAGGATCCCATTCAGATGTCAAAGTCTAAGGCATATTTGAATCACCTCTCCCGTGGGTGGTTTAGCATGTGTCACTTCTGTTTAACCAGAAATTAGCCACCACACCTACCCTGTACTCCTGTGGACAAACATTTTTTTTTAACTGCTATCACTGTTATATTTTTATTATAATAAGTATTATTATAGCTACAAAACTCTATGTGATATACATGTTAAGCTTTTAGTTTTTTTCTATTCTTTTGCAAATTTTTTTCCCATTGAGGCTATTACAGAATACTGAGCAGAGTTCCCTGTGCTATACAGTGGTCCATGTTGATATACCTATTTTAGGAATGTTTTTGTTCAGTCGCTAACTCGTGTCCAATTCTTTGCGACCCCATGAACTGCAGCATGCCAGGCTTCCCTGTCCTTCACTATCTCCCGGAGTTAGTAGCAGTGTATATATGTCAGTCCCAAACTCCCAGTTCATTCCTCCCCCCAGTCTTTCCCTCTGGTAACTGTAAATTCATTCTCTAAGTCTGTGTTTCTGTTTCTGCCTTGTAGATAAGTTCTTTGTATCATTTTTTTTTAAGACTCTGCATATAAGTGGTATCATATGAAATTAGCCGCCACACGTAGCCTAGAGCCCACTTAAGTTTGCTGTACTCCTGTGGACAGACATGGTTTTCACTTCTTGTCACAGGGTGGAAGGAGAATGGTTTACTGAAGGTCACTGACTTGAGGCCTGAACACATCCATGTCCACCAAGCGTACTTACGTCTGTATTAATGTGCTGCTGCTGCTGCTAAGTCACGTCAGTCGTGTCCGACTCTGTGCGACCCCATAGATGGCAGCCCACCAGGCTCCGCCATCCCTGGGATTCTCCAAGCAAGAATACTGGAGTGGCTTGCCATTTCCTTCTCCAATTAATGTGACTAGTACCATGCAGTCCTCACTGACGACTTGATTCCCCTGTCTTTACCAACATGATTTAATGATTGTAGAAACACTTGCCCAAGAAGATAAAAGCTGTAAATAATTTTATGGTTTTAGGAACTTCTCTTAAACCCACTTAAAACTGCTTAGCTTTTCAGCAGATAACATCAAATGACTGTTAACACACCTTGCTTTGCCCACAATCCTGAACTATTACATTAAGAACCTACACAATCCTAATGAAGCCCCACCTTCAACCTGATAAATAACCTGCCTGACTCAGAGACACTGTTGAGACTGCTGAGTACTGACCTCTGTTACTGCTGGGAGCTTTGCTTTATCAACAGGTTGTCTTGGTGATCTATTACGGGAGCCTGTATTTAATCAGCAACAATTTTAATTAAAAAAAAAAAAAATTAAACACTTAAATTTATGTATTTATTTTTGGCTGCACTGTGTCTTTATTGCTGCATGTGGGCTTTCTCTGGTTGTGTCGAGCTGGGACTGCCCTCTATTTGCGGTGCACAGGCTTCCCACTGCAGTGGCTTCTCTTGCTGCAGAACATGGGCTGTAGGGCTTCAGTGGTTATGGTGCGTGGGCTCAGTAGTTGCAGCTCGGGGGCTTAGTGGGATTGAAGGCATGTGGAATCTTCCCTGACCAGGGATCAAACCCGTGTTCCCTGCACTGGCAAGTGGATTCTTAACCACTGGACCGCCAAGGAAGTCCACAATTTTACTTTCTGCATGATGCAGTTGCTCCAATCTTATTTGACCCAATATCCATCCATCTGATCATCCATTCATCCATTGATTTATTCACTTAACTGTTTATTGAGTGCCTACTATGCATTAGGCATCCTTAGACACTAGCTCCATGATACAGCTCTTGTTTCTAGAAAGTTCACTCTGGTTTAATGCTTCTATTGGAGAAAGTGGGGATTAAGAGCCACTTTCAACTTGAATCTATTTGAAAATAGAACTTTCTGCAGCAAACAGGCTGGATCCCTTTTAAAATCTGGATTTCTGGACTTTCTAGGGGGGAAGAAAAACTTTTCCACTACCCTCTTATGTTCAATACTCAAGGGCCTACGAATTTAAATGGCAAAAGACAGATTATAAGGAGAAAAGGAAGACAAATTTTATTAATATTTTACATGGATTTCACAGAAAAGTGAAACTCAAGGTAGACTTGATTTGGGGATTTATACATCATCTTCAACAAAGGAAAGGAGGTTTGGGCTTCCAGGGATGATACTTTGTGGAGAAGTGACAAAGAAATATAAGGAGGAAACTAATGGAAGATAAGGGTTCTTTCTTTTTAAGATTATAGATTTATTTCTTTATTTTATTTTTGGCTGTACCAGGTCTTCATTGCTGTGCAAGCTTTTCTCTAGTTGCAGTAAGAAGGGAGCTACTCTCCAGTTATGGTTACTTGGGCTCCTCATTGCGGTGGCTTCTCTAGTTGCAGAGCACGGATTCTAGGTGCAAGGGCTTCGGTAGTTGTGGCACATGGGCTTAGTTGTTCCATGGCATATGGGATCTTCCCAGACCAGGGATTGAACCCATGTTCCCTGAATTGGCAGGAGAATTCTTTACCACTGGACCACCAGAGAAGTCCAAGGGTTATTTTAACAAGGTCTGTTTATGCAGATTCGTCTTGGTGATGACTCTGTCTTGGTAATAAGAATCTCTTTCTAGTACAGGAGGAGGGAAACCTTCCCCAAGGGAATTTTATGCCCTGCTTTTAGGCAGAAAAGGGGAGGGAAGAGAACTCATTTAGCACTGTGTTGATTCTCACTTGCCTTCAGTTTATAATCAGTAATAATCCTGATGCCAAAGTGGTGTATTTGGGAATGGCATATCGTGGTCCCTTTGACTTGATCTTTAGAAGGCAGGGCTGCTAGATGGTCTCAGGGTGAGTTTGTCACTCCTAATGATTACCTGACTTGTCAGCGCTGTCTTGTTACCTCTAAGGTGCATCTTGTTTCCAGGTACCACCTGTGCAGCCAGTGCGGAGACAGAGCCTAGGGGCTAGAAGCAAGAAGGTGGCCCAATACCCTGGCATGGCCCTTTCAAGCCAGGAGTCCAGTTGGTGAAATGACCCACCGGCCCTTCCTGGGAGATCTCCCAGAGGGCTATTTGCCAGGATATATAATCAGCCTGGTGAGAAAGGGGCCCTATCAGAAGCTTTGCCAAGAGCTATGACCTGCCAAACCGGTTTGTGAAGCAGCTCCAGCCACTTCGGGGAGGACTGTTATATGTCTCAGTTCAGTTCAGTTCAGTTCAGTCGCTCAATCGTGTCCGACTCTTTGCGACCCCATGAATCGCAGCAGGCCAAGCCTGCTATGTGTCTGGATGAACACAAATCTGGACTCTCAAACTGTTCTCTGCGTGTTCAGTTTTCTTTTCACTGAAGATGCACTTTCACTTTTCTTCCTTTTTTATCTTTTCTGCAGCCACTCGAGACGCTGCAGCCCAGCCTGTTTATCTTGTGAGCTGCAGAGGCACTCACAGCCCCCGCTGCGGCTCCGTCCCCGGGTGATTGCATCTCTCCTAGGTAATGGGGTTTTTGACCAGCCTTTTGTGTCATGCCAAGCCACAATGGGACAGGAATGTTCTCCCCTTATTTTCATCAGACGCTTTTATTTCCTGAGCTGTTTTATCAAGTGGGCCTGTTTCTGATTTTGCTCCTGGTTAGGAAAGGGGCCCGGGGTTCAAGGAGATCAGATGCCCTGTAGTGTTGATGGGGCTTTAAAAGAAACCAGAGTCCATCATGTGCTGAGCCCAGGGCCAATGCAGTGCTGCCTCCCAAGAGGCCAATCAATTTCAATTAAGGAGATTAAAAGCCCTGAGCACAGGGAGGGGTGGTCACGGGTTTCTGAATGCCCTGCTGCTCCAGCAGCCTGAAAGCAGGCCGCGGGCCCCAGAAGCGCTGGACGGTGTCCTCTGGGTCAATGGCAAGACAGCAGTGAGGGGTCAATGCCAAAAGAGAGCTGGCTTTAGGGACTCAGTGATTCTTCAGGGGGCCCTACTGGCATATGGGGCAGGACTGACCTGTTAGTGTCCTCAACCCCATTAAGTATCCAGTCCCAAGTCACTGGGCTGTCACAACACCACACCACCCCTACTTCCAGATGGAACCACCCCAGGATCCCTGCAGCTGCCTCTGACCTGCTGTCCAGATTGGGGGGCAAGCCTTCTGCGGCTTTTGGGTGGAGACCTGGTTCTTCTGGTCTAGACCCTCCTTCTCCGTTGGGCGTCCCAGAGGCTCTGGGTCTGCCTCTCTCACTAGCTGCTCAGGCATCCTAAAGGCCACACCCCAAAGGGTAAGCACAGAGGCCAGGGCAGGAAGTCTGGTGAAGGAGAAGGGCTTTGGTATCACACAGATCCAGGGCTGAGCCGCCTCTGCCTCTTGCACTACGTTGACCATGAGTCAGCACTTGACCACCCTGTGCTTGTTTTTTTTTTTTTAAGCCCAGTGGACACCCCAAGTCATCCCGCTGTACCCAGGCACCCAAATGAGCCTCCTTCCATGTTTATAAAGAGGAGCTTATTCCCCACCCCTGGCCTCATGAGGTTTGCCAGACCCACAGGAGGTATTTTATGTACATAAACCGTCCCTGATTGCATGACCCAATGTTTGCAGGTCGAAAATTACACTCAGCTCTCAGATCTGGTGATTTTTGTTCAGAAGCCAATACATCAACAACATCACAAGAATTTGATGAATGTGCTTTGTCCATTGTAAATGCTAGGTGGGTGTTAAAGGACGGGACCAGACGACCAGAACCATGGGAGGAAGAGCAGGCAGGCTGCAGGAGAGGAAGGAGGAAGGAACCACAGGAGAGGGTGTGGCATGAGGCCGATGGAAACCACAGCTATCTGTTGGGCAGGAAAGAGAAACCAGATACAGCTTCCTGGGCAATGGAACTTCAGAGACAAGCACAGAGTTTGCTGGCAACTCCAGGAGGCTGAAGCCACCATTCCCGCAGCCTTTGGGGGTGAGTTTATCTCAGAGGACTGGCTGTTTGTCAGGGCTTGGGTCTCTTCCTTCTCTTGGCTGTTTACCTTCTTGCTACTTTCCTATTAACAGCACAGCCTGGAGAATGAAGGGAGCAGGAAGGGAGGCTCATTTCAGTCCATTTGGCTTCTTGTTTGATTATCTAAAGGACCGGATGGCTGCTGCAGAAAGTGACTTCATCGAGGATGGGGTCGCAGGGCTCCAAGCCCTCATGGGGAGCCAGGCACAGGGCGGGTCATGGGCTTACACCACCCCTGTCGGTAATGGCAGGGCCAGTCTCCTGCTGTCCTGCTACAGCCCCCAGCCTGCTTCCATTCCTGACCTACTGCTCCCAGGATAATTGAGAAATGAGTGATGGGAGCTGCAGGCTTCTGCTGGTTGTCGAGAGCTGTGATAGCTGCTCATAAACTTCTACAGTGTCTGCACTTTCCTCTAAAACAACAGCACAGTCAGCCTTGTGCATGTTTGTGTTGTATAAAAATGACCTCACTCTTTTTTTTTTTTTTTGGCCATACTGCATGGCTTGTGGGATCTTAGTTCCCTGACCTGGGATTGAACCCAGGCCCTCAGCAGTGAAAGCGTGGAGTTCTAACCACTGGACCACCAGGGATGTCCCAAAGACCAGTTTTCTTATTTGCGATGAGATTTGATTGCAAATAAGATAAAAAGCGAGATGCTTTTATAACACACAAGCCTGTTTCTTTTTTATGATAGGGCTCCATGGACCTAGCACTGCTGGTGAATTGGCGTGGATGCCGCTAAGTGCTGCGCTCATTCTTGCGATCTGTCTCTATCCCATTCTGGAGCAGTGACCAAGCCCTCAGGGGCCTCCTGCTGCAGACCACCCTTTCAGGGAGGCTGTTTAGAGCCCCACAGAAACCGTGCCACCAGCCATGGAGCAGTGCTGCCTGAAGCAGAGAGCAGAGAGCAGAGAGCCTGAGTCAGAGAGCAGAAGGCAAAGTTGCCCGCTTCCCCAACTTGTGAGCTGTGTGAATTTGGGTCGAGCACTTAACCGGTCTGTGCCTCAGTTACTGCATCTAGCAAATGCAGGCGATGGTAGCTGCCCCTCCTCAGGGAGACTGTGAAGACTAAGTGAGATGGTGCCTGGCAAGCACTTCACATGGTGCCTTGTTAGTTTGTCCTCTTCCTTCTTTAGAAAAAGGGCCCCAGTGGAGAGGCAGGACCCTGCCCCATGAAAGAGGGACGCATGCCTAAAAAGAGCAAAGGGGCCTCTTTCACAAAATCATAGGATGTCTGAACAGAAGGTCTGGGTGGATGCAACTTCTGGGAACCCAGCCAGGAGTGAAGTCTTCCCTGGAGAAAATTTCCCTAGCAAGAAGCCCTGGAGCAGGAAAGCTAGGATGACCAGACTAGTTGACCAAATTCAAATTTCAAATCCTGCGTTCAGACTTGCCGAGGGATGACATCCTGACCAAAGAGAAGACTGATCTCCGTGGAATCTAAGACAAAAATCTAAGATAAAACATGACACATGTGAGCACCAAACAGTTGGTATATCTGTGGTTTCTGGGTTTCACTCAGTAAGCCTCAAAGGCACCATCCTCAGGCATTGAGATGAATGTCAGGAGACCAGGGGCCTCTGACACTGGGCCATCAGCACCAAAGTGGTAGCAGAGGCACCTGTGTCCATTTGCTCAGACTGCTATAATAAAGTCCCATGGACCGGGATGCTTAAACAACAGAAATTTCTTGTCTCATGTTCTGGTGGCTGGAAATGTGAAATTGAGGTGTGGACAGGATTTGTTACTTCTAAGGGAGATAAGGTAATGGTCTGTTCCAGGTCTCTCTCTTTGTCTTGTGGGTGGCCATCTTCCCCCATGTTGTTTTTTTTTTTTTTAATTTTTCATTTATTTAATTTATTTTTGACTGCTCTGGGTCTTTGTTATTGCGCACAGGCTTTCTCTTGTGGTGTGTGGGCTTCTCACTGCAGTGACTTTCTTATTGTGGCTCACCAGCTCTCGAGCTCAGGCTCAATAGTTGTGGCCCACGGGCTTTAGTTGCTCAGTGGTATGTGGGATCTTCCTGGACCAGGGATTGAACCCGGGTCGCCTGCATAGCAGTTAACCACTGGACCACCAGGGACGTCTTCCCATCCCCTCCCCATGTCTGCATCATCTTCCTTTTGTGCATGTCTGTGTCCAGATTTCCCCTTCTTACAAGAACACCAGTCATATTGAATTAGGGCCCACCCTAATCATGTCACTTTAAATTAATTACCTCTTTAATGGCCCTCTCTCCAAATACAGCCACATTCTGAGGTACTTGGGATGTAGGGATCCAGCATATGAATTCTGGGGCCAGTTCAACCCATTGCAGTCTTTTACCAACTGGTCTGAACTTCATCAGCAGAGAAATAATGGGTGAGCCTGTGTTTTCCCAGATTTCTCCCACTTTTAAGCAAATTAAGGTTCAGCCTAGAATCGTGCATTGACCTGCCAAATGCAACTGAATGTGTAACTTAGACCATGTCATCTTTGCAGGTTAACATTTATTTATAAACCGCAGGTAATAAAAATAACATCTATTTGTCTCCCTCAGAACACTTAAGGTGTTCTGAGCCTTAAATTATGGATGCAGCAATTATGCTTTTCAGAACCAAGCAAATCAGTCCTTAGGACAGACGACTCAGGCAAACCAGCCAGCAGCACCAGCAGCAGCACAAAACAACCTTTCAGACCCACACGAGAGGACAAGATTGTAATGCCTCTGTGACAGCATTGCTTTATTGATGCAAGGCAAGGAAAACTACATTAGATTCTATTGATTCTCTTGGAGATCTAATAATATGCTTTATTCAGATCTTATTCACATCCCTTTTCCTCCACAGGGCTGTCTCAGGAGCTGAAATGGGCCAGTTACAAACAGAATTGGTTCTGCCGTCATAGAAAACCACAAAAGCATATGTGTTTTCAGACACAAAAGCTACCACACTTTCTTTGGAAAACAAGGCACAGGTGAAAAAAAAAATCTCACTTCTAAACAGAATGGAAAGCATGGCTTACTTGAGATTTATTTAATTACAGTGTCTTTCTCCGGGCTAATCAGTTTTAAAACCCATTCATATTGGTGCCGATGAGCCAATAAAAGATCCAGAAGAAAAGAAGTATTATATCAATGCAGAGAAACAAGGTTGTTTTTTTTAAAGCATTGAATTAATGTTTACACCACTGAGTCAGATTATTTATACATAGGCTACAGGTTTTGCATCTCCAGAATTTGTTGGCACTTAGAACATGATAAATTGTACCTGACTGACTTGTGAAAAATCATCTCGAGAAAGATTTTTCCCCCTGGGAAAATATGGAAATGACACATGGTGTGTACAGCCAGAAACAGCGAAAGGAAAGGAGGGTTTTGAGCTGTCACAGTGGATGGTTAAGAATTTCAGCTTTGGGGCAGAAGTTTTGCTCAAGTCACATTACCTCAAAACCTTATCGTCTTCATCTCTAGATTAGGTTCCAAGTTCAGGTATTTCTGCATATATTCAATGGGATAGGGACTTTCCTGGTGGTCCAGTCATTAAGAATCCACCTGCCAATGCAGGGGCATGGGTTCGGTCCCCGGTCAGGGAACTAAATCCCACATGCCACAGGGCAGCATGCCGCAACTAAAGAAGCCTGAACATTGGATAGAAGACCCAGCACAGCCAAAAAAATTCAGTGGGGTAATGCATGCACAAAGTTCAACATTAACCTCCCAGAGGCCAAATAAGAATCCAGTAAATGCTAATGTCTCTATCATTATCAAAGGGAATCTTTGCATGCTTTATCTCTCATCTGGAAAAAATTCACAAAAAAGGATTAAATTTGTTGGGGGAAAAAAGGTGAATCTTGGGTCCCCCTTAGCACATGTGCACTCCATCCTTTCTAAAAAGTGAAGTTTGTAAGTTTACAGGTTTTAGGGAGAAAGGGAAGCAACCAGAATGCTCCTACATTACTGGTGGGGATGTCAAAGGTCACAGACCTTTTGGAAACTCTTTTGTGGCTCCTCAACAGTTAAACATAGATACAGCCCAGAAGTCCCACTCCTAGGTGTATACTCAGAAGTGAAAACATGCGTTCATACAAAAACTTGTTCATAAATGTTCATTTCAGGATTGCTGAAGTGAAATGTTAGTTGCTCAGTCACATCTGACTCTTTGCGACCCCGTGGACTGTGGCCTCTGGGCTCCTCTATCCATGGGATTCTCCAGGCAAGAATACTGGAGTGGGTAGCCATGCCCTTTTCCAAGGGTTTCTCCCAATCCAGGGATCGAACCCGAGTCTCCTGCACTGCAGGTGAATTCTTTATAGCTGAGCCATCTGGGAGGCCCTAGAAAGACACAGCTCAATTGTCTATTGACATGATAGACAGATAAAATAGATTTAATAAAAATGTTGAACAGCCATACCATGGAATTTTATTTGGCAACAATAAGGTGTGGACATAAGCTACAAGTGGATCAACCTTGAAAACATGATTCTAGTTGTGAAGAAACCAGTCACAAAAGGCTACGTACTGCATGACTTCATTCATATGAAACATCCAGAATAAACAACTCCATAGAGACAGAAAGGAATTAGTGATTGCCTGGGGCTGGGAGGGAGGGCAGGTATGGGGAGTGATTGCTAATGGATATAAGGTATTTTTGTTTGGTTTCGTTTATCTTCATGTTTACTAATATTTGTTTGGCTGTGCCAGGTCTTAGTTGTGGCATTCCGGAACTTCAGTCTTCATTTGTGGCATGTGGGATCTAGTTCCCTGGTTCTTCAGGGATCAAACCCAGGTCCCTTGCATTGGGAGCACAGTCTCAGTCACTGAACCACCAGGAAAGTCCCCAGGGTTCCTTTTGCAATGATAAAAATTTTCTGGAATTAGATAGTTATGATGGTTGTACAGCTTTGTGAATAGTCTCTAAAACACTGAACTGTACCTTCTAAAATGGTGAATTTTGTGGTTTACCAATTGTATCTGGAAAAAAATCAGTGAATGGTTAATGTGGAAAAAAAGAAAATAGAGAAGCCAATATTGTCATTGTAGCATCCAGAGATAATCACTGCAAATGCTTTGATGTAGATCCTTCCAGACTGATGGTAAATATATATATCAAAAAAAATAATAATAAAATGGTGTCATACTGTACATACTGTTGAATGAAAGTTTTGCTTTTTTTGTATTACTGTCACTTTTCAATATTAAGAAATTGCCTCTCTAGACATAGGTGGCATCTGACTCTGAATCTTCTCAAATGTCTTGCCTTTCCACTTCCCTCTGCCAAACTGTGTTTCTTCTCTTTCCAGAGTCTTCTTAGGACTTTGCAAACAAATCTGTTCACCTTGGCTCACCAAAATGTGTTCAGTGCTTGCTGTCACAGCTTGACCTATGTTACAAGCTCTGTCATTCATATCCATGATTTCAGTGGAATTGATCCCTAAATCCATATTTTTACCTTGGCCTCTACCCCTTATACTAGACCTTTATCTCCAAATGGCTACTAGAAATTCCCACTTGGACATTCATCACTGACACTATCATAAGACTAAAATCGAACTCATTATACTTTTTAGGCCTCCGGCTGGGCACAAAAGAAGATGTGAATTATGAATTTTGAAATGAAGGTTCATGCCCACACTTAACCTTTCTCATTCAAGCCAAGCTTCTTACAAGCCATGGAAGCCTACCCTAGCTAACTTAGAAAAGGTTGATTTGGAGGGAGACAGGGTGGCTCACACCATGGTCAAGAAGAGAAGGCCAGGGAACCAGATTTGGAAAAAGGGCAGGTAAATGGCCTCCCAGGGCCTGCACGGCAGTGACAACAGTGATGTTGGGTCCTGAGCACAGTCTGGGCTGCTGTCTGCTGGCTGGGATGCTAATGGTCCTCATTTACCTCAAGTAATTCCTCAGAGTGCAGAGAGGAGTCGGATATGGGACAATGTAAAGAAAAACAAACTCCTGTCCACACAGTCTGGGATTCCTTAAACCAAGGAAAACGGAAGTAATTTTCCTCCCCACCTCATGGGATTGTAAGAAAGAGCTGGTGTGTTGGAAGATAGTTTGTGAACCACGGGGTCCCTCCACAAAGTGTTCCTTACTTTGTGTACCTCTGTTCCCCCTCAGGGCTTCCATATTCCCTCAGTGCCCCCAGACTCCCCCTCACAGCCCCCACATCCACTCACTGATCCCCATCCCACTCATGGCCCCCATATCTAAGCCATAAAGTCTTGCCTATAATTCCTTCTTCACCCAGCTGTCCTTTATCATCTTCATTGGCCCTTAGAATTCAGCTGCAACAGTGAAAATCAGTCGCTCCCAAGCTTGATGATACATTAGACTCACCTGGGGCAGTAACTGCTTCAGAGGAGCCGTGAGGAGACCTCCGGAGCTGTATTTTCAAAAAACTGAGGAAATCACAGCAGGAACAGACCCACTAACCCACAGACTGAAATCTACAAATTGAGCTTGTGACATGGCGGCGCACTAGCCCTCAGTGAAAGGGTTCTGTATTGAAACGTTTGTAAGATGTAGCCTGCGACGTACCCCTCCAGAGATTCACAATTGAAGAGGTCCTGCAGGTAAGATACCTGTGAAACCATCCAATCCAGGACGTGTAAGACCTATGAGACTGCAAGACTCTTTTGTCTGGGGTATTGTGATTTATAGTAAGAAATAGGCCATGGTTTTCATCCTGTTTCTGGCAGAGAGCTTCCTGAACTCTAGGGATTTTCTAAGTGGTGATACCTCAAAGGTGTCTCTTGTTAACACTAGTGAGGTGACTTTTGGAGGCACATAAGGGTGGGGGCTGGTTGCCATGGAGTCTACCCTGTGATTGGAGGGTTGGAACTTTTAATCCCACCCCCTCTGACCCAGCAAAGAGGGGCCAGTGGCCAATGATGTAATCAATCATGCCTACGTAAGGCTGTCAAGCCATTAAAAATCAAAAGGGGGGGGGTTAGAGAGCGTCTGGGTTGGTGAACACATGGAGGTGCTGGGACAGTGGTACCTGGAGAGAACATGGACTCTCCAGGCCCCCTTCCCTTTCCCTACACATCTTGTCAGTCTAGCTGTTCCTGAGTTACATCCTCTCCTGCTGGTGTAGTGAAATGAAAGTTGACACAGTGGACGTGAGTTTGAGCACACTCCAGGAGATAGTGAAGGACAGGAAAGCCCGGCATGCTGCAGTCCTTGGTGTCACAGAGTCAGACACGACTTAGTGACTTAACAGCAATAACAATGATCCGGTAAGTAAAATGTTTCTATGAGCTGCTCTTGCAAATGACTCGAACCTGAGAAAGCTGTGGCAACCTCTGGTATATAGCTGGTTGATCAGAAGCATAGGTGACAACCTGGACTAGTCTGAGTGGAGCAGCGGCAGTCTTATAGGACCAAGCCCCTAAGCTGTGGGATCTGATGTTATCTCTGAGTAGAGACTGTCAGAGCTGAGTGGATTTGCAGGATGCCTGACTGGGGTCCTGAGACTTACCTGTTGGTGTGGGTGCTAGAACCCATTTAGTCCCATAACATGTATTAAAAGCTCTACCTAGAGAAAATTCTGAGAAATATACTTCTACTTTGGGGAAACCCTGGCCTATAGAATCTGTTTGGAATTAGTTACTCTAGTTTCCAAGGTTTTTGACCACTTGGCTGCAAGATTTACCTCCTCCCATGTCTCTGTATATACAGTCAGCCCTGGGTGTCTGCAGGGGATGGGTTCTAGGAAACCCCGCAGATACCAAAATCCTTGCTTGCTCAAGTCCCTTATATAAAATGGCCTGCTGCTGCTCCTGCTGCTGCTAAGTCACTTCAGTCGTGTCCGACTCTTAGCGACCCCATGGACTGCAGCCTACCAGGCTCCTCCGCCCATGGGATTTTCCAGGCAAGAGTACTGGAGTGGGTCGCCAGTGCCTTCTCTGATAAAACGGCCTAATGGTTGCATGCTGCTGCTAAGTCCCTTCAGTCGTGTCCGACTCTGTGCGACTCCATAGACAGCAGCCCACCAGGCTCCCCCGTCCCTGGGATTCTCCAGGCAAGAACACTGGAGTGGGTTGCCATTTCCTTCTCCAGTGAATGAAAGTGAAAAGTGAAAGTGAATTCA
>NW_011495023.1:10563927-10600539 GCF_000754665.1 Bison bison bison
TCCAGTGAATGAAAGTGAAAAGTGAAAGTGAATTCACTCAGTCGTGTCCGACTCTAAGCGACCCCATGGACTGCAGCCTACCAGGCTCTTCTGTCCATGGGATTTTCCAGGCAAGAGTACTGGAGTAGGGTGCCATTGCCTTCTCTGAATGGTTGCATATAACCTACCTAATACCATTAATACCTAACACAATGTAAATGAAATGTAAATAGCAGGCCAGGCATGGGGCAAATTCAAGTTTTGGTTTTGGGAACTTTCTGGATTTTTTTTTTCCTGAATATTTTCTATTGGCAGTTAGAGGAACCCGAGGATCCAGAGCTCCTGGAGCTTGTCCAGCTTCTGTAATTGTGCTGTGATGTCCTACACCCTCATCTACCCCTAAAAAGCAGGGATCGCATGTTGGATACCTTAGTCCCCTTTCCTGGGGCAGGACCCCCTGCTGTAGTGGCCTGGTAAATAGCTGTCAGTTTTCTGAATGTCTTTTGGGGTTTGTGGGTTTGGTTTCTTCTCCAGCTGATGCTGCCCAACCTCCTGGGCATCATGTCTGTGGGGTTCAGGGTCATCTTGGAGGGCAGAGTGCTAGTCAAGGCCGTGGAGTGGGTTATGTGACTGTCCAGGGCAACCACAGAAGGGATGGAGGGGAGGTCCAGAATGAACACACACTGAGCAAGTGGCCCACTTGCTCCCTCCACACTGGAGGGAGTGGCCAGCTAAGCATGTGGCCCAAGGGAGTGAGGGTTCTGGGGTTAGTCCCTGCCCTTTAGGGGCCTCTGTCCAGCAGCTAAAATAGAGAGGGCCCAGGTCTGAACTTCTTCACATGCTTGTCCTGCCTCCAACCAGCCACCGGGGGACTGGCACCTCCAGTAGCTTCTGAGATTAATACCTCCCGGTTTCCTCCAATCAGAAGGCCAGGGGCAGTGATGCTAGCCCAGGGAAAGTACTGAATCCACCCTGACTTGTTAAGGGAGCAAATTCACACTGTTGTCCTTAGTCACTAGTTGCTGGTTGTCCACGTTGTGCTCTGAGGTTGGGGCCTCCCCGTATCTCCCAGCTCTCCTGGCGCTGTGGCTCTTGAACTTCATCGTGCATCTGGGTGATCTGCAGGCCTCGTCCAAACACACTGAGCTTCCCGCCAGATCTGTTGGGTCAGCAGACCTGGGGCGGGGCAGGAGGTTTTACATCATTAACAAGTTTCCCAGGTGATGCTGCTGCCGCCCATCTACAGAATCATACTCTGAGGGTCATTGATTTGGGGCATCACACCCTCTGGCTTCCGCAGCCCTTCCACCTGCCTGCAGCAAATGTCTCCCCACTGACGTGGAGGGTTTTCAGTGGCTCTCATCATCCTGGGGATAGTCTGACCTGCATTTCAGTGTGTCTCCTCTAATTCATGAGTGGACAGATGGACAGTGAAAAGGCGGAGGAAATTAGGAATAAAAAGATAGCTGAGAGGACTTCCCTGGTGGTCTGGTGGTTAAGAATCTGCCTTCCAATGTAGGGGACTGGGGTTCCATTCCTGGTCGGGGAACTAAGACAGGCTAAGATACAGCCAAGTAAATAAATATTAAAAAAAAAAAAAAGATAGCTGAGTCAGTATTTAAACCGTGGTCAATCTGATGACAAAAGTCTATCTGCTAACCACTCTGCTGTGTACATCTGGAATCCTTTTAATAAAGAACCTGTTTCAGGTTAAGACACTGGCTATTTCCCTGGCTCTTTCTGACAGTATGTTGAGGGTATTTCAAACAAGATGATTTAGTTAAAACACTTAAGCTCTGACAGAGAACAGACATTCAAGACATGTACCTAGAAGTACATCCTATAGCACAGATATTAGAAGCACAGGCTCTAGATCAGAATGCCTGGGTTTGAATCCCATCTCTGCCACTTATTAGCACTGTGGGCAAGTTACTTAAGCTAACTCAGTCTCCTCATCTGTAGAATGGGAAGAATCCTAGTAGTACTTCCAAGCTTAGAATTGAGATCAACTGAATTCTTGTCTGTAAAGTACTTAGGACAGTATTATCGCTCCTGGTTCAATGCTTTTGTGTAAACTAAAATGCAGTGTAAATAAAAATGCAATGTAAAGAGCAGGTTAGGCGTGGGGCAAATTCAAGTTTTGCTTTTTGGAACTTTCTGAAATTTTTTTCCTGAATATTTTCTATTGGTGGTTAGAGGAACCTGCAGGTCCAGAGCTCCTGGAGCTTGTCCAGACTCTGTAATTGTACTGGGTGATGTCCTATGCCCTCATCTACCCCTGAAAGCAGGGACCGCATGTTAGGTACTCTTAGTCCCCTTTCCTGGGGCAGGACCCCCTACTGTAGTGGCCTGATAGTTGTTGGTTTGCTAAATGTCTTTTGGGATTTGTGGGTTTGGTTTCTTCTCTAGCTGATGCTGCCCAACCTCCTGGGTATTGTGTCTGTGGGGCTCAGGGTCACCCTGGAAAGTGGAGTGCTGGTCAAGGCACCCTGACCAGCCTTGAGGTCAAGAATAAAGGGCTTAGTGAAGGCAAGTCCTATAGGCCTGGCCCTCAGAGGGGTTATTGTGAACATTTTACTGAAAGTCTGGATGAATGGGAGCTGGTGTCACACTTCCCAGATTCAAATCTTGGCTAAAAATGACTCCTTAGTGAATTGGAATAAACTGCCTCACTTTTTTCATCTGTTAAATGGGGATAAACGTAGCAGTTACTTCACAGGATGCTTTTGTGGATTAGGTGAGTTACACTGGACTTTAAAGCATTGCTTCCCTGGTGGCTCAGAGGTTAAAGTGTCTGCCTGCAATGTGGGAGACCTGGGTTCGATCCCTGGCTCGGGAAGATCCCCTGGAGAAGGAAATGGCAACCCACTCCAGTATTCTTGCCTGGAGAATCCCATAGACGGAGGAGCCTGGTGGGCTACAGTCCACGGGGTTGCAAAGAGTCGGACAGGACTGAGTGACTTCGCTTCTTTAAAGCATTAGGACAGGGCCTGGCCTGTGCTATGTGTCCAATCCGTGTTGGTTGGTAGCCACAGAAAGTGGGTGTTACCTGTGGTCCTGACAGCATCAATCCCATCTGTTAAGTCCCTGTCACTTTGCACAGAGGGTTAAGCATGTGAGTGAAGACTGTCGTGGCTTGGCTGCTCACGTCTTGGTTTCATTTATTACAGGAACCCATCAGTTTTATTTTTCTTAGGTAGCCAGTCTTCCCAAATCCCAAGGGCCCTGGTGGAATTGTCATTTGAACTGATGTGTCAGATGCATTTAGACGTCGGATGGGTTTCTTCTTATCTTGAAGCTGATACATTTTTTATAAATCATCAGCTCCAGTGTCCTTTCAAGCTACAGAGACGATATGCTTTTTGTGTTAAGCTGCAGAATGACTTTTCCCCCCATTCACAGTGGAGCACTGACTTCCCGAGCTCTGTAAATGGGTTCAACATACGTATTATTGGAGCAACAAGGTGAAGCTTTCACTGGAACTTATATGATTCTTTGGAACTCTGTGTTATAAGACTTTACATTGATACTTCAGGTATTCCTAACAGTGTCTAAGCAGTAAGCATGACATACATACACATAATATAGACCTGTGAGCCTTTTCTTCCTTTACCTTCAAATATTTAAATTTTTATTGGAATATAGTTGATTTACAATGTTATGTTCATTTTTTCATTTTAGAAAATGATAAGTGAACCCTGGTGTGCTGCAGTCCATGGGATTGCAAAAAATCAGACACAACTGAGCGACTGAACAACAACAAAAAAAAGTGTCATTTTAGAAAACTTACACAAATAATTTTTTCAGTCACATATAATTCTACCACCCAGAGCTAACCACTGTTAACAACCTCTTTTTTTCTGTGTGTGTGTGTGTGTAAATATTGCTTTTACAGAATGTGATCAGGCCAATGGGTAACACAACATCTGTACCTTTTTAAAGCTGTAGGAGGTTGTTGATGTAGGTATGTTTTTGAACATGCTGCAATTTGGCTATAGTTGCACACAATGACCATTAATCTAACTTTATAAAAATAAAGGAGTTTCTGAAATAAAAAGTAGGATCAGGCTGAACATACTGTTTAATATTTTGTTGTCATTTAGTTGCTCAGTCGTGTTAGACTCTCTGCGACCCTGTGGACTGCAGCACACCAGGCTTCTTGGTCCTTCACCATTTCCTGGAGTCCACTCAATCTCATGTCCATTGGATGCCACCCAACCATCTCGTGCACTGTCACCCCCTTCTCCTTTTGCCTTCAGTCTTTCCCAGAATCAGGGTCTTTCCCAGTGAGTCAGCTCTTTGCATCAGGTGCCCGAAGTACTGGAGTTTCAGCTTCAGCCCTTCCAATGTATATTCGGGGTTGATTTCCTTCAAGATTGACTGGTTTGAGCTCATTGCTGTCCAAGGGATTCTCAACAGTCTTCTCTAGCACTACAGTTCAAAAGCATTAATTCTTCAGCGCTCAGCCTTCTTTATGGTCCAACTTTCACATCCATACATGACTAGTGGAAAAACCATAGCTTTAACTATATGGCATTTCTTCATGCTATAAATATTTTTCTGCACTATTAAAAAGTCTTAAGAATAACCTCCCTTTTCATTCCCTGTTCATTATAGGAAAGTTAATTTAGTAAATAACAAGAAGAAAATTTTTAAGTTCCCATAATCTAACCATTCAGAGGTAGCTATCAGTAGTTGGGCGTATGTCCCCTTAGACTTTGTTTTGAGTTTGTGTATTAAAAAAAAAAATTTAGTATTGTTTTTGTTCATCTGCTTTTCTTTGTCTCTTGACTGTTGATCTGTGTAAACCACTGAAAATGGATGTATAGTATTCTTTTCTAAAAACGTATTGAAGTGTAGTTGATTTAGTGTTGTGTTAATTTCTGCTGTAGAGCAAAGGGACTCGGTTATACATACATATATGCATTCTTTTGCATATTCTTTTCCATTATAGTTTATCACATGATATTGGATATAGTTCCCTGCACTATAATAGGACTTTGTTGTCCATTCATTCTACAAATAATAGTTCGCATCTGCTAATTGCAAACTCCCAATCCACCCCTCTCCTACCTCCCTGGCTTGACAACCACAAGTCTGTTCTCTGAGAGTCTGTTTGCTTCATAGATATATGCCTTTGTCCTTTAAATGCCACATATAAATGTTATCATGTGACACTTGTCTTTCTCTTTCTGATTTACTTCACTTAGTATGATCATCTCTAGGTCCATCCATGTTGCTGCAAATGGCACGATTTCATTTGGATTGTTTTTGTTGTTGTTGAGTTGTATGAACTGTTCATATATTTTGGAAATTAAGCCCTTGTTGGTCACATTATTTGCAAATATTTTCTCCTGGTCCATAGGATGCCTTTTTGTTTTGTTTATGGTTTCCTTTGCTGTACAAAAGCTTGTAAGTTTGATTAGGTCCCATCTGTTTATATTTGTTTTTATTTCTATTGCTTTGGCAGACTGACCTAAGAAAACACTGGTACAATTTATGTCTCGAAGAATGTTTTGCCTATCTATGTTCTTTTCTAGGAGTCTTATGGTGTTATGTCTTAAATATTTAAGTCTTTAAGACACAAAATGCCTGTAGAGTATTTTAATTTAAGGATGTATTATAATTTAAATGTAAATTTACATGATAACATGAAAATTATTTTAATTTTTAAAAATATTTAAACAATATTGTGGTTAATACCCTGTACCTTGATTTTGGGGCAAATCTTTCTTTCTTACAGATGAATTCCTTCAGGTAAAATTGCTGGGTCAAAAGTTTTAAACAAATTTGATATTTATTTCCAAACTGCCATCAGAAATATTGTAGCAATGAACATGTCTATTCATAATGGCTAAGAGTTCCCTTCAGCACAGAGAGAAATACTGGTGCTATCTTTCAATATTTGCCAGTGAATAACCATAATTTTCTTTCCACTATTTAATTTGCATTTCTTGGTTTAATTTTTAGCATTTTAATGTTTATTGGCCATTTGATTTATGACAGTTGGATATGTATAAGTATATTCTTTCTTCAAAATCATTTATTCTGCATATATATTTCTCATCTTCTCACTTGCTCTTTTTCTTTGTAAACTTTTTGAAGTACACTTAAAAATTTGTAATTAAATAATTCTTAGTTGATTATTTCTTCCTATGGCATCATATTTAAGAAATCCTTTCTCTCCTCAAGCTTGTATAAATATTAATTTCAAATTTTCTAGTTTTTTGTTTAAATCCTTGAAATACTGGAATTGTCACACATAGAGTAGGATAAGAGGGTCCAACTGTACTGTAAGTTTTTAACAGCTTGATTTGAGGTACAATTCACATACTATAAAACTTGCCCTTTTAAAGTGTATAGGCAATTTTCCTGGTGTCCAGTGGTTAAGACTCTGTGCTCCCATGGCAGGACCACAGGTTTGATCCCTGGCTGGGGAGCTAAGATGCCACATGCTGCCAAAAAATAAAAGTTTAGAAAAAGTTAAGTATACAAGTCAGTGGTTTTTAATGTATTCAGGGTTGTGAACCATCACCACTATCTAATTTTAGAACATATTCATAATTCCAAAGGGAAACTCTGCATCCCTTAGCAGTGACTTCCTATTACTGCTCCCCATCCTGGCCCTAAACAACTGCTAATTACAATACTCCCAGTCTCTTCAGATTTGCCTAATGTGGACATTTCATATAAATGGAATCATAGTATATCTGACCTTTGTGTCTAGTTTCCTTCACTTAGCATAATGTTTTCAAGATTCATCCATATCAGCATGTATCAGTATTTTATTTTCTTTAATTGCTGAATAATATTTCATTGTATGGGTATACCACACTTTATCCATTCATCAGTTGATGGACTGATGTCCAAAAACTTGAGTCTGAAAATTCAAGTTTCTGGTTTTTGGCTACTATGAATAATGCTGCTCTTAACATTTGTGTACAAATCTCTGTGTGCTCAGAAGTTTTTCAATTCTTTGACCTTCCCCTCCACTCTTTTCTTTTAAATTGTTTTGTGGGATCTTTTTGGATCATGGATTGAATCTGTCTCCCACATTGGCAGGTGGATTTATTTTTACCACTGAGCCACCAGGGAAGCCTCATTTCCCCTCCACTCTTACTCCCGCTTCCCAGAGTCTTAAATATAGATTTGTGCTGGTGAGTCAGCTTTGACCACTTGGGTGAGGATGTTTCCCAGGGGTGACAGCACAGTAAGATGGATATAACTGGGTTTCTGGATGACCACATGAACAGAGCTGCCTATGACCACCCTGGACCCCCACACCCACTTCTAGGCTGTTATCAGTTGGAGGGAAAAAAATCTGTTTTGCATTTGAGTGCCTTACTGTGGAGGGGGGGGGCTCTTTGTTATAGCAGCTGAACATATGTTATGCTGATTATAACAATACTTTTAATATATGCTGTATAGAGACAAATTTTTACTTAAATCTCCACTCTGTTTCATGGATCTGTCTATTCTTGTACCAAAATCACAGCTTCAATTTCAATCATTTTATGTTTAAATGGGAGAAGGATGGGAGGGGCCTATGTCTCTCTCTCAATTTCTAGAGCATTTCTTGACTTCTCTCTTGCATTCAATCTTTCAAACGAATTCAGACTCATTTTGTCAGCTTCCACCACCTCCTATTTTCCACCTCCAGAGTCACTGGGTACTTTCCAATCAAAAGTCATTTTTTGGTCTCTGAGAGTTTGCTCATTTTCTAAAGCTGAATGTCAAAATGCTAGCCTCGGCATTTTCAAGGTGTATTTGGGGTCCACCAGCCAACATCCAGGAGTCAGCTGGAGGTTTAAAATATACCCAGTCCTCCATGACCGTTGAGCCCATCCACCCAGAGACAGGGAAAGACCAGCTGTGGTCATGGCTTCCAGAGAGGCAGGGAGGACACACACACTTGAACAGTCCATGACACAAACCACAGAAACAAGCAAAATCTTACTGAGTCCAAGATGCCCACAGCTCTGGGTCTGTGTTACAGGGAGCGTCTGTGAGGTCGCAGTGGAGGAAGGTGGCATTGCTTCACACCAGTGAGATACTTCTCCTAAAGACAGGGCAGTGCTGCAGTGTTGATTACAAGAGAGGAAGGGGACTGTTAACTGAGTCTGATTTCCCCCTATTCAGTGGTTAGTAATACATCAATGTACAGAATTCTTAATTCAGTCATATACAGAGTAAGTGCCATCTATTGTAATGTATTCTTCCTCCACTGCTCGAGGACAGCAGAAAGCAATTCTCCTTCTGGAATGTGCAGTTGGTCCACCACTTCATTGAACCAATGTAGGATGCTCAATTTCCTTTGTAAGATGGATTTTTTTTTTTTTTTTGCTCCCTATTCACATTGAGGGCCCTCGACATTTGGAATCTGGATGGCATTGTTTTGGAGAGTGTGCACACCTGGAGTTCAGGAGTGTTCTCCATTTAACATACTTGCATCAGCTTAACTTTTTTTCTAAAGTTCACTTCTATATTGTACAGATATAGAACAAATTTCTCCTTATTTTTGCTATTGTTCACATCTCCATGGGTAACTTCATAGACTTGGGCAAAAGCCCCTTCTCCAAGAAGGTGATCAGCGTAGACCAGCAATGAGCCTAATTGGAATTCAGTCTTGGGCTTGATGGCTGGAAGCTTACATGTCCATTCATAAGTATTTGGATAGGAACTCACTGGTTTAGAAAGCCCAGCTAAAAGTTTGAGAATCAACTCCTCATCTCAGGAATTCTCTCAACAGTGAAGTTTGGAGCATCTACATTCCCAAGCAAGCCAGCCTGCATCGATTCAGCCTGGAGCCCAGCGCTGTCTTCTGACAGATCCTCTGCAATGGCAAAGTCAGGGGGTGCCACTCTGCCTTGCTGGTCAGCATGGCTGCAGCAAGCTGGCCCAGACGGAGCAAGGACACAGAAGGGACATCTGTGGGGCACACTAAGTCTCGACTTATCTCTTCAATTGGACTGAACTTTCTCTTTCAAGGGTTCCACCTTGTTTCTTTTGAAAGAATCCAAAGCCACATGGGTGTGCTGGTGTGCTACCATATTTTCTTTATCTTCCAGTGGGTGCATGGAGTCCACGGGAAGCCTGTGGAAGGGCATAGATGCGAGCTGCATGGCGAACCTAAAGTCTCCTGGGCTCTTGGGGCTGGGCGCCAGGCTTTTGTTGCAGTGGACACCCCCCACAGCTGAATCATCCAGAAACTCATCAGTGTGAGGCACTTCATTTGGTTTTGTAGGAAACCAGCTCATGGAATGTTCTCCAAAGGTCCTGGCTCCTGCAAGTTTATTTTTTGGCTGTGGTAATCCATACTTTTCTTTGTTTCATCTTCAAATACAGGAAAAGCAGATGACAAAGAAGAGATGATCTTACTGACTCCCCAAGCCCCAGAAGATGTTACATTTTTTTGAAACTTGGTTTCAAACGCATCTTCATTTTGACCTAGAGATGGCCATTCCTCTTTGTCATCAGAAATATCAGGAACTGTAGGAGCCTGAAACATATTCACGATGAAACCAAGAGCTTACTTTGTGTGCACGGTGGGTGATGGCTGCACTTTGGATGGTGTTGCCTGAATGAGTGCCAGTGATATGTTTGGAGTTGTGTGAAAGGAACTTGTGTTAATAACTTCTGTGTTTCACACCCTCCTTTGACCTCTGCTCCAGTGTGTAGCCTGAATTCATGAGTACTTTTGTTCACACACCTGGCATCTTTGCTGACCCCTGAAAACATGGCGTCCATCACTGGCTGGCCTGCCAAAGGAGCCAGGCAAGCTACACTCTGGTTGATGGCTGGGAACAACAGAGCAGTGGTGACAGCACTTGCCATGAGAGGAACAGAAGTTGCCTCTCTGGGTTTCTTGTCCACATTCTTCGAGGTCTGCTGAGGGATGGCTGGAAGACTCAGAGCTCTTAGTTCCTGCTGGGAGTCTGTGTGTGGCCCCAAACATGCTGGACTGACTTCAGACATCCCCTGGGAAGAGGGCAGGTTCTCATGAGACATCTCTGCTACTTGGTGTAACTTATTATGAAGCTCATCCATTTTCTGTTTTAATAGTTGTTCATCAAAAGCATTTGCTTCTTTCCTTTTCATATAATGTCTCTCTTCATTTACCCATTGTTCATGCTTTCTCCATAGATTGTATTTCTGGGCTCTCAGCTCTTTGAAAGAAAACTCCAATTCTCGGCGAATAAGCTTCTCCTTGCAATACATGACAAACTGCTGAACATAAGCTTTGTCATAAGCTTAGATGGGTGTGCAGAATATCCTGATTTAGAAATCATGATCACCCTTTGTTCCATGTTTGACCCTTTATCACCAGCTGCAGGTGTTTCTCCAGAAAGTTGTGGACTCTGATTCTTAGAAATGCAGGCTATTTCCTGGATTTGATTTTGAGTTACCTTTGATTTAAAATCTGAGCATCAAGCAGAGGTTCTGAGGTTCTTGCTGGAGTTGGCAAATGGTTTCAGTGAGATGTGTCTGAAACATCCTGTACTGTTGTTGCAGTAGCTCCCTAGGTTTGACAGAGGAGCTGACCAGGTTCTGCTCCCCTGGTTGTACAGAAACTCAAAAACTGGTGATGGTCACTATTGCACTCGGCAAATTTTAAACAATAATTGATGAACCTTGGGTCATTGTGATATCACTTCTTATCTAAAAATTCCTTCATTAGATGCTCTGATGAATTTGTTCACAACAAACTGTGGAAAATTCTTCAAGAGATGGGAATACCAGAGCACCTGACCTGCCTCCTGAGAAATCTGTACGCAGGTCAAGAAGCAACAGTTAGAACTGGACATGGAACAACAGATGGGTTCCAAATCGGGAAAGGAGTATGTCAGGCTGTATATTGTCACCCTGCTTATTTTAACTTATATGCAAAGTACATCATGAGAAATGCTGGACTGGATGAAGCACAAGCTGGAATCAAGATTGCTGGGGAAAATATCAGTACCTCAGATATATAGATAACACCACACTTATGGCAGAAAGTGAAGGAGAACTAAAGAGCCTCTTGATGAAGGTAAAAGAGGAGAGTGAAAAAGTTGGCTTAGAACTCAACATTAGGAAAACTAAGACCATGGCATCTGGTCCCATCATTTCATAGCAAATAGATGGGGAAACAATGGAAACAGTGACAGACTTTATTATTTTGGGGTTCCAAAATCACTGCAGTTGGTGATTGCAGCCATGAAATTAAAAGACACTTACTCCTTGGAAGGAAAGTTATGACCAACCTAGACAGCATATTAAAAAGCAGAGACATTACTTTGCCAACAAAGGTCCATCTAGTCAAGGCTATGGTTTTTCCAGTAGTCATGTGGATGCAAGAGTTGGACTATAAAGAAAGCTGAGTGCCGAAGAATTGATGCTTTTGAACTGTGATGTTGGAGAAGACTCTTGAGAGTCCCTTGGACTGCAAGGAGATCCAACCAGTCAATCCTAAAGGAAATTGGTCCTGAGTATTCATCGGAAGGACTGAAGCTGAAGCTCCAATACTTTGGCCACCTGATGCAAAGAATTGACTCATTTGAAAAGACCCTGATGCTGGGAAAGATTGAAGGCGGGAGGAGAATGGTTGGATAAGATGGTTGGATGGCATCACTGACTCAATGGACATGAGTCTGAGTAAACTTCAGGAATTGGTGATGGACTGGGAGGCTTGGCGTGCTGCAGTCCATGGGGTCTGAAAGAGTCAGACATGACTGAGCAACTGAACTGAAGTATTCTTTATTCTCAGGAAAATTCTCTTCTACTCATCCCATGTAACTTTCCCATTAACCAAGTGGGTCATCGCCCTTGTAGCTCTGCATATGGGCTTCAAACATTTGAAAAACATTTTCCGGGTTATCCATGGTGAGAGGACCCAGGCCAGCAGCAGTTTCAACTGCTCAGCTTCATTTTTGAAATGTGTTTGAAAGGAATTGGCTGAAGTAGCTTAGTTTCAAAGTTTAAGTTTAAAATGTCCTTCAGTTTCTCAGCATTAACAGGTAAAAATGGCAAAAAAAAAAAAAAGTAAAACAATTAAAAGGCACATAAGTATTGAGTCTATTTGGAACGTCAGTATGAAAGCACAGAATGCTGTGGATTATCCCACAAGGGCTCCATTTCTTTATTGTTCTTCAGCTTTCCCATTATGACTCATTTTACATTCTTTTAATTTCACCGGTAACAAAATAGAAATAAATAATACATGCATGCATATAATATATATTTTGGGAGGGATGACCAATATCATACGTTCAGAGGTTACAAAAACGCAAATGGAGTTGGTTTGTGAAAATTCAAAGCTTTGTTCTGAATCATTAGTTACCGGATTCTCCTGGGCAGCACCCACAACTCCAGCAGAGTTATGGACACTTATGAAGTGTCAACATAGGGACAGAAAGTCCACATGACTGAAGGCTATGGGACACAGAAGAGGGAGAGGGAAGTGTGTGTCCTAGTCCACCTCTGCTGGAGAGGATGAGAAGTGGGGGTCCTGAAAACATGTTTTGCCCAAGGACTGAAATCTACGTGGCCTTAAAGATCCCTGTGACATCATGATGCTTAGATTCCAGAGGGAAAACAGATAATAAACATAAATAAACAAGACAATCTCAGAGCATGGTAAGTTACCCAAAGGGACCAAAAGACTGTGACTTGATGGGGACTGGGGACTTCTCGTGAGCTGACAGACCCCTCTGTTATGATGTAGTTTAGCTCAGACTTGAGTTATGTGGGATGAATGGGGCTTCAAATCTTGATCAACTCTAGCTTGGGAGAAAGCTGCTCAGTTTAAGTTCCCTCTTCTTGTTCCGGAACTCAGGAACTCAAGAGTTTATGCTCTGGTGTTCCTTGGGGCTCACGGCTGTGCTCCCAGCCCCCAGCACTGTACCAGGCAGACCCTAAGTGTTCAGCGACCACTCACTGAAAGAAGAAACGGGGTACCATGCGCACCTGAACTTGTCTGTCATCTTTTCCCAAACTGCCCCTCCCCCCATGTTTCCAATCTCAGTTCCCAGCGGGAGACTTGGGTGTTGTCTTCCACACCTCCTCCCTCCTCCCCAAGGCTGCACTCCCTCCTCCAGCCGAGCTAGTGCATCACTGAGTCCTCTTGGTCCTCCTGTGCTTTAGCATGTGGGGCCTGGTCCTCTGGGGTCCTCTATCCATCCTTGGTTGTTCCCACTGTTTCTTAATGGGACTCCCTGCTCCTGACGTGCCCCTCCCCTCCCCTCAACATTCCAGACTTTAGCCAGACCCATCAAGGGTGCCTGTAACTCTGATCAGACCTCTTATTCAGAATCCTTCAGTGGCCCCCACAGCCGCCCCATTTTGTGGGATGGTCCCAGGCTGACAGGCTGCCCCAGCTCCAGCCCTCACCCCTTGCTTCCCAACCCTGGCTGTGCTAAACCAACACAGCACCTACCGACAACAAGTGTTCAGTAAGTGCTTGGGTAGGACTTGGAGGACAGGACTGGGAAGTGAGTCAGCCGCCATCCACCTATACTTAGTTTTAAGGGTGGGCCTGTAGGAGGGAGACAACTGAGGCAGGTGTGTGAGCTCTTATTCTACAGAAATGCAAGCGGTGTCCCTTCTGGTGGTGACACTCGACCCCCTTCCCTCACTGGATGAGAAAGCTCTTCAGGGTGTCAACCAGGAGAACTAGAGAGCACAGATCTTCACCAGGAGGTGGGAACAAAGGTGTCCCGGGGCCAAATCACATGACATAGCAATAATTAAAAAAAAAAATACAAGTAATTCCCTGGCAAAAGGGCCATGTGTGTGGGGGACAGGGGAGCGGTTACAGCATGAGGGGCAGGTAGGGGCCAGACCCTCAGCTTCCCAGGGTACATGGAGGGTTCATGAAGAATCGGTTGGCAGGAGTTTCGATTTCCTTTCTTTCCAAGCAGTTCACCCTCGTCACCTTCATTCCTGCAATCCAACGGCTTTCTTACCCTCCTCCCAGCTGTAGACTAGCCCACCACCCCCATCCCCTCAAACGAGGGCCCAAGAACTGGATCCTGAACCAAAGCCTGGACAGAGCTGACAGACCCTCCCGGGGGGGCCTTTGGAGGCAGGAGGGGGCAAGTGCCTGTGAAGAGTAGCGCCCTTCTGTGTTCAGAGAGGAGAATAAAAGCAATTAGGTTTGAACAGCCACTTTGCATTAGAGGAGATTGACTTGTCCTTCTGATGTGTTGTTTCCATAGAAGCGGGGCTTAACCTTTTAAGTGAAGATTATGAAGGCACCTAATTCATTTAAAATTAGGCTTCAAGCATATCAGTACTTACTGCTCAAGTGTTACTGTAGGCCTTGCCATTGATCTGATTGCCAGGCAGAGCCTGTGACTTGAGATGCTCCAAGACGCTCTTTCTGGTGGCAATCTGGTCCGTGCGTTTATTTTTAAAAATTAACTTAGTAAAGAGACGATAAAACTTTCACATAAGATCACCAGAGTATTAATAAATACCTTTTAATTAATGGCTTGCATTGGCTCCTCTTCATAAACGCGGGAGGGCTGGCGCACAGGCACGAGACAGGCGAGTTCAATTAAAGTAATTTATTGTTTTCTTCCAGAACAGACATAAAGGGCGTCTTGGGACTTGATATCACAACACATGTTATACACCATTTTCACAACTAGCCTTGCGTGGAATTTTTTTTTAAAAGAACATAGTAATCTTAAAAAAATCTAAATATTTACATATTAATAAAACATATATACAGAAGATTGAGACATGATCCATAGGTATGGAATAATAATTTTTTTTTTTTTTTGCTAAGAAAGCCTATAAAAAGGATTTCTGAGTAGAGTCTGAACAGTAGTCACAGTTAAGTAAACACAAATACAGTTTTAATTTACAAAAATGATTTGCTGTTGCAGTTTTACAACACATATTTCCAATTTGTGAATCCATTGCACATATCTGTGAGCTGAACAATCCCCACCCCCCTCTCAAGTAGTGAAAAATTCAAGCTCTCGCCCAGTCTTGGCAGGAAGTGCTTTGAAGTTTCATGGTGTATATTTAATAGATTCCACAGCCGTAAGGTAAATGTTTCTACCTTTATTCCCAACCTATTCATCGTATTCATAGTATTGTAACAGAGGTGAAAGGTCACTAATTAATCTTTTCAATTCCCTTAAGACTTCCTTCTGAGAGGCAAAAGACAAATTTTAAAACACGCTTTGCAGAAAAACAAAAGCTTGGGTTCACAGTACTTCATTAGACTCTGTGATGAACAGAAGGGTGGGTTTTAGGGAAGGGGTTACTAACTGGCCTGAAATCGAAAAGGCTAACTAAACGTGATGGAAACCATTTCTCTGAACCGTCCTGGAGGCTCCAAAAAGAAGACAAAAGACACACATGTATGAGATGCACCTAGACCAGCTTTGTCACTTCACAGGGACGCCTCCCATGGCCTTGGGTTAACTAGCTGGTCTTCAGTGGATTCCAGAATCCTCCTGGAGCTCTCCTCCTGGCTCAAGGTCAACTGCCCTGTGTCACACATATGGCACAAGTACCTTGGATGGGGTAGGAAGGAATTGAGGCTCCTGGTTTCGCTAGCCCGTTGACGTGTTGTTGCCCAGCCCAGGATGGCCCTAGCCCTCACTCCTCAGCCGCCTTACCGCAAAACGAGGGGGTGGGACTGAGGGCCTGAGCTATAACTCTGAGCCCTAACACTCTCTGCTTTGATCGAATAAGTGTTCGGGACATGTGTTAAATGACAGTGTAGCATACCCCCTCCCCAAGGTTTGGTATTTCTACTGTCCAAGTTCCTTTGAAGCCAACTTTTGGCCTTTGGGTCAAGTGTCAAAGGTTCACGGTAATTTGCTTTCTACAGTAAATGAGGTGTAAAAGTAATGCTTCTAAACAAACAGGTTATTTTAAATTCACCATCTCAACTAGAGAAAGGAATCTGGAGATAAATATCTCTGTAAAACAAATACCCACATGCCAAAATACTTCTTGGAAATGAACCCACATTTTCATTTGTTGGTTTTATGTCAAGTGGAGAGCACGTGTACTAGAACCGAATGAGGTGTGAAGGGTAAGTACATTTGTGGCCAGTTGCCACATGATGCCACAACCCTGGACCACTCAGAGCCATCTGTTAAAACAGTTGTTGGGTATCATGTGGAAGGCTGCTTACTCTGAGTTTCTCACCTTTCAATTAGGTATTTTGTCACTGTTGACACAACCTACGTGAAAGGTTTTTCTTTCCTGACAATTCATGTATCATTTGCACTTATCAGGGACATGATATTTTGGGGGGAAATGATGTCACAAATGATTTCATCTAATAGGTTAGAGTCACCCTGTCTCCCAAAACAAGTTTTCCATCTTCAAGGCTGATGACAGTTTTAATTAATCTTGGCTTTCCCCAATGCTCCTTCAGTCCTGAAAGGGCCACTCTCCTTTATAAAATGCATTGAAGCAATTTATGTTAAAATGTGTGCTTCCAAACTCTCTACCATATTCACACTGAAAAAAAAAAAAAAGAAAACTGCTCCTTTTTGATGGACCACGAACCAACGGAATGATATGTTGGACATCAAAATGCTGACAGTTCAACTCTAAAGATGATTTTTTAAAAACCTTAGACCAAACTGGAGGCTTGATTATTGCATATGACAAAGAAAGAATATGAAAACTCTTCAAACATGACGGGTCAGCTCCACGGAATGCCCACGCCCTGCAATGACCTGAAATGCTAGTGGATCTTTGAGGAGATTCAAGTGGAAGAGCTGTGTGTACTAAGGAGCAGGGTCACTAAAGGAAAGTCTAGGCAGTGAAAGCTGTCCCTGTGTCTTCCGGTTTTTCTCTCCTGGTGTCAAGTATATGACCTACAACAGAGACAAGAGCGTGAAGGGGGTCCCTTCTCTAGGGAGGGCTTGTATGCTCTTCCATGACACAGCCAGATGTAGGACCTCTTGGGGAGGCATCTGTGTCTTATCTCTAAATCACTATTTCTTAACCAAGGCTTTAGGTGTGCCAGATGAGCAATTTTAGGCCATTAAAAATCTGCAATAATGATTTTTTACAGGAAAATCCATGAATGTGTGTTACTTCTAGAGGATGTTCACATCTATTATCCAGCAATAGAAAATGGCTAAATAAAATATGATTTACCTGTAAAACAGAATATTGTGCAGCTATTAAAAGAATGTGTATGGAGATTTGTAATAAAATGGAAAATTCTTGTTAGGTGGTCAACCAAAACAGAATAAAACCTTAGGGAACCAACTGGATGGATTTGACCTCCAGCATATAAATTTTAAAAAAATACAGAGAAAAGGCTGGGGAAAAAACACCCAATAATAATGACTATGTCTGGGTGGCAAAAGTAATTAACATTTTCTTCGTTACACTTTTCTGTATTAATTTCTAAAAGTATGTAAATGGATGCCAAATGATGACCCCCAAATCTAAGCCTAGGTGCACTCTGCACTAACCTATTTCAAATTTAGAAGTCTCCCAACTCAGTGCTGATTCCTGGCCTTGCTCAAAAATGCTTACTGTAAGGGTTGAGGGAAGAGAAATTAAGAAAATGTTTTTCCACTATAAAATCTGTATCCATTTTGTTAAAACTAGACAAACAGAAGGTTGCTTAAGTGTGATGGATTGAGATCAATGTCATCTGACACTTGACTGTAAACTTGGCCTGGTCGGTTCTGGTTCACAGAAACACTTGGGGAGTTATACCCCTACCCCAGCCCTCCTCAACACACATGAATTTGGAAGGAGCAAAAAGACCTTAACTGGATAATAAAGGCATTGTTAAATCTTTAAAAAAAGACCAACTGTGGCTGGCTCAGATAGACCAGATGACCAGATGAGGACGATCTGGCCGGTGAGTCTCAGATCTAGGAAGGAAGCTGCACGTATGGGACGGTCTCAGACGGTCTCATTAGGAGACTCGTAAGAAGAGAGCATGCGGTGGTGGCGCTGTGTTCAGAGAAGCCCCAGGATATGAGTTTAGGTTAGAGGCTCTGGGGAGACATGCTAGTCTAATCAAGATCATTTAATTCCACAACTGCAAGATTCGGGCACCAATCCGTGACTTCTTTTCCCTTTTTCGAGGTGATTAAGCGGTATTATTTCTCATGCTGTCTAGTGATTTGTATCAAATCTCTAGCAGGCGTCTAGTGAAAAGACCTGCCAGGGGTGTCCTACAACTGCCCTCACTGGGACCTCACAGCCTCGGAATCTGAGGACAAACCCGAGAGCTGAACTGTAGCAGACTTCAGGCCGGCTTACGACGGGGAGACACTGAAATGGAATCCTACAGGGATTAGTACATCCATCAATTCTTAGGATCTCTAGGAAACATGCAGAGAAAGTTTAAGAAAGCTACGCAGTGGACCGGCTGGGAGTTGAGAGGCCTGGGCTCCGGCCAGGCCACCAACCAGCTGTGAGACCTTGAGAAAGTCATTTAGTGTTTCTGGGCCTCAGGCTTTTTTACCTGTAAAATAAAAGGACTGGATAAAAATGAGGAACGGGACTAGATGATCTCTAACGTTCCTTTTTTCTCAGAGTCCTTGAAAGTGTTTTCAGTTCCATGAGGCAGTTCTACCATCCCGGGTTCAATTTTTTCATCTGAAACATCTCTCTGCCTCCATCTTCAGATGGGAAAATGCAAAGGTATTATTTCAAGGGGAGTGGTTTTCAAATAATATACTTCTTAAAAGCCCACTGTGGCAGAAGGCAGCCAGGTGGGCAGTGCAAATGCCCTGGGGACAATGGGGCTGGCTGGGGAGGAACCCTGCAAAGTATTGGGTTAGCCAAAGAGTTCATTGGGGGTTTTCCGTAAGACATCAGAAACAAAAGTTTCCAATGAACTTTTTGGCCAACAGATACAAGTAGAACAGCCAAGGGTTCCTCCAGAGGGCCTCCTGAAAGGGGACAATTTCATCATTAGTAGCAGCACTTCATGCCTCTACTGGGAGGGGGAGGTCAGAACAAGGATAATGGGAATTGTCCTGATACTCAGAGAAGGACAGGAACAATAGAGATCATGCATTTCAGTTCTCTTCCTTCATAAATATGGACACATAGCCAAACTAGAAGAGAAACCACTTTTCTGGCATTTCTGTAATGACTCTATCCAGTGAGACCTTGATAGAAGGAGGTTGCTGTTGGCCTCCGCAGTTTATTTCATTTATCTATCCATCTGTCTGTTGCTTAGTTACTCGGTGATAGAGAAAGCACCTTCTCACTTGTGTGGCTGTGCCTACTCTGAGTTCACTAATGTGTGTCTGTGCACCTTGAAGTCAGGGTGAGTGCTGCCTGTGTACAAGTGGCCTCGCAGAGTTCCTACACATGCCTTTCATAGTCGCTGGCTTTACCATGTCAAAGGGAGAGAGAACATTGAGCTAAGCTTGTTCACTGACAGGGTTTTTGTCGGGGGAGGTGCAGGGTAGGGGGTGTCTGGGTTTGGTTGTTAGAGGCTCTTCAGGTATTTCGAGAGCAGTCAAAACAATCTTGAGACCAACTGAGGGATAAACTCTGTCACGTGACTCACTGGACACCTGTCCCTCGGGCTCTCAGGTGAGAACTGAGGCACAGGCAGAGTCCAAGGTTGGAAGGATTACTGGAGAGTTAAATAATGAAGTTTGAAGGAAGTCTGCAGCTTATCCCTGCCGCAGATGCAACAGTGAGATGCTATATTCAGCTGATCCGGTTACAGTGTTAGCCACCCGGCTAGATGGATCAGCTTATTCACTCACTCAAAGCACAGTATTCAAAGGGTGCCCATTATAGGGAGAGTGGTGATACTGCCCCTCAAAGCCTTTTGGGGGAAGGAGGGAGAAGCCAGAACAGACAGGAGTCCCATCATAAAACAGATGATCCCTAATCTAAACAGAAATATCATTTTATGTTAAAATAGATATCTTTTTAATGTCCCAAGGTTTGGGGAAGCAAAATGTGACACTAAATTTTTAGGACTTGCTGTTCTGAGGTTTACAAGAAGATGAAACAGAATGTGAGAAAACGGTAGCTTTTCATATTCAATTTTCAAAATCTCCCTGAATGCAGGGCACTGAGCTCCTCTGAGGACTAAGGGCTGGGTCTCTTAATGGAAGTAGTTTGCTCAAGCATCGGCATCTCTGATGTTAAAAACATTTTCAACGCAAATATTTTCATATGCCATATTTTCCAGCAGGTGATGAAAATGGAAATGTGTTTTACCTGTTGGGGTTAGAGAAACACTGTCCAGCCGTTCATCACCGTCAACTGCCTCTGCTGGTTACAAACGCAAAACACAAATCTCATTAGTTTCAAGGCATTCATTCATTCTGCCTAATACGGTAATACAATTTAAAAACTCCAGCATACATAATAGTTTTCACCTTTCTTTTCCCTTCTCAGTTTAGGCTGGATCACATTAGAGATTTTAGGAGCATTATTTAAATGAAAAAAAATTTAAATGATATGAAATCTATTTTTGTGTATTACATTTTTTTTATATCTTATGATCCTTATTCTATCACTCATTGATGATTGCAGTTCATTTTCACTTATTTACATAGGCTTCAGTATCTACCCAGAATCTGGGGTGAATTGTTTAAACATGATTGTTGAAGGCATGGAGGTCAGTGAATTCCTATGGCAGAATTTTACTGGTCATCCCCAGAAACATTCCAGTGGGGCAGGCTTATGACAGCTTGGGAATGAAACCTTTTTTGATGGCTGGAAACTCAATCTAAAATTGACATAAAGTCATGGATAAAATCAGAAAGAATAATAAGCATTTCTTCAAAAGATTTGTCACTTCTATGCTTTAAAATGCAAAATGCTGCTCATCTATTTCAATAGCCCTTAAGAGTTTTCCAAAAGGATGTGACATCCTTTTGTCACAGAGAACCTTCCACCCAGTACAAAAAAAAGAAGGTGCCTATTTGTTTCCTGGTAAGTGATGAGCTTGTCAGTTTCCCGGACGTGCCGTGGACGGGCCAGAACATTCCACGGCTACTGGGATCACTCTGGCCTGCTCCCTCTGTCTGAAGGCTGTGGCCCTGTTGGAATTTCCTGCACGTGTGCCCAAGAGGGCAGTTGGGTGAGGGCTGCTGTGTGCAACACATCGTAATGCTGAGTTGGTGGTACACAGACTAGTGCTTTGTTCTTGTTCTGCTTGTTGTGGTTTTGCTTTTTTGGCTGCTTGACATCTTAATTCCCCCACCAGGGATGGAACCCATGCCCTCTGCAGAGGAAGTGCAGAGTCTTAACCACTGACTGCCAGGGAAGTTCCCAATCATTGTGATTTTAGACACAACCAGGGTTCAGAGATGGATGGAGACATTCAGAGATTTCCCCTCGTTTACCTCTCTACCATCCTGTCTGCAGATTGCCACACGCTGGCCAGTGAAAAACCCATCGCCCCTGTGGTGTGCTAAACCCACCACAAAGAGAAAACACCGAGACAGAGTAATCAAGACCAGTTTTGATTGGAGAAGATGATGATGTCGGTGAATGCTTAATAATGAAAAACATATCCAGATGGGACAAATGGTAAGATTAGAATTCTGTCAGTAGATTTATGGGCAAAATACAGCTCACACTAAAATGTTTCTCTCTGCATGAAAAGTTTATGGCTATTTAAAATTTTGTTCAAGTTTAACAAATTTTAAAATTTTATTTCATACTTAAAAAATAACAAGCATGTTATTTTCATATTTAGAAGACATTATTCTCTTAAAAATTATTTATTTATTTATTTGGCTGTGCTGGGTCTTAGTTTCAGCATGTGGGATCTAGTCCCCTCACCAGGGATTGAACTCAAGCCCCTTGTATTGGGAGTTTGGAGTCTTAGCCACCGGACCACTAGGGACATCCTGACATTATTCTCTTCTGATTGGTTTCAGTGAACTTGAATAGGAAGATGATCTTTCATTGTCTGGGATTTAAAGTTTTCTTCAGTAATAATAATAGCTCTGATAGGCATTACCATTTACTAAACGCTTACCACCTACTGAGCACTTACTATATGCACCGTGTCATCTAATCCTTAGCAACCCCCTACAGGGTAGGTCTAACTCATGCCCATTTTAACAAATGAGGCAATGGATTCAGATAGTAAGAAATTTACCTAAGGTAATAAAATAGCTAGTGACTCTGCCAAGGACTTGACTCAGGTAATGCCTTGACTTAATCTCTTTGCTATTAATAGTCCAAATATATATAACATGCATCGCTATAAGCTACATTTTTAAAACTTCAGGTTTTTTAAATTAATTTTTTAAATTTCAGTATAGCTGATTTTACAATGTTGTGCCAATCTCTGCTATATGGCAAAATAACTCAGTTATATACATATAGACATTCTTTTTTTATATTCTTTTCCATTATGGTTTATCCCAAGATATTGACTATAACTTCTGTGCTGTACAGAGCCTTATTGTTTATCTGTCCTATGTATAAAAGTTTGCATCTACTAATCCTACACCTTCCCTCCCTCACCCCACTTTCGCTTGGCAACTACAGGTCTGCTCTCTAGGTATATGAGTCTATAAAACTTCAAGTTTTAGTTCATTTTACACTTTAGTAATTTTCTCTACTTTCTATGAAATACTGCATTTCACTTAGTAATGACAAAAATCAGTTCCAGGGATGAAGTTGATCACTTTGTAATTCAGCTATCCTCACTTTTTAAAAACAGGCCTGTGCAAATATGTGCTCTGTAAGAACCAAACATACACAACCCCCACATCTGTAAAGGATTATGTATAAATTAGCAGCTGCCCGCTGCACGAACAGGGCCAAGTGTCTAGGATGAAAAACACGACTGTTACTTAAATTTAATTATAACATCTGTCTGTAACAACAAGCTCACAGTCTTTCTTCTCTGGTGACAGGCAAGTTGTGAGATTTGAGGAAGATTGAACAAGTCCAATAAAAATGTAATAGCAGCCACAGCTTTACTCTTAGATCCAACACAAAAAAAATTGCGATTTCCGTGCCGAGGAAATAATCTAATGAAAATTATTAAAAAAAAAATCTACACCAGGAATCATTCCAGTTATCGAAGAAAAATTATTACATGTGATGACAGCCCCGAATGAGTTTCTATTTGGATTTGCAGAACAAACTTTCAAGTCTGTGGGGGGCACTCCTTTTTTTCTGGAGGCTGTGAGGGCTGGCTTTAGCGGTGAGTTGATTGTTTTGCCCAGGTAGAGTGTGTACCTAATTCCAGGAACTGGGCCAAATACGATAAATCAGGTCGAAGCTGTGGAATACCTTTGAGACACTGTATTGTCACTTAGACCAAGAAGGAAACACAAAAAGAGCAAGCAATAGCATTGACCCCCGGCCCCTTAGTTCCCATCACGTGACGACAGCAACACACGTGGCTCCAGTTCCAGTTTGCTGGGGTCCCACTTCCGTGCCGCTCAGATAGAACGAAGTGGGGCAAGATTTGACAAAACTGGGAGACAGAGCCTACTTGATAGGTCACTGCAGAAGCGCTGCCATTTTCACTCTCCTGTGGTTTCTATGTGGTCTCTATGTCACCTTCCACTTCTCAGACACTGATAGAACCTGCTAGAAGGGCAGGAGAGAACTGCCAAGGTGCCAATCACAGCTCTCTGAGCAGAGAATCTAAAGACAGGGCCAGAAGTGAAAACGTCCTAAATCAGATTAGACAACGACCCCAGAGCAGGGCAGGCAGTTATCTGGGCAGGTGAGATGGGGGAGGGGGGTGGAGTCTGCACCCCATTCTGTACCAACAGGCATGGGAATTACTAACCCAAACTCTGAGATGGTTAAGAAGTGTGTTCCCTGGCCAATCTATCTGGGGGATGTGGAGGAAGGTCCCCACTGTGTGTGTTACAGGGAAGGGAATGGAGGCCAGAGCTTAGAGTAATTGGTCTCAGCATCTGACAACAGAAAAAAACAACAACAAAAAAAGAGGTGTGTTTATGTATAAAATATACACAGGAGCGGGGAACAACATCAAAACAGAGCTTGTTCTTCTAGTCCAGCGTCTCTGAGAACAGTGCTCTCCAGTGTACTCAGCGCAGGCCCAGTGCGCTACACCCGATGCACGTCTTCTGCCTTCGAAGGTGACTCTTCAGACTAGAACTTACCAGTCCTTTAGGGATCGGTGGGTCACTTGCTGTCAGTCAGGCCCAGGCTCTGGGACACTGAGCCCGCTTCCTCCAGGTGGTCTCTGCAGCTCCTCAGGCAGCAGCTTCAGGATGAGAATTTATCCCATCCTTTCCCCTAGGAGCTCCGAGCACTCCCTACACCCTCCCGTGTGCTCCCATCACCCCTTGTGACACAGAGAGCGGTTTTGGTGGAAGGAGCCTGTACAGATTTGCTGGAAGCTGATGGCATGACTGGGACCAGGGTGCAGGGACCACAGGGCAGCAGGTGGCTGGATGGGGCGGGTGTGGCTCTTTGAGTCTGCTTGGGACTAACCTTGTATTACATTTCAGTCTCTTCACAGTGATAAATCTCAGTTCTCTCTGATAATAGACTTAGTGTCTTTTGTTCTGGGGGTTCGAGAATTGCTCTGAAAAGCAACAGGTAGATACAAGTGCTCACATACTCAAAATAGTTAGGATGGGTTAATGCAGAATTCAGGCAACATAAGACTTAATACTAAGAGGGACAGTGTTCAGGCTTATTCTTGAAATCTGATTAGGGATCATCTGAGACATGCACCCAACATGACACCAGTGCTCACTTAACATGGGGTGACTCACGGTGCTGTCCTTCCTAACACCTGTCAGTCAGCTGCAAAGAGCTCCTTCTCTGGAGCCTGAGATCTAAGGGGTCAAGAGTCACAAGGATGCCTTTGTAAGGCCCTTCTTTGTAAGTCAGGCAGAGACAGGGGACCTTCAGTCTGAGAAGAGATGAAACCCGCCGGCAGAACGTTGATCTTCCCAGGTGTTACTCAGTTAATCCACACAGCGTGAGGTCCAGGCGTCCTGACCCAGGACTCTGAAGCTTTGGGGGAGGCTGGGAGAAGCGGCAATCGGGAGGGAAGAAAGACGACTGAGGAGATGGGGGCAGAGAAGTGAGAGAAAGAACCCGAGGAGGGAGGCCAGGCATCTGGAGAGTGGCTGCAGGGGTACCCAGGACACAGCCACCCCCAGGCTCTGGGGGATATGCGGAAGCACTTGAACCTCAAGTAAGGGACTGATGGGTTATCCTCTAGGATTTCACGTGACTGCGATGAGCTAGGAGCTGTTTGCTGTGGACTGCTGTCCCTTTGTTTCTATTCATTGGTTCGTTGGTTCATTCAACAAAGATTCCCACGTGTCCACGCTGTGGCACATACTGTTCTAAACATTTAGGGACACACAGCCTCTGCTCCCAAGGATCTCGTGAAGGAGACAGGTGTGTCCCTGTCACTATTCTGGTGGCGGAAGATTAAAGTGTCTGGGCTACCTGTGAGGCCTCCAGGAGGAAGTAACCTTTGAGATGCTGCATGTTTCCCAGGCAGAGAGAAAGTAGGTGTGGGGGTGGCAGCCAATTTTAGACCAGGGAGGGGGCTGATGTGGCTTCAGGGGGCAGAAGCTGATGGCAAGAGATCAGGCTGGCGCTAGATGGTGAAGAACCATGCATGCCATGCTGAGAAGGGTGTTTAGCAGGGATTTTATTTGGGAGCCAATAGGAAGTCAGATGTATTTAATCTGGGGTGGGGCATGAACAGACCCCATTAGCAGAGGCATAGGGAATGAAGACTCGGGTCTCAGGATATGGCCAAGCCTGGAGCCGCTCGCTGGGGATGCTGGGTCAGTGCATGTCACCAGCGAGGATGCAGAACAGAGGAGACAGGCAGAAATGAAAGAGCCAGGGAAAGAGACTCCAGACAGTGAGGGGGAATCTGGAAGAGAAACAGAATGAAATCACAGAACCTGGGGGAAGAGCAATGTCAAGAAGGAGATTCGACAGGGTAAAAATCAGTATGGAGGTCAAGTTCAACTGTTAATATAAACAAGTGAAATCTGATGATCTGATGCAAACGTGGCAAATGTTCTTGTAGAGGAGTGAAGTCAGAGGGCAAAATGCAATGGATTCTAAGCTGCTGTATAGCATGGGGAGCTCAGCCAGTGATCTGTGATGACCTAGCGGGGTCGGATGGGAGGGAGGGGATTATGTATATATGTACATATAACCGATTCATGACATTGTCTGCAGAAATTAACACAACATTGTAAAGCGATTATCCTCCAGTAAGAAATAAATAAAGTGAACTGGGATGGGGACACAAACTCTGGGAACAGAGACCCTTTGGGAAGAAATCTGACCAATGATGCCAGGAGAAAGACACAGAAGTGCTTTTAAGACATGCAAGGAAAAAGGAGTCACTTTGTTTTGAGTTGGCAAAGGGAAGGAGAATAAGGTCATGGGCATTTTTTGAGCATTATTATATATCTGCTCTCCATCAGTGGCAATACCGTATCTAATTTTAATTCTGAAAACACCCCGTGGAAGGCATCAGCCTCGTTATATAAATGGAGAACCCGCGGCTCAGAGAGGTTGAGACATTGGTCCAGGTTGCCAGGAGATTGTAAATGGCAGACCAGAGCCAGCAGGGCAGCGTGTCCTCTGCACTGCACTGTGCTGTGTTTATTGCAGATGATTTGGAGATGCAGGAGGCAGTGAAAACCGGGAGACAAAGAGGAGGGTGAGGGCATGACTTACTGTCCAAGCCTGAAAACCTTTGAGAGCAAAAGGAGCATCCCTGATAATCACGCCTGGACCGTAAGAGCAAAGCGGCTGCCCTGGCATAGCAGGCCGGTGGGTCTCCTGACTGAAGACGCAACTGTGGCTGCACACTGCCAAGCACGGCTGTGCCCAAAGACAGACCTCTTCTGAGAGATACGCTAACTTCGCTGATAGACATTCCTGTACAGCACACGTCAGGAGCCTTAGGACAGCGCTGAAACTGGCTGTACTTGTCTCCTTAGTGATGGAGACCCAAGGATGAGAAGGATCTAGTGACTTGTCTGAGGGCCAGAGCTGGTGAAGAGCAGACATGAGTCCTGGGAAATGGATCTACTGACTTCTCTGTGACGTGTTACCTAAAGCGATAATCCATTTGTTTACCAGTTAAATTAGTAGTCCACTGCTCTTTTTAAAAGGAGAATCAGTTAAGTGTAAAAAGAAGCCAGAAGGGTAAAGGAGGAGGAAGGGAAGATTTTTAATAGAAAAGTCATCCAGGAGTTGAGTACTGCTGGCTACTTTTATAGACCTGTAAGGGTTTTTTTTTTTTTTTTTTAATTTATTTATTATTTATTTTTGGCTGTGCTATGCTGCTAATGGGCTTTCTCTAGTTGTGGACAGCAGGGGCTATTCTTTGTTTCAGTGCGAGGGCTTCTCATTGTGGTGGTTCCTTGTTGCAGAGCACAGGCTCTAGGTGTAAGGACTTCAGTAGTTGTGGTGCACAGGCTTAGCTGCTCTGTGGCATGTGGAATCTTCCCAGACCAGGGATTGAACTCGTGTCCCCTCCATTGGTAGGTGGATTCTTATTCACTGTGCCACCAGCAAAGCCCAACTATAAGGTTTTTCACACTGAAAAACCACGTGGTCCCTCAGTGCTCTGTGTCCTGTCAAGGGCACTCTGAGCCTGAGCCCAGAGCTTTCCTTCCAGGGGCTGGTAACTGGGCTCCTCAGCAGGCTTGGTCACTGTTACTTCTACTCATGGTGAGAATTCCAAGAGGCTGTGTTACAGATGGTCTCCTGAGTTTGTACTGCTGTTCTCAGAGAACCTCCAGACCTCTGTTAAATCCCAAAGTGTGACATTCTAGCATCTAAAATCTGTCTCCCCAGATGATGGGAAAAGATATGGTACATATATGCAATGGAATATTATTCAGCCATAAAAAATGAAATAATGCCATCTGCAGCAACATGAATGCAACTAGAGATGATCATACCAAGTGAAGTAAGTCAGAGGGAGAGATACCACATGATGTCACTCAGATGTGGAATGGAAAATATGGCACAAACGAGCCCACCCTCGAGACAGAAACAGACTTAGCGAACAAGCTTCTGGTTGCCAAAGTGGGAGGGGGAGGGGTAGGCTGGGAGTTTGGGGTTGGTAGATGCAAATTATTATATTTAGAATGGATACACAACAAGGTCCTACTGTACAGCACGGGCAACTATATTCAATATCTTGAGGTTACAAGAAAAGAATGTCTGTATGAGTTAGAGCTGAGTCACTGTATAGCAGAGATTGGCACAACATTGCAAATCAGCTGTATTTCAAAAAAAATAAATCTGTCTGCCAAACTCTCACATCACAGCCACACAAGCACAGAAGGCTCTTAGAAGGCCAGGGGTCCTGAGGTTTGATTAGGAATTTTTTTTTTTTTTAATAATAACCATATAATGGCAGAAAACTGACTCCAAAGGGATTCTTCATTGGTAAACTGTCCCATTGCTACTCTGGGGAGACTGCGAATTCAGATACCCAAATCTAAATGGGCAAATGCAACCGGTATTCACTTTTCCTGGAAGAATTATCCCAGAATTGCCAAGCCCAGATTGAAAAAAAAAAAAAAAAAAGGTAAGTTAATATTTTACTTAAAAAGCCCTTTCTACTTCACATGGTATTTCTGGTAGGATGATTATTGTTATTTCATTTTTTTAACCTTAAGCAACTAGTACTTTTTATAAAGTCATGCAGATCCAAATAAAAAACCAATAGGTAACAGAAGCAGATCACAAAAGAGAGACCTTGTTTCAAACATAAAACTACCAATGAGATTAGCAATCTTTTTCATTTGTGCTATTTAAAGTAAATGGTCTGATGTAATTTTCACTGTTTAATCTTAGGGTGAATTTCAAAATTATTTGAATAAGATTTTAAAACACAAAACCAAGGCACATTATATAAAGCTTCTCCTTCAAAAGACAAAAGACAATGAAGTATCCGAGAGTAAAGAACTGTATTTTGCAACATCTAAGAATTCAGTTGAGGGCTTCTGCAATTATTTTCTTGCAGCTTATTCATACCTGAGCCTCTTTTTAACCTTCTTCTCGCCAGTTTGATTTGATCCTGCAGAATCTGAACCCAGTCTCTTGGGCCAGGAAGTTTATCCACGTGATTAGCAGTGCAATATTTTTCTGTGAAGACTGAAAGAAAATATGAAATATTGTTTAACATTTGAAAAAAGAGAATGCATATTTGAAATAGGAACATAACCCCAAAAAGAGGGGGACAAAAAAGAGTATATTTCTAAAAGATGTCAGTTCTGCAGTGGCTATTCTCCAAATCCATATGACATTCTTTGGTGAAGATGGAGCTTGGCAGGGCCCATCCTGCACACCACATCCTGTGCTTCCAAATGAAACTGGCTATCAATGCTAGTAGTTCTGAAACTGCTTTTTCTGATTGCTCCAGTCCATGTGTATGTGTCTTATGGGCAGAGAAAATGCTTCCTAGGGGGTCCATTGGCCCCCTGACAGAATTCTGCAAGTGTATTAATATATTTCACTTTTCTGTTATTAACTCAAAATCAAATGGAGGGGACTTCCCTGGCGGTTCAGTGGTTAAGACTTCCAATGCAGGAAGTGTGGGTTCGATCCCTGGTCAGGGAGCTAAGACCCCACACGTCTCGAGACAAAAAAACCAAAACACAAAACAGAAGCAATATTGTAACAGATTCAATAAAGACTTTAGAAACGGTCCACATAAAAAAAAAAACTCTTTAAAAAAAATCAAATGGAAAATTACACAGAGAGATGATGTTCTCATGGTGATTCCAGCTAACTGCCTCAGCGCTCACTGGATCAATGCAGTTGGGTCTTAGTGAAAGCTCCAATCCTACTTTGAGTCAACTTCTTGCACCCCGAGCTAGCAGCTCCTAGAGAAGAGCTCCCTAGAAGCACAAAGGAAGCTCTGGGAGTTGTGTGCCAGGACACAAGGGAGCAGGACAATTATCTGAGCAAAGCCGCACAGCGTGCAGCGGTGCACGCGGCGCTCCGGCTGGCACTTCCGCTTCGCACTAGCGGCGCTGGGGCTGGCACTTCCGCTTCACACTGAGCTCCCCAGCACTTTTCAACCTGCTCCCCTCGAGGCCAAGGCCTGCCACGCTGCCTCTTTGATGTTTAAAATAGTGATCGTTTTAATGTTTCAAAGGTTTCTTTTAAAAAGAAAGGACAGAGGAAAATGTCATATTCAACTAACTGTAAACAATTTCTATTGAATAAAAAATAAAATTTTTATTTGAATGAGCAGAGCTAGTGGCACTAAATCCACCACCACAGGAAGAGCTCCTCCCAAATAAAAGTGTAACTTCAAGCCTCCATGGATAAATGGACAAAGTGGAAAACGTTCAAGTAACACGTAAGCCCCTAAATTGCAGAACATACTTTATACCTACTAAATTAGATAAGCGATTAAGATAATACTAATATTGATAAAATTGTGTTGACCTGGCACATGCAAGTTTGACTGTTGGCATAAACTGGCAGAACCCTTTTGGGAAATAAGATGGCTGTATATGACGAGGCATATAAAACTGTTATTCCTCTGGACTGGTAATCCTATGTCTATAAACTTATCCTAAGTAAACAGTAATGTGAAAGAAGGGGAAAAAGTCATAAACAGTCTGGAATCTGTGGGGGATGGGTTTCAGGCTCCCCATGGGTGCCAAAATCCATGGATGCTTAAGTCCCATATGTACAATGTGTATTATATGCATACCACCCATGCATATCTTCCCATATACTTTAAATCATCTCAGGGATGATTTAGAATACCTAATACAATGTAAATGCTATGTAAATAGATGCCTGCACTTGGCAAGTTTGTTTTGTTTGGAACTTTCTGGAATTCTCCCCCAAATATTTCGATTGGCAGCTGGTTGAACCTGCAGGTGCAAAGTCCGTGGATGCAGGGGTGGGGTAGGGTGGGGGGGAGTGTACAAACATCAACAATCCAGTTGTGCAGGAAGAGATGCAGGGTGGCCTGGGGCGGGTAGCTATGTGTTGCGGGGAGCACGGATGCCTTTGAGGAATGTGCATAGTCATAGAGTCGGGGTGGTGCTAGTGAAGACAGAAGGGATGATGGAACAGATGGAGAGCTGGCATTTCTGGAGACTCACTTGACTTGTAAATCCAGGAGGAGGGATTGTGAGGGGATGGGCCAGATGTATTAGGCATGGTTTGGGACACTCTGAGTTTGGGGCATCTGTGGAGCCCCCACGGGGGATGGCTGGCAGCTGTTTCAACACAGATGCCTATAGTTCAGGGAAGGGGTCTCTGCCGAAGACATAGACTTCAGGGGCACAAATGTGTGTGGCTGTTAAAATGACAAGAGAAAACACAGTGGGCAGGGAGGTTTCAACAGAGCGCTGGGCAAGCACAGAACAGCAGGAACCCCTGGGGACTGAGGGGAACTAAGGCACAGAGTCGGGAAGCAGCTGGGAAGCATGGTCTGGTGCAGGTGGGAGTGTGTGAATACACTAAAGACTGTGGAGAGACCCACAGTCCCGGTGCAGAAGAGCCAGGAAGGAGGTGTGGAGAGGGTCCCTGGCAGCCAGCAAGGATGTGGGGAGGGTGACCAGAGATAGCACTCTCCAAACACCAGGTTTGTGGGAGCAGGGAAGAAGAGGAGGAGGAAGGCTGGGGCAGGGGAAGGCAGGCAGCACAGCTGGAGTGGGTAGGATCCAGAGAGAAGAAGGGAACAATCAGAGGAACCATACACCAGAGGAACTGGAGGTTGGGATCCTGGAGAGAGACTGGTGACCCTCGACCAGAAATCAGGAGGAAAACTTCCTCCTCTGAACCCAGAGACGGGGAAGACAAGGGTGAACTTAGAAGTGGCCAGAGGTAGTCATCACTGCCCCTGATGCCTCACTGAACCTGGAGAGTGCAGGGACATCTGGGGTTGTAAGGCAGTGAGGATGCAGGGTGCTGAGCAGGAGGGCCGCGTGCTTGTGGTGGCAACCACAGGGCAGGCGTTTTCTCCAGGGCACCTGGCAACTCCTTGTCTGGAGTGGAGATAGCGATGGGAGGGCTGGTCTAGGGTTAGGCATTTGCTGGCTGGTTTTGGCAAAGGTACAGGATATAAAGGACAGCATTGAAGATGTTGGTGAAGATGCCTGTTCCCCTCCCCAGAATGAATTACTGCTTCCTTCAGCCATTTTCCTTTCCACCCAAATCTAGGAAGCAAGTGAAGCCAGAAAATGGCTCAGACTTGGGACGATCTAAGAGACCAGGGAATGGAAATCTCAGTGGGGTTGGCAAGGAAGTGCCAGGGATAAAGGGCAGCAGGACATGTGGACAGTGGTGTAGGGCTGAAGTGGAGGCTGAGAGCCAGTGCGGACGAGGTCGGGACACTCTAGCTCTAGGCAGTCACGTGGATGGTGAGGTGGTGCTGATGGAAAGGCTGTATCCTAACTCCCAACTGAGAGGAGGAGGAGGCAGAATTACGGTCCAGGGAAATCATCGACAGGCTGCCCACCAAAGGGCACATGGGCCATGCAAGTAAGCAGACTCCACCTGGGAGAGAGGCAGAGGGGACAACATCCTGGGGGTGGGACTGCCTGTGAGTCTCCTCTACCAGATTATAGACAACTTCAGGGGCCTGTGTCTTGTCTCCCTAAAAGCACCTACTGTGGTGCCCCCAACTAAGAGCCCCATAAACATCTGAAGGATAAACAAATGTACTTTCTGCTTTTGTTTTGGACAGAAGTAAATACAACAGCTCAGACATTTAGGCCAATTGGAGGAGCAAGGCCTATCTGAATTAATAGAAAGTTTTAATGGCATATATTTAAAGTAACAAGATTTTATTATAGTCAAATACCCACAGCGACATTTCTTATTGTGACACTTCTTAATCAGAGTTGCAGAAAGGTTCTTGAAATTCTGTTTGAATGACTAGAAAAAAGTAGCTGTATTTGGCACCCTATTAGTTTCTAAGAAAATTGTACCACAAAATGATTGAGTGTACCATCTTACAGATAAACAGCTCCCTCCTTCCTCGTAATATTATTTATGTAATTAATTTCCATAGCAACCCCTCTCTTCCTAGACTGGGAAGTGCATGCATCCAAATTAGCCCGGATTAGGAAGTAAAGATTTGAAATAAACCAAATAGATTTGGATTATGCCGACATCGAAGTGATTCCCAGCAGGCGCATGTTCAGGAGTAGAGGGAAGGTCCCCTAACGTGTGGGCGGCATCCAAGGGGATCTTTCTAATCTCATCCTGAGCTCAAGTATTCTGCTGTGTGTTCAAAAGGCGACAATTGCTGGCTATTTTTTTCTCCTTTCAGCAAAAGCTTATCTGCTTTCAATCACAAGAGACCACGGAACTCTCTGCCTCCTGGGTCTGCATCTGAGACCTTTGAAGGCAAAGCATTAGGCTTTCAGGAAAAAAAATACATCTACAAACAATTATTTCCACTGAGCATATTACTGACATTCTCGTTTCTGGCTTACACTCAAACTTAAAAGAAACTTCTAACTAGAATCTACCTACAGAGGATGAAATCCTATTCCTTGTGACATGGGTAGATGAGGCCTGAGAGAGGGGCCAAAGGTTTGTGGTTGGATTGATCTGAAAACATTCCATGCTATGTGGATAGGTATTGGGTAAGCAGGACATATTTTTGCTATCTGAATCCATAGCTAAAGGTCAAGCTATTACCCTGCTAACAGTTTCATTAGGAGTAATGATGTGAAAAGAGGCATTGCAGTAATGCGTTGGGCTTCCTACTATGTTAATAGTGGGTCATTAAAAATCAGAGAACAATTTGCATTTATCCTTAGAATGCGATAGGTCCTGAAAAGAAATTTCCCTTCTCTCCTAGTTTAATATATTAAGGGGAAGCGAGGGATAATTTTACACAAGTCCAAATCATCTGAACAAGTGGATTAAGGTCAACCATTAAACTGAATACAACTGTGGAAGCATCTACTCTGCTTAACATCATCTGAGGTCCCAAGGCACAAAGATGCGTGAAGTCGCCGGGGAAATGACAAAGGTTCAGTTTGATCTGTACACAAATAAGGACTTTTCTCAGATGCCTGCATTCAAACCCTGCCCTTTAATTGGGCATCAATAATCAATAAGCTAGTGGTAGCTGAGCGGATCCTTCCCTGGGAACCCGGGATCTGATGTCATCATCAGTGAACACAGTGGTGTGGCACGTGTCTGGATATGGCAGTAGAACAGGTCGGATTGGCCATGTTCCCCAAACAGCTGTCTGTCCATGTGATAGTTTCTAGAGCAGCGGTCCCCAACCTTTTTGGCACCAGGGACCAGTTTCTTGGAAGACAGTTTTTCCATGGACCCGGTGGGGGGATGGCTTTGGGATGATTCAAGTACTTTACATTTTGGGGCATGTTCTTTCTATTATTACATCAGCTTAGATCATCAGGCATTAGATCCCAGAGGTTGGGGACCCTTGTTCTAGAAGGCTCTCCATGTGGGGTTTTCTGGCTCTCTGCACTGGGAAAAGCAGGGCACTGTACAGATGTTGAAAGAAAGTCCCTGCATCACACAGACAATGTAAGAAGCAGGGGAAGGCTTGGGGAGCTTTCATTTCATCATGAAATTCACCATGAATAACTCCAGGCAGCCCTGAGAGCCTACTTCTGATTGGCAGACTTGGTGTAAACTTCTGATCAGAAAAACGAGCAGAAATCAAGGTTCACATCAAACAGAACTGAAAGTGGAGTCCTCCTTAGATCTGCCAAACTCCTGGACCTCGTGAGGGGCTGGGGACTAAGAGTGAGAAAGACAACTGTCCACAGCAGGGTCCTGGGGACGTGCAAGTGGGGAGGAAGCTTGGGACCAGTCCCAGAGGAGAGGTGGACAAGCCGACTAGGTTTCCCTGCAGGCTGCTTGCACCCACATACACCCACCTAAGTGAGTATAAGACAGCCAGCACCCCAGCCCACAACCAACCATTCCCTCTTTCCTTTGCCTCTTTCCAAGCTATGATTTGAAACTCCCCACATGCTGAGCACGGTCTATCTCATTTAAGCTTGGCAGGAGCCTGGTGGCACAGGTATTGTGATCCTATTTCTTTTGTGATGACAAGCTGAAAGTTCGGGCAGGTTAAATAACTGGCGCAAGGTGGCACAGCCAATAGGGATTATTTTCCATATAAGTTATTTAATTTTTAAGGCAGTCATGAAATTAAAAGACGCTTGTTCCTTGGAAGAAAAGCTGTGACAAACCTAGACAACGTATTAAAAAGCAGAGACATCTCTTTGCTGACAAAGGTCCATCTAGTCAAAGCTATGGTTTTTCTAGTAGTCATGTATGAATTGGACCATGTGAGAATTGGACCATAAAGAAGGCTGAGCATCGAAGAGTTGATGCTTTCAAAATGTGGAGCTGGAGAAGACTCTTGAGAGTCTCTTGGACAGCAAGATCAAACCAGTCAATCCTAAAGGAAAACAATCCTGAATATTCATTGGAAGGACTGATATTAAAGCTGAAGCTCTAGTACTTTGGCCATCTGATGTGAAGAGCTGACTCATTGGAAAAGATCCTAATACTTGGAAAGATTGAGGGCAGAAGGGGGTGATAGAGGATGACATGGTTGGATGGTATCACTGAATCAATGGACATGAGTTTCAGCAGCAAGCTCTGGGAAACAGTGAAGGAAAGGGAAGTCTGGCGTGCTGCAGTCCATAGGGTTGCAAAGAGTTGGACACGACTTAGCGATTAAACAACAATGAGAACACAGATTCTGGAAAAGAACAGTGGTTGACTTCTCCATGGGAATAAATCTATAGCTGACTGAGGTAATGCTCATGTGTGACAGCTGTGAATGCTGGTGGTACTTTCACCCACACAACACAGAAGGATGGCAGCCATGGGGTGGGAGACCCCTCCCCGGGTCTGTGGGATCACGCCTCCCCCTCCAGATCACGGGGCCCCAGGTGGCCTTGGTAAGGAACGGGGCGGGACACAGCCTCAGGCAGCTTGGGTGTACAGCAAGGATGAAATGAGACATATGCACAACAAAGACGGAAAGACGACCGCCACACAGACCGGCATTCAAAGGATGGCCTAAGGCTGTACCTGAGGACGAAGAAACAGAAGAAGGGCGGGAAGAACAGGAAGGGGGAGGGGGAAAAAAGCGGACATGACCTGTGGGAGAGTAAGAATTACAGCAATGCCAAACTGATGGAGACTGAGTAGTACTGGCTCAGAGGCAGACAGAAGACCAAAAGTAGACACGGAAAAGGGGCGATTCGTTTATGACAGAGCTGGATTACAATTCACATTAAAAAAAAAAAAAAAGGATGGTGTTAAATAAGCAACGACCCATAGGAAAAAAACACATTCAATCCCTCCCTCAAATTTTATAGCAAAGGTAAATTCCAGATGGATAAAAGACTTGAATATGAAAGAGAAAACTTGAAAACTTTGTTGGGAAAAAAAAATATATCATTACATAATCAGGGTAGGGAGGACTTCTTTAAAAGGGCACAAGAAATGCACTAAGCATAAAGTAACCCATCTGACTGCTATTCTAAACTCTGGTATGATAAAGGTCAGAAGTTTCTACAAGTTGGAAAATAAGAAAAAAATATTTTTAACACCTGAAAACAGAGTAAAGAATTCATGTAAGTCAATAAGGAACCAACAACCTGATGGGAAACACAGGAAAAGGATGGATGTTCACAGGCAAATAACCAAATAGTAATAAATATGAAA
>NW_011495023.1:10600639-10600833 GCF_000754665.1 Bison bison bison
CTCATGCAAAGAGCTGACTCATTGGAAAAAACCCTGATGCTGGGAAAAGATTGAGGGCAGGAGGAGAAGGAGATGACAGAGGATTAGATGGTTGGATGGCATCACCAACACAATGGACATGGGTTTGGGTGAACTCCGGGAGTTGGTGATGGACAGGGAGAACTGGCGTGCTGCAGTTCATGGGGTTGCAAAGA
>NW_011495023.1:10600933-10602960 GCF_000754665.1 Bison bison bison
ATGAAATGATGCTCAACCTCACTACTTATCAGGGAACCCACCCCTGAGGTGCTACTTGAGACCCATCAGACTGACAAAAGTCAAATTTGTTAACACCAGATGTCAGTGAAAATAAGGAAAAATGGGATTTTTGGATCCATTGCTGGGGGGTGTCTAAACGATACTGTTGGCATTAGAGAGCTGTTGGACAAATCTTAGTGGTGATGACAACACTTCTACCCTGAAACTTAGTTTCACTGCCTGCTGCACACCGCTTTCCACAGAGGATCAAGAGCAAGGAGGACCAACATAACTGTCTCTTAACACAAGACGGGAAAGAAAGTGCTTTGTTTATATACAGGGGTGAGCAGTTAAAAGGAATAAACTAGATTTATAATGTACTGATATGGATCAACTTGAGAAAAAAGGACACAAATTTGCAAAAAAGTACAGCATGAGGCCATGCATGTACACTCACAAATTCGCAAAATAGTAAATGTGGTGAATGGATACATACTTGAGCAGTAAAGATGGAAAATATGAATGGGGAAGACTCACACCGACTTCACTGATACTCTGGAACAGGAAGGAGAAAGAGTAAGAGAGTCTGGTGGAGGAACACTGTGATTCTTAAAAAATTAAGGAGCGAGGCTGGGGTATGAAGTAAGTCTAAACATCTGTTTTCGATCTCGGTGGTAAGACGGAGAGAAAAGGAATCTTGGAAAATATCTCCAACACACTCAAGATGAAGAGGAATGTATTATTTCCACTTCTGACCTCAAGACTACTTACTGCTAATTCGGACAAACACTGTTTGTAGATCACTCTATGAACAGATCAGACAACATCTCCTAGAATGAGGCTGTGGACATACCAGCGCTGATGGGTCTCAAGATCATGCCTTACACACACTCTCTCTTGGAATGAGCATCAGCAGCTTTCTGTAAAAGAGAGCTAGCAGGGACTTCTCTGGTGGTTCAGTGATTAAGACTTTGAGCTTCCACCGCAGGGGACACGAGTTTGATCCCTGGTCGGGGAACTAAGATCCTGCACGCTATGCAGCATGGCCAAAATAGGAATAAAAGAGATCCAGGAGAAGTCTGGGTGATTTGCCTGCTAGAAATAACAGGTGAAGGTGAGAATCCATCATCCTGCAGGTCTCAGCTGAAGTGTGACCTTCTCAGGAACGGCCTCCCTGAGTTGGTTAACCAGTGGTTTTTATATCATACCATCTAGTGATCGTCTGGACTATCAACTCAACAAGCGCAGAGATCACAGCTGTCTTGTTTGTGGCTGGCACATGACAGGGAGCATAAGTGCATGGTTGGTGGAAGAATAAATCGGAGGAACTCTTTTTCTCAGGTCTGTGACTTAACTCAAAAGAACTGAAGGAAGAATTCTTCAGTAAATAGTCATCAATCTTGAAAGACACTGAGTCCTGGAGTTCATTTTGGGTTTGATTTAACAAGACTGAGCTTAAGTGTATCAATAAATACACCTAAATATGAAGTCTTCAGATTAGAAGGAAAGTTAAGGTGAAGCAGTCGTGCAAACAATAATGTGTTTACTGATGAGATCAGAATATCGTACTGAACTGCATACGTAGGAGCCTGCAGGGCAGTCAGCTGGCCCAGCAATCATCGCTGACCTCAACGACCATGGAATGCTTTGTCCTTGGTGCTGAGCCTTCCATGGGGTGTGAACTTCTAGTGGTGGTTGTAATGAAGAAGACTTTGGATCGCCATAAAACTGATTTCTGAACATATTTTTTAATTATGAGAATTTGGACAAATTTACTGAAGGTGGCGTGAGTGGTAAAGAACCCGCCTGCCAAGAGACACGGGTTCGATCCCCTGGAGGAGGAAATGGCAACTCTCTCCAGTATTCTTGCCTGGAGAATGCCATGGGCAGAGGAGCCTGATGGGCCACAGTCCATGGGGTGGCAGAGTTAGACACGGCTGCAGTGACTTAGCAGCATTGAACCACAGAATTTCTGAACTGGAAGCAAGTTGAAAAATTAGCCAAGTCACGCTTCCCCCCCCCCCCCC
>NW_011495023.1:10603060-10641259 GCF_000754665.1 Bison bison bison
CCAGGAGAGGGTAGTGTCTCGAGACCTTACGTGGCAGTTGGGAGTAAGTCTACATCCCACAATGCTCCTTTCATTGTCCCCAAACTGGTGGGACTTGGAGGTTTGAACAGTCTTGGGGAATCAGCCATTCTCAAAGATCAGAGGCCAGAGAAGAGTCTAGAGGAAAAGAACTAGATCCCTTGTCTCTTTTTTGTAAATTTGGTTTTGGCTACAGTGGTGTCTGTGTCTAAGAGGAAGTGCCTCTAGTGGTGTCTTACATTAAACAAATTTAATTTTAATTTACTTTTATCTAAGGAAGCCCTCAAGGTCTTCCCTGGTCTCTCAGCAGTTAAGAACCCTCCTGCAATGTAGGAGATGCCAGAGACGTGGTTTCCATCCCTGGGTCAGGAAGATCCCCTGGAGGAGGAAATGGTCACCCACTCCAGTATTCTTGCCTGGAAAATCCCATGGACAGAGGAGCCTGGTGGGCTACAGTCCTTGGGGTCCTAAAGAGTTAGACATGACTGAGCGTGAGCACACACACATGAGGAACCCCTCAGTAGGGCTCATCTGTAACACAACTAGTGAGAAATGTAATACTTTCCTTTGGCTTGTGGTGCAGCACGTGGCAACATGTTCACTTCCTGTGCTGGATGTGTTTCAAGGGGATGAATTATACCTGCTAAATATTAAGGTCTGGTTAATAACAAACTTTGACCTAATGGTGTTTCACTATATACCTCCTTTTTTGGCAAAGAGAAATGTTTCAAGATCATAGATGAAATTCTGCTTGCAAGTCATCCTGGAAATAATATAACTCCTTTACTTCAGAGATCAGGAACTGAGAGGTTCGGGTGAAATGAAATTTAAAAGCTCAGGAATCATCAACTCAAATAGTTGGGCAGTGGCATAAACCACGCGCCCACTGAGTGGCTAAGCATTGCTTGCCAGGACGCTTCTCTGTGTATCTGTTCTTTATAGAAACAAATGAAGGGAAAGTGCTGAGTTTTCCTCTTGGTTTTTAAAGCTAGGATTCTTGGCTTGTGAACTTTTGAAGTCATTCCATGAGATCCTGAGTGCACCTGCTGGCCAGTTAATAGTCATAGGACCAGAATGAGTGATGACATATTTGGGAAACTCAGGGACCATTCTGTCCCTCACCACCACCTAAATTCAGAGACGGCTGAGATGGGAAGGACAAGAATGACGAGATGTGCGAGCAGTGGGGGTGCTGAGGTCTCGCCCATGGGAATCAGGTCAGCAGAGCAACACACTCACCCCATCCCTGCCTCCATCCACCCGTGGCTGATGTTGCAAGTGAGCATGGCAGTGAAGATGCTGGGCGTTAGAACAGGGCTGATGCCTCGGGGCTGGGGTTCTATTTCCTCTTCTTTCTTAATGGTGAACAACTCCTTTCTAATTGAGATTGGCTTAAGGAAATTTGGGAGTTATGTCGAGACTGACAAGAGGAAGTTCTCAATCTTTCAGTACTTTCCTTTTGAGCCACCGAGGTTCTGTGATGACAGATGCTAAGAAAACACAAATAAGTATGCTGACATTATCAAGAAGCCTTGAGATGGTAAAGACAGAAAATGGCACATTTAGCTTGCTTTGGGATTCAATTTGGGAGTTTATTTAAAATCAAAATCCCATGAGGAAATTATTTCACTTTACCTTTTGGAGATGATTACTTTCTGGTGTGAATGAAAGTGGGAAAAACTACACTTCCTATATTGCATACTGTGGTGGCTGCTCTTTGATACATAATGATAATTCATGCTTTCAGAGGCGCCACAGAATACAAATTAGGTTTTACATTCAGGATCACTTTGATGGTCTTGACTGACAAGATTTATACCATCCTCAACTGCTCTATACCACCTGATTTGTCTATTACTGTTGTTTCTTCTATCTTCAAACTGATAATTCTGCCTTCTCTAATTTCAGTGGCTCTCTTCCAGCTGGTCATGGAGAAGTTTTGTGCTTACCCTGGTTTCATGTCCTGTGGGGTAGAGTTGTTTTGATTTTTAAGACACCACCTTTTTCAGTGAGGATGAACTGACTGCCTAATTCCCTCTATCCATCTTTCCTTCCTTCCTGCATTTATTGATCATTAACTGCATTTCACATGCCAAGGAACATGCAAAGCAAATATCCCCCATGTAAGATTTGCCCTCTAGGTGTCCATAGTCTTGGAAAGATAAGATGTCCCAGCACAAGTAGGATGACCAAAGATCCAGATTTTCACTGGAGAGTTCAAAATGCCTGTTTTCCCCGTGAAGCGATTAACAGCACCATTTTCACTCTCAAAGGGTCCAGTTTGGACAATAAATGATAGAGCCATCCTCCACCTAAACCATGAGTAGCAAAGCTAAGGGTTAGGATGTACTGCTAAGCTGTATAAAGGTAACGTGTGCTATAAGAATTTAGAGAAAGGAAAAATCGATGGAGGCTCAGGCACCAGGAGAGAGTCTCACCGTCAAGGTAATGAGACCTGGGCTGGACCAAGAAGAATGGGCAGGATTTGTCTACAAAGAGAGAAGAGCATTGTAGCCTGGGGAACATAGCGAGACTCAAAGTCCAAGACAAGCAAGTGATGCTTAAGGAACAGTGTCAGTACTGGGCTGGTTCACCACGTAGGAGCCTGGGGGAAATGTGGTCAAGCTCTGGGGAATCTGGGGAAAGGCCAGAGACTGCACTTGATTTAACAGGCAAATAGGAGGTAGGAAAAATGCCATGGGCTCTTATCTTACAAGTGGCTGTTAGTATACCGTTAGTACAACGTAGATGATGAAGTGAGGGGTAGGAAGTATATTTAAAAAGTGTTTCTGCAGAACTTCAGGGTCAAAGTGATAGACAGCTGGACTAGGATGGTGTCAGAGAAGCTGAAGCAGGAGAATGCTGATGCTGCTGTCAATAATGATGTGTCTGGTGGTCCAGTGGTTAAGACTCTGTGCTTCCACTGCAGGGATTGTGGGTTTGATGCCTGGTCGGGGAACTAAGATCCTGCATGCCAAGTGGTACAGCCAAAAAAAAAAAAAAAAATTCCTGCCAGGGGATGTTAGTGTAAGAAGGCCCAAGCCACCTTTCAGGTGTTGGACGCTTCGGTAAGAAGGACCAGCCCTGACTCTAGAAAGAGGCCAGGGCAGGTCCCCTCATCTTCTAGTGGTCAGGTTGGATGGCCTGCCTGTCTTGGTTCCTGCTGTCGCCTGTCTCCTTTGCACCCGGTTTCCATTCACATTTCTAGTTAAGATTTTCCCCTACTTAGTTGTAGGTGGCTAAGCTGCTTCCATGTGGGACGGGTGGTGATGGAGAGATGTGGGGACTCCTGTACATAACATAAGGGCTGCTGGATGGACTCTGTGATCAAAAGCAAAGGGTTGACAAGGGGACGATATGGTTCTGAGAAATACCAGGAGCTGATGATGGAGAAGCATCACAATCAAACCAAGTGCCAGAAGGAAGAAAGAAGATCCTGGAAACACAGTCAGCATAACAGAGACTTGACTATAGGGAGAGTCAGTACGAAAACCAGACTAATTCCAAGAGGCAGCGTCTCTCTTTTCTAAGACAGCTGCAGCCAGGCCTGCTGTTATACGGAGATGTCTTCTAGGCACCCACAATCCATGACAGCTTTCAGTTCAATTTGAAATAAAGGCCCATGGATTTTGAGGCATTTTCTTAATGGGAACTGACATGTATCCTAGGTTTTTTGTGAGCTGACCACCAGTCCCTGGTACCACAGTGACAGCAAATATCCCACGATCATTGCATAGACATCTGTGGGGCAGCTGTCCAAGCGAATGTCAATTCCCGAGTCTCAGAAGTCTGCTGAGTCTCTTGTAGGAGACAGTCAATAACTGTTCATGGAAATGAATTAAAATAATTGCCAGATCACTAGCACCAATGATAGGTCCAGGAGAAAAGCAATGAGGAATGTAATTTGACTAGTTTGGGACTTATTATCCAATTCCGCTTCCTGGAAATGGGAAGGAAAACAGAGACGAGGCATTACCTGAAGATGCTGATGAGCATTTCAGATTAGCCGCGCAATTCAGGGATTTAAAGAATGGTGAGGTGGGCTAAGCAGAAAATACTGCTGCTTCTGTCCAGGGCTGTGGCTAGGCCACGTCATACTGTGCCGTGGCTAGAAATTAGAAAGGTACCTCTCCCTTGGGACATATGACTAGCATCTGCCAGAAAACTGTCATAAGAGATAAACAAATCGACAGTGTCCACCCCAGGAAGGGTGCCTGTAACATCACAAAGTGCCTAGTCATGTTGTGGTGGCCCTGCCTGTGTGTCAGAAACCCACCTCTTTTGACAGGAGGCTGTTTACTTCAGCCCCAGCTGTGGTGTTGAAAGGCAGGCTGGGTGAGAATTCAGTACCCGGGACTTAGAACTGAGTCCCTGTGAGTTAATCCATGGCGGGCTCCCGTCTGTGACGAAATGGGGTGAAGACAACATCAACAAAAGCCACAGCGTCCTTCTCAACAAACGTCTCTATGTGTCCCTTTGCTCCTTATGTAGATGGACTTGTCACTTTGAGGAAGGGGAGGAGGTTCCTTTTCTGAGCTTACAGATGATCAGTGACAAATGAGGGGCAATCTGGCTACTCCCTATGGCCCCAATCCCAAGTTTTCTGGTTCATTAAGTCTGGGATGGGGCTGAGGCAGCTTTAAGAAGCACAGCCCTAGGTACTTACTTCCCTGGCAGTTCAGTGATTAAGACTTCGCCTCCCAATGCATGGGGTGCAGGTTCGATCCCTCCCACTTAGCTGGGGAGCTAAGATTCCACATGCCTCAAGGCCAAAAAACCAAAACATAAAAAACACAAGCAATATGGTAACAAATTCAATAAAGACTTAATACTTAAAAAAATAAAAAAGCACAGCCCAGGTTGTAAACTCCTGAGGGTAAACTATGTTTGCATCCATGGCAATTGGCATTTATATTCAGGAAGTTAAACACTCGAAGGTAAACAGCTTGGTGAGGACTCAGGCCCTATGCTTAGAAAAGACTTTAAACTGCTCTGGAGGTGAAAGGCTCCAATGTCTTACTGTGTTGAAGATTCACTAATCTTACTCTGTAAGTTAACCTTTTCCATTCTCTTTGCATCTAGGACACTGCTCATCCTTCAAGGTTGAGTTCCAACGTCACCTGTTCCGTGAGCCCTTCTCTTAACTGGGATTTGCAATCACTCCATCAGTAATGGGCACCTGATGTACTTTGGCCACCTCATGCGAAGAGTTGACTCATTGGAAAAGACTCTGATGCTGGGAGGGATTGGGGGCAAGAGGAGAAGGGGACGACAGAGGATGAGATGGCTGGATGGCATCACTGACTCGATGGGCATGAGTCTCAGTAAACTCCGGGAGTTGGTGATGGACAGGGAGGCCTGGTGTGCTGCAACTCATGGGGTCGCAAAGAGTTGGACACGACTGAGCGACTCATCTGATCTGATCTGATCTGATGTTCATTCTGTCCTGTCTTGGAGATGGTGCTAGGTTCAGCTCACTGTTTACAGCTCTGTCGCTCTGCAGGACTGCACACCCTGAAGGTCAGGGCACCTTTTCCCAGCTCTCAACGGGCCGGTAATAAGCCTGAGTGTTGTTAACAGAAATGTCTTGCCTGCTGATGATTTCTAAGTTTGTGAGGTCAATGAAAATACTGCAAATGTTTGGGTGGTCTTGTTACTTAACTGGAATCAGAAAAGCGGCCAAGACCACGTCTTCTGTGTGACACTGTTTGGTGTGGAAGTTGGGGCAAAGTGCTCCAGATATGCCATTGAGGAGGAGTCTGGGCAAATGCTTGCCAAGAACAGAGATGACTCTCTGTGTAGCGACAATAGAGCCTCCCAGCATACTACACATGTGTTTATTGATCCACACACTAGTCTCCGGCTGAGTCTGGCTATGCCCTTTTTCCACTTTGGGAAACGAGGCAGTTCATCCCTCAAGTCCTGGGGAGCCACTGAGGGTGTGTCTGAAACCAGAACCCTTGTGTCAGACCACAGGAAAAAATCAGGTTAAGCCCCAGACAGTCTAACGGTGAGAGCTGTGGACATAGGTTATCTTGTCATTTGCTCCTGGAGAGACGCAGGGCAGGCTTCAGAAAAGACACACTCTTAGCAACAGAGGGGGATGGACATGTGCAAGAGGGCCAGGCAGCCCAGACAGATGGTGTCTCATTGGAACCAGTCATTACAACCTGAGCTGGGGTGGCGCTGCTCTGCCAAGTATGTGTGTTAGTAACTCAGTTGTGTCCAACTCTCTGCGACCCCATGGACTGTAGCCCACCAGGCTCCTCCATCCACTGGATTTTCCAGGCAAGAATACTGGAATGGGTTGCCATTTTCTTCTCCAGGGGATCTTCCCAACCCAGGGATGGAACCCAGGTCTCCTACATTGCAAGCAGAGACACTTTTCCGTCTGAGTCATCAGGGAAGCCCTGCCAAGGGGGTTGTCTGGAAACAGCTGCCATCAGTCACCGGTAGCTGCTTATTCAAAATCCAGATTCCTGGACTACCCTATACCTACTGAATCAATCTCCAGGAGGGGACCCCAGAAATTGGAATTTTGAACCAATACCTGTGGTAATTCTGATGCACCTTGAAGTACGAGACCAGCTATGGCAGGGGTTGAACATATAGGGTTCCAGGTGCAGAATGATCAAGGTTCAACATCACCCACGTGTTGCTGGGCCTCCATAAAAAGAGGGAGAATGCCAATAACAACAACTAGGTAGTAGTCACAGCCAAGTTATGAACGTGACGTCATTAAATAATCTCTTAGAGTCTGTCATCATATAGTATTCAGGCCTGTCCTGTTTTAAGCTGACCTGATGCATAAACCGATGAACAGATAAATTCACAAATGGTTCAGTTCAGTTCAGTCACTCAGTCATGTCCGACTCTTTGCAACCCCATGGACTGCAGCATGCCTGGCTTCCCTGTCCGCAATGGTTAGTCATCTTCTAAAAGGATTCTTTTTTAAAGTAATTTACTTTTTAATTGAAGGATAAATTATGTTTATCCTTTACAGAATTATGTTGGTTTCTGCCAAACATTAACATGAACACTTCCAGTATACAGAACCACAAGAACCACAGAGAAAGAGCATGAAAGTTGTACTGTGACTTCCAACGTTGTAACATGGAAACTAAAAGGATTCTTGAATGAAAGCATTCATCGATTGGCTCCAATGGGCAAACGCTTCACTAGAACTGAATTTACATACAGTGTTGGAAGTCGCACGTGCAGTGGGGCTTGCATGCTCTTTCTCTGTGGTTCTATGTACTGAAAGTGTCTCTTTCCCTAGGGAAAGGATCATGCTTCTATTTTCCTCCCTACTGTCAATGGGACTGATCCTCACTGTCTTCAAAGGAAGACCTGCCCTTGAAACTAGGAAATAAACAGAAGGAGAGCTAAGCTTATCTAGAAATTCATTCTGAATACCACACAACTCACCAGTCATTTCAAATCATTAGCATGGCCACCTTCCCAGTGGAATTTATAAAGAATCCAAAATGCTAAAATTTAAGATAAAAATTTAAAGTAGAGATACCTTTCTTTCTTTTCAATAGTCCTCATAGAAGAAACGAAGTAATGGCTTTGGAGAGAGGCCTGGGGTTCAATCTTGGTTTTCCCACTTACTAGCTGTTTCCTTGGAGAAGGCAATGGCAACCCACTCCAGTACTCTTGCCTGGAGAATCCCAGGAACAGAGGAGCCTAGTGCGCTGCCGTCTATGGGGCTGCACAGAGTCGGACATGACTGAAGCGACTTAGCAGCAGCAGCAGCAGCTGTTTCCTTTAAGTTTACTTAACTTCTCACAGTCTCAGCTTCCTTTCCCATAAATGGAACGAAAATCACAGGGGTATCTGAATGCAAGCTGATGTTTCAGCCTTGTTCTTAAAGAGAGCTCTCAAAGCTCAAAGAAGTTACTATCAAGAAATAAGTAAGGGCTTCCCTGGTGGCTCAGTGGTAAGGAATCTGCCTGCCAATGCAGGAGACACAGGTTTGATCCCTGTTCCAGGAAGATCCCACATGCCGTGGAGCAACTAAGCCCATGTACCACAACTGAGCCTGTGATCTACAGCCCAAGAACTGCAACTCCTGAGCCCATGTGCTCTAGAGCCAGTGCTCTGAAATGAGACAACATTACAATGAGAAGCCGGCACACTGCAATGAAGAGTATCCCCCGCTAGCAGCAACTTGAGAAAGTCCTTGCAGTAACAAAGACCCAGTACAGCCGAAAATAAATAAATAAATAAATAAAATTATTTTTTTAAAAAAAGAAATGACTAAGAAGTCAGATGTAGATTCCACCCCCAAACATATTAAAGTCTATTAGAGACCAGATAGAAAACAGCTATTCACTTTTGGGGGATAAATCCAAGGAAATAAGTGATGATAAAAAAGTGGAGAATAAAGGAGTTCTAAAATGGCAGGGACTTCCCCGGCAGTCCAGTGGTTACGACTCTGCGCTTCCACTGCAGGGGGTGCAGGTTTGATCCCTGGTCGGGGAACCAAGATCCCACTTGCCAAGAGGCACAGCCAAAAAGTTCAAAAAAATAAAATGACAAATATAGACCCTGGATGTCTCTTGAGCTGCTGGAATAAAAGGAGAGGTTTTGGTGGTCTGTTCAGCAGAGCCTATGAAAGGGTGGGTCTCATGAAGTGTCAGAAACACCACCACCCAAGGAGAGCGCCCTCCTGGGGATGTGACGATCCCTGTGGACCATCCCAGCAGGTCAGCAGCCTAGATGCCCCCAAAAGCAGCATCAAAGTTTGTGCTGCATCATGTATTGCATGGAGTAAGCGAAGGGCAGTACAGTGGTTCCTGCAATTGACAAGCAGACATAATTTGCTTTGAATGCAAGAGGATTCAAGAATCTTGTTTGTTGGATAGTACCAGGTTGGCCCAAAAGTTCGTTCAGATTTTTACTTAAGACCATGGAAAACCCTAACGAACTTTTGGCCAACTCAATAATAAAACTCTCTCAACTAATTACTATGAAGCTGAATTAAAAACCAAAACCTAGGCTCTAAAAACAGCTTTACCGCAACTATACTTTCTGAAGAGCCTTCAGACATGAATGATTATGTCAATATCTAACAAAACTCTCACTAAGTCACCCTGCATGGTCTCCTGGCATAAGACATCAAGAACTAGGTGGTCTCCGGCAGGTAAAGCATGAAGGGAGGAAGGCCTGCCTAGGTCCTGACCTCAATGCTGCATCCTGGCTGTAAGATCATTTCCAAATTAAATCTAGGATACTAAACTCTCCTCAGCACCAAAACCCAAGACTCCACTTAATAAGATCCTAAGTTGCTTCTTCCCAGAGTTAAATTCAAAGTGCTTAGGTGGATGTTTCTAATTAAGGGTCCTTCCATCATCAACACCTTAGGTCATAACCTATAAATGAATTTTTAATGAATTACCAATAAGTGTTAGCTACCATAAGACAGATGAGACTACGTTGAAAGCATGATCTCTATAAAGAGGTTTATATTTTATTTTCCAGATACTATAGTATGGGGAATATTAATTATCACTACAAAGAGCTATGTTAACAATCCTACAATAAACTCTTGTTTTTTCAGCACATTTCTGTTCCTATCTATAAGCATTTTACAGGTTTTCCTTCATCTTTGTTCCCATTCTTAACCAACCTTATCACTTTAAAACAAATCCAGCCCCACTATTGTTTTTACTTTGAAGGTTTTATAAAACTGACTGGTCTTTGTATATCCCTAAGTTGTAAAACTTTGCAAATTAATATAGTATTGGTACACTGTCCCATAAAGGACAGAGGAAGAAAGACAGAGCACTTAATATTTGCAAAATCTTTTCAAAGTATGTGGTAGACAGCAGGGGCTACATGAGTAGTCTTGCCATAATTATAAAGAAAGAAACCATTTTATTACTTTGCCAGATTACTGAGATTCAAAAGACTTGGTTGGGGAAATAAATTTCTTTTTAGCTCTAATAAATAGCAAGAAAAACTGGGTATAATTATTCTGTAAGACCTTAAATTAAGAGTTGCTTAGATTTCTTGGGTCTCTTTCATGTATGCATGTTATTTTGTTATTTTCTCTCTTTTTTTTTTAAAAGAACTTTGGGAATCCCCTGGTGGTCCAGTGGTTAGGACTGCGCTTACAGTGCCGGGGATCAGGGTTTAATCCCTGGTCAGGGAACTAAGATGCTGCAAGTCACACAGCGCAGTGATAACCAAAACAAGACAAAACAAAAAAAGAACTTCAGTTGATGACTACTTCCAAAAATCACTTTATATTGTAGTATGTACGTCAATAAATTTTTAGTGAGTCAAAGTATGATATGAAAAGAAGAAAATTAGGGCATTAAGAGAAGTGTATTCAAATTTACATTCAATTTTTGTTTCCATATTTTTGGTTTCATTGGCACTTTATTAACACGTAACAATTTACAGCAACATCTGATGTCAGCTGTTCCAAATTAGGTGTGAGAAGCCCTGAGGATGGATGTTTAGTACTAGGCCCACTATGTCAATAAATTAAGGCAAAGAATCCCAGGGACAGAGGAGCCTAGTGGGCTGCCATCTATGGGGTCGCACAGAGCCGGACACGACTGAAGCGACTTAGCAGCAGCAGCAGCAGCAGCATGAGAAACAAAAACTTACGTCCATTCACCCTGCATGTATTTATGGAAACCCGACTGGGTGTAGAGCTCTCAGTGAGGTGCAACAGGTAATAAAAAAAACAGGATGACAAAGCTCGTCCTCAAGGTGCTTGTAAGAAATTGTCAGAAAAATCATGTAAAAATGCTGGCTGATCAGTATGAACAGAATGTTCTCGTTAGAGAGACAAAGCCGACAACTCATTCGTAGTTTGAACGAAGATTATAGGAATGCACACAGACTCTCTGAAGAGCGGGATGATGGAAGCCTTTCAGCTTTCTGTGTTTTTTCATGGTTTGGATTTCTTTTTTTAATAAGCATGTGTTATTTTTGTAAGAAGGAAAAGAAATCAAAATAAAAATGTTTCTATGAATCAACACTGGAAGCAAACAGTGAATATATGATATCTGTTGACTTAGGCTGTTGGTGCCTTATGGGTGGATTTCTGTCTGTCTTAAAGTTATTGTGTTTGCTTGTTGCCCTAAAAGAATTTTTAATGCCAGGTTTAATTCAACAAAAAAAGAGTATGGAAAATTAAAGTTCTTTGGTTTGAATAATCTGCTCTACAATGAACTAGGTCTGAAGAGGGCTCATTGCCATTTTTATTTCTAGCTAAAGAGGAGAAATGTGAAGAAGATTAAGGTGTGTTTTCTACTTCTGTTTGTAATATACTTTCTCAGGCTATGGTATCATGTCCAGTCTAAATGGAAAATGGTAGAATAAAACCCGTATCGGTTTGATATGTGTAATGATATATTTCATTATTATATATGATTAGGGTAACTCTTCTACTGTCATTAAAATGAAACACGGTCTTTTATGATTCCCTAATTTCCAAACACTTTCATACTGTTAATATACTGCCCTGGAAAAAAAAGAAAATTAAAACAATTCTTGGCTACATTTCAGCATGTTTAAGAGCTTCAGCATGAAAAGCATCATCAGCCTTGACCTTCATGTTTCCACAAGCCCCAGCCACATTAAATCCAAACGGGACCTTTCTTCACTTCAGCAAGTCCTAGTTACATCACTGACTATTTTTCAAATTCTGTAATCTTGTTTTCAGTATCACTTCAGGCTGAATCATTCTTTTCAGAAGTGGCACCGATTGTGATAATCTCTGTAGCTTATTTACTACAACTCAACTGTCACTTTAAGTGAAAAAACTCTGTTGGAGAATAAGAAATTTTCTGCTAATGAAGGCTCATGTGCTCCTGGCCATGAACAAGGGCTGTGTGGTACTTGCTAGCTCCATTTAAAAATTGTATTATTTTCAAAAGTCAGTCGTGGGTTTCCAAGTATACTCTAAGTGCTATTACGTTCATTGACTCATTTTGCGGGGACCAAGAGGTAGAGGCTGGGGGTGCTTTCTGCGTGCCAGTCCCAGTCCACAGCTAGGAAGGAACATTCCGGTCAGTGATGCTAGAGGGACTAAGGCTTGACCCCGAATTTCATGTTCATGGTGGCTGTGTTTTATATTTGCCAATTCACTGACATTCTTCCTGAAAGTCACACTGAAATGCTTCTATTACCTAAAATTACTTTTATCAGAATCCTAAATAAAGACATGTTAAAATGAAGGAATAGGAAAAATTAAATTAAAAAATACATCCAGGATGTGGAACTGGAATTAAATGAAGATCCACGTATGCATGCACCTGGCTATCCTAATGCAGTGAGATTCAGACACAGCTTCACAGGTGTGAATGGGGAGACACAGGGTCTTATCTACATGTAACTGGCACAACTCATGTCACAAAACCCCAGGGAGCAGAGTAGGGTCTGGCTTCACATTGGGTTCACTTCCACTTAGGGTGTTTTTAGAAGCAGTGACCCGGTAAAGCAACTTCTCAACTTTGGAGAGAACTGTTTTACCTTCTTTCAAAAGAGCATCACAGCTGTATTCCTTCTGACAACTAAAAATCTAAGTAGAAATCCTATGTTGAGGAAGTTCTTAGTGTGAAATGACCAAGAGGAAAACGTACTTTCATTTTCAAAGTTAATTAAGGAACGACTTTGTTTTGGTTCTGCAGCAGATCAGACTGGCTTTTAAATTCTGATTTTAACAAGTTAACATCACCTTGAAACAGCAAGTTCTAGTGGTATCTGGGGCGGAGGGTTAAGGAGTTCATACCCAAAAGCCATGCCAGTGGGCAGACGTCCAAAGGCAAGTTAAGTTCACCTCTAAGTTCACTGACTACAGTTGCAGCTGCATCTTTATGGAATGAAGGCAAAGCTTAACAAAGACCCCGTTAAAATGAAATGAGGCAGACCAACCTTTTATTGCACCCACAATATTTTGGTCTAGTCCTTTCCGGTTGTCATTGAGTCCTCTTTTCCTCTTCCCATTGGGTAAGGAGTTAGCCAAAGTCTTGTCATCAAAAAATGCACACACCAGTTTTCTAAACAGAAGGCTTCCTGAGCGAGTGTAGTTTGACAATATAGAGTCCAGCTGAGATTTAGGCATAAACACATCGAAGCCTTCAGCAAGTTGCACTTCTGGCTACCAAAAGAACATAAATATGTCATTAAAAGCAAGATTTGAAGTTACCAACGTTGGGCATATGTGCGACAAAAAAACATCACCAGCTCTTGCAATGGCCATATATCGTGAAAACCACACAGCCTCAGCTTTGTGTGCCAGTGTTTGCGATTTACAAACCCAGTGACTAGTTGTAATTCACCAACAAAATGCTCTAATTCCAGTATTAAGTCTCGTCAAAAACAGTGCAAAGGAGTATACTGAAAAAGCATTCTCGTCCTCAGAAACTGAGTTAAGAGAAAGCTGGATAATTTCCAAAGCATTTAAGCCTAGAGCTACCCAGGGGACTTGAGATTTCTGGGTGAAATGTCTTCATTTTGTAAAGGAAGGAACTCAGGCCTAAAGAGATCATAACAAAAATAACTTAAAAAAATAATTTCGAGGTATTCAATTGCATTACAGTTTACAGATCACTTTCTCCTGCATTAAATAATTTGATCTCATTTGCCTATGGACATGGAGCTACCCCAAAGGTCTCATGCTCTTTGTACTAAGCCAGTGGTTTTTAGCTGTGGAACTGTTCTTCTTTCCCCCCAAGGAAAACTTACGTCAACTAATGTATAAAATAAACAAAAATCCTGAGCAGATGCCCTGACCCCTGCTTTGGGGAGGGAAATCTGAAGCTCTATTTCAGAGCACCATTGGGAAACCAGTGCTTCCCTGCTGGGGATTTCCTGGCTGGGGGATACTGGGTCAGAGGACTGATAAGGGGCCTTTCAACCTGAACTCTACCATATAAGCTCTGTGTATATGCCATGGATGTTTACAACCCATCCTTTCATCTTTCAACCCGCTCATACCATTTCCTTTTCAAAGCTTTTCTTAGCTCCTTCTTTCCCAAGGAGACTTGGGGGAAAAAATTTTATTCATTCATTCATTTATTGGCTGTGCCAGGTCTTAGCTGTGGCACTCAGGATCTTCAACCTTCATTGCAGTATTCACAATCATTTTTTTAGTTGCAGCATGTGGGATCTAGTTCCCTCAACAGGGATCGAACCTGGCCCCCCTGCATTGGGAGTGTGGAGCCTTAGCCACTGGACTATCAAGGATGTTCACATTTATCTGATTGTATTTATTATACTGTATTATAATTATTGATTAGATTGTGGCCCTTCCTGATGTCTAGAACTCAGGCTTTATGTCTCCAGGGCCTGGAACACAGTAGGCACTAAATAAATTCTTGTTAAATGGATAAAAGTTCGTTAGTCATTACATAAACCACTAAGTCATTTACTACTGATTAGAACATGATGACTTTAAAATAGTAACTTTAGGGTGAAGAAATGCAATTGGTAAACTTTCCTTTGAAAAAAAGTCAGCAGGAAATCTCACTTAAGATATATCATAAAAGCTAATTCTTAGATATCTTATTGCAAACTTGGCTAACCTGATGCTACTTTGGATTTTTTAAATCATATGAGACGTGAGGATTTGGGTCTTGTTTTTCTCCTGGAGAACAGGAATTATTGTTTGTCCTATTGCTTCTCAAAATGCATAGCTATGTGCACTATGCCCTGTGGTCAGAGCAAAGGGTTCAGGGCTCATGGTCAGTCACTGAGTCGTGGCCAACCCTTTGCGACCCCACAGACTGTACCTATCCATGGAATTCCAGTCTCCTGCATCTCCTGCATTGGCAGGCAGATTCTTCACCACTGGTGCCACCTAGGCTTGGGGAAAGGCTTAAATGACTCAGACTGTGTGGGGACCATCTAGGGCCCTGCTCCTCCTCCCAAGTGGAATTCTCAACTGGATTTTCCAGAAAATCATCTCTCTTCTCTGCTTTGCTCTCCCATTTGGCTTTTGGTCTCTGAATGCGCAGTGAATATCACTCTAAAAACAGTGTTGCCGGGTGGGTCCCTGGCTTTTTGCCCCTCGATGCTGGTGATGGTCTGCAGAGGAAGCTGACGGGAGCCAGGGTCTGGGCCCCCAACTCCTGGGACAGAAGCTGTACACTTGGGCAACTCAAGGCACATCTGTTGAATGACTCAATGTAGAAATGTTAGGATTGAAGGAATTCTACATCAAAATCTAAGATAAAGTTGTATCCATAGCCACAATTTTATTTTGCACATCCTATGGTTGCCTAATTTAGACCTTTTATGCTAAATGAACTGACCAGATTTTTGCTGAATGCTCCTATACCATTTGAAAACCATTTAAAAAGAATCCCTGTCTACTTTATAGAAATAGCAACTCACAGCTATTTGAAGATCCGGGGGTTTAGGCGGGTGGTACAGAAGCTCTTAAATTTGCAAGAGAGAAAAGGGAAAGATGAACCATGGTCTCTCATTCATGTATGTCTGCTGGACTGATAACCACCAAGCAGGGGTTTAGAGCAGCCACCCGACCTCTGAGACTCCTAGTACCTCCCCTTGGATTCATCGTGTAGGACTTGAACCTGGTTTGAGAGACTGACCTAGACTAGCCCACCAGGCAGGACTGGCCACTCCTTTCTTCACAGGTGCAGTGTTTTCTATGAACTACATTTCTGGCAATTTTCATGATGCATTTGTTTAGTTGGGAGTTTGTGTTTCTCATCAGAATGTGTACTGTCTTTGGCATTCAGAGTGCCAAACACCCGGCTAGCAGCGCCTGATAGATTTTTCTCAGAATGAACAAAACACTATGGAAGAATTCATTCAAAATGACTAGTATTGATTTCGAGGTCTTTTATCCCCACATAAAGGAAGTGGCTGTGGAAGTCAGCTGTGCCCTAGTCCAGCCCGCCAGCTTTCTCCTAGCAGGGCCCGTGCTGGCTGGGGGAGCAAGCTACCAAGAGAACACGGCCCTGACTCAATCAATATTTACTTGGCATCCTCCGTGTGGAAGGAGTTTAAGGTCGGGCTCACCAGATGAAACATGTACATAAACCCCGATCATACAGAGTGGAGAATGACCAATGCTGCAAGAAGGGTAAGGACCACTAGGCAGAGTTGGCCGGTGACGGGAGAAGGGATTTGGGTAGAGGGGGCAGGATAGCATTTTATTAGGACCTTGGAGGTTTTAGGACTTCGGAGAGATGCAGTTGCTGTTTGGGGCATCTGCTCCGACTCCTAAAACTAAGCATCTGGAGGTTTCTGTGGAGCTGAGACTCCCTATGGGATCAGAGCAGTGTTCTGATTTCTGAGATGCTATCCCGATGCATGAGCTGTCAATACTTTGTGCTCTGCTTTCTACTGCCAGATGATTGTTGTTATTTTGAAGACTTCCCTCCAGATCAAGGAACACAAACTCGCCCAGTTATGCCTCCTTTACAAAGGAGTGTTTTATTAGTGGAGGCAATAGCCAGGGGCAGCAGCAGAGGCCAAGGTGACTGGTCTCTGATCCTCCCTGCTCCTCAAGTCTTTTCTTTCAAGCAGACTTCTTAGCTGGTTGTCAGTGAGCACTAAGGTGTCACAAAACTACAAACCAATTCCTTAAAAAAAAAAAAAAAAAGGATTGGGGAGCCTTACTTCCTAAGGCATGAAGAATTTGATGGTTGATTAATCTCAATGTTTTACAATGAAACCTTTTTATCGCCTCCATTTTATAAATATAATACAGTGGCCCTGGTAGTGATCCACAGCTTTGTACTTACATTTAAAAGCAGGTTAAAACTCTATAATTGTATGCTTGAATCTCTTCTTTTTGTTTACTGTCTAGTCTAAGTGAGATCCCTCTGCTTACTGATGATGGCTATGATAGAAACCACCACTAATCCAAATGAATATCATTTTAAAAGCTAGACTTCCTTTGACAGAATTACTGTCTGATACTCCAGCGAGGACAGACAGCTAATACACTGATTTACAGATTCTATTGATTACTGAAGTAATATGATTTTTAAATGATGACATTCAAAGTATGGGACAGGATTTACGGCTCTTGGAGTCATCTTTTTTAGAGTCAAGAGTCTGAATGCCCACTATAAATTTGGATTCCCATGGATGGCTTGCCTATTTTCAGTACCTCAGCCACTTAGCACAGTAATGTATCAAATGTTGAATTTTCCTATCCAATGGTATTGTATCTTATACCCAGTGAAGTCTGGGAGGCAAAACTGCATGTAGTCATGACGATGCTTAAAAATGTTCCTGGACCCAGGCCTGTAGACATTAACTATCTTGTTTCTCTTCACAGTTGCATTTCAACTGTGGTCTCCCTTTGATTAGAAGTAGGTGGGGTCAAGATCTAGTTTGGTTGAGGGATCCCATAACACCTGGTAAATTAACAGATTTCCCCAGGGACTTTCCAGGTGGTCCAGTGGTTGAGAGTCTGGACTCCGCAGGGGCCACTGCGGGGGCTGGGGTCAATCCCTGGTTGGCAAACTAAGATCCCACATGACGGAAGGTGTGGCCAAAAAAGAAAAAACATTTTTCCCCTAAGTCTCTCTGAGTATATGACTCCCCTGTATAATCTAAAGAAAAATACATAAAACAATTTTGAGATCATACAAATTAATCACAGAGGCAATATTTCTGATATTGGCTGTTTTATGTAAGGCATTGTTGGCTGCAAATTATAGGAAGATATGTAAAAAGTGACATATAGTCATCAGGTTAAAGTAAACAGAAGTACAGGAATATTCATATTGGGCATGAGTCCCAGATTTTCAATCTCAAATTAATTATACACAATAGTTTGTAAACTTGACTTGCTACCTAGTCAAGTTTCAGACTGGCTCAAGATTCAAATCTATTAGAAAACTATGGATGGAAAGTTAAGGAGTCTTTCAAGTAAGACTAACTGCTTTTGAATGGAAAACGTATAACAAAACTTATAAGAACAGTGAATTCAACCCTTCTGTTCATAACATTATTATATACAATGATCCTTTATTCTCATTTGAGAGTTTATTTAGCAGTGCACTAGATGTACTTCTAGGAAAATAAGCTTTAGTTTATGAAATTAAAAAAAAAAAACACCCACAAAACCCTTTCATAACTGATTTTGTTTTGCTCACAAATGTGATCTGCCTCTTTTTGAGAAATACTGAAAATGTTCCCTCTAACTCAGGTCTGCTCCAGGTAGATTTAGCAAGTGTTACTGTCACTATTTATTAAGCCATGCCAAGATCATGGCCAGTGAGCTGGGTAGACTCAAGAACCCACTGGATTGAAAGGCAGACTGTATATTATTGGTTCAGCTGTCACAGCCCAAAACAGTGTGACCTGCGGACGTGGCGGAGCCCTGAACCACTGCTTTGATGGGGCAGAGTGGGTGGACCCATTGTGTAAAAAGGATGTTCTGTAATGAGTAAAAAATGCTCAGGCAGGAGCTGTATCAAAAAGTATATAATAATCTCTTAGACTAGTGTACACTGAATGTTGAATAGGGTGATAATTACCAGGAAGTCATTAAAGAGCCAATCCTTGATCGATTTTTATTCAACAAAATGTGAGAAAAGAAAACAGAGAGGGGCACTCACTGGCAGTCCAGTGGTTAGGACCCAGCCGGTGCTTTCACTGCCTAGGACCCAGGGTTCAACCCAGAGTTCAGTCCCTGGTCGGGAAACCATAATCCTGCAAGCTGCAAGGTGTGGCTAACTAACTTAAAAAAAAAAAATAAGGGAAAGGCGGTACAGTTTGAAAATGACCCCACGCACCTGCAGAATGAGATATTTCAGCCTTCCTTTCTCAGGTGGCAAATTAATGACTCTGAGGACTTGGGCTTGATTGATGCTCATGCTATTTGAGCCAAAATGTTTCATAAGATTTCAATCACTGTGGTCTAATTTCTCCCATCACAACTCCATGGAAACTGCTCTTTGGAGAAAATGGCCACCTCGGAGAGCCTGTCCTTAACACCCCGGGCAGAGGACAGCTCTGCTGACATCCTATTACACTGTGATTACTGCTTATGTGTTTTCCTCATATGGTCCTTGAAGGGCGAGGACTATTTTATTCATTTCAGTAGCCCTCGACAATGGTGCAATAATTAGCATGTCCATCCCGCATTACATGGGTTTCCTAATTTAATTCTCATCATCCTATGAAGCAGTCACTTTCATGATCCCCAATTTGCAGATGCAAAAATTAAGGTTTAGAGAGATTAGGTAACTTGTTAAGATTATCCATCTAATAAGTGGTGAAGCAGTGCTGTGAACCCAGGCAGTCTGCACTAGAACTTTAACTCTCAAGCACATACTGCCTTAAATTTCAACGTGTCAATGAATAAATTAAAAATTTGCTTGCTTGATGGATCTGCTTTACTAGCTCCCAGTGGGTTACTTTACTTATTGGGCTATGAAGAAATTAAGAAAACAGATTCTGAATTCAGTAGCTATTTATGTTGAAAGCACCAATGCATTTTAAATTATTTAAGAATGACATAAACATTAACAAAATTATCTGAAGTTGATGGATATGTAGCTTTATCTTCTGACAACTTCTGTGTGATCTGGGATTACTGGAAAATATTCACAGTAACTACAGAAAATAGAAAAACATTTTCTATGTTTTTAAAAAATATTTAAAATATATAAAAAAACTGATCTTAGTGTTTCATCAAGGCCAATCAATAAGCCAAACAGGAAGCAACAACAAGAAAGTAAACCTAAGCCATGTGTATCTACCCTGAAAAAAAAATCAATAAATACAACTAGGTAGGGAAAACTGTCAAACATTTACACCTGTCTTCTGTGAGTCCTGACAGAGTACTGGGTTGGGAACTCCTGAAGAAAGAATTGAATATTGTATTTATATCTGAAATTTGGTTTGGGGTTTCTGTTTTTGCTTCTGTGCAGTTCAGATTTCAGTTTTATTTAATGCACTAACTTAAAATGGGTCAAGTAATCTTGCCCCCAGAGAGAACCATTTCTGGCCACTCTCTTTTTAAAAATATGATTAGTTTGCATATATTTGCTCAAGTGTATACACCTGTAAGTTTACTTAACAAAGTTATATTTATCCCTATAAAGGTACTTCGCTAGGACTGCTAAGGTTTAAAAAGGAACCAGTATTTACTGAGTGCTTAAAAAGGTCCCAGGTACTATTCGAAGTGCTTTACATAGATAATGTCATTTAATTCTTCCAGCTGGCCCACACTGTGAGGTCAGCACTATTATTACTCCCATTTTACTCAGGGAAAACGGAGAGAGGTGAGGGTGGGTACCTTTGTCAGGGTTACACGCAGGGCTTCTAGTCTGGGCATCCTGACTAGACATCCTGGACATTTCAGAGCTATACCCTTGACCAGGAAGGTCTCCCCTGGAAACTTCCAAGTAAACAGCATACACGGGGACTTCCCTGGCAGCCCCGTGGTCAGGACTCTGTGCTTCCTCTGCAGGGGGCACGGGGTCAATCTCTGGTTGGGGAATTAGGATCCTGCAAACTGTAGGGTGTGGCCAAATAAATAAATAACCCAAACCAACCAACCAGCCAGCATACAGAGCCACAGTCTAACCTTTCTCTTCTTTGTGTACCATCATCTCATGAACAGTGAGCTGTGGTCACACACCAGAGCTGGGCCAGTGCAAGCACTGGTGGACAGGGTGTACGCAGCCCTGGTCTGAGAACCAGCTCCACCTCTGACTGCATGGGCTCGAGCAGGCTACTTAACCCTTTATGCCAGTCTTTTCATCTATCAATTTTTAAAAAATGTATTTATGTGGCTGTGCCAGGTCTTAGCTGTGGCATGTGGGATCTAGTTCCCTGACCAGGGATAGAACCTAGGCCCCTGGCATTGGGAGCATGGGGTCTTAGCCACTGGACCATCGGGGAAGTCCTTCCTTATCTATAAATTGAGGATAATAATAATACCTCAAAGAGTAAGGATGAAATTTGAAAAATTACTTGGCAAAGGATAGCACACAAACACAACTACAACTACTATTATTGTTGTTATTTTTTAATTTAACCCCTGCCCTTGAGAAGCAAAGGGGGAAGGAGGGAAAATCACATTAAATTGAGGAGAGGGTTCTAATTAAAGCCAAGTCCTAGAACCAAAGTTCTATAAGGTGATTTCGCATATTGTGTTTGATGCAGCTGCGATGCATGGCTGTTTACTGAGCACCTTTTCTGGGCCAGGCACCGGGGCAGGGTTCCCTGCGTGCCTGAGGCTCTTGACTGCGGGTAGTGCTGACTAGGATGCCCTGCTTTTCCACACTGAGCAGGGCTGCCCATCAGGTGTCAGGGGCTCGGTGGTCCCCTTGCAATGATCCACAGCCCCTCAGGTTCCTGCTTGTGCCCAGACACACAAATTTGTATTTGGGCAATGCTAAAAGCCACAGCATAAAAAAGATAACTTCATATATTGTGAACTTTAAACAATTTACGGTAATTTTTTTTTTTTTTACATTTAAAAAGCAATAAAGGAGCATCCCTGGCAGTTCAGTGGTTAAGACTCTGCACTTCCACTGCAGGAGGCACGGGTTCCAATCCTGGTCAGAGAACTAAGATCTCACACTCTGCAAGGTGTGGCCAAAAATAAATAAATGATTTTTTTAAAATTCTGATAAAAAAAAAATTGTTTTAAAGCAATAAAGGCACAGGTTTTATGTGTCCTTTTATTCATTGCTTCTAGCTCTAATATTTTTCCTGTGCTCCAAACATCTACTGGACTTTTTGAGGATACTCAACCTCCTGTTACTTCCCATCCAGAAATGAAGGCCTGCTCCCGGCTTCCCTGTCTCAGTTAAGGAAGTCAGTACTGACTAACCTCATTTTCCAGGATAGACATGTGGGGCTTGCTTCTCCCAAGGCACCAGGTCCCCTGTGGGGGGTACCTCCTGGGCGCTTCTCACTTCTCTGTCCCTTCACTGCTCACGGCTGGACTCTACCCATCTCTTGCCTGACTGCCTGGAATTATCAGTCTCCTGGTCTCTGGTCTCTCCTCTGTGTTGATCAGTCATCCACAAGACACTTCCAGATTCCAGTCTAAACATGGATATATGACTATTCCTCTACTTGAAACCTGCAGTGGCTCCCTAGTGCCCACAAGATAAAAAAGCCAAGGGCCTCGGATAACACGTCGGGGCTTTCACTGTCTGATACACTGCTGAGCCCATGTTCACGTGATCATGTGCTACCAGCGCAGCCACGAGGCTGCCCCAGCCACACTGGCCCACATGCCCACTCCCACAATTCTGGACCTAATCTCCCCAACACTGGGTATTTTCAGAGCCTGTCTTCAGACACATAATGCCCATCTACTTACATATAATCCTGCTGTATTACTTTTTTTCCAATCAGTTTTATAGAAGAATTCCTATAAGATTATTATCTATTTTCTATTTTCTCCTCTGGACTTCCACCAAAGTGTAAAAGGTTCATGGCTAAGGAATAATAAAAGACGAGAAGGGTGTCTAAATTTAGACACCTTTATCATTGACGGACCCACCACCTAAGGGGCCAGCCTCATCCATGCCAGCAAGACTCTCTGAGGACAGTTTCCAGTAATGGGACTCACTGTATGGTTCTCTAAGGGCAGTTAGTTTCCATTCAACAGATGAATCAAAGGGCAAAGCAGTTGGATAACATAAAGATAACATCTATATACAGTTTTTGCTTTTTTTTTAAGAAGCATGTTATTCTTCTATCAAAGATAGTCAGCCCTTAAGTCTTCATGAACAATTCTAAATGTGCTTTATTAAATTTAATAGTTCTTGTTAGGAAAACTCATCATGAATAAAAAGCAAATTATTTTTTTGGCATTCTGATATTGATAAAGGAAAGTTCTATTTCACTAATGTACATATAGCCTTTATCAGATCTTTCTCAATTTATCTCTGAAGTATGTTTAGAGCTTAAAAATTTTTAAAAGAGGAAGTTCAGTGATTAGAATGAGATTGACTCATTTTGAAGATGATTTTCACAACTCCAGTGATTGCTCCTGATACACTAATGCCTATTACAGGAAAGAAGGCTCTAAATAATTCAAGAAAAATATAAAAGTATTGTGAAAGCTGCTTCAGGCTGAATGTACTTTGTGATGGGGTATCACCTGCCTCTGCTTCCAAATGTGTGATTGACATGGGTTTTGAACCTAGGGCCTAAGCTACAATAACAACCGGATAGGAGAAAATGAACCAGCTAGTCCAGGGTGGAAGGCTGTCACCATTAATGATTTTCTAAGGCTAAGTTTTTAGTCTGGAAGAACTTCTTAACAATCGTGCGTGTGTTCATGGATAAAAAACAAACATGAACTCTTCTCATCAAGGAGGAGATAAAAGTTCAAGTGATTTTCTAGTCTAATAAAGTCACGAGACGATCATTTTCATTGCCTCCCTTTATTAAAGACCCAAGCTAGCAGCTTGTCTTTTTCCAATGTGAAAGGAGTGCTGTTTTAAAATAGCAATGTATTTCTTATTTAAAGTTGAAGAGTAGGACCACACTTGCATCCTATATAGGCCTGTGGGAGTTCTCAGCAGGGTTCTCATCCTATGCCATCTGGTAATAATAGCCCACTCGTTCTGGTTTATTTTAGGAACTCTCCCAACAAGTTGGGGTTCACAGCATCAGTGTACTCAGACACTAAGGCGAGTTCGCTGTGGCTGACAGAACATGTCGCTAAGTTCGTTATTGGCCGTGTGACTCTAAAATGGTAAGTCAGACAGTTGTCTTAGATGTCATTTAGTATCTTGGGCTGTGACGACCTTCGAGCTATGATATTAAAATAGAAAAACCTTTGCAGAGTGTTAACCTATCATTACAGACTCAATGGCACGGCACTGCAACCCAATTAGCAGTGTGGCTTGCATCCTCGCATCTATAAAATAGAATTAGCGTGAGCACTGCTCTTTTTTTTATTATTAGTTTGTGTTTCTAGAAAGGTGTGACTTATCTGTAGGGTTCTGCTCATTTATGTCCATCTACAAAGGATTTAATTACATTCTTTTAGCTCTCTATGCTGAGGAAATTGAAAACGGCCGCTTCGAAATTACAAATGTTAACGAAATTAGTGAACAGAATATTTACTCCATCACCCTCTCCTTTCGGAGAGAATGGAAACAAGCTGAGGTAAATAAGGCCTAAGATTTTCAGAAGAGAAAATTCTGGGCAAGGAGAGCATTAAGAGTTCTCCTTTCCTCTTTCCCACGTGTATTCTGCAAGCTTCTCTGGTTTTCTTGGGCAGAACTAGTGAAGGGCAAAGTGTATAAATATGGCACAGTGTCTGAAAGTTACATATTAGCACGAGCAGCTAGAAAACATCACTTACATCGGAGGCTGGTGATTCAAGCACGATGCCGAATCCTAGAATGTGGCTCTCCCCAGGGGAGGCGTGCTCGGCCACAGGGAGACTGGAATTCTCGGGGGCCCCTGCAGCCTTCTTCTCAGCTTCCAATGCACTGGGCTTCTGTTTCACAGTGAGAGGTTCCACAGTCTTTGGGGGCACTTTTTTCTTTTTATTTCTCTTGCGTGAGACGGCAGTTCGCTGGGAGCAGATAAGGGAAATTGGGGGTTGTTGTCTGTTTTGGGTTCCAACTGTGAACAACAAACAAAAACATGGTACAGGCACATGTGTCTAACCTAGGAGAGTACCCTTGCTCCATCAGCTGAGGCTGAAATGGGTTCACTGGAGGATGGGGCACATTGAGATCAACCTCACACTGGACCTGAGCATGACCAAATGCTGCTTCAAAAGATCTACAGGCAGAAAAAACCCAGGAGAAAACTCTCCTCCAAATCCTGGTGGCTAATTGATTACCTGGTGGGTAATCGATAGGAGGAAAGGATGATGAGCTATAAGAAAACATTGAACCATGATTTTACACATCACATGACATTTTTGTATACCCAAGAACCCCAGAACTTATATTGAGGTGTAGACATCTATGTTTTTTGGAAAGCCAATCTCGGGAATACTCCACTTGAGATTAAACTGATTGGTAGCCAGCAACCGACAGGTGCCAAAATCAACAAAAGTCGGGTAACGATGCTCATTTGGGCAAGTCTGATCAAAAGCATCACTTGTGAATGACCAGTAAGCATGTGGGCTAGGTCTGTTGGTCAATTTCAGGTCCAGTTACTCCTGCCTCACAAACCAATACTATCCACACATCAGCCATCTCCACAGACTATGCTACTGGGTTCTGACCAGGCTGTTTCTCCATAACCCGGTTTTATGTAGCTGAAAAATAGGAAAAATATAGTTCAATACAAGAAGAACAAATCAGTAAGGTCCAGGAATGGTCTGAATTCCAAAGACGAGAAGCGCTGATCGAGAGCTGAGTGCTGATGTTGAATATATATTTAAGGGAATCAAGGATGGTAATTACAGTTCTCAGAGGTGCCCTTCAAGACGTAGTGTTTGCTAACCATTTAAAAATACTCTGATTTAAAGTTTAGTAGGGAAATATGGCATTATTACTTAAATCTGCATGTGTTAATATGGTTTTTAAAACTATGACCACAGCTGCTTTTTCACAGAAATACAGCTCTAAAAATAAGCCAGATGAAAACCTAAAACTCTTGACATGCACATAATATGGATCATTTCTCATCAGGTCGTAAATGGGTAATATTTGTACTCTGAACTTGATATCTGCATCTCTAGGCTGGACAGAAATTTATAATAACTATTAGAAACACTATTTGCACTGCAAATGAGCACTGCAAAGTTTTTTAATCACGCATGCAGTAAGCAGTCTAGCTCACTGGTTCTCAACCTCAGCTACACATTAGTTTCACTGGATTCACCTTAAAAAAAAAAAAAGAAAGCCAGTGCCTCAGCCTCAATCTAGACTAATTCAGACTGGAATTTCCCAGGGAGATGCCTGGGTATCGGGATTTTTTAAAAGCTCCACCAGTGATCCCCAATATATAAGCCGGACTGGGACTTTTCTCTGTTAGATTTGAATTTTCAGCTGAGGCTAGGTCTCCATTTGCAAAGTTAGATAACTGAAGCCGTTATCAATGATCTAGGACTCCAGCCTCACCAAGTCTCACTTTCCAAAATTAAAAGTGAAAATGTTTTGAGTTTAAAGAACACAGGGTCTGAGGTTTTCTTCTCCTTCTGCAAGTCTGGACAAAGCTGTGTTCTTTCGAATCAGATCTTAATCGCTTGATCTTATTCCTTGCATTCTCCCTGAAGTAAAGGTGAAACTTTCTAAGTAGAAGGTAAATCTACATTTTATAGGTAATAAACCTTAAAGTCAATCTACTCACTCAACACATATTCTTCAGTTTAAGAAAATTAAAGGAGACTAATTTATTCAGTTTATCCTCTGGGATCCCTGACAGCTCTGGGGTCGTTTACTGCCCTAATCTGCAAAGGTTCATAAAAGGAAACAGGGAGACACAGTGGCATTTACTTAATAGATTCTCAGAAGGCTTCAGTCAAGGATTTAAATGGTTGCAATTTGTAGTTTGCCATTTGGGGAGTAAGGAGCTTAAGTAACAAAATAAATCATTACCATTTCATACGCATATTTTTTTAAGTGCTAACAAATTCTTCCTCTGAGGAAAGAAATCTGTACAGAATGAAGTAACCTTTCTTTCTGAGCTCCTTATTTAGGAGATGTTAGCCTCTGCTAGGTTAATAAGAACACAGATTATCCTTGTGGAACAAGGTGAGTTAAATGCTTACTGGCCCAACCAAAATGTTTTTATTTTTTCCCTTGGGATAAGACTAAATCCAGTGCATAAAATTAGATGTTGCATCTCAGAAAGCCTTTCGCTCATTTCACTTGCATGTGATCTTGGGTGACTGATATGTTTAAGTATTAAGTTTTTTAAGTATCAAACCACATCACTGAATATTAAAATTTTACTAGAATTAACTAAACGGCACCAAGGACGATTTCTGAGCTGTCTGAATACCTTTACAGTGGAAAGGGGGGAAGTTAGTTATATATGACTGGGCCATTTACCAGCTTAAGGAGCAGTTTTCCCTGATGAAGTGGAAGGCTTAATGAAATGATTTATTATTTTCTGTTGCTGTTGTTCAGTCGCTAAGTTGTGTCTGACCCTTTGGGACCCTATGGACTGCAGCACATGAGGCTCCCCTATGACAAAAAAAGCTTTTTCTTTACTAATTTTGGAGACTAGAAATCACAGCCACTATAATAAGGACCTAGACTTCCAGACTTCTAAGAAATGCTCCAGGTCTTTGTAACAATACTCACAAAATAGCTGAGGCTCAGATCATGCTTTACCAAGTTCAGCTGCATTTACTATCTCTTCTATTTTCAAAACAACCCTGTGAGTTAGATATTAATACTCTAGTTACAGATGAGAAATCTGAGGTTCAGACTGGGACTCTGACCCTAAAATGCAAGTTCACTGCTCTTCTGTTCCTCAACTTGTCTAACAGGAGCGAGAACAACAACAACAAAAAAAGCATCGTGTAAATAAAAAGACAAAACCGGAGGTGTCTCAGAGCCTCTCTGACCTGAATGTTAGGGAGAAAAGCCACAAGCAGAGCCTGAGGGCCAACGTTTCTTGTCAGCTGATACTCTGGAATCTTTACCAGCAGAGCCCAGGCTTCCTAAGGGCTCCTCTGCATGTACAGAGCTGCTTAGCTCCTCACCTGTCACAGGGAGCCCAGTGTTGGAGGCAGGGTGGGCTTGTGCAGAAGCGAGGGTTGTAAGATGCACAGAGCCCCCTAAACCGAGCCCCTCAGGAGGGAAGATGAGCCATTCTCACCTCTTTCCCCATCACGAACCTCCTTGTCAATTTACATTAGGGAGATGAGCCGAAGGGCTCTGCCCACCTTCGGGTATAATTGTTTCAAAGTTTAATTAGCTGACATTTGTGAAGCACCCGAAGCACATGTACAGAAGGAGTGAGCAGTATCAGCCAGAAAGCATTTGTGAGACTGGCTAACAGGAAGGTGGGTTCTGGAAAAAGCAGAGAAAAATGGATGCTTGAAGAAGTACACCATCAACTATACTTCCATAAAATTTTTTAAAATAAATTATATATATATAATTTCCTTTATATATATAAAAAGGAAACCTTGCTGGGAGACACAGCGTAACCAAAGCATAATGAACATCCCCACTGAAGATCCTCCCTCTGAGGCTGGATCTGCGTACCTGCCTGAATCTGCATCAGTTTCCGCATGGTCTTGAGCTCTTGGAGGATGGCCTGCAACGTCGACTGGCAGTTACAAGTGCAGCAGTTGGATCCAGCTGATGAATTCACCACTGGAAGTTCTCCTGAGCACGAAAAGAGAGAATGATGGCCGCCAAGCAACAGCAAGAATATAAAGAGGAAAATAAAAAAGGCACCCGGTGATTTTCACAGCCTGAATGCTGGGGTCTGACTTTAGCTAACTGTTCAGGTTTCTCTACTGTCAGGCGTGTGTCTTGTCACAGGGTGGCGGAGCCTCTGTGAATGGACACACACAGTTTGCTGTCACAGCGCCCGCCCCCCCCACCACTGTCACCCCAGTTCATCTCAGATAATGATAGAGAAAACATTGACTAAGAACACACTCGTGCTATTTTGCCCAAAAAACTAGCTCTGTGAACAGCCTTTATCTAAAACCAAACAAACTGGGTAGCTGCACATGTCCTGAGAGTTCATACTAAGAGTTAAATGTATCTAACTATTTAAAAGATAGTTTTAGCATTAACCACGTGATTCTAAAAATTAAGAACTGTCAACACATTGCTTTTGTGCTGGGTGTGGTACGTCTGGGTGGCGGGGGCAGCAGGGTCTGGGAGGGTCCATGTGAACTTAAGGGGTCAGAGGCTGCTGGTGTGTTGGCTCTTCTCCAGCTTCATAAAAGAGTGCCCTTCTACATCGTCCATTCCCCATTCTTCAGTTTCATTTTAGTCTCGTTTTCACTGTTTGAAAGTGAAAGTCGTTCAGTTGTGTCCAACTCTTTGCAACCCCAGGAACTATACAGTCCATGGAATTCTCCAGGCCAGAATACTGGAGTGGGTAGCCTTTCCCTTCTCCAGGGGTTCTTCCTAACCCAGGAATCGAACCCAGGTCTCCTGCATTGCAGGCGGATTCTTTACCAGCTGAGCCACAAGGGAAGCCCAAGAATCCTGAAGTGGGTAGCCTATCCCTTTTCCAGTGGATTTTCCCAACCCAGGAATCAAACCAGGGTATCCCGCATTGCAGGCGGATTCTTTACCAACTGAGCTACCAGGGAAGCCCTTTTCACTGTTGAATATGCCATATAATTGTCCTACTCTGTTTTCCTTACATGTAAACAAATACCTTCCTGCTATTGCCGGAATAAAATGGGACATTTGGAAAAGCATGCTTTCAGTACAGTACCCCTGGCCTCAGTATCCAAGTTCCCTTAAAGGCAATCAGGGTAAGAGATGGCTCTCACTTGGGTTTTTTCATAGGTGGAAGAGGGAAGTTCTATAGTTTTGGTCCACCTATATTCTTTACTATATATTAAGTGTAATTTACATCCTGCAATATGCATTCTTTGCGAATATTAATTATTGAAAGTTTCACCACAGCGAAACCTGCAATATGCATTCTTTGCGAATATTAATTATTGAAAGTTTCACCACAGCAAAACCATGGAATACTTAATGTGTGGAGCAGCACAATTATTTACATTCAGAGTTGCAGCAAAATGAGATGTTACAACTTTAAAACTACAAATGATTAAATTAAAACTCCAATGAGATACCAAATGTATTCCGATCAACAATACGCCATTAACACAGAAGTATTTTAAAATAAATATGGGGGAATTTAGGTTCGTAACTCTGACCATTACTAATATTTTTCAAAGTAAATCCACCATCCTTGTTGGGGCCTGGAAAATAGAACACTATTCACCCAATACTTCCTGATGGGGGCGCTTATTAGCTTCATAGATATCTGAGGCCATTTTATTTCTCTAGTCATTTCTCCCATGGCAGTAGAGTTAGGAGGACTTTGTGAATATTCCTAGTCACTATTTCAAGTCTGTATCATTTTAGAGGACAAAACCAATCCTTTTCATCTTGTTATAAATCATTTTCTAATTTTAAAGAGAACTACCTTTTTATTTTTATGGAGGACTCTTTAAAGAGCCATCTCTTTCTAACGTGGAAGCAAGCCAGCATGAGAATCTGATATTGGCTTATGTAATATTAAGAGAGACAGAAGACACCCATACATCTCTTGGGGTCCCTCCCCGTCTCTTCAGCAGTGGCTAGTGATGGCTTTTTATACCTTTGAACTGGTTATCACAAACTGTGTTTAAAAAAAAAAAATAAAATCACAATAATTGTCTTTTCCTTGAAGGATAATGAACAGGGGGGAAAACCCTTAACTTTTTAAAGAAACTAGAAATGTGTTCTTCCTTTCTTCTCATTCCCTTTGTTAAAACGACAGATCTGCACATCTGTATGTAATTTATAACACGAATAACAGTGTCACTGGAGGGAAAATTAACATGAATGGAGAAATCAAGTTTTTCCTTATGTTTTGGGAAAAAAAAATTTGCCATTTGAGTTTTTTTTCTCCTAACAATTAGGAATTTAAAATAGATAACTAATAAGGACCTACTGGATAGCACAGGGAACTGTACTCAATATTCTATGGTGCCCTACATGGGAAAAGAATCTAAGAAAGCGTGGATATATTTAGGTGTATCGCTGATTCATTTTGCTGTACACCTGAAACTAACACAACACTATAAATCAACTATACTCCAATTAATTTTAAAAAACCCATTAGGAATTTAAAGTAAGGAAATTTTACTTTAAAGGAATAATTTTCAACCTGAATGAAGCAAGTTATAAAATATGGATCATCTGGTTCAGGAGCTTGAATGGGAGGTTAAAGTCAAGGTGTCACTTGACTGGCGGGGTCATCAGTCCTCCCTTTAAGTGACTCGTCCTATAATGAAGAAAGCCCAGGACTTAGCAAGGGGATGTGTTAAGAATACACCATGTGACCAGGAAGATTCTTTTAATGCCACAGTGGAGCTCTTTCTGCCCTAATGTTCAGTTGTGTGTGACAATAATATCCGTATCTCAGACAGTGATGGCTTTGACTTCTTAAAGAGCTAAAGTGTCTATCAAGAAACTATCCCTTCTAATAGAGAACCCCCAGTTTTTCCTGCATCTCAAGTCTAGATTTTTTTATACTCTTTTTCCTTTATGTCTTCCCTGTCTTTTAAAATAACTCAATTAAGGTACATGATTAAAGGAGGGTTTACTCTATAGAATTCAAAGAACATACTGAATGTTTATAGACAGAAAACATATTGGGACGACTGTGAGCGTCTGATGAGGGCCATACCATTGGAGCTCCCAGCAGTGTGGGGCTGGCTCTGAAAGGTTCTGGAGCGGGTGCCATACTGCCCTGAGAACTGCCCGCTCTGGGGTGGCAGCTCGTTCCACGTGCCCCGGGAAGATGGGTGGAGGCTTGGGGGGGCCTCTGCAGAGTTCAAACGCTGAGGCCAAATCACATCCAAATCCTGGGGTTCCTCTTTAAGTTTCTCCCCCTCCTTGCCCACACGCTGATATATCCTCCCAGCGCTGTCATTCAGTAATCTTCTCATTCCTGTAATTTGTTTTTTAATTTCCATGCTTTCATCTCCTAATGGAAACAGGGCCAGAGATAGCACTGTAAATTAGTGAAAGAAAAAATAATCCACTACCAGAAAAAAAAAAAAAACAAGACACCCCCCCTTCCTTCTTTGGAATCGGGGGAGGATTACTGACCCCAGATGCAAGCTTCTCTTTTCAGAATCTTCTTTCCTCAGAGGATTTTTTTTTTTTTTGAACCAAAGTATCTGTATTGCACCGAATAAATATTACTTAATAAATATTACTTAAAGATGACTCTGAAATTATACAGATATAAAATATTTTCTATAAACAATATCATTAAAGGATCTATTAGATCTAGATCTATTAAGGGCTATTTCACACACGTGTGCATGCTTGCTCAGCCTCTCAGTCGTGTCCAACTCTTTGTGACCTCATGGACTGTAGCCCACCAGGCTCCTCTGTCCATGGAATTCTCCAGGCAAGAATACTGGACTGGGCTCCCATTCCCATCTCCAGGGGATCGTCCCAAAACAAGGACTGAACCCTTATCTCCTGCACTGGCAGCTAGGTTCTGCAGTGCTGAGCCACAAAGGAAGCCCACTGCAAACATACTATCTTTTTAAATTGTCATCAGCCAGTAACTTTACAAAGGTTAAGGGAAGTAGTCTTTTCTTTTTTTTCTCTAATCTGGGTTTTAAAATAAAAGTCTAATGCCACAGTACACACTCATACAGTCACTCTACTAAATGCTTGAAATTTCAACTATGAAGAAAGGAAAAGCCCCGCAGAAAGCATCTATTACAAAAAACAGCTCCTACAAATAAATCTAGCACATTTATTTATTTATTTTTAATTTTTGGCCGCATCTGTGCTGCATGTGGGATCTTAGTTCCTAACCAGGGATCAAACCCACGCACCCTACATTGGGAACTCAGAATCTTAACTACCGGACCACCAGGGAAGTCCTGAGTACATTTAATATAATCATGTTGTAATACCCTCAGCATCATATTAGCCAGATTTCTCTATCAGACTGGTAACTGCACAATGAATGTAGGTATTCTGCATTGTCTAGTTAGATATTTAGCTTATTAATACACAAATACGTTACTGAATGTAGTGGAGAAGGAAATGGCAACCCACTCCATTATTCTTGCTTGAAAAAGTCTGCGGGGTCACAAAGAGTCGGACACGACTCAGCAAACTTAACAACAACAGTAACAAAACTGAATGTAAGGAAACTTTTCTATTTTTATGCTGTGAAGTTAGTATCTTAAATTTTTAAAATGGTAACAAAAGTATTAATTGTCTTTAATATCTAACATGAACAAATGCAGAATTAATACAGATTTCCAAATTTACAATACTGCTCTGTGTTGGCATATGCTTGAGAGGAGAAATATTTTACTTTGTCATAAAACTCTTTCCATTTCAAACACCTGTGAAAATGACAATACAGAAACAATAAATCATGTTCCAGATTTTTATGAGAACGAATGACCGAGCACAATTGAAGAAATGCGGAGCCAGCATTTACAACTTTCTCAGGATGTCTGGGGAACAGGGTGTGTCTGGAAGAGGTCCCAGAGGAATTCTGAGAGATAAATCTATAAGCCAGTGTGGCTGCTGTTACTTTCAGCATCCAAACCCGCCCTTTCCCGGCGTGACTAAAAGCACAGCTTGGGCAGGAAGGAGCTTCTTTCCTGCAGGGCTTTTATTCTGGACCAGGGACGTCACACACGCATCCAGGCTGCAGCGTGCTGATCTCGGTTGACACTGGCTAGTGGCTGCCACTCCCCTCCCCCCCAGGGCCCTGGCAAGAACCACACCAGCCAAGCCAGGCAGAGGCGGGCACGCTGCCTGGGGCCTGGATCAGTGCCAGCTTACTCCCCACATGAACTCTGACGCATCACAGCCAAAGGGCCACTCTCTTTTCAAAGGTTCCACTTATGCTCCAGTGACTGAATCCTATGATAAAGTGCTGTCTTCAGAAGGAGGGAAAAAAGGTATGAGGATCCTGGAACTTTCTAAGATCAAAGTTGCTTTGTCATGAGCTTAGTTTCACAGTCCCAGAACCTACAGCTCTGAAACTTACAAGACTGAAAATACAGTGTGAATTCTGCACACTTGATACTTTCAAGAGGACAACCAGGATTGTGGAAGAGGGAGATCCTGGCTGTGGGCTGACACTTAGAAACATTTCTTACAAAATCAAAACAAGAGGCAAACCATGACAACAGATTAGGACCTGGGACTGAGGAGGAAGAAAAACAGGGGGCTGTGAAGGCAGGTAGCAGAGCTGGCTGACTTTCTGAGAAGAGAGCTCACAGTCTATCCAACTGTGGGACAGCTGAAAGGACAGAAAACAGCTAAGTGTAAGAATTGCTGGAGTCAAGGAAAGCTGAGAGACGTGGAAAAGGCTGGAAACGGGCTGGTTGCAGGGCAGCCTCTTAGAGGTGACAGGCTGGGTGTCCCCAGAGGGCAGTGGGATGAGCTGTCCTTCCTTTAGCCAGAGAAGTCAGGAGCAGCCCTGACCACACTACCTGGGCGGGAGGCCCTAGAACCGTATCTCTCTCTTTTGAGCTCTGTCTCTGTCTCTCTCTCTCACACACACACGGGGCAGGGGTGGGGTGGGGATGATGCACTCTGCAGAGAGAGGGGAATTGAGTCCTCACACATTCAGGAGGGATGCAGCAGAGGATCAGGAGGGAGACCTAAAGACTAGAAGTGGCGACGACAGAGAAAGCTGAGCAGCCTGCACACACTGGGATGGAGAGGGTGAAGCTTGCAGGCTTGGGCCACGGATGCTAGGGGGTGGGTCAGGGACAGGCTGGGGCCGGGGCTCCCAGACCTGGACTCACTTCCCAACTGTACTGACTTGCTACCTGATACGAGACGAGCCACCTGCTATTCTCAGGCTTCAGCTTCCTGAACTATAAAAGGGAATTCTGAACCAGACCATGCCTGGCATAACCCAGGGGAGCAGTCAAGGAGGGATGTAGGTTTTTCCCATTACCAAGATGTTCACAGGGCACCAAACAGCTCTAAAAGTCACGTATGTCCTCCTCAGAAAGAGTGGGCTTATTCTGATTGCTACAAGTGAAGCCAAGTTCTCTGACTCAAAAAAAAAAAAAAAAGGGATAAATTAAGATGTTGAGATCTGAAGCATTAGTTGACCTCTTTGTCTTTCCAGTTCTAATAAGTTGATGTCTTCCCCATGTATAAATGCCAAGAAAAAGAAGCTCTAAAGAAGCATGATTCCAGGGAATTCCCTGGTTGCCCAGTGGTTAGGACTCCGCACTTTCACTGCCAAGAATGTTTCAATTCCTGGTTGGGGAACTAAGATCCCACAAGCTGTGCAATATGGGCAAAAAACAAAAACAAACAACAACAACAACAAAAAGAAGCAACAATTCCATAAGGAAACCTGTTCACTTTCCAAACCTAACCATACCTTTTTTCATGTTTAACCACAAAGGGCTGGATCTTTTTAGAGAAAATGAACAGGAATCTTACAAATATGGATCCATGGTGTGTGGCTGCATTAGTAAAACAATCTTAAATGAAAAATGGTTTGTATGTTTAGTAACTGGACTCCTTGGACAAGACTGAAAAAAGATTACAGGTTGGATTTTACCCTTTGCTAAATTTCAAGACTCCCTTTCCTTTACATAGATTACTTTCCTTTACGTAAATAATTTGCATAATACAGAATAGAGAGTCTTGAAACACAGAAGTCATCATACAGGATGACTTGGTCAGGAGAGAAAAACATATTACACAGAACACGATTATTCATTGTTTGGTGTAATGAAAGAAAAAAGGCAGTAATGCTCAAAGATAGAGTGAGATGATGTGCCTTAACATTATATATCCATTTCTATATGCCTTCTTTTCACAAAGCCTCAAAATAGTCACCATATCTTTGCATCGAAAATTAACTAGTGTTGAGCTGTAACAGTCATTTCATATACCTTCTTTATGTAAATGAAAGAAATGTTGTATCACAACCAGAATGAGGTCTAGTAGAATTAAATGATACAGGATGCTTGGGGCTGGTGAACTGGGATGACCCAGAGGGATGGTATGGGGAGGGAGGTGGGAGGGGGGTTCAGGATTGGGAACACGTGTATACCCATGGTGGATTCATGTTGATCTATGGCAAAACCAATACAATATTGTAAAGTAATTAGCCTCCAATTAAAATAAATAAATTTATATTAAAAAATAAATTAATTAATTTAAAAAAGAAAAAAAAGAATTAAATGTGATACTAAGGTTTATAAACAAACCATATACAGAGAAAAATCCGAATGAACCTTTTGGCCAACCCAATATTAATAGGATGGAGTGAAAAAGTACCAGAAATACAGTAAGAAGAATAAGTTACTGAATAAGATGAGTAAAGTTTGGAATAAGAGGAATCAAGTTACTCAGATCCCATTCCCTTGGGGCTGGGGAGGGTGGCCCCTGAGCATCACTCTTGCAGGCAAAAGCTCACTGTCTGGGTGGATGGCACAGCTGTACCACTTCCCCTCTTATTCAGTAACTTATCAAGCATCTCCTGGGCCCCAGAGATAGAAAGATCATCCTGTTCAAATTTAAAGGTACTCCCCTTCCAAATCTTTCAACATCTTTTACTCACATCCTTTTGTACGGGTTGGTTATTCTGAAAAATGGTCCTGATTTTCCCCAGCCTGCTGACCTGCACCTCTTTTAAGTATGTGCCCCCAGAACTCCAGCTAGCAGACTACCCTGCTATCTGTAGACACCTCTGATTTCTTGCTAGAGCTAAAAGGTGGACCTTCTCTGAGGACCCTGCCTCCCTGAAGTCCCCTGTGTGAAAGTTATTCACCTCCCATTCCCTTGGGGCTGGGGAGGGTGGCCCCTGAGCATCACTCTTGCAGGCAAAAGCTCACTGTCTGGGTGGATGGCACAGCTGTACCACTTCCCCCTCTTCTTCCTCAACAGCAGTCTGTGTGCCGGGAGTTTAAGGTTCATAAAGAAAAGTGGCAGGTGATGAAGTCAACACATACAGTGAGGTCATCCCATTAAGGTGCCAGGTTAAGGAAGAATAATTTTGCACTGGAGATATTGGGTTATTGCTCTGGGTTATTTATTTCAATATTTTTATTTATTTATCTGGCTGTACCAAATCTTAGCAGTGGCAGGCAGGATCTTTAGTTACGGCATGTGAACTCTAGGTTGAGGTATATGGGATCTAGTTCCCTGACCAGGGATTGAACCCAGGCCCCCTGCATTGGGAGCATGGAGTCTTAGCCACTGGACCACCATGGAAGTCCCTGCTCTGGGTAATTTCAAATTCACTCTCTCCTTAACATAAGGACGGTAAACAATCAGATCTTTCCCTTAGAAAAACAAATCTGGCAAAACTATGGTGAAAGTAGCTTGGGGAGAGGAAACCAGCCAGGTTATTGCTAAAGGCTTTGTGAATGGCCATGACAGTCTGGGCCAGGATAGGGGATGGGAATGGAGAGGGAGACTCTGAAGAAGGTTCACCAAATAGACTTGCTGATTCACTGGATGTGGGGATGGGGGTGAGGACGTGAAGGAGAATCAGTGAAAGATAAATCCGAGGTTTCTAGCTAGGGTGACTGACAGGATGCTATCTAACATCGGTCAGAGAATTAGAAGGTTGCAGGGGAGTGAGAATACAATGAAGCTAGTTTTTAAAAAAAAATTTATTATTTTATTATTTATTTGGCTGTGTCGAGTCTTAGCTGAAGCATGTGGGATCTTTAGTTGTGGCATGTGGGATCTAGTCCCCCGACAAGGGATCGAACCCAGGTCCCCTGTATTAGGAGCACGGATTTTTAGCCACTGGACCACCACCCTGAGGCTAGTTCTGACAAAGGAAATTTATACAGTCGGCAGGCAGTTGGGAATATACAGGAAGCTGATGGTGATGAAGTGGGAATACTGTTGGCAGCAGCAGCTACTGTTGCTACCAGTGGTACTTGGCCCCTTTGCGCTGAGACAACCCCTTGGGCTCACAAACAACTCAGGGGGTGGCAGGACACCTTATATAGAGATACTAGGTTTCCTGTTAATCTAACACGTAGAGAGCTCAGTACCCTCATTTCAACATTAAAAGCTATGAGCTCATGTGTGTGTCTCGGCTGGCCAAGTGAGTTCACCTGCTCCTCCTGGACTGAGTCCCCGCGGCAGGCAGCAGTCACCGTGGTCACAACTGTGCCATCTCTAGCTCCTTGAGCGCCCTGACCACCATCCAGTCCATCTCCAGGGTGCCACTCCCTAACTCATGTCTACAGAAGGACTGACGGACACTGAGAGTACTGAGGTACAGTCACCACTACATCCAGTATGCTTTGGCTCTTACTGTGGTATCATGTCCAGCCTTTTTGTTTGTTTTTGGCCGAACCACACAACTTGGGGTATCTTAGTTCCCCGACCAGGGATTGAACATGGGCCACGGCAGCGAAAGCACAGGGTTCTAACCACAGCCGCCAGGGACCTCCTGTCACGTCCAGTTTTGCACTCTTTTAAAGAGGCTGTGAAAGTGCTGCACTCAATATGCCAGCAAATTTGGAAAACTCAGCAGTGGCCACAGGACTGGAAAAGGCCAGTTTTCATTCCAATCCCAAAGAAAGGCAAT
>NW_011495023.1:10641359-10642022 GCF_000754665.1 Bison bison bison
AAGAAAGGCAATGCCAAAGAATGCTCAAAGTACCGCACAATTGCACTCATCTCACATGCTAGTAAAGTAATGCTCAAAATTCTCCAAGCCAGGCTTCAGCAATACATGAACCACGAACTTCCTGATGTTCAAGCTGGTTTTAGAAAAGGCAGAGGAACCAGAGATCAAATTGCCAACATTCGCTGGATCATGGAAAAAGCAAGAGAGTTCCAGAAAAACATCTATTTCTGCTTTATTGACTATGCCAAAGCCTTTGACTGCGTGGATCACAATAAACTGTGGAAAATTCTGAAAGAGATGGGAATACCAGACCACCTGATCTGCCTCTTGAGAAATTTGCATGCAGGTCAGGAAGCAACAGTTAGAACTGGACATGGAACAACAGACTGGTTCCAAACAGGAAAAGGAGTTCGTCAAGGCTGTATATTGTCACCCTGTTTATTTATTTATATGCAGAGTACATCACTAGAAACGCTGGGCTGGAAGAAACACAAGCTGGAATCAAGATTGCCGGGAGAAATATCAATAACCTCAGATATGCAGATGACACCACCTTTATGGCAGAAAGTGAGGAGGAACTCAAAAGCCTCTTGATGAAAGTGAAAGTGGAGAGTGAAAAGTTGGCTTAAAGCTCAACATTCAGAGAACGAAGATCATGGCATC
>NW_011495023.1:10642277-10651428 GCF_000754665.1 Bison bison bison
AGCATATTCAAAAGCAGAGATATTACTTTGCCAACAAAGATTCATCTAGTCAAGGCTATGGTTTTTCTAGTGGTCATGTATGGATGTGAGAGTTGGACTGTGAAGAAGGCTGAGCACCGAAGAATTGATGCTTTTGAACTGTGGTGTTGGAGAAGACTCTCGAGAGTCCCTTGAACTGCAAGGAGATCCAACCAGTCCATTCTGAAGGAGATCAGCCCTGGGATTTCTTTGGAAGGAATGATGCTAACGCTGAAACTCCAGTACTTTGGCCACCTCATGCGAAGAGTCGACTCATTGGAAAAGACTCTGAGGCTGGGAGGGATTGGGGGCAAGAGGAGAAGGGGATGACAGAGGATGAGATGGCTGGATGGCATCACTGACTCAATGGATGTGAGTCTCAGTGAACTCCGGGAGTTGGTGATGGACAGGGGGGCCTGGCGTGCTGCGATTCATGGGGTCGCAAAGAGTCGGACATGACTGAGCAACTGATCTGATCTGATCCGAAAGAGGCTGTCGAGAAACTTGAGATCATGCAAAAGTCAACAAAAAAGATGAAAGGATCAAAGAAAGGTTAAAGAAGTTGGGTCATTTCTCTGAGAGACAAATAGCTACTGAGTGACTCCTCTTCAAACACTTGACGGGTTATCACGAACACTGTTCATTATCCATAGGAAAAAGTGGCCTCAAACTGTAGCTTCTAGGCAGGAGGCTGGGCAATGTTATGGTCTAAAGAGCTGACCCCTCCAGTTCTAGAAACAGAGGAGGAACCTCTGAGAAGATGTGCCGAAGGAGTGACACTAAGGATGCCTCCTGTCTGGGATGTTGAAAAGTGCTGGGAACAGTGGCAATGGCTGCATACCACTGTGAACATCCTTTTTGGAAAAGGCCTTCTAAGGGAACTTCCTGGCGGTCCAGTGGTTAAGACTCGGGACTTTCAATGCTGTGGGCCCAGGGTTCGATCCCCAGTTGAGGAACTAAGACTCCAAAAACCACAGAGTGCAGCCCTATAAAAAGGTTTACAATTCACTGCAAACGAACAAACAAAAAAACTCCTTGCATTTTGCAGGTAATGGTAGTTAAACAGAAAAAAGTTGAGTTTATCAGTGAGAAATACTGAGATAACCATGATTTATATTGAACAATGCAAGTACCTCCTTCTCAAACACTAGCAGAAGCTGGCATGGAGCTGTATTGTAGAAAAGGCTGAACTCCGACCTGTCAAATGACAGCAGTGAGAAAAAGAGCAGGAAAAAAGGAAGCAGGGCCCATCAAGACCACACAGCAGCTCTCTCCACCACAATGCTCGACACGTGAGTTGAATAGCCAGGCACCTGCAGTGGACTCTGCACTCTCAGAAGACCCGGGTTAGCATCATTGCCCCAAACCTGAGCTGACTTGCAGACACTATCAAGGACCTGACAGGCTGTCCCTGGGGGTGGCAGCCACGTTCACCAGGGACACGCAGGCCTGGGGGTGCTAATGGCAAGAAGGGTCTGAAAAGCATAGAGAACAGAGTGATGGCTGCCAAAGTGAACCCTTTGTTCCGAAGCAATCTGAAGTGGAATCCCCCAAATAAAGAGGAGCCAAGATCTACTGAAGAGAATGTGTCAGAACCTGCATTCCCAAAACAGTCCTTGGAGTCCAGCTGAGAACACTGTGTAGTCTAAATGCCACTGAGAAAGAAGGATGCAAACCTCGGCTGCAGGATCAGTGAACTGGTGGAATCAAATGTGTTGATAGGGGGAGTTAACCCACATGCCTGCTGCCACGTGCTGGGGGACCCTCCTGTTCAACTGAAGTGTTAGGTGGAATATAATTAAGTAGCCCAGGGCATAGATGGTGTTTTCATTGAAAAGACGAAGTTCCTTACAAATCTGTTTAGATAACATCAGGTTCATTCATCTATTCAATAAATATTTACTGTACTACCACTACTAAATATGAGATTTCTGTAGGACCAAAGAAAGAAAAAGACAAGAAAGACAAGATACCATCTCTCCCCTCCGGGAGTTTACAGCCTCGCTTGGAACCCAGATGAACGCACAAGGATTTCGAGGACCCAGGGCCTCTCTCCTGACACGTGGGCAAGCTCACCCAGCCTGGGACACCCATAGCCAGCATGGGAGGCAGGAGCTTTTTTTAACTGAGGCTGAGGAAGTGATGCCAAGACAGGTCCCAAGACAGAATGCCATGGGTCCAGGCTGGGAAAATGGGCCTGCAAAGCAGAAAGGGGAAGAAGGGCTTGAGATGGGTAAGAAGGGCCAGGGGAGCAAAGAAATACCAGGACATGAATCAACACGGGCTGTCATGCTGCTTCTCAAATGTGTCCCTCAGTGGGACGAATTGAGAGAGTAACACTGACATGCACATTACCGCGTGTAAAGCTGATAGCTGGTGGGAAGCTGCTGTACAGCACGGAGAGCTCACTCAGCTCAGTGCTGTGATGACCTAGAGAGGTTAGAGAGGTGGGATCAGGGTGGGGTGGGAGAGAGGTCCAGGAGGGAGGGGATATATGCATACATATGGCTGACTTCACTGTACACCAGAAACTAATACAACATTGTAAAACAATTATCCTCCAATTAAAAATAAATTTTAAAAAGTATGTCCCTCAAAGAACATCTACAGACAAAGTAGAAAAAGCATCCATGAGAAGTTTAGGGGCAAAGCCCTAAAAGGAGATGAAGGAACAATTTTCTTTGATGGCTTCATGCTTTATCCAAAAAAACAAATGCAAGTATCCTCTGCTTTGAGCCCACCGAAATATGCAGATCCCTATCTCCATGGAACAACCCAGGGCCCCATGGTCCCAACTCAGAACCGTTACAGAAGGCAAAGGGCTGTTGCGTATGACTGTCCCCAGCTACGTGCTCTAGGAATACATTTATAGCATGATCAGACCGATCAAACTGACAGAACACAGGATAAACGCCTTGGATGATGCCTAAATTATGAGCGTTTTTGGGAATTGACGAGATCTCTTTGTGAGGATTACAGCTGACTCCATGAAGACAGAAAGACCTGATTTGTGAAGAACATGTGGTCAGCAAGTCCGTGGGCGCTCTGAGGGAGAGAAGAGGGAAGAGCACTGGAGGCAGAGGAGAAACCACGCAGGCCGTGGTGAGAAGCTGATTAGCTGGACTGAATGATCACTGAATGCGCAAAACAGAGAACACAGGGACCTTGATGTTTTTACTTTATCCTGAAAATGACAGGACATCAATGAAGAAAGCAATAGGATACCACTAGAACTATCCAACCAACTCAGAGAGTTTATCTACTTTTCTCTTCCCCAAATGTACTTATAACAAGGAAAAATTTGATTTTATAACAAATAGAGCATGGCCTCCCAATCGAATGTTCCTTCATCAGACATGGACTGTAACTCCAGCCACATTAAGTGGGTAGGTCAGAAACCACCACTTCAAATAATGTTAAGGAATAATCAAACCAAAGAGTTCAGATCCCAAATGTACAGGAGAGGTCTTACACATCAGTGAAGAAGATGACGACACACACCTACTAACAATGGGAAATGGGCACAAGACAGGAACATGCAATTCACAAGGGAAATAAATAGTTCAAAGCTCTTAATGTCCCTAATGACTGATGTAACAAAAATTACACAATGTGAAATTCTTTGTCTATTAATTTGGCAAAGACTATAGATTCATACGGACAAGGCAATGGCACCCGACTCTAGTACTCTTGCCTGGAAAATCCCATGGGCAGAGGAGCCTGGTAGGCTGTAGTCCATGGGGTCGCTAAGAGTCGGACATGACTGAGCGACTTCACTTTCACTTTTCACTTTCATGCATTGGAGAAGGAAAGGGCAACCCACTCCAGGGTTCTTGCTTGGAGAATCCCAGGGACGGGGGAGCCTGGTGGGCTGCCGTCCATGGGGTCACACAGAGTCAGACACAACTGAAGTGACTTAGCAATAGATTCACAGGGCGTCCCAGATGGTGTAATGGTAAAAAATCCACTTGCCAAGCAAGAGACTCGATTTTGATCCCTGGGTTGGGAAGATCCCCTGGAGAAGGAAATGGCAACCACTCTGGTATTCTTGCCTGGGAAATCCCATGGACAGAGGAGCCTAGAAGGCTACAGTCCATGGGGTTGCAAGAGTTGGACATGATTTAGTGACTAAACAATGACAAAGAGATTCAAAAAGCCCATTTTTGATGAAGGTGTAGGGTTACAGTCCCTCTCATAGGCTGCAGGTATGGGTCCTTTTCAGGAAAATTCAGCAATTCCACTCATAGGCATTTATCCTACAGAAACATTTAGACAAGTATTTATGACATACTTAAAAGAACATACACGGTAGCATCATTTTCACTAGTGAGACATCGCAAACCACCCAGACATCAATCAGTGAGTATTAGATAAGTGAATTATGACGTATCTATAGACTGAGATTACAGTGTATCTTTACATGTCTGAAAAGGATGAAGCGGACCTTTTTACAGTCATTTGGAAATAAGTGCAGGATTATCCTATAAACTCCATGAAGGCTGAGACCATGATTATTTCCTTCAATACTGGATAGTCAGAGCCTGCCTGGCTTAAACTAGGCACTCAACCTGTGTGGAACAGATGGAGATTTGGTTAAGCAAAAAAAAAAAAATTACAAAACATTATACAGGATAATTCTATTTTCCTTTTTTTAATGGTTAGTTTATTTTCCATTCATTTTTGGCTGTGCTGGGTCTTCATTGCTGTGTGTGGGTTTCTTATTGCGGTGGGTTCTCTTGTTGCAGAGCCTGTTGGCTCAGTAGTTGTGGTGCAGGGGCTTGGTTGCCCCACGACACATGGAATCTTCACAGACCAGGGCATGAAGCCATGTCCCCTGCACTGGCAGGCAGATTCTTATCCACTGCGCCACCAGGGAAAGCCCCATTCTCCTTTTTGTAACACACATGCCTGTATTTTTTACACATACTCTATGGTTATTGCTGGAGAGGGTGACTGGGACAGGACTTTTTAAATTTTATATCTTGTTCTCAACTTTATAAATGAAAACTGTAAAAAATGATTTTGAAATGAATATGTATTAATTTCTGTAAGAAAAAAATAATCTGTAAGAATTATGTACATTCTTTTCCCTGTTGGATTGTAAAGTTGGGTATAAGGCAACTGGTGGAAACAGTTTTGGACTTAAAAAAATCTTCTTTGATGAAGCTGGGCAGGAGTGGGAAGTAGGTGGCCAAAAGGAAGTCAGGGAAGGAAGGGGCTGCCTAGGGTGCACTTTGAAATCCAGGGGTTCAGGCCTAAGATGATTTTCTCTTGAAGCCTACAAACCATGGTTGTTGTTTTTTTTATTTAACATTTATTTTGGCTGCATCTGGTCTCAGTTGCAGCTCGCTGGATCTTTGCTGCACCATGTAACGACTGCCCTTGTTCTGATGCACAGACTTTCTAGTTACAAAACACGGTTTCTCTAGTTTCAGTACGTGAGCTTGGTTGCCCCATAGCCTGTGGGATCTTAGTTCCCCAACCAGGGATCTAATTCACGTCCCCTGCATTTCCAGGCAGATTCTTAATCATCAGATCACCAGGGAAGTCCCAAGCTATGTGTTTTTTAAAGGAATTTGGACGTGCTTAGGAGGAAAAGGGTTAGAGTCACCATTTACGGACCACCACTTGCTATGTACGGGGCCCTTGGGCAAGCACACTGCCTACCTAATCACAAACTAAGAGGTTCAGAGGTTGATGAATACATCTTCCCCAGGAGAAAACAGAGACTTTGAGTTTAGACATTCGAGACCCATCACGCTCCAAGGTCCATGAGCCTCACTGTTCTACCAGGATGGGCAGGGAACTGACCAGCTGGCCGGCAGGAAGGGCTCCACCCATGAAGCCCACTGCCCTGCATCCAGGAAGCTGTAGAGACCTGTGCTGGGCGCTGCATGGGGTCGTCAGCACCTTAACCACCCACTTATCTTAGTACACATGGTGGAAACAATGAAATCTTTGGACCACACTATCTCTATGGAGTCCAACTTAGTTGTGCGGTTTCAAACTAAGAAGGCAACTCAGAAATGTCCTTTAAATTCAAAACAGGGCTCATGTGAGTCCTGTTAGTCCTACAAACGATGAGAATTTATTTGTGCTCATGGTTCTCTGAGACATAAGGCAAAAGTCTTCAAAGGCTGACAACACACACAGGAAAAATATAACAAGACTGAAGACCAAGAGCTGCTTTCATTTTCCGAGAGAAGTATAAACAAAATCTTGCCCTCGTTTAATCAGAAATAAAATGTTCATAATTGACTGTCTGGAAAGAGACAATCTGTTTCCATATAACCTGAAATCTTGACCCTCTGCTCTGCTGCACAGAAAACTCTTAAAGAACGCTAGTACAGAACTGCACATTGCCCCTACTGACTTAAATATTAACTTACATATCATATAAGGTCAATTACGGAGAAGGCAATGGCACCCCACTCCAGTACTCTTGCCTGGAAAATCCCATGGAGGGAGGAGCCTGGTAGGCTGCAGTCTGTGGGGTCGCTAAGAGTCGGGCACGACTGAGCAACTTCACTTTCACTTTTCAGTTTCATGCATTGGAGAAGGAAATGGCAACGCACTCCAGTGTTCTTGCCTGGAGAATCCCAGGGATGGGGAGCCTGGTGGGCTGCCGCCTATGGGGTTGCACAGAGTTGGACACAACTGAAGCGACTTAGCAGCAGCAGCAAGGTCAATTAAGGATGAACAAGAGTAAGTACTGGCAGTACTGTTTCTTCGGTCATTTAAATTTTTAAAAATATTCCAACTTAAAGTACACATGCTGTTATACAGTTTCATCTTCAGTATCCAGTTCAGTTCACTTGCTCAGTCATGTCCGACTCTTTGCGACCCCATGAACCGCAGCCCGCCAGGCCTCCCTGTTTATCACCAACTCCCAGAGTTTACCCAAACTCATGTCCATTGAGTCGGTGATACCATCTAACCATCTCATCCTCTGTCATCCCCTTCTCCTCCTGTCTTCAATCTTTCCCAACATCAGGGTCTTTTCAAATGAATCAGCTCTTCGCATCAGGTGGCCAAAGTATTGAAGTTTCAGCTTCAGCATCAGTCCTTCCAATGAACACCCAGAACTGATTTCCTTTAGGATGGATCTCCTTGCAGTCCAAGGGACTCTCAAGAGTCTTCTCCAACATCTTCAGTATAAATAATGTTAATGAGGATGAGAAATGTATGACGTTCACAGCATCTTTCTCTTCCACAAATCTCAAGAAACTGTGGGCCCGAAGGCACCTGGAGACTGGCAGTGGCCGCCTTCCCTGAGCGAGGCCAGGGATGAGGTGACTGCGGCTGTAAGCAGCAGCTTCCAAACTTTCTGGACTGTGAATCACAGCAAGAAAATCAAAGTTTCGCAAACTTATCCTTCCTGCATGCAAGACACTCTGATACTTTCTATCTATTTCTCTTATTATTATTGTATTGATATTTTGTGTGAGTGACAGTCTGCTAAACTAACTTCATGACCCACTTATACGGCCACTGCCTTAAATGCTGTCGTTTTCTTGGACCCTGTCCCACGTGGGCCTCTCCCTCTCCACACACGTCCTGGACTCACCCCATCCACCCCACCTCTCTTCTGGCTCCAGTGACCATCTGTCTGTGAGGACTTCAGCCCTGATCCTACTTCTAAGGGCTCCAGACCCATACAACTAATTGCCCACTGGACAGTTCCACTTGGACATTTCAAAAGCAACCTTAAAACTACGTCCAAGAATGTATTTTATGATGACTGTCACCAAGCCTTGATAAACAGCACCAGCTTGGCTATCCAAGCCAGAAAACTGGGCCTCATCTTCCATCTCTTCCCTCCCACAGCCACTTAAACACTGAGTCCTGCTTATTGTAACTTCTAGATTACTCAGGAGTCCTTCCACTCCTCTCTCATCATCACTTGATGGGGCGACGGCCAAAAGCCTGCAGCAGTGCTCCACCCCACCACAGTCCATGCTGAAGCCAGGGTGATCTTTCGGAAATGCAGACCTTGTCAAGTGACCTGCCTCAGTGGGAGGTGATGGGCCCCAGCTCTCGCACTGGGGGCTTCTCCAGCCTTGGCTCTGGCCACATCTCCCCCTGTTCTAGGCGGTGGCTCTTGTGTCTGATACACATTAGAATCACATGGATAGCTTTAAAAAAACCAGGCCTAACTTCAGGACAGTTGAATCCAAACCCCATCAGTGACTATACTGGATGGCCAGAGGGCTCCCCATTTCAGCTCTATGGAAGGTCTTCAGGGACTTCCCTGGCAGTCCAGTGGTTAACACTTCGTTCTTCCAGTGCAGAGGGCAGCAGGCTCAAACCCTGGTCAGGGAACTAAGATCCCACATGCCATTTTCATGGCCAAAAAAAAAATGTTTTTTAATAAAAGAAAAAAAGAATTACTCTAAGGAGGGTCTTTGGCTCCTGGGACAAGCTCTCACTTCCTTACTGTCTCACAGCCTCAGTCCCACCTTATACTTATTCTTTAGGTTCTTCTTTGCTTAAATGTCCTCTTCTCAAGGGTCACCTCCCTTCACCCTCCAGGTGAGGTCCCCTGGCTCTGTCTTTCTATCACAATCTATGGGCTGTCAAATCTCCCAGCCTGGCACCAAGGGCTGCTCAATAAAGACCTACCAATGGGTACAGAAATGGTTAACTCTAGAATCAGATACGCTGAAGCTATTGTTGAGGAAAGCTGGGAGGGAAAAAAAAACAACCCCCAAACACCACTGATGTACAAGGCATAAACTGACATCTGTAACAGAAGTTCTCCTCGTTTCCGTGGGGTGCGTGGGTTTGGCCAGATGAGGCTAGTTGGTGCCTGAAAGTGAAAGTCGCTCCGTCATGTCTGACTCTTTGCAACCCCATGGACTCTATGTCCATGGAATTCTCCAGGCCAGAATACTGGAGTGGGTAGCCTTTCCCTTCTCCAGGGAATCTTCCCAACCCAGGGATCGAACCCAGGTCTTCTGCATTGCAGGCAGATTCTTTACCAGCTGAGCCAGTAGGGAAGCCCAAGAATACTGGAGTAGGTAGCCTATCCCTTCTCCAGGGGATCTTCCCAACCCAGGAATGGGACCAGGGTCTCCTGCATTGCAGGCAGATTCTTTACCAACTGAGCTATCAGGGAAGCCCTACAGTGGCA
>NW_011495023.1:10651613-10658437 GCF_000754665.1 Bison bison bison
GGTTCCATCCCTGGATGGGGAGCTAAGATCCTACATGCCTTGCAGCCAAAAAACCAGAACCTGAAACAAAAGCAATGTTGCAACAAATTCAGTAAAGACTTTAAAAATGGTCTACGTCAAAGACTTGAGTTGCCCAAAATGACCAAAGGAAATCAGAGGAAGATGGATTAGGTCTGGGTCCATGTCCCTGCCTCTCACAGGAGGAGTTAAACAGTTCACAGGGACACCTCAGGCTCCCACTCCTGCAGCAACGACGGCACCGCTGTATTTCACACGGCGCTTATTAAGGTACCCATTAAAGTCTTGCTAGTAATTGAAAAAATTATATATGTGCGAGGAGAATGAGTTAATGTTCACAGAAGAACCTTTACTCGTGCACCTCCTGACTCTTTACTTTCAAGGTGTGCCTTAACCTTGCATTTTTGTGGGGTTCTTTACATCTTATACGTGGGCGTAAAGTCACATTTGAGATATAATTCCATTAGCCACACAAGCAACTTCAGAGGCTATTATGTTGCATCAACTTTTTCTGTAAAAAATAAATTGTTCAGGATATTATTCCTGGAACAGAATAAATTCTTGGAATTACCGAGTAACTTATGTGCCGCACCACTGTTCCAAGAACACATTACTTATTTTATCATGACAAAGTCAAGTTATTAATCTTCTGGCTTCCATTTCAACAATGAGAAATTCTGCGAGATGCACAGCAGACACCTGCATTCCATCTCAGTTCAACTTTATATCGTCCATAAACATCTCTGCTTTGGACACCTCATCCAAACAAATGCTCACGGAATACTCGATGTAGCATTCGATTTTATGAAACTATAAAAGCTCCTTGCTGTTAATTACAGAGACAAATGTCCCATCACACATTTGGTTACCAGATAGCATAATTAGTTTTCTCCATTAACCTTTCAGATGTAAAATTTGATTTCCAAGTTAAAAAAAAAAAAAAAAACATTGTAAACCCTTAGAATTCAGAGAACACACTATATATTTGTACATGCTGGGGGAAAAAAATGCAATACTAAGAAAACAATTTTATGAATTCTTATTTACCAGGATACTGTCTGGAATCTTGAAAGAAAACCTGTCTAAACTTCTTCCCGGTTTTAAAATATATGCTCAGATACATACGCAGTTAGCCGTCCATTGTGTGGAAAGGAGGTGCAGTAACCTGACCATGAACGGAATGTGCCCTTTGATCTCTCCCTTCTCGGAATGGTGATGCAGCTGAGTCAGTCCATCACAGCCTCTGTCTTTGTTGTCCCCCTTCTCTCAGGGCATCTGAGAGAGAATGGTGAAGGAAGGGCATCCAGGCTTTTTCCCCACTCAAAGCTAAAGGACCTGGACTTCCCTGATGGTCCAGTGGTTGAGAATTGGCCTGCCAATGCAGGGGACACAGGTTCAATCCCTGTGTCCGGGAAGATTCCACATGCTCCAGGGCACCCAAGCCCATGAGCCGCAACTACTGAAGCCCATGCATGTGAGTGCCGGGCTCCACAGCAAGAGAAGCCACCGCAATGAGAAGACCACACACCGCAAGAAGAAAGTAGCCCCCGCTCGCCACAACTAGAGAAAACCGTGTACAGGAACCTAAGCCCAGCACAGCCAAAAACCATTTTTTAAAAAGCTAAAGAACCCCACAACCCTGGCATGCTAAGGACCACACTCTGGCTCACATGTGCTGGAGGCTGATGGTCACAATGACCAAGTGGGAAGCTCTTGACCTGCATGTGTATTTATGATGCTAACATCCAGAGGGTGCGATCCTAACCTCCTTCAAAGTGTAAGGCAGTCCTGCCCAAGAAAACCTGCTCGGCTTAACAAACCATCCCACTCGGATCAGCTGATAACTGGAGGCAAAGTACATTTCAACATGTTTTAACATGGTACTCATTTATCCAAAATTAGCAACCCAGAGTCTACTTGTCGCCAGGTATTGTGCCCTAGGAACAGGAAGCTCAAAGTCTTGCCCTGCAGGAATTCAAGCTGAGACTCGAGGGTCAACAGAGATCTCACAGACAAGGCAGTTAAGTAGACGTGATGGCAGGCAGGGATCAGCGCCACAGTACTGCAATATTTCAGGGATACCTTCACACGGTGGGGTCTAAGTCTGCAAGACCCTGGGGCAGGGGCAGGAACACACACAAGGGCATCCTAGTCTTGAGTTCAACTTTAAAAGGGGGCCAGCTATTAACTTAATAGGAAAGGAAAAAATGTGTAATGAAAAGTAACCGTGGACTTCCCTGGTAGTACAGTGGGTAAGAATCCACCTGCCAATGCACAGAACACAGCTTCGATTCCCTGTCCCGGAATATTCCACATGCCTCAGAGCAGCTAAGCCTGTGCACAGCAACTACGGAGTCAGCACTCTAGTGCCTGTGAACCACAACCACTGAGCCCTCATGCCTTGAGCTCCACAACAAGGAAAGTCCATGCACCAACCCAACAAAGAGTAGCCCAGCTCTCTGCAACTAGAGAAGGCATGCGCACAGCAATGAAGACCCAGCACAATCAGAAATTTTAAAACAAATGGAATTAATTACTTTAAAAATGATTATTTTCAAAAAAAGAAAAGTAACTGTTCCGTTGGGTATTTTACTCCTGACATGTGAGGTCCAGGTAACTCTTGAGATGGACACGTAGATTTTCATCTTGTGAAGCCAAGATGGGAGCTTGGAGGTAAAAGAGGTGAATGATAAAGCTTCAGAGTAGCTGATCTCACTATTTTTAATTTGAAGTGGAGCTCCTCGCTGATTCACTGAGCATCCTTGGATGTTTGTAATGTGCCCAGCATGGTGCTGCGAAGTGGGGACACAGGAAGAGAGAGAGAGAGAATTAAACTGGCAGTGCCTTCACTTTGGTAGAAATGGTGTGGAAGGAGATGGGAGGGGGGAATCAAAGAAGACTGCCTGGAAGAAGCAACGTCAACTTGGAGTCTTCAGGGATAAGAGCTAGCCAAGCACAGAAGAGGGAGCATGGTGCAGGTGCAGGGTTGCAAGCAGAGGAGGTGGTCAGTGCAGGAAGTAAAGAGGGGAAGCGAGGCGGCTGCAGGAGTGGAAAGTGGTTTGGAGTGGCTGAAGCATAGGAAGTGGGAAGAGCTGTCTCAGGAATCAGCCTAAGGCAGGCAGGTGGTAGTTCCTGTGGGGTCTTAATCTGTCTTCTGAGTCCTGATCTTTGAGCCAGAGACAATAGGAGGTTCAGCTGGGGGCTGGGGAGAGTGCGATCCTCCAAGGGCCCTCCAGGCGCCCCTGCATCAATTACCATGGGTCCCTGCAAGCGTCCTGCTACTGCATAACCTTCCTTTGTAGGTAGTGTTCTCTCCAATACTGTTAAGAATAACAGACGTGCTGCGTAAATGTCCTAGGTCTATTTTTAACTTTGAGATGCGAAACACACTGTTCCCCAGTCTTTTTTCCCCTTATGAATGACCATACTCTTTTCCTCCAAAAGGAAAAAAATCCATATTCCCATGGGAACCAGGGAGGCTAAACTGTTAAGACACCTCCTTAGAGTCTGTCCCTTGTGAAGATTTGTTCTAGCAATGTGGTGGTGATCGGTGGGGGCAAAGCCAACTCTTATAACCCCACAAGTTTAACTCACAGGGCGGTCACTGAACCACCCCAAGCTTTTAGGAGAAACAGAAAGAGGTGTGTGTAGACGCACACATCGGGGGTGGGGACGGGGGATCCAAATGGGACAGTTCCAGGGTCTGTTGCCATCTGATGCATGGATTTTCTTAAATGCAGGTAGGAAAACCTGCTCCAAGTGGAGCCCGAGAACCAGTTGGTTCTAAACATGGGCTTACGAACAGGGCAGGACCATCTTCAGCCCCTTTGTAAAGTTCTGCCAAGATCGCGGTGAATTACAGAGCCAGCAAAACATGTTATTTTTCAATTTGGGTTTTCAACACGTCGTTGCTTTCGTATGTGAGTGCCTCTCCTTTTTTTGTCTTTACTAGATTTGAAAAATAAAAAATTAGGTTTCAAGTTGTCTCTCACCCATCAACATCAGAAACCCCCAATTTCTATGCTAGTTTAGTATACGACCAAAGCTTCTTTGGTTAAATGAGACATGTCTTTGGCTCACTGCTGCTGTGGCTGCTAAGTCGCTTCAGTCGTGTCCAACTCTATGCGACCCCATAGATGGCAGCCCACCAGGCTCCTCCGTCCATGGGATTTTCCAGGCAAGAGTACTGGAAAGAGTACTGGAGTGGGTTCACTAACCATCTCTAAAATATGAGGATGGTGCTGTATTTTAAAGCACATCTTCAGAGTCCTACACAACTGTATCAGTGTCCAGTATACTCACGCACGGAGATAACATGGATTTGAGTACCCATCATGTGGGGTACTTATTGCATTCAAACAAATCACTGTGCTAAGTGATTTGTTTCTAAAGCAGTGGTCCCCAACCTTCTTGGCACCAGGGATCTTTCTGGTGGAAGATGACTCTTCCATGGACCGGGGGGGCAGGGCATGGGCTTTGGGATGATTCAAGGGTATTAAGTTTACTGTGCACTTGCTTTGTAATCTAACGCCACCGCTGGTCCAACAAGAGGTGCCAGTGCACGGCCCAGAGGTTGGGGACCCCTGCTCTAAAGGATTCAAAAAAGAGTTCAGGTCCCACTTTCTCTGATCCTCCAATGCACAGGAGCAGAGGTGGGTTAAAAACAACCAGAGTTCAACATGGGATGTGTTCAGGGTGACATGAAGCACAGAAAGGACGCGTACAAAACAAGGAACTACTACAGGCAGTCTGCGGTAAATGCTGCAGGAGAGCGGCATTCCTATTCAGTGCTGAGGTGCCCAGAAGAAAAGATAACCTCTAATTCGGAGAAAACGGGGACAAAAACAAATGCAGTGTTTTCTAGTTTGAAAATGTGTTTCACCGCAAAGGATGTGTTGTGTGCTGTAGGGGCACTGGATGAGAGATTAGGATCTCCATCAGCATCTCATTAAAGAAGAGAAAACCCTCACGAGTCTGTCCAAGGTGTGCTGAACTGTTAACCTGAGATTCAAACCAAGGCTTCACCGACCACAGTAGACATTAAACAAACCTGAGTCTCTTTCTTCCCAAATGGGTCCCGGGCTTCCCCTCTACCAAGCTTTTGGCCACGCCGTTCCTTCTACCTCCGGTGGGGCCCCCTTTCTCACCTGAAATCCTACTTTGCTAGGGGTGGGGGGGTGGTAGTGGGGCCCAGGGAGGTGAGTTACATCGACGATGAAGATGGAGATGGAGATTAGGGGCAGATTGGATACACTGGATATACTGGATAAACACTAAGTTAAGGGGTTTCAACTTGACCCTAGAATCCATGAGAAGACAGTTAAGTGTCTGAGCATGGGGTAAGATGATGAATTACATGTTAAGATCAGCTTTTGTGAGAGGAAGGCGGGGATGGGGAGGCAGCTCCGGCACAGGGAAAAGAGGACAGAATGAGATGTCAAAGGATCCAATTTTAAAGCCTAGTCAGCTACTAATTCCTGTGTGACTTTGGGCAAGTCGCTGTCATCTCTGAGGTCAGCTTCCCATTTGTATTCATCTAAGGGATGTAACACCTACCTTCTGGAGGGGCTGTAGTATTAACTCAGTGATTAGTGGAAGTATGAGACAGCCTAGCAGCAAAAGCTCTCAAACTTCAGGCAATAAAGTGAGTCCTCTCCAAGGATGACTAAGCCTGCACCCACAGCCACATAAGCGCAGGTACTTATGAGCACTTATGTTCAAAGAAGCCACCAGTCCTTAAGGCTCCTCAAGAGGCTCTCAGATTGGACTTTGCTTGCTCTTGTTTTTGAAACCATTCTGGACCCACAGTAGAACCAGACATAGCATCAGTGCTATAGGAATTCTCCAAAACCGTCTGGACCAGAGGCTTTCCCACGTGCTGAGGGCACCCTGACCGTTGTGCAGAGGCCAGCAGAGGAGGTGTGACATGGGACAGGTGTCCGGGACGTCCTCCACCTGCTCCTGGCTGCTCTGCTCCCCTCCAAACTTTGTACCCATGGGAGTTCATTTCAACAAGCTTACCACGTGGATAAGAGCGTTTTGGAGACAACAGACCCTGGTTTGGATCCTGGTTCTGTCACTGAGTTACTCCATGAAAACCTCAAATTTCTCAAAGTGGGAATAATAATACTTTTGGGGGACAATTAATGGGATAACATGCAAAGTTCTCCACATGGGGACTTCCATGGTGGTCCATTGGTTAGGACTCAGGACTTTCACTGCTGTGGCCCTGGGTTCAATTCCTGGTTGGGGAACTAAGATCCCACAAGCCTTAAGGTGTGACTCCCTCCCCCCTACCCCAAAAAAAACTCCCAAAGCAAAGTTCTTAGCGTGGTACCTGGCGCCCAGACAACTTGATGAATGAAACTACTCTGGTTGGCTGGATTCCTAACTTCAGGAGACTCTTCGACGAGATTCGGGGGACCCTGAAAGGGCTGGCTGTCGTCAAGAAAGTCATTGAAAGATTCAAAACATCAGAGATCTCAACCCTGCTTGCTCAGCTCGGCCTACTGCACCTTGAGCTTCGTCTTCCGAAAGCTGTTTCACAGACTCAACATTAAAGAGAACAGCCAGCACAGCATATAACCGGATCTGACTAAACAAATGAATGGGACCAGACACCTGAAAAGACATGTTTCACATCTACTATAATACTAAACCTAGGACAAAATCTAGATATAAAAAGATTTTCCAAAACGTTTGCTACTGTTATGGATAATAAATTCATTCTTGCATTAAAATACTTCCTAAAAGTGCCCCGATGCTGGCTGAGGTCTCTCCAATGATCCCTGGATTTGCCTGGCTCA
>NW_011495023.1:10658537-10665989 GCF_000754665.1 Bison bison bison
GAGGGAAAGACCTTGGGACAGGAGTCCTGGGTTTAGTCCAGGATCTGCTACTTATGAGCAAGTCACTTAACTCTGAGCTTCAGTTTCTTCCTCTGGGCAATGGGAATAATGACATCCACCCAGGCTACACACAGGTCCGTTGTAAAAGTCATGAGATTGAACTTCCCTGGTGGTTCAGTGGTTAAGAATTCACCTGCCAATGCAGGGGACATGGGTTTGATCCCTGGTCCAAGAAGATCCCACATGCCATGGGGCACCTGAGCCCACAAGCCACAACTGCTGAGCCAGCACTGTAGAGCCTATGCTCTGTATCAAGAGAAGCACCACAGTGAGAACCCCATGCACCACAACTACAGAGTAACCCCCGCCTGCCAAAATTAGAGAAAGCCCACACCCACGGCAGCCCAAAACAAACAAAAAAAAAATCAGGGGATGTGGACCTCCCTGGTGTACAGTGATTAACACTCTGTGCTCCCAATGCAGGGGGGCTGGGTTCGATCCCTAGTCAGGGACTAAGATCCCACATGGTGAAACTAAGAGTTCGCATCCCGCATGTTGCAACAAAGATCGAAGACCTCAGCTGCCACAACTAAGACCTAGTGCAGCCAAAAAAAAAAATCATGACAGCTGGGCCAGTACTGTCCAAACTACAGAGCGCAACCCTCACTTAGAGTCTGATTATAGTGATACTCAGCTCTCTTCTGAGGCTCCCATCACCTCTCCCACCTGGAATCTTCTCCAGCTCCCCTGCCTATTCAAACCCTCCCCAAGGTCACAGTGTCGCCTTTCCAGCACTCTCCAACCCACCCGCATTGTGATCCTTTCCTTCTAGCTCAGCTTTTGCCCTGAAGGCTCACGTCTGTCATTTAACACACACACACATGCTGTGCTGTGGGGTGTTCCCAGCTCACACAGACTAGTGAGGTCCCAGTGATGGCACCTGCCCCTTGGGAGACCTGTGGCAGCCTCCCTGACACCTCTAGTGAAAGTCCCTCAGTCGTGTCTGACCCTTTGCGACCCCATGGACTATAGAGTCCATGGAATTCTCCAGGCCAGAATACTGGAGTGCGTAGACTTTCCCTTCTCCAGGGGATCTTCCCAACCTAGGGACTGAACCCAAGTCTCCCGCATTGCAGGCAGATTCTTTACCAGCTGAGCCACAAGGGAAGCCCAACACCTCTAGTCTTGTCTACAAGCTCGGATAGTGAGGACTCTTAGAGATTTGCTCTGAGGGGTAAATGAGATCCTTCTTGTCAAGGACTCGACTCAATGCTGGGCACACAGGAAGTGCTCAGACTACTGCAGTTGTTCGGATGACTGAATTTTGCTCCTTCACTGTGTCCTGAATTTGTTCAACTGGATTTTCTATATTTTTGGCTGCACCAGTTGTTAGTTGCAGCATACGCAATCTTCACTGAGGCATGTGGGATGTAGTTCTCTGACCAGGGATCGAACCCAGGCCTCCTGCATTGGAAGCACAGAGACTTAACCACTGGACCACCAGGGGAAGTCCCTGTCCAGCTGGATTTTAATCATTGAGAGCAGGATCCCTGTCCTATCCACTTCTTTGGTTGCCCTCAGTCCCACTCCCATTTCAAAAAAGTGCTGACTTTGTCATACATTCTCAAAAAAAAGAGAGAAATCTGTTACATTGATCAAAAGGAATTAAATTGTTTTTCTCCAAAATAGTACTCAAATCTTCATAACAACCCATCACGGCCAGCCGGACAAAGCACATGTCCACAGGGTAATCTCTCCTGACCCTGTCAGCAAGTTAAACATGTGGGAGGGACGCTCAAAAAGCTCGCAGTCAAGTTGTTCACACCACTGAACCATCCTACCCTGCTGAATATGCTGCCTTAGTCAACAGCCTAAAAATATCCCAGGGAAATTGATTTGAGGTGGGAACCTCTGCCAAATTCTGGAGCGCTCTCTTTCCCTGAGACATGAACCGTAATCTTACAGGTGCAGATAGTATCAGATATGACACATATGGACATTTGAACACAGAAAATCCCATGCAGCATGCCAAAGGCCCTGTTTGAGGAATGTGTTACAGGTCAAACAGTTCTGCTGTTTTGCTAACAATCTCCCTTGCGTGTCACAACCTCATGCAGAATTCTACACCACGATGAGTAATATCACGGGTGGACTCAAGCCATTTACAAAGCAAACGTGAATGACATTTGCAAAAAAGAAGTATAACCTAAAAAAGTCCACTTTATAACACCATCAACAACAGAACTGTGTTTCATACGTTATCAGTAACTACTACTCTAGAAATCAGGTTTGCATAATCGTTTGCTCTTCCAGTTTTGTTTTTTTCCAAATTGACCTGAAGATCACAAAATAGAAATGTTCTATGGAAGCCATATCCCACTTTCCCCAGAATGAGCAAAAGACTGAGAATAACCCAGGCACTTTCACAATGTTCCATCTTTTGTCTCTTGATGTCTAAGGCCTCTGTGACCAACAGCAACTCAGAAACTTATCGCAAGCCTGGCCTTGCACTGATGTTCTCTTATCTTCCTGGGCTCGAGCTAGGAAAGATGAAGCCAAGAGGCCTCCCCCTTGGAGAGTTTACCTCTTACCAAGTCCCAAGCACTGGCGCCTGCTTGCTCTACATCCTTCACTCTCTCGTACCCGGAGTCCACCCACTGTATCGCATCCTCACCCTTCTCCAAGTACCCAGCAGACAGGGGGAACAGCCTGCTGTGTCGGAGAAGAACTAAACCAAGGATGTGATGTTCCTTTTTTATGATAAATGCACCTCTTTCTACTAATTGGCAAGTTCTTCCTTTCAAATGGTTAGATTGAGTGGTGCTTTGATATAGAATTCCGACTGATCGAGGTAAGGGAACTGAAAATACAGGATTCTGAATAAGTGGAAGGAACTGAACAGAGTACAGTCCAGGAATGTTCTCCTCCTGGGTCTCAGCACCTCTCTTGACTGTGAACCTTTTGGGTTCTAGACCCTCAGAACAGAAAACAGGTGCTGAGAGCAGTGCTGGCCGCAGCCACAGTCTCTGCCTGGATGGAAAGATCCACACACCTTTGGTGCTTGCTGGTGGAAGAAATGTCATTCCCCTCCTGTTTTACCTCTGTTCCAGTGGTCCCCCACCTGTTTGGCACCAGGGACTAGTTTCATGGAAGACAATTTTTCCATGGACTGGGGTGGGGAAATGGTTTCAGGATGATTCAAAAGCATTCCATTTATTGGGTACTTCATTTCTATTATTATTACATCAGCTCTACCTCAAATCATAAGGCATTTCAGATCCCAGAAGTTGGGGACCCCTGCTCTATTTAGTACCCATTTGACTTCTCAGTCCTTTGCCACCCGCCCTTTCTCTTCCTTCAAGCAAGATCAAGAGAACCCTCAACTGCCTGGCTTCCTTGTTGTTTTAACTGGCAGTACCCTGAATCTGAGCACCCATCTTGCTTCCAAAAGACCTACTATGTGTAAAATAGATAGCTAGTGGGAAGCTACTGTACAGCACCGGGAGCTCAGATCACTGCTCTGTGATGACCTAGATGGGTGGGATGGAGGAGGAGGTCCAAGAGGGAGGGAATATATGTATACATTATAGTTGATTTACGTAGTTGCACTTCCCTGGTGGCTCAGATGGTAAAGAATCTGCCTGCTATGCAAGAGACCCAGGTTCGATCCCTGTGTTGGGAATATCCCCTGGAGTAGGGAAAGGCAACCCACTCCAGTATTCTTGCCTGGAGAATCCTGTGGCCAGAGGAGCCTGCCAAGCTACAGCCCCTGGGGTCACCAAGAGTCAGCTACAACTGAGCTAACACTCACTTCTTCACTTTTCACAGCAGAAATTAATAAAATACTATAAAGCAATTATCTTCCAATTAAAAAAAAATTTTTTTTTTAATGACCTATCAACTCTCCCCAGAGATATGGCCATTCTGGCCCTTGCTTTCAATGGCTCTTGCCAGGACTGTCTCCCACTTCTGCTTCCTCATGGGGCACCCAGCTCTCACACTGCCACCCAGGCTCTAGGAGGTGTTGGGGAAGGGTACAGTGGAGGCCCAGGGCCATGATTTGTCCTCCACTCCGACCTCACAGGTACTTCATCCTTAGTGGCAAAATCCTAATTTGTTTCATTTTTGGTTCCTCTGTCCATGGGAATTTTCAGGCAAAAATACTGGAGTGGGTTGCCATTTCTTTCTCCAGGGGATCTTCCCGACCCAGGGATCAAACTTGTACCTCTTGTGTCTCCTGCATTGAAGATGGATTCTTTACCCGCTGAGCTACTGGGGAAGCCGTTTTGGCTTATGGTCCACAAGTAACAAACTGCATGGATGGGCAAGGCCCCTTGGGTACAGTTTCTGTACTAAAAACCACACGTGGACAGAGCAGCATCATTTTAGGGAACCTACTCATCCATCATGAAGTTACTCTTGTCGGATGGCCTCAAGGTGCTGCTTTGCTCCACTTGGCCCTGGGGTGGGTCAGGAAGGAGGGTGGTGAGAGCAGAGACTGGCCTCCCCTCTCTGACGTGGTGTGAAGTGAGCATAGAGCTGGGCGGACGAACGAGGAGTGGCTCCGTGATCACCAGTCCTACCTAGAGGTGGTTCGACGGACCATCACACTTTCCTTTTCCTTCTGCTTTTTGGCTGGAGAGTTAATTTAATTTTGTCATGGCAGGATTAGCAACCAGGCCACAGTGGTGAAGGGACATTATCATCAGACAGCATATTAATCCTCTACCCCACCCAAGGAGGAAGCAAAAACCAAACAAATAGCAGCTTTCTGGAAATTGAATTTCTGTTATCCAGATGTCAAAGATGTAATACCCCAATTACACAAACTATTGCCAATGAAGCATGCCAGCGAATATGCGATGTAAATGGGGTGAACACAGAGCCACAAAACTGCACGGTCAGCTTCTGGCTCCGGGAGTGAGTGATAATTAGCACTGTGTGTAGACACTAATAAACATTTATGTCTGAAATTACAACTTTTAGCCATGTTAATAAGGGATCTATTGGCAATCTGTAAAATAAAAGGTCTTGAAAAGAATGTCATACATTAAGCGGTGGCAGACATTTCCCATTCTGGCACAATCTTTTCTTTTCCCCCCTTCCCCCTAATTGCAAATGGCCACACTGTTTTGCTGAGAAATTAATTGACATAAGAACCTACCTAAAAAAATGGGTTGTGTCTCTTTGGCCTCCCCATTAACATCGCTGCTGAAGTCTGAGATCTTATAGACCTCATGGTGATAATCTGGGGTGAGAAAACAGCCAAAAATTAGAATTCTAATGACCTGCAAGATATGAATAAGCAAGAAAGGCGAGAATCTCATTATATACATTATGTGTAAGCTACACTTCATAATTTTTTGAGATCTCAGTTCATCACAGAATTTGCAGTCCCTGGTAATCCCTACCGCTCTGCTTACTCTGGAGAAGTACACAAACTTGAAACTATTCTTTTGACTTTAGAAAACAGCTCTGCTTGATCACACAGTTTTCACAGGAAATTTGGTCCACAAATGCCAATTACATACCAGGCTTCTTTTCTTCCAAATGACAAGTATTTTTATAAGGAAAAGAAAAAACCTTGCCCAATCATAGGCCAGGAGAAGATTCCAAATTTATCTCCACAACCCATTTGCATGAGTAGATGATAGTACGCTTCAGAGTTACCTGGTACTCTTAGTTTATCCAGAGAAATCCTAGCCTTTGAGCAGCTTGCAGGCAAGCACACATGAAAAATACTGATTTGTTATTTCAAATATAGTATAATTTGGAATAAGTAAGCGAGTCTTGCATTCGGCTACCACACTTCAACATACAATCGTTTAAGTTCTAAAAATGCACCTGCAGAGCAGAGAGAAAAATCAGACCCGTAATTTTTTTTTTTAAAAAAAGGAAAAAGACAGACTTGCTATGTCAGTCAGACTTTAAAATACAGTATTTTACAAGCTTCTCTAAAGAGGCTACTGCACTTTGGCAACTGTTTCCAAAAAGTAGGATTGCTTAAGTAAGAAACTAGACAATCCTTCTTAACAGTGATTCCCTTTTGGGGGCCTTAGCCCTCCCAGAACAAGGTTTACAAAACGTATCTCACTTTTAAGATAAAGTAGTAAGTTCCATGAGTTTGAGCAAACTCCGGGAGATAGGGAAGGACGGGGAAGTCCGGCATGCTGCAGTCCATGGGGTCACAGAGTCGGACGCGACTGAGCAACTGAACAACAAAGTAAGTTCCCTGAGGTCATAAATAAGAAAGCCACCTAGATTCCAAAATGAATCAGACAGACCAACAGGCCAGTCATAAATGGAGGTGCTTTTAAAGTACAAATGACTGAGAAATCAACCCTGCTGGGGATAAAAAAACTGTACAGGGTAAAAAGCAAAGCCAAATATTTTGAATATGTACAACTACGCCAGGCTTTTTTCATCAAACAGTATCCAAACTAAATCGGAGTTAACAGATAGGAGTAGATCTTCAAAATGTCTATAATCAAAATCAGTTTCAGACTAACCGAAAGCAGGCTTTATTGAATCTACACCATAGTTAGCTTAGCTGGAAATTGCAATCGCCCTCTAATTTTCATCAGCTTACATGTGACTTCTCCAGGTTGGTAAAACAATCGCCTTGCTCTCTAGTCTGATGCCAATGCTAGATACTACAACAGAGGAACAAAGTGGACAGGTTCTCTGGTTCGGTTTTGACTTCAAGCTGACTTAAAGACGACACTTAAACAGGATTATTCTAAACTCAATATTGGGACTTGTGACATGACGGGGAGAACAAGTCACCTGCCTCTAATTTAAAGTGACACAATGCATTTTGATAGGCATAATTTTTTGTCTGCCCTTACATTCTTATCGTTTTTTGAAAAGTCAAATCAGGAAAAATAAAGACTCTTTAACAAGTCACCGAACACAGGCAAGACTATTCAACTTTCCTCTCCCCTCATAAAATAAACCCAAGCCCAGAGACCGCGGTGTACACCTGTTAAATCGTCAGGGACCGGCTGGATTTTTTGTTTTTGTTTTTTTCTTTTTAATGATATTTATCTGACTGTTACGTGATCTATTCGAAAACATCTTTCCTGCCCAAATAACATATTCGGGAAAGATGCTGCATGTCATCAATTCTTCTCTGGGCTTGGACACCTAATGAGCTTCTTTCTCGGTCTTACAACAGCCACCACCACCTTTTCTCCTTTTTGCAGGAGGGGAGGAAAAAAGCAAACCAACCCCAAACCACCACGACCACTGGTCCGGGTGGGTGTCCGCACGGCCTGATGGAGACGCGTCCTCCCCCACCCGGCCGCCAAACCACAGGAGAGGAATACCAAAGAAGGCTCCCCACTCTCCAAGTGTCATTGTTTGCTAATTTCCTGATGTGCCCTCCGACTTGTTTACGCGGAATCACATCCTGCCTCCCCCCTCACCCCCAGCCGCACAACTTTCCTCGCC
>NW_011495023.1:10666942-10680996 GCF_000754665.1 Bison bison bison
GCTGGGATCCCGACGCCGGTGTCTCGGGGGCCGGCGAGTCGGGGTGCGGCTGCCCAGGGGGGGCCTGGCTCCCGGCTCCGAGCTCGTCTGTATCTTCCCGGGGCCGATCTTGTTCTCAACGGCTCTGGGTGTCGGCGACCCTTCTGGCCAGCCCACTCTTCTCACCGTGAGGTTCAGGGTGTCGGAGGGCCAGACACTGGTTTCAGGCAAGTTTTAGGGGGGAAAAAAAATCAACCAAAACCCAAAAACTTACCCATCTGAACTCTGCAAGGAAAAGAGATTTTAGAATTTACTGATCAGCCGAGTATGGAAAAGAGTGAGCTTTAGTTCTTTACTCCAATGCGAGGAGGGATGTAGGAAGATTGGGAGTTAAGTTCAAGGAGAGAACTTCGAATGTGGGGCTTGGAGAGGGTGGATGGGGTGAGCAATGCGACGTCAGTGGGTGCCCCACCTCTCTTCTGACTCTTAGGGAAGACATGGCCAAGGCAGGTGCAGAGGACTCTGCCATTGGGTGTACTAAAGCCAGAAAAATCGGCAGGAATGGAAAGCTTGTGTTAGTTTTATATTGTATTCTTTTCTAGGGAGTTAAGAGTACACTCCATTGCTTTTTCACAACAACTTTATTGTGGGGATGGAAGAGAATTCTATACCAGCGGGGACTGGCAGGTCAGAAATGTGATCTGATAAGCTGAAAAGTACCGCCACCAAACTGGGCATCTCTAGACGCAAATACAAAGAGAGTAAAGAGATGGACGTCGGAACCAGCACTGTGACAAGTTCAAGTGACCTCAAAAGAGTGGAGAGGAAATAAGGGGGGAGGGTATGTTGATAAATGCGGTAACACTGCCAGTCTCACTCAAATGAGGAGGCTCAGGACTCACTCTTTTTCTTTTTTTTATAATTTTATGTATTATTTATTTTTGGCAGTACTGGGTCTTCCTTGCTGGGCAGGTTTTTCTCTAGTTTTGGTGCTCAGGCTTCTCTTTGCAATGGCTTCTCTTGTTCTGGAGCACCGGCTCTAGGGCTCAAGGACTCCTTAGTTTCAGTTCCCAGGCTTTAGAACACAGGCTCAGTAGTTGTGAAACTTATTTGCTCCGCAGCACGTGGGATCCTCCGGTATCAGGGATCGAAGCCGTGTCTCCTGTATTATCAGGCAGATTCTTTACCATGGAGATACCAAGGAAGCCCCAGGAAAGAGAAAAAGATAAGTTGGAGGCAACCTGCATAAGCATATACACACCAGGAAATCAAGGAACCAGGTAACCCGTCAAATGGCAGAAGCAGAGCCTGGTATACCTTCTGAGGTCTTACGTTAGGCCGTACATATGTGATAAGTGATATGGGAGGCTTGTTTCAAAGTGAGAAAAAGGACCGTTCAGGGGACTTCCCTGGTGGTCGGGTGGTTAGGACTCTGCACTTAATGCAGGGGGCTCAGGTTCCATCCCTGGTCAAGGAACTATGATCCTGCATGCCAGTGCAGCAGGGGCCAAAAAAACAAGAGGAGTGTTCCTTCTGTTCAATAAAATGAACCCTTAAATAAGAGGTTTTAAATTTTTTTCTCACTGTCTCCTTGGAGATTATATTCAGAGTTCAGGGCCTTTTCCTAGAAAATATGTGTAGGACAAACAAAATTGTATACATTTTTCGGAGTTCTAAAAGGTAGCAGAAAGGATTAAAGTGATAACAAGGGTTGGTCAACTACTCTATTTGGTTTTCTACTGGGTTTTTTTGCCTCTCTTTCTTTAAAATACCTGAAGGTGTTTTGAAGATTTCTAAAGAAACAGAGCACCTGATTCTGTCCCCTGGGCAGGGACCCCTTCTTTCTTTTTTTTAGTGCCTTTAAAAATGTTATTCCAGAAGCCACAGGCTGAGGACTGTACTGATTGAAGAACATTTAGGATTGTTCATGCCTTGGAGCATAAAATGAGACTTTATTATGCTTGCTATGATAAAATCATTGAAGGTACCATACCAAGAAGCAGATCCCTAGGGGGATATTAACAACTTAGCATTTTCAGTTCAAGTGGGAATATGAATTCCGTTTGCTGAAGAAAATATTTTTTATATAGTTAAGAAAAGATATTTCATTGTGATAATGTTTTAAAATAATGATTGTTCTTCTTGACCCTTCTTCCTGGCTCAACAGAAATGGTCTGTGAGCAAGTTGGTCTACAGAGGCCATAGATCAGGCCTGTCCTATTTACAGGTAGAGAAAATCAACAAATATTTGTTTATTCTCCACATTGTGCAAATCACCATGCCTTTATATAACAAAAAAGATAATATATTCAAAATTACCGTTAATAAAAGATCTAAATAAGAGGGCTTCCCTGGTGGCTCAGTGGTAAAGAATCTGCCTGCCAATGCAGGAGATGCTGGTTCAATCCCTGGGCCAGGAAGATCCCCTAGAGAAGGAAATGGCAACACACTCCAGTCTTCTTGTCTGAAAAATCCCATGAACAGAGGAGCCTGACGGGATACAGCCCATGGGGTCCCAAAGAGTCAGACATGACTTAAGCGACTAAACTAGAACAGAAGATTAATAATGATGTTTAATTAAAGATTGCTTTAAGTGGTAGATATTAGTTGCTTGAGCTGCCATACAAAATGCAATAGATGAAGTGGTTTCAACAATTGAAATTGACTTTCTCATGGTTCTGAAGACTAGAAGCCCTGGATTCAGTTCTGGCAGAATTAGTTCCTGGTGAGGGCTCTCTTGTTGGCTTGTAGACAGCTGCCTTCTCACAGTGGTGGAAAGAGAGTTCTGATCTCTTCTTATAATCCCATCATCAGTGCCCCACTCTCTTGGCCTCATCCAAAACCTGATTACCTCCCAAAGGCTCTACCTCTCAGTACTGTCACGTTTGGGGGTTAGAACTTCAACATAGGAATTTGGGAGCAGGGAACACAATTCCGTTTGTAGCAGTATTTTGTTTGGTATTTGGTTTGATTTGGTTTTTTTGGCTGCCATGCAGCATGCAGGATCTTAGTTCACTGACCAGGGAACTTGTGCGCCCTGCAGTGGAAGCGCAGAGTCATAACAGCTGGACCACAGCAACAGTATGTTGTTTTTGAGTTTTTATGTAGGGGTGTTCTGCATAATCCTACCGGAGATGTATTAAGGTCATTTCTCTGTCTCAATAGTTCAGGTTTCCCCAAAGATTTTAGAACCACAGGTTCACATATTATTAAAGCTCTGGCAAAACTGGTCAAATATTTTATCATATGACCATTCTAAAATTCAGTTGATTATAGATAAAGATTAGGTTTTAATCTCTGATAAAGGCAGGTAATTTGGCCAGAGAATATTTAAGCAACCTTAACCCTGACTTTTAAAAATCCTTTTCTGAAAACTCTGTCCTGAGAAGAACAGCATTATGAAGATCTCCATCTTTATTTAGAGCCCTGCTGTCCAATAGAAGTATAATGCAAGCCATAAATGGAATTTAAGGTTTTCTATTAGCTATATTTTTAAGAAGTAAAAATAAACAAGTTAAATTTATTTGAATAATACTCTTATTTAACCCAGTATATTAAAAATATTATCATTTTGATATACAATCAATATAAAAATACTTAGTGATAAACAATTTACATTTCTTTTTCTTTGTACACTGTTTTGAAAATGGTGTGTATTTTACACTTAGAGGACAAACCAATTCAGATTAGCCAAGTTCACATATTTAATAGCCACATGTAGCTAGTGCTACCACATTAGACAGCTCAGATCTCCAGGAACTATATGATTTGAACCACACTATGTGCATAGATATGACTATAACCTGGCTGTTGTTTATGTAATAACCCTCAAAAAGATAAGTGGGATGGTATTATGGCTTGAGGCTGTTTATAATCTTTGATTGGAGTCTCTGGAATTGAAAATCGTGTCAGTTGATTCTGGAATCCTTCAGGAAGATTAATAAGTATAAATATTAACTTTTCATTTTGTGACGATCACCCATCAGAAGGGTCATGGAAAGAACAGAAGTAAGCCCTACTCTAGACTCAGTTTATCACTTTGTTGGTGGCATAACTCAAGTTTCCATTTTCTTTTACTTCATGGATTTTAGCAATTGTAACTTAGAGGAGGTAATACCTATAAGAGATTACTTAAGTGAAAATGAGATCTTGAAATGTGCCACCAAGAACATTACTGTATATTTATAAGAGGCTTCTCATATAGGAACTCAAGAATACTTATACATCATCTAATGCTCTTAATTGCTATAGGAAGTTGATAGGTATTAATGTTCCAAATTTGCAAATGAGGAAAATCCATTTTCATGAGGTTTTTTTTTCAGTGAAGCACAAATGCCATACAGGTTTCCTGACTCTTAAGTGTGATGCATTAACCTTACTTACTTTCTGCCATTTCTTTCAAATAAAGATTTAATGTTCTTTAAATGAAGATCTAACATATATAGTAAAGAGCATGAATCTTAAGTGTTCACCTCAATGAGTTTCTTTTACTTATGTCTACATCCGTATAAAACCACCCTCTGCCAGCTTAAGATGTAGGACATTTCAGCTCCCCTGAGGTCCCTCCCAGCAGAGAATCTCCCAAGGACACCATAAGTCTAACCAACCACTATCACCAGAGCTTGGTTTCCTGCGTTCCTGAACTTCATATAAATGGAATCATACAATGTGTACCATTTTATATCAAGCTTTTGCTCAGCTTTATGTCTGTGAGATTCATTCCTCTTGTTGGGTACAAGAGTTCATTCATTTTCTTTGCTCTATATTATTTCATTATATAAATATACTGCAATTTTTTATCCATTCTACAGTTGATGGGTATTCTTGTACATTTTAGTTTATGTCTTTAGGTAGACATAAGCACACTGTATCTTGTGTATATGTTCTGTTCATGAGTGGAATTTTTGGATTAGAGTGTGTGTGTGTATTAGTATGTTTGGCTTTAGTAAGTATTATCAAATAGTTTTCCTGAGTAGTTGTATCAAAGGTTGTACAGTGGTAAAGAATCTGCCTGCAGTTCAGGAGACTTGGGAAAGTTAGGCTGTATCGCTGGGTCGGGAAGACCTCCTGGAGAGGGAAATGGCAACCCACTCCAGTATTCTTGTGTGAGGGAAATCCCATGAACAGAGGATCCTGGCTACAGTCAATGGGGTTGCAAAAGAGACATGACTGAGCACGCACTCACGCACTCTCACCTGCAGTATATGAGAGTGCTAGCTATCCCATATCTTCACCAACACTTGGTGTTAATTGGAGCATAGTGGTACATTTTTGCCTCATTGGGATTTTAATTTGCATTCCCCAATCGTCCAATGACACTAGGCACATTTTCATGTGCTTATTGGTCACTTGGACATCCTTTTCTTTCACAAGCCTGTTCAAGTCTTTTGGCCATTTAAAATTTTAATTTTATATTGGAGTATAGTTAATTAACTATCAGTGGGCTTCCCAGATGGTGCTAGTGGTAAAGTACCCACCTGCCAATGCAAGAGATACAAGAGACACGACTTCAATCCCTGGATTGTGAAAATCCCCTCTGGAGCTGGGAATGGCAACCTGCTCCAGTATTCTTGCCTGGGAAATCCCATGGATGGAGGAGGCTGGCAGGCTACAGTCCAGGGGGTTGCAAAGAATCCAACACACCGAGCACATGCAATACATGGTTAATTAACGTGTCAGTTTCAGGTATACAGCAAAGTGATTCAGTTATACATATACATGTATCTATTCTTTTTCAAGTTCTTTTCTATTTAGGTTATTAGAGAATATTGAGGAGAGTTACCTGTGCTATACACCTTGTTGGTTATCTGTTTTAGATATAGCAGTGTGTATACATCAATCCTGGGAGAAGGCAATGGCACCCTACTCCAGTACTGTTGCCCGGAAAATTCCATGGATGGAAGAGCCTGGTAGGCTGCAGTCCATGAGGTCACCAAGAGTCGGACACGACTGAGCGACTTCACTTTCACTTTCCACTTTCATGCATTGGAGAAGGAAATGGCAACCCACTCCAGTGTTCTTGCCTGGAGAATCCCAGGGATGGGGGAGCCTGGTAGGCTGCAGTCCACGGGGGTCGCACAGAGTCAGACACGACTGAAGCAACTTAGCAGCAGCAGCAGCATACATCAATCCCAGTCTCCCAGTCTATCCCTCCTTCCTACCCTTCCCCATCTGGTAACCATAAATTCATTCTCTAAGTCTGTGAGTCTGTTTCTGTTTTGTAAATAAGTTCATTTGTATTTTTTTAAGATTCTGCTTATAAGCGATATCATATGATATTTGTCTTTTTCTTCTGACTTCACTTAATATGATGATCTCCAGGTCTAACCCTGTTGCTGCAAATGGCATTATTTCATTCTTTTTAATGGCTCATTTACCAGTTGTTGGTCTTTTTTCTTTCATTTGAAAGAGTTCTTTCTATATTTGGATATAAGTCCTTTGTAGAATATTATTTTGCAAATGTCTTCTAATCTGTAGCTCGTGTTTTCATCCTGAATGTTCTTAAAATTCTGAATTTTAATGAAGGTAGCTTTACAGTTGACCTGTGAACAACTCCGTAGTTACAGACACTGACTCTTGGCATGGTAAAAAATCTGAATATAACTTAAAGTCCACTTTCCACCTATGCAGTTCCTCTGTATCCACAATTCCTCTGTATCCAAGGTTCCACATGTAAGGATTTAACCAAATGTGGGTCATGCATTACTGTAAGACTTAGCACTGAAAGCACTCCAAGTATAAGTCCGAAAACACTCCAAGTATAAGTGGACATGCACAGCTCAAATCAGTGTCGTTAAAGGATCAATCATGTAGATCTTTTCCAGTCACATAAGAAACTTAAACTTGAATTTGTCAGTGTATTAGTTTCCTGAGGCCGATGAAATTACCACAAACTCTGTGGCTTAAAATAATGGTAATTTATTCTCTCCTAGTTCTTGGAGTCAGAAGTCGGAAATGAGTCCCTTGAATGGACCTGACCTGGCATCACAGTTCAGGTGGCAGCAGGGGACTGTGTGCCCTCCTGAGGCTCTAGAGGGCATCTGTTCTTGGCCTCTTTCTGGGCCTCACCTCTACTAGCTTCTGGAGACTGTAGGCATTCCTTCGCTTGTGGCCATGTCATTCTGATCTCTGCCTCTGTCCTCACGACACCTTCTCCTCTGTGTGTGTGAAGTCCCACTCTGCCTGTCTCTTTTATTTGTTTAATTGGCTGTGTCAGGTCTTGGTTGCATCATGCAGGACCTTTCACTGTGGCACCCAGACTCTCTAGTTGGGCCACACAGGCTCCAAGGACTAGGACGGGGGTCTTGCCGAGATCCAGTTTTCAGTCTCTTGGTCATATGGACTCCAGAGTAACTAAGCTTCAAGACAAGACAGTCGTATTACAAAGTCCCAGCTGGGAGTTGGGAGACTTGAGTACAACTGTGCATGTAAAATTTTAGTGTCTCTGGGCTTCAATTTCTGTATCTATAGGAATAATAACATATGCCTTATCACCTCTACAGAGTTGTTTGGGTCAAATCATGTATGTGAAAGTGATCTAAAATATTAAAATCTATGGTGGTGTGTGGTTTTGTGCATGCTAAGTGGCTTCAGTCATGACAAACTTTTTACGACCCTATGGATTGTAGCTTCTAGGCTCCTCTGTCCATGGGGGTTCTCCAGGCAAGAATACTGAAGTGGGTTGTTCTGCCCTCCTCCAGCGGATCTTCCCCACCCAGGGATCAAACCTTTGTCTCTTCTGTCTCCTGCACCGGCAGGCAGTTTCTTTACCACTAGTGCCACCTGGGAACCGCACTTGAGGAGGTACATTTGAGTACCTTCCTCTAACACTATTATTTTTTGCCATTGAGTGAGATTCTAGGTAAGTAAGTACTTCCTGTGGCATGAGTGGTGTCCAGGCCATAGGGGAAGCTAACCTGAATTTTCTCCCAAATGTTTGAGACAACATAGCATGGAAGTTTGGAGTGTGTCCTCTGGTTCCAGATCTCCTGGCTTTGAAGCCCAGCTTGATTGCTTCCCACAAGCAACATCTTGGGCTGCATTGTTTGATATAATATAGCATCTTCCCAGCACTCTTATCTGAGGACAATTTAATGTAAAGGCTTGGTAATTAGTAGAAGGAGCTGAGCTACTAAACAGGGTAAAAAGCATCCGAGGGCTACAGAGGCTGCAGCCATGACGTCTTGGCTGAAGGAGAGGGGACAATAAAGGGACAGAGGACCAGGGCAGGGGCCACCCCAATCCTACCCCTAAACCCAAGGCTAAGAGTCCACCTCCTTCAGACAGGCTGTGGCTACCTCATATGCTGCAGTCCATGGGGTCGCAGAGTCAGACACGACTTAGTGACCAAACAATGACAACAACAACCTCATGTGGGGGAAGACATTCCAGAAGGTGGAGCCAGAGCTGGACTGCAGAAACTGTTCCCAGTGAGGACAGAGTGGCCAGAAGTGCAGCTGACTCCTCCAAGCTGGCCACCAGCCTCCAACATCAAATACCAGCTATGGAGGGCCAGAAGGTGAGCAGCATGTCTTCCTGGGGCAAAGGTGTGTCCCTCTGGCGCCCTCTGTTGACAGCCTCGCATTCCACCAGCCTCCAGCTCAGAGAAGGGCGAGTTTGGAGCTGGGAGACACAATACATTGGTAAGTGCCAGTTTTTCAATAATGCTCTTAAAGCCTTAAATGTTATGAGCTGGAAACTGGGGGGTAAGACTTGTAACCGTCCACATAGAATTATTGTAAAAAACAGTAATTGAATTAACACATAGAAATGCCCAGATCAGGGACTAACACAGTCCAGGCCAGCTATTTCAACTGGTTCTTATTTATTACCTTATCCCAGGTCATGAGCTGGTATCAAGAGAAAAATGAGACACTGTCTCTGCCTTCATGAGCCTTATCTTCAAGACCGTCATTAGATGGACAGATCTTAGATGCTTCCCAGTTATCTTTAAGGACTAACACTATCTTAAAGCCTACCTTTAGGAAATTAAAGAGCTTTTCCCCATTCTGTATTGGTTTTAGGGGGGAGAGTTAGCTTTTTTTAACAGAAAAGTATGCATGGTATCTTTCTGTTTTGTTCCTTAACTACAGAATCACTGCCAAGCTGTATCTTCAAGCTGTATTCATTAGCTGTCTATTCTGTGTCAGGCCATATCTAGGTCCCCTGGTTATAGAGGTGAGCAAGACAAAACAAAATTTCTGTCCACATGGAGTTTGAATTCTAGAAGGGGTTGGGGGAAAGAGTCAATAAAAATAAAGATATAGAGTAAGTAAGTGATAAATACTATGAAGTATAATAAAAGTAGGAGCAAAAATGAACTTGCTCATTTTCCCTAAGTGTCACTACCTAAAAAGATGTGTGTGTGTGCACACACATGCATTTTGGTGCCGGTTCCATGTACATGCTGTGGTTCTGTATCAGCTGTGAAAACCAGAAACTCCAGGATCCCTGGTGAGCCTATGCTGAGAATAGTTTCCTTTCCACCTAGCAATTTTGGTAAATTTGAGTTAGATTCTCCTTTTTAAAATCTTTCCTTTGCAATATAAACACATTTGCTTCTCAGTGAACTCAGACTCATTTACCAAGTTGCACAAATACTCAGTGGGGGAGAAAGTCCTCTCCTGCTTGTCAATAGTCTTAATTCTCTTTCCTGCCAGATTGGTGGTGATGATGTCTGATGAGTCGCTAAACCCAGTTTTTCTCACATGTATGTCTGAATGTCAACATCTCCGTAAATCTGAGTAGGTCCTCTGTGTTAAATTTCTTTTTAAAATTCTTCCTCTTTTAAATATTCATGGGAATGGCTGATCTCTATCCCATGAAATAAAAGTAGAAATTTTAGACTAATCTTCCATTTAATTCCTCCATTCCAAAGACCTTAGAAAACAGGCCTGAAGATTATATGAACCACAAATTTAAAAAGTGTTAGTTTGATATGTCTGAAATTAATGCTTTAATTTATTCACTACAGAATGTCTTCACACATCGCTGTTTTCTGTAATTTATACCATATACTGTCTACTCAAGTTAATGTGTGAAGCATGGTTAAATTATGCCTAAAAAAGAATGTGAAAACGATCCACAGTATGGTGACAGGGGACGGGTCTAAGTAGGAGTAATGGGGCAAAATTGAAATAAGGCAAACTGAAAGGAAAATCTCAGAATAACTCTCAGGTGTCGAAGTTGTGCCTAACTGGAATAAGGAAGCTTTCCCTGATGGTTCAGTGGTAAAGAATCTGCCTGCCAAAGCAGGAGATGCAGGTTTGATTCCTGGTTCGGGACTGTGCCCTGGAGTAGGAAATGGCAACCCACTCCAGTATTCTTGCCTGGGAAATCTCATGGACGGAGGAGCCTGGTGGGCTACAGTCCATGGGGACACAAAGAGTTGGACACTACTGAGTGATTAAACAACAACAACTGGAATAAATTCTTCAGAAAAAGACTGAAACAAGAGCAAATCTACCAGAAATGGATTAGACAAAGTTCTAGAAAATATTTCTAGGGACTTCCATGGCAGTCCAGTGGTTAAAACTTTGCCTTCCATTGCAGGGAGTGTGGATTCAACCCCTGGTCAGGGAACTAAGATCCCACACACCTGGCCAAAAACAAAATTTTAAAACAGAATCAATATTTTAACAAAATCCAATAAAAGGTTTAAAAAATGGTCCACATTAAAAAAATTCTTTTAAAAAAGTAGAAAATATTTCTCTAGGGAACACACAATTTGCACACAGGGCCAAAAAATGTGGCTTACATAATCCAATGGGCTTTTGTTTGTTTCCTATCTTCAGTTTTGAATCTTTGGTTAATCATGTCAAAGAAGGTTTGGGAGAAAGATCAAATGAACAAATTTTATAGAAAGAGATGAATTTTATCAATGTGATTTCATTTGTTCTTTCCCCAGTATATGTGACATGCTAACAGGAACTTTATTCATTTTGTGTCGGCTGATTTCATGCTGGTCAAAGTTTGGTAAAGCCGCAGCCGTATCTTCGGTGTCTGCAGTCTGTTTTCCTCTCCCCTGACCTCATACTTCAGTCTCATTCTGAAGGAGTCTGGGTGAGAATTGTGAATACAGAGGTCAGGACAGATCCCAAGAATAAAAAGACCTACTTTGCATCCCCAGCAGGATGGTCTCTGTGATTCAGTCTGGTTTGTTTTTGGAGATTAATAATATACTGCTAGTTAGTGTTTGTAAATGTTAACCATTTGGAGAGTGCATTCATTAATTCACTGAAACTCCTATCTATGTGCAAAGCACTTGCTTCTAGGTTTTAGAACCCTAGGAAATACACATCTGAGAGGCTTCTCCTGCCATCAATGAGTATACACTTTGGTTAGCTGCCAAAGTGAGAAAAAGCTGCTGTTTTTCACATGGACTGTCACTTCTAAAACTGAATGAAAAATAGGAAATGGAATTTAGATGGTGAGCGGTTGGGGCTGGGCAAAGAGGATGTGCCAGAGGAGGCCTCCAGGTTGGCAAATATGGGTTCATTTCCCTCTGTGATGCTTCATGGACTTCTTTTTACTCTCCTATTAGGTTTTTCCCAGAGAAATAGAACCAGTCAGTTCTATTTTTTTCCACCCACCCTTAAAGAGAGCAGCATCCTGGTGGCTCAGATGGTAAAGTGTCTGCCTACAATGCGGGAGACCTGGGTTCAATCCCTGGATTGGGAAGATCTCCTGGAGAAGGAAACGGCAACCCACTCCAATACTCTTGCCTGGAAAGTCTCATGGACAGAGGAGCCTGGTAGGCTACAGTCCATGGGGTTGCAAAGAGTCAGACACGACTGAGCGAATTCACTTCACAGGGTTTTCCCAGAGAAATAGAACCAGTCAGTTCAGCTCATTTCAGTCGCTCGTCATGTCCAACTCTTTGTGGACCCATGGACTGCAGCATACCAGGCTTCCTTGTCCATCTCCTGGAGCTTGCTCAAACTAATGTCCATTGAGTTGGTGATGCCATCCTGCTGTCTCATCCTCTGTCATCCCCTTCTCCTTCTGCCTTCAACCTTTCCAAGCATCAGGGTCTTTTCCAAGGAGTCAGTTCTTCTCATCAGATGGCCAAAGTATTGGAGTTTCAGCTTCAGCATCAGTCCTTCCAATGAACACCCCGGTCTGATCTCCTTTAGGATGGACTAGTTGGATCTCCTTGCAGTCCAAGGGACTCCCAAGAATCTTCTCCAACACCACAGTTCAAAAGCATCAATTCTTTGGTGCTTAGCTTTCTTTATAGTCCAACTCTCGCATCCATACACGACTACTGGAAAAACCATAGCTTTAACTATATGGACCTTTGTAGGAGCGGTATAGCTATAGATATATGGGTACTATGCAAATGAATGAAGGGAAACTTCACTGAAATGGAGTTGGGAGGCAGAAGAGTACTCACACACATGCCACTTGAGGTCAATGCAGATACCAACAATAAGAGACCTTTTTTGCATCCCTAGCAGGAAGCAACACTACTTTTAATACTGACAGCAAAGGCAAAAAAATTTTCTCTCTGCCTGGCAACAACTCAGCCATTCAGATTGTTACAACCCAACCAATGATTATGCAGTGGAAGTGAGAAATAGATTTAAGGGACTAGATCTGATAGAGTGCCTGATGAACTATGGATGGAGGTTTGTGACATTGTACAGGAGACAGGGATCAAGACCATTCCCAACAAAAAAATGCAAAAAAGCAAAATGGCTGTCTGAGGAGGCCTTACAAAATAGCTGTGAAAAGAAGAGAAGTGAAAAGCAAAGGAGAAAAGGAAAGATATAAACATCTGAATGCAGAGTTCCAAAGAATAGCAAGGAGAGATAAGAAAGCCTTCTTCAGCAATCAATGCAAAGGAATAGAGGAAAACAACAGAATGGGAAAGACTAGAGATCTCTTTAAGAAAATTAGAGATACCAAGGGAACATTTCATGCAAAGATGGGTTCCATAAAGGACAGAAATGGTATGGACCTAACAGAAGCAGAAGATATTAAGAAGAGGTGGCAAAAATACACAGAAGAACTATACAAAAAAGATCTTCATGATCCAGATAATCATGATGGTGTGATCACTCACCTAGAGCCAGACATCCTGGAATGTGAAGTCCAGTGGGCCTTAGAAAGCATCACTACGAACAAAGCTAGTGGAGGTGATGGAATTCCAGTTGAGCTATTTCAAATCCTGAAAGACGATGCTGTGAAAGTGCTGCACTCAATATGCCAGCAAATTTGGAAAACTCAGCAGTGGCCACAGGACTGGAAAAGGTCAGTTTTCATTCCAATCCCAAAGGAAGGCAATGCCAAAGAATGCTCAAACTACCGCACAATTGCACTCATCTTGCATGCTAGTAAAGTAAGACTCAAAATTCACCAAGCCAGGCTTCAGCAATACATGAACCATGAACTTCCAATGTTCAAGCTGGTTTTAGAAAAGGCAGAGGAACCAGAGATCAAATTGCCAACATCCACTGGATCATGGAAAAAGCAAGAGAGTTCCAGAAAAACATCTGCTTTATTGACTATGCCAAAGCCTTTGACTGTGTGGATCACAATAAACTGTGGAAAATTCTGAAAGAGATGGGAATACCAGACCACCTGACCTGCCTCTTGAGAAATCTGTTTGCAGGTCAGGAAGCAACAGTTAGAACTGGACATGGAACAACAGACTGGTTCCAAATAGGAAAAGGAGTATGTCAAGGCTGTATATTGTCACCTTGCTTATTTAACTTCTATGCAGAGTACATCATGAGAAACGCTGGACTGGAAGAAACACAAGCTGGAATCAAGATTGCCGGGAGAAATATCAATAACCTTAGATATGAAGATGACACCACCCTTATGGCAGAAAGTGAAGAGGAACTCAAAAGCCTCTTGATGAAAGTGAAAGTGGAGAGTGAAAAAGTTGGCTTAAAGCTCAACATTCAGAAAAGTAAGATCATAGCATCTGGTCCCATCACTTCATGGCAAATAGATGGGGAAACAGTGGAAACAGTGTCAGACTTTATTTTTTTGGGTTCCAAAATCACTGCAGATGGTGATTGCAGCCATGAAATTAAAAGACGCTTACTCCTTGGAAGGAAAGTTAT
>NW_011495023.1:10681096-10688820 GCF_000754665.1 Bison bison bison
AAGTAAGATCATAGCATCTGGTCCCATCACTTCATGGCAAATAGATGGGGAAACAGTGGAAACAGTGTCAGACTTTATTTTTTTGGGTTCCAAAATCACTGCAGATGGTGATTGCAGCCATGAAATTAAAAGACGCTTACTCCTTGGAAGGAAAGTTATGACCAACCTAGATAGTATATTGAAAAGCAGAGAGATTACTTTGCCAACAAAGGTCCGTCTAGTCAAGGCTATGGTTTTTCCAGTGGTCAAGTATGGATGTGAGAGTTGGACTGTGAAGAAAGCTGAGGGCCAAAGAATTGATGATTTTGAACTGTGGTGTTGGAGAAGGCTCTTGAGAGTCCCTTGGACTGCAAGGAGATCCAACCAGTCCATTCTGAAGATCAGCCCTGGGATTTCTTTGGAAGGACTGATGCTAAAGCTGAAACTCCAGTACTTTGGCCACCTCGTGTGAAGAGTTGACTCATTGGAAAAGACCCTGATGCTGGGAGGGATTCGAGGCAGGAGGAGAAGGGGACGACAGAGGGTGAGATGGCTGGATGGCATCACCGACTCCATGGACATGAATTTGAGTGAACTCAGGGAGTTGATGATGGACAGGGAGGCCTGGTGTGCTGTGCTTCATGGGGTCGCAAAGAGTTGGACACAACTGAGCAACTGAACTGAACTGAGCTGAACCAATGAAAAGCCGATACTTCCTACTTTCAGTTTCCCCCATTGGACTCTGTAATAACCCCTCCCAACTCTTTATTCTACTCTATAAAAAAAGTTTCTTCTCCTTTGTTTTACCATGTGGTTTACCATCATTGTGTGCCCTGAATGGCAATCCTTTGCTGCTCCAGAATGAACCCATTTTACTGGTAAAATAACTGGCTGCTTTATTGTTTTAGGTTAACAATATACATGTAGGTAAAGAGATTTATTTGAGGAATTGACGCAAGTCATTACAAAGGCTGAGAAGTCCCATGAAATGCATCTATAAGCTAGAGACCCAGGAAAACTAGTGGTGTAATTACAGTCTAAGTCCGAAGGTCTGAGAACCAGAGGAACTGATGTCATAAATTCTAGTTCAAGTTCAGGAGAAGGTCAGTGTCCCAGCTCAAGGAGGTAGGAAGCAAAAAGGGTAAATACCTCTTTCTCTATTCTGTTTAGGATTCTACACCAGCCTATAATGAATTGGATAATGCCCACCAGCACTTGGGAGAGTGATCTACTTTAGGGAGCCCACTGATTCAACTGCTAATCTTATCCAGACACACCCTCACAGACACACCCTGAAGTTATGTTTGATCAGACCAGTCAAGTTGACACATAAAACTAACTGTCATGGCTCCAAAATCATATTTCAGCAGAATAGAGTCTGTTTCCTTCAAACAGAGAGTTGAGCATGTGGAGTCGTTTTTCGACTTTTTCAAAGGAGACATAAACAGCACAATCTTACCTGTGACTACCTGAGCCTTCACTCTAAAGCCTCCTCCTGCTTCATTCTTTTTACTTGCTCTAAACACCTCTTCTGTTTCACTGATCTCTTCTCAGGGAAGCTCTGCTTTCACTTGGGCTAAATCTCATCATTGACTCAAACTCTATTCATGCTACAGGGAATAGCTGTGGGTGCAGGAAGCTGCTTCGCATTACGTAGCTACTGCTACCATTGAACTAGCACATGTTCTGTTCCATCCTCGCTGGGAAGCCAAACAGTCTCATTTCACCTGTAAAATCCTTTGTAGTTAAACTCTTGCTCAAGAATGCTTTGATACCTCTATCTAGTAGAGGTATATATTGATAGTCTTTAAAACAGCAAAGCAAAACAAATAAATTGGATATCTGCTATGAAACTTAGGTAATTTGGTGATTCTTCTGGTTTCATAATTTGATGATTAATAAATAATCCATATAGATACATCTGTATTGTTTAGTTTCTAAGTCCCATTGGACTCTTGTGATCCCATGGACTGTAGCCCGCCAGTGTCCTCTGACCATGGGCTTTCCCAGGCAAGAATACCGGAGTGGGTTGCCGTTCCCTTCTCCAGGGGATCTTCGCAACACAGGTATCGGCAGGTGGATTCTTTACCACTGAAACCACCAGGGAAGCCCAGATATATCTATACAATGCTAATAACTTTCAATAATTTAACTGAAATTGTTTATAATTACATAAACATATATTATGTATTTATCTTTAAAATAATGATTCGGCTCCATGAAGTGACTCTGTAATAGTTTCATTCTCCGAAGAATTAGGGTGAGATTCCTTATTTCCTCCTTTTTATGAGAATAATCAAGATTGAAGATAAGAAAGTGAGAACTAGCCAGATTAGACTGGATTTATCACTTCAGATTTTCACTTTTCTACTCAGTGTTTTTCAAGGGGGAAAAAAAAAATCATGTTTTGTTTTGTTTTGTTTTTACACATTGCCCGATGCCTACCCTCATCCCTTTTAAGTTTTCCAAGTCATTGTAGTTTCATTTTATTGTAGGATCTTTGATCTATATCATCTCTCAGTTTGGCAATGTAATTTCCCTCAGATTTTTAAATATTCCTATAAGCATTTTGCTTTGAAATTCCCAACTCCCCCTTCCAGGAACCAAGAAGAGACTTTAAGCTCATCTATACTTATTGACAAGTAAATTTTCATGTGCTACAACACCATATACTCTTTTAGGACAAGCTGACTTGGTCTCTATCTGTAGGAGACCAATAAAATATGTCTAGCTACTTAAACATCTTAGTGCTACAGACTCCCTCTGTCTGATCTTGGTATTTTCAGAGACTGCTTTTTTTTTTTAATTGAAGAATAGTTGATTCACAGTGTTGTGCCAGTCTGCTGTATAGCAAAGTGACTCAGTTATATGCATACAGACATTTTAAAAAGCATTCTTTCCCCTTATGGTTTACCCCAGGATGGTGAATGTAGTGCCCTGGGCTGTGCAGTAGGACCTTATTGTTATCCATCCTATGCATAGTAGGTTTCATCTGCTAATCCCAAACTCCCAGTCCTTCCCTCCCCCTTGGCGACCACAGTCTCTTTCTGTTTTGTAGAAAGGTTCATCTGTGCCCTAGTTTACATCCCACCTAAGAGTGATACAGTGTTTGTCTTTCAGAGACTGCTTTCTTGATATTTTGATGTTTCAGATACATTTTCTTGTGGGCAACTCAAGAGACAGTTAAGGTTTTTTCACTCTTGGTTGATTCTCATAAATTAGGGTTACCAGACCTAGGCAAGAACAGATAATCAAACAGGAGCATCCACTTAAATTTGAATTTCACATAAAGAATGAGTGCTTTTAAAAATAAGCTTATCTCATCAATATTGGGGGCATACTAAGAAATTGTTCATTCTTTATGTGAAATTTAGGCTTAACTGAGTGCCCTGTATTTTATTTGGCAACCCTGTAATAGGAATTTCTGCTCCTGCAGCTTCCCTACACTTCAGTCCTCAGAACTTCACCCAAGGTTCAGAGTCCAGAGAGAGCAGAAGGGTGTGGGGATGTAGGAGGGTTCTTGGCACTTTCTGAAGCTTTAGACACCCTTTCAGGCCTAGAAAAGTGGGGCTGAGGTATCAAATAAAAAGAAGGGGTCCTGAGGAATGAGGTAGTCCCAGGCATGAGATAGCTCCTTGTATGTAGTGGTAGTAGTGTTAGTCGCTCAGTCGTGTCTCACTCTTTGCAACTCCATGGACTGTAGCACCAGTCTCCTGCCCATGGAGTTCTCTAGGCAAGAATACTGGAGTGGGTTGTCATTTCCTCCTCCAGGGGATCTTCCCAACCCAGTGATTGAACCCACATCTCCTGCATTAGTAGGCAGACTCTTTACCACTGAGCCATATTTTATGTAAATGCATGTAAACCCATCCATGTAAATCAATGCCAATCTAATCGGCTCCCAGCAGGGCTGCAGCCATATTTCTCAGTGAATAAGTGGTCCCTGAATTGTTCACCTGGACTCTATAGCCAGGCCTTGTTGTACCTGATGATGTCCTAAGAGTATATCTGGTTAAGGTTATCCATCATAGTTTGTAGTGAAATGTAATTCTGCCTGTCAGATGTTGGTATGACAAGAAACAATAATAATATTTGAGGATTCAGAGCCTCACCCCCTTGTCACCTTCAGTCAGTTCAGTCGCTTAGTTGTGTCAGACTCTTTGCGACCCCATGGACTGCAGCACCCCAGGCATCCCTGTCCTATCACCAATTCCTGGAGTTTACTCAAACTCATGTCCATTGAGACGGTGATGCCATCCAACCATCTCATCCTCTGTCATCCCCTTCTCCTACTGCCTTCAATCTTTCCCAGCATCAGGGTCTTTTCAAATGAGTCAGTTCTTCACATCAGGTGGCCAAAGTATTGGAGTTTCAGCTTCAGCATCAGTCCTTCCAATGAATATTCCGGACTGATTTCCTTTAGGATGGACTGGTTGGATCTCCTTGCTTCTCACCTTGGCAAGGCGAATTCTGTCTTCACCAATGCTGTGTCCCTGGTCCCAGGAGTGCACTGGACCAGGTTAATGGGAGAGAGAGGGAATTAAAAACAGTTCAAAACAATTACATTGATCTCAGGAAGTGACAAAACAAGAATGGAGCAGATTCAGAAGATAAGAGCGGTAGTGCAGAAAAGGAAGAAGTCGGTGTATGTATGGAAGGGGGATATGAGACAGAAGTGGAGAAGGAAGATGGCAGTGGGTGGGGGGGAAGGTGCAAGGAAATGTAGAGAAAGACCAGGACGGTGTTCCTGCCAGGCCCAGTGACATACCAAAGGGGAGAAAGCAAGCGAAGATTTTCAAGAAGTTTTGCTCTGGGTTGTAAGATCTATCCCCCATTTGGCAATTTTTGAAACACTGTGGTTACTATTTATATTTATCCAGTGACTTTTTGCCATCACAACGATGCTTCCTCTGAGTGTAAAGTGTCCTCAGGTATCCCTACCTACAACCTAGCATATGCTGTTTAGACAAAGTGAAGAGAAGGGAAGAAAGCAGGGCCATAAGGGTCCATTAAATTCTGATCAAACGAACGTTGGGCAGCAAAACTGTAGCACTAGTGCTTCATTTATTCCATCTTTATAAGATTCCCTGGGGGCACTAAAACAGTGATTCTCAACAGGAATATTAGAAATTAAATTGACATTATCTATTCACGTCTTCATGACATTGTGGATTTCCTCTTTACTGTCTTCCCATTATCCTCATATAGATAAATATATGTGTTACATGATGTGTAACCATGATATAAACACATTTTTGTCATGCCAAGTAGCACTAATACTCCAAATGGAGTTTTTCTTCAAAGTTGTCAACATGTATCCATACGTCATTGCTTTGCATTGCATTTGAACATTGCATTGTTCAAAAACATGCAGGTCTCTGTTTGGAATTACCTTCAGAGTTTATGTCAAATTATTTCAGTTTTCAGCAATGAAAAATTTTCATCCTTAAAGATGCATTGGACTTTTGGAAACAGTCAAGGACAATTTGGAACATACTTTGGTGGTTAAAGTATATAATCATAATAGGTTACACTTTTAGATAAAAACAAGATAGCAAAATTAATGAAACTTTCTGTATCGCTCCTCAACTGAAATGAAGCTGAAATAAAAATGTCATTCTAAATTATTTTTTGAGCAATGGATTGAGTTGAATGAAAGTATCAGTTCAGTTGCTCAGTCATGTCTGACTCTTTGCGACCCCATGAATTGCAGCATGCCAGGCCTCCCTGTCCATCACCAACTCCTGGAGTTCACCAGACTCACATCCATTGAGTCGGTGATGCCTTCCAGCCATCTCATCCTCTGTCGTCCCCTTCTCCTCCTGCCCCCAATCCCTCCTAGCATCAGAGTCTTTTCCAATGAGTCAACTCTTCGTGTGAGGTGGCCAAAGTATTGGAGTTTCAGCTTTAGCATCAGTCCTTCCAAAGAACACCCAGGACTGATCTCCTTTAGAATGGATTGGTTGGCTCTCCTTGCAGTCCAAGGGACTCTCAAGAGTCTTCTCCAACAGCAAACATTATCCTCAATGGTGAAAAATTGAAAGCATTTCCCCTAAAGTCAAGAACAAGACAAGGGTGCCCATTTTCACCACTACTACTCAACATAGTTTTGGAAGTTTTGGCCACAGCAATCAGAGCAGAAAAAGAAAAGGAATCCAAATTGGAAAAGAAGAAATAAAACTCTCACTGTTTGCAGATGACATGATCCTCTACATAGAAAACCCTAAAGACTCCACCAGAAAATTACTAGAGCTAATCAATGAATGTAGTAAAGTTGCAGGATATAAAGTCAACACACAGAAATCCCTTGCATTGCCATACACTAATAATGAGAAAATAGAGAAATTAAGGAAACAGTTTCATTCACCATTGCAAAAAAAAAGAATAAAATACTTAGAAATATATCTAAAGAAACTAAAGACCTATATATAGAAAACTATAAAACACTGGTGAAAGAAATCAAAGAGGACACTTCAATAGATGGAGAAATATACCATGTTCATGGATCAGAAGAATCAATATAGTGAAAATGAGTATACTACCCAAAGCAATCTATAGATTCAATGCAATCCCTATCAAGCTACCAACGGTATTTTTCACAGAGCTAAAACAAATAATTTCACAATTTGTATGGAAATACAAAAAACCTTGAATAGCCAAAGCAATCTTGAGAAAGAAGAATGGAACTGGAGGAATCAACCTGCCTGACTTCAGGCTCTACTACAAAGCCACAGTCATCAAGACAGTATGGTACTGGCACAAAGACAGAAATATAGATCAATGGAACAAAATAGAAGCCCAGAGATAAATCCATGCACCTATGGACACCTTATCTTTGACAAAGGAGGCAAGAATATACAATGGAGAAAAGACAATCTCTTTAACAAGTGGTGCTGGGAAAACTGGTCAACCACTTGTAAAAGAATGAGACTAGAACACTTTCTAACACCATACACAAAAATAAACTCAAAATGGATTAAAGATCTAAATGTAAGACCAGAAATTATAAAACTCCTTGAGGAGAACATAGGCAAAACACTCTCCGACATAAATCACAGCAGGATCCTCTATGACCCACCTCCCAGAATATTGGTAATAAAAGCAAAAATAAACAAATGGGACCTAATTAAAATTAAAAGCTTCTGCACAACAAAGGAAACTATAATCAAGGTGAAAAGACAGCCTTCAGAATGGGAGAAAATAATAGCAAATGAAGCAACTGACAAAGAACTAATCTCAAAAATATACAAGCAACTCCTGCAGCTCAATTCCAGAAAAATAAAGGAACCCAATCAAAAAATGGGCCAAAGAACTAAACAGACATTTCTCCAAAGAAGACATACAGATGGCTAACAAACACATGAAAAGATGCTCAACATCACTCATTATCAGAGAAATGCAAATCAAAACCACAATGAGGTACCATTTCATGCCAGTCAGAATGGCTGCTATCTAGAAGTCTATAAGCAGCTGGAGAGGGTGTGGAGAAAAGGGAACCCTCTTACACTGTTGGTGGGAATGCAAACTAGTACAGCCACTATGGAGAACAGTGTGGAGATTCCTTAAAAAACTGAAAGTAGAACTGCCTTATGATCTAGGAGTCCCACTACTGAGCATACACACTGAGGAAACCAGAATTGAAAGAGACACGTGTACCCTAATGTTCATCGCAGCACTGTTTATAATAGCCAGGACATGGAAGCAACCTAGATGTCCATCAACAGATGAATGGGTAAGAAAGCTGT
>NW_011495023.1:10688920-10700749 GCF_000754665.1 Bison bison bison
TATACAGAGTGAAGTAAGCCAGAAGGAAAAACACCAGTATAGTATACTAACGCATATATATGGAATTTAGAAAGATGGTAATGATAACCCTGTATGCGAGACAGCAAAAGAGACACAGATGTATAGAACAGTCTTTTGGACTCTGTAGGAGAGGGAGAGGGTGGGATGATTTGGGAGAATGGCATTGAAACATGTATAATATCATATGTGAAATGAATTGCCAGTCCAGGTTCAATGCAGGATACAGGTTGCTGGGGGCTGATGCACTGGGATGACCCAGAGGGATAGTATGGGGAGGGAGGTGGGAGGGGGGTTCAGAATGGAGAACATGTGTACACCCGTGGCAGATGCATGTTGATGTATGGCAAAACCAGTACAATATTGTAAAGTAATTAGCCTCCAATTAAATAAATTTATATATAAAAAAAGAGTCTTCTCCAACACTACAGTTCAAAAACATCAGTTCTTTGGTGCTCAGCTTTCTTCACAGTCCAACCTGAATGAAAGTATAGTCGCCTACAAAAGTATTTTTTAAAAGCCATGTGTTTGGAATTGTGTTTATTCCTTTATTTACCCATTCTTCAATAGACATATCTTGAGGACCTACACAATCTTTGATGTTGGCTTTGAGAATGCCAAGATAAAAGGACAAGCTGTGGCGTTTAGCTGCCATTTCTTTTTATTCTATAGATCAGAGTCAATCAAGAAAAGCTCACTGTGGAGATGGACATGAGTTGTCAGACTGTCCCTTTTTTATTTAAATCTATTTTTATTTGTTTATTTATGCTGGTTTCCACAAGTGAACTTTCAGCTGTGGCATGTGGGATCTATTTCTGTGACCATGGATTGAACCCGGGTCCCCTGCATTGGGAGTACAGAGTTTTAAGCCACTGGACCACAAGGGAAGTCCCCAGACTGTTCCTTTTCTAATTCAATTTTTTATCCAAGTAGTGCATATATCATCTTTACAACGTGAAATAGCACAAAGCACAGAATAAAAACCAATGTGCTCTGTACCACATCTCATTATCCCAGTCTTGTTTCATTAAGTTGCCCATTTTCACTCCTGTAAATGGTTTCTTCTGGGATTTACCTGCACGACCTAAGTAATGTGCTCCATCTGTTATAAATGGCAGAAAAAAACAATTGAAAATAACTTAAATAAGAACATATATTCTCACATAACAAGAAATTCAGATTGGACAAGCTTCAGACCCTGTGTCTGCCTCCATCTCAACTGGCTCCTCTCATGATCATAAGATAAATCCTTTGGTTCCAAGAGTCACATAGGAAAAAAAAAAAAAAAAAACTCCAGTGGAAAGCAAAGGAGGACTATCCTTACTGCAAGTATTTGTTTTATTTAGTTTATCAGCAAATATTTTTCAGAAGCTCTCCAGCTTTCTTCCCCTCCTGTGCCTTTGGCTGACTTGGGTCATTGGTCTGGGTTGGATTATCCCTCGTTGATTTGGCATCATCATCACCCCTGCTAAGTTCTCCTTTGCTTTGAAGAGGAGAAGCCAGGAACTACATTTGCCAGAATCCACTTTATCATATGGTTCCATATTAGAGCGTGTGTACAGGAGGAACCCTTGAGCCAGAGTGATGGAAAGATCCTTACTCTCCAGTCTGTTTCAGCCAGAATTGTGAGTGGATGTGGTACTCAGAGAAACTTCAAGGTGAATTTTGAGAGCCATCTGCTTGAATGCTTCAGGTTGAGAAGATGAGCAGTGATTTATCTGACCGTTGCTCTGTTAGGCCTTTTTTTTTTCTTCTGAGTAATCTACCAGTTTCCTATATTAGAACCCTTTATACCTAGCCTGCAAAACATAGCTTCTAGTTTCCTGACTGATAGATGACCCTTCCTAAACATATGAAGCAGGGAAGATGAATTACAACCCTAATCTAAATGAGTCACAGTTTACCCCCAGAGATATGTGGGAGGAGAAAGGACATTTAAAAAATATTTATACATTTGGCTGCATCGGTTCTTAGCCGCGGCACTTGAGATCTTTGGTCTTTGTTGAGGCCTGTGGGATCTTTAGTTGCAGCAGGCAAACTCTTAGTTGTGGCATGCGGGATCTAGTTCCCTGACCAGGGATTGAACCCAGGCCCCCTGCATTGGGAGTTGCAGAGTCAGCCACCGGAAAGTCCTGAGAATGGACATTTTAATAAAATTCATGTATACATACATTCCCTCCCTCTAGGGCCTCTCTCCCTCCCTCCCATCCCACCCGTCTAGGTCATCACAGAGCACCAAGTTGAGCAACCTGTATTATACAGCTGCTTCCTACTAGGTATTTATCTATTTTACACAGGATAGTGTATATATGTTAATGCTGCTCTCTCAATTAGTCCCACCCTCTCCTTCCCCTCCTGTGTCCACACTTTGTTCTCTTTGTCTGCACCTCTATTCTTGCCCTCCAAATAGATTCATCAATACCACTTTTCTAGATTTCATATGTATGCATTGATATATATTTGTTTTTCTCTTTCTCACTTACTCTGTATGGCAGCCTCTAGATTCATCTACATCACTTCAACTGACTCAATTTTGTTCCTATTTTATGACTGAGTTATATCCCATTGTATATATGTACCACATCTTCTTTATCCATTCATCTATTGATGGATGTCTAGGTTGCTTCCATGTCCTGGCTATTGTAAATAGTGCTGCAATGAAGATTGGAGTCTATGTATCTTTTTTAATTATGGTTTTCTTAGGGTATACGCCCAGTAGTGGGATTGCTGTGTCATATGGTAGTTCTATGTTTAGTTTCTTAAGGAACCTCCATACTGTTCTCCACAGCAGCTGTACCAATTTACATTCCCACCAACAGTGTAAGAGGACTCCCTTTTCTCCACACCCTCTCCAGCATTTATTGTTTGTAGATTTTTTTGATGATGGCCATTCTGACAAAGAGTTCTTAAATATTAGTAATCATGAGAATATACCGATTTTGATGACAGTGTTGTGATCATGCAGGATAAAATCCTTTTCTGTAGGAAATACTATTTGAGAGTGAAGAACATGATATTGGCAACTACTCTCAACTGGTTCAAGGGGGACTGTACTTTACTTTTTCTGCAACTTTTCTTAAGTTTGAAATTGTTTCTGAAATAAATACCCACTTCCAACAACAAAACAAAATAAAACCCATGAGATGCCATTCTAATGGCTAAAATATATTTTAAAAAATAGGGTGGAAAATGTTGAGAGGAGGATGTGAAGCAACTGGTGGGATGTAAAATTATAATACCACCTTGGAAAAGGTTTGGTAATTTCTTGTGATGTTATCCCTTTCTTTGACCCAGCAATTCCACTCCTAGTTATTTACCCAAGAGAAACAAAGTTGTATATCCATTCAAACATATGAACATGGAACACTTGCAGCAGCTCTCTTCATATTAGCCCAGATCTGGAGATAAAATATCTATCAGCAGGAAAGTAGGTTAAAAATTGTGATATAATCATACAGTGTAATACTAGTTAGTAATCAAAAGGAATGTACTACTTATACATGCCTGAATGTCACAGGCATGCTGAGTGAACAAAGCTGGAATACATACTATTTGATTCTATTCAGTATCTTGCCTGGAGAATCCCATGGACAGAGGACCCAGGTGGGCTACAGTCCATAGAGTCGCAAAGAGTCGGACATGACTGAAGCAACTTAGCATGCCCACATATTAGGTTTTAGAAAAGACAAAGTTAATCTATGGTGGAAAAAAATCAGAACAATTATGTGGAAGGGTAAAGGACCTAAAATATCCAAAACAGTCTTAGAAAAGAACAACATTGATGGTGTTCCTCAATTGCTCAGTGATCATGGGCTGTCCTTTTACAGTTAAAAGTCAGATACTTTATAAGTCCTACTTGGCAACTCAATGAGTATGAACAAGGCTTGTTGTCTGGTGTGCTTGCTTCTGCTGCTGCTGCTAAGTCGCGTCAGTCATGTCCAACTCTGAGAGACCCCATAGATGGCAGCCCACCAGGCTCCCCCGTCCCTGGGATTCTCCAGGCAAGAACACTGGAGTGGGTTGCCATTTCCTTCTCCAATACATGAAAGTGAAAAGTGAAAGTGAAGTCACTCAGTTGTGTTCAACCCTTCGCAACCCCCTGGACTGCAGCCTACCAGACTCCTCCATCCATGGGATTTTCCAGGCAAAAGTACTGGAGTGGGTCACCAGTGCCTTCTCCAGTGCTTGCTTCACTGTGGGATAATAGGCAGGCATATAGCTGTTTTATTGGTTGACCTTCAAATGCAAATGTATGTGCACTTAATCTCCAGGAAGTTAGAGGCAGGGATGGGGAACAGTGGTGAGACAGGTTGGTGGTTGGTGGTCTAAGCTTGGGAGATGACAATGAGGTAGGGGACCTTGGACTATACCATTCACTATACAAACTTTCATGCAAAGAAATCTTAGGGACATTTCTTCACTGCCTTCCTCTACTGTGTCTGGTGTCCATGTGCAGATTGTAGGGTTAAATTTCTCCAAAAGTAAACCTCCCACTCTTTCTCTGAGTTGGTGAGGAGCACCCAACTTCATGGAGTATGGAAGAGATTTTTACAGCCACTTTCAACTAATCCATCTATTAAAAATTTTTTTATTTATTTGGTTGTGCAATGTAAGATCTTTTTTTAAGTTGTAACATTCAAATTCTTAGTTGTGGCATGTGGAATCTAGTTCCCTGACCAGGGATTGAACCTAGGCCCCCTGCATTGGGAACACAGAGTCTTATCCACTGGACCTCCTGGGAAGTCTTGGTCCCTCTATTTCTAGTTTCAGTTCATGCCTCCCTCTGCCTTATTTAGTGCCTCTAATTTCCAGGGCTTCCTGTGTTTCTTTGAGGTGAATAGCTTGCTTCTTATTGATATCCTATTACCAACAAGTCTGGCTGATTTTTAGTTTCTCCTGCCTACTTAGTAACCCACTCCAGTGTTCTTGCCTGGAGAATCCCAGGGACAGGGGAGCCTGGTGGACTGCTGTCTGTGGGGTCGCACAGAGTCGGACATGACTGAAGCGACTTAGCGGCAGTAGCAGCAGCAGCCTACTAAGTAAGTTACCTCTACCATCTGTTTTCCTGGGTCTTGCTGATTAGCCTTTGGGACCCCAACACACTCCCACTTGGTCTATAAAGGTTATAATAGATTAGTCAAATTATACCAGGTGATGGAAGGCAGACAGAGAAGGATATCTTAGGTAAAGAAATTGATGTGACGAAACTGGCATTTTTGGATAATTAATCTCTTAGTGTTATGCAGGATAGATCAGAAGCTAGGGAGACTGACTAGCATGTGAATTCATTCATGGAGCTATGTGATGCTTAAGATCTGGCATAGAGTGGTAGTAAATATAAGAAGTAATGAATCTAAAATACTTTATGCAAATAAAATTCTATTTGCATAAAGATGTTCACTGCAGAATAATTTATAATAGCAAAAACTTGCAATGATCTAAATATCCAACAGGAGCAGAATGATTTAAATTAATTTTGGTTATAGCTCACTTAATGAAATATTATATAACTAAATAAACTTATGAAGACTATTACTCAAAATGGAAAAGTGCATATGATATAATATTGTTAAGAAGGCAGGATATGAAATAATATGCATAGAATTATTGCAAAGTCTATAAATATGCTTATAAAATATGTATATAAATGTTATCAAATGATAGCTGATTATCTGATAGAATTCAAATTGTACCTGATTTTATTTTGTTCTATTTCCAAATGTCTATGATATAGTTGTATTCATTTGAAAGATTCTATAATCCTTACTTCCTATTTAGACGAATGCTTTCTTTGATTTAAATAATTTTTTTTTTTTTTGGCTCCACTGGGTCTTCTCTGCAGTGTACTGGCTCTTTGTTGCTGTGTGTGGGCTTTCTCTAGTTGTGGTTCTTGGGCTTCTCATTGCAGTGGCTTCTCTTGTTGCAGAGCATGGGCTCTAAAATTCGAGGGTTTCAGTAGTTGCAGCTTGTGGGCTCAGTAGTTGCAGATCCTGGGTTCTAGAACACAGGCTCAATAGCTGTGGGGCCTGGGCTTATTTCTCCATGGCATGTGGGATCCTCCCTGAACAAGGATTGAATCTGTGTGCCCTGCATTGGCAGGCAGATTTCTTAACCATTGGACCATCAGGGAAGTCTCTAAATAATTCTTTTCATAAACTTATTGCTGTCCTGGTGTTTCTTGGGTCCTGGAATGTGCCTTCCATGAGTATTGTTGTTGTTCAGTTGCTAGGTCATGTCCAACTCTTTGTGACCCCATGGACCACAGCACCCCAGGTTTCCCTGTCCTTTGCTATCTCCTGGAGTTTACTCAAACTCATGTCCATTGAGTTGGTGATGCCATCCAACCATCTCATCCTCTGTCATCCCCTTCTTCTCTTGCCTTCAATCTTTCCCAGCATTAGACCTTTTCCACCTAGTCATTTTGAGAAACTCATTTAACCACCAAAATCAAGGTTGGCTCTTGATTAAAAAAGTAAAAACAGGCAGCAACAACAAAAAACCTTCTTTTTCCAGGCCCCTCACCAAAGGTTTATGGAAAATCCCCATACTGGATTTAGATGGTTTCTAGAATAGCTAGGTCCTTCTAGGCCACCAGGTGCCCATCATTTATACTCACTTTCTCTTCCCTTTTGGCTGTGATTGGAATTAATGTTGAAATCAGCAAGCCCTGACCAGTGTCTGACTGATGTGTCCTTCAGCTGTGCTTTTTGTCTCCCAAGACTGTTCTCTACCTTGAGGCAGTACTAATTTTGTTGGTAAGATCATGGACTTTGAAACAATGCCAACCTGGGTTCAAGGTCATCTGCTCAGTGCTATGTGACTGGGCAAGTCACTTGATCACACCGTGTGTCTTTGCCCAGGGGGTGTTATTATTTGTTTCATGGGATTGGAGGGTGATTGCAACAAGGTCAAGGAAGCGTATTGATAGAGCTGTCCCTGTGCTGAGGGGGAAGGGGACTGACCCCCAAGTGGATCCTCTGTCCCCCATTCTGGGGAGGTCAGGGCAGGGCTGTGCTCAAGGACCCTAAGGCTTGTGACTTAGCGGGCTCTGAAATAGTCTGCATTAATGACTCTCCTGGGACAGTTTGGAAGTCACCATCATCAGTGCCCAGATATTCTTATGCAGCTATGCAGTTTATTGAGGATGACACTTTTCAGAGGAGGTTGGGACGGTGGCACTCTTTATTTTTAATGCCAGCAAAAATGAACAGGTAAGTGAGTTATCCAGAAATAATAGCTCCTGGAACTCACCTCCCCTGGGTACTCCCTTTTGTGGTATTTACAGTTTACCTCCACCTCTTCCTGGTAGTGGAGAGTGAAAAAGTTGGCTTAAAGCTCAACATTCAGAAAACAAAGATGATGGCATCTGATCCCATCACTTCATGGCAAATAGATGGGGAAACAGTGGAAACAGTGTCAGACTTTATTTTTGGGGGCTCCAACATCACTGCAGATGGTGATTGCAGCCATGAAATTAAAAGACGCTTACTCCTTGGAAGGAAAGTTATGACCAACCTAGATAGAATATTGAAAAGCAGAGACATTACTTTGCCAACAAAGGTCCGTCTAGTCAAGGCTGTGGTTTTTCCAGTGGTCATGTATGGATGTGAGAGTTGGACTGTGAAGAAAGCTGAGTGCCGAAGAATTGATGCTTTTGAACTGTGGTGTTGGAGAAGACTCTTGAGAGTCCCTTGGACTGCAAGGAGATCCAACCAGTCCATTCTGAAGGAGATCAGCCCTGGGATTTCTTTGGAAGGAATGATGCTAAAGCTGAAACTCCAGTACTTTGGCCACCTCATGTGAAGAGTTGACTCATTGGAAAAGACTCTGATGTTGGGAGGGATTGGGGGCAAGAGGAGAAGGGGACGACAGAGGATGAGATGGCTGGATGGCATCACTGACTCGATGGACCTGAGTCTGAGTGAACTCCGGGAGTTGGTGATGGACAGGGAGGCCATGGCGTGCTGCGATTCATGGGGTTGCAAAGAGTCAGACACGACTGAGCGACTGAACTGAACTGAACTGAACTGAACTTCCTGGTATCATCCTAAACCTCTGTGAGCCCAGCTCCTGGTCAGATCCCTGTAGGCACTCAGGTTGCTCAGAAACACCTACAGGCCTCCATTAGCATGACAAGGGACATTACAATCTAAGGCCCTGATCAGTAAGTACCAGATAGCAAGGGGAGGGATTCAGATGGGAGAGCTGCTGACTCTCCTTCCACCATCCACCCCATCTGTGAGTCTATTACAAAGTTCAGAATTACAGTGTTCACAGCTCTGATTGCCTTCCCCATGCAGTTCCCCTGGTATGTGCTGTTCTACACATTTCAGCACCTGGCCTCTATTATACACCCTGAAGACTGACTCCAGCAGTCTTACATGAGGCCCCAGGTAAATGTTTAGTGAGGTTGATGTAGCCACAACCTCCAAGACCTGTTCCCACTCTGGTCCAGTGGGAGGGGCCCCCTGAAGGGTGCCCTTGGATACTCATACACACCCAAGAGAGCAGCTCCGTCCTCCATCAGGAAAACTCAGATGGGCAACTCTGGGTCTATCCTGTTTGATAGGAGGGATCTCTTGGACGAGATTCATCAGCCTCTGTGTCCTTAAATTGGTTAGCTATCCTAGCACATGAGGCCAGGTCTCGGGAATGCCTGCTCTGACATGCTGTGCATGCCTAGTGTTTATTTCATGATTGCACTCTGCTTCATGAAAATATTAGAAATATTCTGGCTTTGATCCCTTGCCCCTCCTCCTATTTATGGCCTTAGACTTGTCTCTCTGATCCCATGCTTGATGCTGTCCTTTTAGCATGAACTTCTGATTTGTCTTCACAGCAGTAACTTGCATTTACCCCTAAAATTGCCTGTGCGTCCACCTCTCTGAGTCAGTACTTCTGTCTGGTCCAATCCAGCCCCCGTAACGCCTGACATGATCTTCTCATTCCCTCAGCTCTGTTAACAGGAACTACATCTAAGACGCTAACATGTCTGTCTACCATCTATGCTAAGGACTATAAGCAATTTTCACCTCTTACACGGCAAAATCCTAGTTTGATAGCTCTAGGAGAGCTATCAGGAGAAAGGTCTTTAATAAGGAGCAGAGCAAGAAGGTATCTAAGTATGAACACTTTAAGACTGACAGGATAGCAAAAAGAGGTGTGGAGTGCTGATCAAACCAGAACCTGTAAATCTTTCATTCATTAACTGTACGCCTTGTGAACGCTGATCTCTGCACTTTGTTACCTATTTTGCCTCTCCATCTGTTCCTGAGTCTAACCTATTTCCTCTTGGCATATCATGAACTTGCAGGTTATTCTTCTTGTCTTACCTCTTCCTCTTGGCATTGCGACAATGGCCCATATCCTCCCCCACGGCTTGTCCCCCACCGCACCTAACCAGTATGGACCATCTGGTCTTCCCCACTAACCTGTCTTTTGTCTCAAGGTCTAGCTCTCATTGAGCACCTAACCAACACTGGCCAGAATTGATGCCCCCAAACACCCCAGCTCTGTCCTTTGGGCAACTTATTCCTTTGAATGAGGCTAATATCCCCTGTGGGGGACTTAGAGCAAAGGTGGTTGAGTGATAGGGGAGGGAATGAGGCAAAGAGTTAGTAGGAAGTGGAAAAGAGTGAAGCCGTAAGGAAAGAACCAAGGGAGAGGAAGAATTATAAAGCCGTTCTAGTGATAATTTGAGGGGGAAAACACTTGGAAGAAGTATGAATGGTGAATGGAATTCCATGAGAGCAAAATTAAGTGTGTGGAGGTGACACCTGAATTAGGAAAATAAAATAGGTGTATTAGGGACTTCCCTGGTGGTCCCGTGCTTAAGAATCCACCTTGAAATGCAGGGGACACGGGTTCAATCCCTGGTTGGGGAACTAAGATTCCACATGCTGTGGAGAAACTAAGCCCGTGCATGACAACAACTTAGTCCATGTGCTCTGGAAGCTGTGCCACAACTAGAGAGTCTGTGCACTGCAACGAAAGACCCTGCATGATGCAACAGAAAGTCCTCACGTTGCAACTAAGACCTGACACAGCCAAAATAAAATAAGTAAATTTTTTAAAATAGTTATATTAGTCAGAAGGGAGGTATAAGGCAGGAGTGAAGGTTGGGGAAATGAGATGCAGGGTCATTCCACAGTGAAATCATAAGGTGGACAACTGAAACAGCAAAGATCTGCCATTAAAAGGCACTGTCATTGTTCTTATCTTCAGGAAAGGTATATTCTAAAAGATAATTTAAATACATACAAAAATAATTACACAATAAGGTGGACTATTAGCCACACTAAGAAAAGTATAGTTAAAGGGTGATGGGGATACAAAAAAGGGATGCCATGACAGTCGACATTCAGTGCTGTGTCCTGAGTGCAGGTCATGCTCAACAAAATGACGTCAGGAGAGAAGCTGACATCAGAAAGTGTATTGTTGCAAGCGTGTGATTTTTAAATAGCATAGGTGGTGTTTCATTTGCTACTAGTGATTCTCAGTATTGGATCACCTGGAAATCTTTTAGAATGACTAATGTCCAGATTCTGCCTTAGTTATTCTGGGATAAGGCCTGGGCATCAGTGTTTTTCAAAAGCCCCTAGATGATGCTACTGAGAAGCCAGGGTTGAGCAACCTCTGGTCTAAAAGCATGTTTTTCCTTTTGAAAGGCTAAGGGGCTTGGAAGCAAAGGAAGACATACAAATCTGAGAAACAGGAAGTACAGATGACAGATGTAGCACTAGTGCCCATTAATAAATCTTGGATAACTTCCTTTCTTCAATACAATAAAAAATCATATCTAAATCCAGAGTAATATTTGTCTCTAGCTCTCTTAGCAATTTTACTAAAAATATTCATCAATCAAAAGAAAATAATTTTTAAATTAAAAAAAATTAAAGTGTAATTGACATATATTAGTTTTGGGGTACCATGTTATTCTTTATTACAAAATCTATAATAATGAGTCTACTTATAATAATAAGTTTATGCATCTTGACATACAATTTCATTTATTTCTCTCAAAATCTGTGCCAGTGTAGTATTATCTTTATTTTGCAAATGACTGCCTTACAATAACACCTCCTTCAGTAACGAAGCCACTTTCAATTTCTCTTTTTTCAGCCTTGTGTATTTTTCTAGATCATTATTGTTATGCAAACAGCTGGTATATTCTATGATGAATCAATAGTATTGGTTTTAATATAAAGAATAAAACCTTGGCTCTGTTTTCAACTAACTGCTTAATTGGCAAGATATTGGAACAAATAAAATACATTGAGGATGGTAAATAGTTGAGGAGAGTATGAGGAACTGGTGTTTGTTACTGGCTATTTCTAAGCGTATTAAAAAGACATAAAGAACAGTGACAAAATACAATAAACTATCCAGCTCCTAGCATCATAACTGCTAAAGATGCTTGTTGAAAGAGTGAGTGAATGAATGAACGTAGTTTTGAGTATTTACAGAAATGACTATAATGATACATGAAATTATTGAGTATCACCATATGCCAGGCTTGTTTTTAGCCCTCACATGTTTTCTTATGTCTTTTTAGTCCACGTACTTATTCTATTAGGTGGGTATGATCATTACCCCTTATTTTACAAATGAAGAAAATGAAGTTCAGAAAGATAAGTAATTATAGTGGAGAAGCCCTGTCCTCTCATCCCCTAGTAGCACTGTGGCAAGTTGCTTAGTTATCTAATTTCATAATGCAGTTGGCCAACCATACTCTCCCTCACCTGCTGCTGCTGCTGCTGCTAAGTTGCTTCAGTCGTGTCCGACTCTGTGTGACCCCATGGACGGCAGCCC
>NW_011495023.1:10701183-10702667 GCF_000754665.1 Bison bison bison
GCCTGGAGAATCCTAGGGACAGAGGAGCCTGGTAGGAGGCCGTCTATGGGGTCGCACAGAGTCGGACACGACTGAAGCGACTTAGCAGCAACAGCAGCAGCAGCATATAATTGTGCTTGAAAGATTTTTCTAACACTCGGGCTGTTCATAGCTGGCTTTTCTCATCACCATCACTTTTGCCAACTTGAAATGCTTTGTCTCTCATTACGAACTGTAGTGACTGTGGTCACAAATAATGTCCTCCCCAACAGTTAAACAGGGAAGTGTGCATATTTTGGGTTAGCACAGGACAAGAGAATGGTAGAGGGTACTAAGGAATGGATGCAGTTGGAGGACTATGGAATATTTCGGGTGATAGGAAGTTTAGGGGGTGTCTGCTGCTGCTGCTGCTGCTGCTGCTGCTGCTGCTGCTGCTAAGTTGCTTCATTCGTGTCCGACTCTGTGTGACCCCAGAGACGGCAGCCCTCCAGGCTCCCCCGGCGCTGGGATTCTACAGGCAAGAACACTGGAGTGGGTTGCCATTTCCTTCTCCAATGCATGAAAGTGAAAAAATAAAGTGAAGTCGCTTAGTCGTATCCAACTCCTAGCGACCCCATGGACTGCAGCCTACCAGGCTACTCTGTCCATGGAATTTTCCAGGCAAGAGTACTGGAGTGGGGTGCCATTGCCTTCTCCACTCCCTCACCTGAGCCAGGCCCAAATCCATCTATTTGTCTTCTCTGTGGTGCCACCTGCTGGAGATAGGACATGCTGTTACCTTTCCCTAGCATTATTTCTTCCAACTTGTTCCTGAGTCTGTTGGCAACCATTTGCCAGGGTACCTCCTCAGCTTTAACAAGGGACAGGAATAAGTGGGGAAAGGGCTGTTCATTTCAAATGTAACATGAAGACTCCAGCCCAGGGCATGGTCTCAGTTCTCTGGATTCAAACTTTGCTCTCATCTCTCCTTTCTTATCCCAGAAGCCACTGCCACATACTGTGCATCCTCTGTCCAGCCATCTTGCAGTTTATTGACTCTGGGGTTTGCCATTAGTTCTAAGGTGCACTGTTTGAAAAAAAAATGACAGAATGACCTCTGTTCGTTTCCAAGGCAAACCATTCAATATCACAGTAATCCAAGTCTATGCCCCAACCAGTAACGCTGAAGAAGCTGAAGTTGAATGGTTCTATGAAGACCTACAGGACCTTTTAGAACTAACACCCCAAAAAGATGTCCTTTTCATTATAGGGGACTGGAATGCAAAAAGTAGGAAGTCAAGAAGCACCTGGAGTAATAGGAAAATTTGGCCTTAGAATACGGAATGAAGCAGGGCAAAGACTAATAGAGTTTTGCCAAGAAAATGCACTGGTCATAGCAAACACCCTCTTCCAACAACACAAGAGAAGACTCTACACATGGACATCACCAGATGGTCAACACTGAAATCAGATTGATTATATTCTTTGCAGCCAAAGATGGAGAAGCTCTATACCTTCAGCAAAAA
>NW_011495023.1:10702990-10703631 GCF_000754665.1 Bison bison bison
CGCTAGTAAAGTAATGCTCAAAATTCTCCAAGCCAGGCTTCAGCAATACGTGAACTGTGAACTTCCAGATGTTCAATCTGGTTTTAGAAAAGGCAGAGGAACCAGAGATCAAATTGCCAATATTCACTGGATCATGGAAAAAGCAAGAGAGTTCCAGAAAAACATCTATTTCTGCTTTATTGACTATGCCAAAGCCTTTGACTGTGTGGATCACAATAAACTGTGGAAAATTCTGAAAGAGATGGGAATACCAGACCACCTGACCTGCCTCTTGAGAAATCTGTATGCAGGTCAGGAAGCAACAGTTAGAACTGGACATGGAACAACAGACTGGTTCCAAATAGGAAAAGGAGTATGTCAAGGCTGTATATTGTCACCCTGCTTATTTAACTTCTATGCAGAGTACATCATGAGAAGCGCTGGACTGGAAGAAGCACAAGCTGGAATCAAGATTTCTGGGAGAAATATCAATAACCTCAGATATGCAGATGACACCACCCTTATGGCAGAAAGTGAAGAGGAACTCAAAAGCCTCTTGATGAAAGTGAAAGTGGAGAGTGAAAAAGTTGGCTTAAAGCTCAACATTCAGAAAACGAAGATCATGGCATCTGGTCCCATCACTTCATAGCAAATAGATGGAG
>NW_011495023.1:10705552-10711823 GCF_000754665.1 Bison bison bison
AAGAACACTGCAGTGGGTTGCCATTTCCTTCTCCAATGCATGAAAGTGAAAAGTGAAAGTGAAGTCACTCAGTCGTGTCTGACTCTTTGTGCCCCCATGGACTGCAGCCTATCAGGTTCCTCCGTCCATGGGGTTTTCCAGGCAAGAGTACTGGAGTGCCATCGTCTTCTCCGTTAGGGTGTACCTGGAAGTGTTTTGTGTTTTTTTTTTTAACTTTATGATATAGAAATAGTTCCATCCCCCACAAAAAAGCTCCTTCCTGCCCCTTTGTAGTCAATTGCCAGCAAGTCCTGCTCCTAGTTGGAGAAGGCAATGGCACCCCACTCCAGTACTCTTGCCTGGAAAACCCCATGGATGGAGGAACATGGTAGGTTACAGTCCATGGAGTCGCAAAGAGTCAGACACGACTGAGTGACTTCACTTTCAATTTCCTGCTCCTAGTAATCACTAATGTGCTATTGATCACTGTAGTTTTCATTTTTAAAGAAATCATATACACGGAATCACGAAGTATAAGGTATTTTATGTCTGCAATATTTCACTTAGCCTAATGATTTGAGACTTTTTCATGTTGTTGCATGTCTCAGCTGTTCATTCTTTTTTATTGTGGAATAATTATTCTTTGAAAAGATCATACTACCATGTGTTTCTATCCATTTATGAGTTGACATACGTTTGGGTTATTTCCTCAAACCAATGGGGAGCCATTCATTCTTTCACCATTCAGTATGATACTAGCTGTAGGTTTTCTGTAAATACTCTTTCCTAGTTTTCCATCTTGCTGTAGGTGCTGGATTTTGTCAACTGCCTTTCTCTCTGTCAATTAATGTAGACACATGCTGTTTCTTCCTTCTCCTATTAATACACTGGATTACCTTGACTGATTTTTGGATGTTGATGTACCCTTGCATTCCACTTTATTCTTTTTATACATTGTTGGATTCAAGAACTTTAATATTTTTTGCATTGTAGTTTGCTGAATTATCCTCTCAATTTCTTTTGTATGAAAAAAATCTTTAGTTCACCTTCATTTTTAATAGATCAATTTGTTGAGTGTAGAATTCTAGATAGACAGATTTTTCTTTCAGTATTTAAAAATGTCACTCCTTTGTCTCCTGGCTTATATAATTTCTGATAGGAAGTCTATAGTCAATCTTTTCTTTGTTCCTTTTTCTTCCATCTCTCCAGCATGCCTGTTTTCCCCTGCATTTTTGAGCCTCTGGGGCATATTTATAGTAGCTGATTTAGAAGCTTTCCTATTTCATCATCTCTGTCATTTCTAAGTATACTTCTGTTGATGGACTGTCCTCTTGGTTATGAATTATATTTTCTGTATGCCGGTAGTTTTGTTTGGATTTCAGGACATTGGATTTTTATATTGTTGGGTGCTAGATATTGTTGTATCCCTTCAAAAATATTGACCTTTGACCTGACACACAGTTAAGTTAGTTGGAATCACATTGACCCTTTTGAGGATGGCTTTTCTGCTTTTTTAAGGTACTTCAGAGCAGCCTTCAGTCTAAAATCAATTAGATCACCGCTGTGAGGGTGATTTCCTTCTGAAGACTCTATTCTATGCCTGGTGTAGGCCTATCCCTGTTTGAGTGCTGTGTATTGTATGGTCTCTGCTTCAGGGTGATTCTTTACTCGGTCTTGGGAGTTTCACCTAAACACAAAGATACTGGATGCTTGGGGCTAGTGCACAGGGAAGACCCAGAGGGATGGTATGGGGAGGGAGGAGGGAGGAGGGTTCAGGATGGGGAACACATGTATACCTGTGACGGATTCATTTTGATATTTGGCAAAACTAATACAATTATGTAAAGTTTAAAAATAAAATAAAATTTAAAAAAAATAATAAAATTAAATAAAAAAAAATAGAAAAGTTATTCTAAGAAAATTGGGATACTTTAAGTATAGCCAGTGTATTAGATAATATCATTGTTTCAGTGATAACACCTGTGTACACATGCTCTTATTCCTTTGTATACAATAAACACCGTTATTGAGGCAAAAAAAAAAAAAATAAACACGAAGATCAGGATTCAGTCATTGATCTGAAGGGACTCCTCTGCAGATCTCTTGAGATTTCACCTTCAGTGCCTCTGTCCTCCCCAGGATTCTGTCCCACAAATGTAGCTTCATTAGTGTCCCAGAACTCCTTTCCTCAACTAAGTGAGACAACTGGGTTCTGCCTGTGTCTTGTATCCTGGAAACTTGTATCCAGGTAGCAGTCTAGAGCAAGTGCTTGCCTCATTGGTTTCCCTGATCATAGTGTCACAGGCCTGTGCTGCCTGTTGTCCAACATGTGAAAAAATAGTTTGTTTCATATATTTCCCCTATTTTTATAATTGTTTATGATGGGACAGCGGGCTTCCCTGGTTGTTCAGTGGTAAAAATCCACCTGCCAATGGAAGAGACATGAGTTGGAAAGATGCCCTGAAGAAGGAAATGACTACCTGTTCCAGTATTCTTGCCTGGGAAATCCCATGAACGGAGGAGCTTGGTGGGCTACAGCTCATGGGTTCACAGAGTCAGACACAACTGAGTGACTAAACAATAATAGCATGGGACAGCAGTTCCTTAGCAGTTAGTCCTTTAGGTTAGAAGTAACAATTCAGAAGCCAACACAATATTATGAAGCAATTATCCTCTGGTAAAAAAAAAAAGGTGGAAAAAAAGTAACAATTCACTCACCTTTTCACTATTTTTTGTGGCTATTGTTGGAAATATTTACTTCCATGTGATCTTTAAGATAATTTTCTCCTCTGACAAAACCCCACTCCATAAAAAGTAATAAGTGGAACAAGAATTTATATATTTCATTTTAGAAAGCTGACATTTACACTGAAGGTACAAAAGCAATAGTGAGTTCGCTGATGCATTAGCATGAATCAAAACCGTGGCTCTAACTGTACCACTAGTCAGAGTCTTCATGCCCTCACACACACGAAAGCCAGCTGCACTTAGAAAGTTCTTAATAAAGCAGTAAAAATGATTAATTTTATCAACTCTTGCCACATGGCTAGGCATCTTTTTAATATTCTGGGTGATGAAACCGGAAGTACACATGAAGCACTTCTGTCGCATACTGAATTCCAATGGTTGGCTTTAGGAAAAGCGTGTGTGTTGTCTGAATTGCAAGCTGAGCCAGCTCTTCTTTCTTTCTGTGTGTGGGCTACTACTTATACTTAAAAGAATAAGCAAGAGACAAAATATGGTATTCAGACTTGGTTATTGGGAGACATCTTCTTGTAAACGAACAAAGTGAGCTTGTCACTTAAAGGAAACAACTGACAATATCTGTTGCTAGTGATAAAATATGAGATTTCAGTAAAAACTAACATTTTACAATTAGCAAATCGTATCTGCCACCATGAGCTTAATCTCTCCCCTATAATTAAAAGGCTTAAAAATTTTTTATTAAAGTATAGTTGATTTACAGTGTTGTGTTAGTTTCTGTTGTACAGCAAAATGACTCAATTATACATATATGTGTGTGTATATATATATATATTCTTTTTCATATTCTTTTGCATTGTGGTTTATCACAGGATACTGAATATAGCTCCCTATGCTATATAGTAGGACCTGGTTTTTGTTTTTTTTTTAATGCATCCCATTTATAATAGTTGGCATCTGCTAATCCCAAGCTTCCAATCCTTCCCTCCTCCACCTGCCCTCCACCTTGGCCAACCACAAGTCTGTTCTCTGTGTCTGTGAATCTGTTTCTGTTTTATGAAGGTGTTCATTTGTGTTGTATTTTAGATTTCACATATAAGTGGTATCATATTGTATTTGTCATTCCCTTTCTGACTTACTTCACTTAGTATGGTAATCTCTAGGTCTATCTGTGGGGCTGCAAATGGCATTATTTCATTCTTCTGAATAGCTGAGTAGTATTCCATTATATATCTTTATCTATGCATCTCACATCTACTTTATGCATTTATCTGTCAGTGGACATTTAGATTGTTTACATGTCTTGGCTATTGTGAATAGTGCTGCTATGTACATTCGGGTGCATGTATCTTTTCAAATTATAATTTTGTCTGGGTATGTGCCTAGGAGTAGAATTGCTGAATCATATATCAACTCTAGTTTTTGGAGGAACCTCATACTGTTCCCTCAGAGAAGGCGATGGCATCACACTCCAATACTCCTGCCTGGAAAATCCCATGGACGGAGGAGCCTGGTAGGCTGCAGTCCATGGGGTCGCTAAGAGCTGGACACGACTGAGCGACTTCACTTTCACTTTCCACTTTCATGCATTGGAGAAGGAAATGGCAACCCACTCCAGTGTTCTTGCCTGGAGAATCCCAGGGACGGGAGAGCCTGGTGGGCTGCCATCAATGGGGTCACACAGAGTAGGACACGACTGATCCGACTTAGCAGCAGCAGCAGCATACTGTTCCCTAGTGCTGTACAAATTTACATTCCCACCACCAACAAAAGGCTTTTCTGAGGAGATGGAAGGGGCGATATTAATAAATGTGATTTTTAAAATATGTAATATAGTGTGTTGGGTTTCCTGGGTGGCTCAATGATAAAGAACCCATCTGCCAATGTAAGAGACATGGGTTTGGTCCCTAGGTTGGAAAGATCCTAGAGAAGGATATGGCAACCCACTTCAATACTCTTGCCTGGGAAATCCCATGGACAGAAAGAGGCTAGCAGGCTACAGTCCATGGAGTCACAAAACAGTTGGACACGACTTAGTAACTAAACAACAACAACAATATAGTGTGTTAGCCTCTGGAAGACCTGCATAAATCAGCGAACTGATATTTTCCAAATGACCAGTGCATGATGTTAGAAAACCATGCAAAAGTAAATGATACATTTAAAGTTCAAGATACACCTGAAACTAACTCAACGTTGTAAATCTACTCTACTCCAATAAAAATTAAAAAATAATAACAAATACAGTTCAAGAAAGACTGATGGACATTAATGAAATAGAGTAGGAAAAGTTTATTCATATGGTTTTAGATTCCACACTGCAACTAATTTTTAGAAAACCACCATTTGTCATGTTGGGTATAGTATCAAAGAATCTACACTAGTTTGATTAAGATACTGCCCTTTCCCAACTGCATAGCTGTGTGAAGCAAAATTTTCTTTTTAGTTCCATGACTGAACTCATGTCCCCCGCAGTGAAGTGAGGAGTCCTAATCACTGGACCACCAGGGAAGTCCCTTTTTCACATACTTTAAACAAAATAACATATTACAACAGACTGAATGTTAGGAGTGAATGTGAGAACCTGGATTTCTTTTTGTTTATGCTAGATACTAAATAGATGTGAAATAATGTAAATGATTACTGGGCTTCCCAGGTGGCTCAGTGGTAAAGAATCTACCTGTAAAGCAGGAGACGCGAGTTGGATCCCCAGATCAGGAAGATAGCCTGGACCAGGAAATGGCAACCCACTCCAGTATTCTTGCCTGGAAAATTCCATGAACAGAGAAGCCTGGTGGGTTACAGTCTATTGGGTCACAAATAGTCAGGCACAACTGAGCGACTGAGCACACACAGCCAGTAAATATCACTCTTCTCCCTAAATTTTTTGAAACCATTATTTTCCCACAAAAAATATATCTGTTTTTAGATATAGTGTGTTTGTTGTTATTTTTAAATGAATTAATAATATAAGATTTTTATTTTAATTTTTGGTATGATAAATATTGATAGATATGATTCACCTCAACAAAGCCTTCCTGAAATCTCTAAGAATTATTGCAAATAGAAAGAGTTTCTGAGCACAGAAAGTTTGAATTACTATTCTTTAAAGATTATGTGGATCTCTGCAGTGAAAATATCTGAACCTGGTGTCTTTTAAAATCGGACCACCAGGACCACAGCCTTGTCTAAATCAATGAAACTATGAGCCATGCTATCACCCAAGATGGACAGGTCATGGTGGAGAGTTCTGACAAAATGTGGTCCACTGGAGAAGGGAATGGCAAACCACTTCAGTATTCTTGCCTTGAGAACCCATGAACAGTACGGAAAGGCAGAAAGATAGGACACTGAAAAATGAACTCCCTAGGTTGGTAGGTGCCCAAGATGCTACTGGAGATCAGTGGAGAAATAACTCCAGGAAGAATGAAAAGATGGAGCCAAAGCAAGAACAACACCCAGCTGTGGATGTGACTGGTGATGGAAGTAAAGTCTGATGCTGTAAAGAGCAATGTTGCATAGGAACCTGGAATGTTAGGTCCATGAATCAAGGCAAATTGGAGGTGGTCAAACAGGAGATGGCAAGAGT
>NW_011495023.1:10711923-10716522 GCF_000754665.1 Bison bison bison
ATTGACATTTTAGGAATCAGTGAACTAAAATGGACTGGAATGAGTGAATTTAACTCAGATAACCATTATATCTACTACTGTGGGCAAGAATCCCTTAGAAGAAATGGAGTAGCCATCATAGTCAACAAAAGAGTCTGAAATGCAGTAAGTACTTGGATGCAATCTCAAAAACGACCGAATGATCTGTTCATTTCCAAGGCAAACCATTCAATATAACAGTAATCCAAGTCTATATGCTGCACAGTAATGCTGAAGAAGCTGAAGTTGAATGGTTCTATGAAGACCTATAAGACCTTCTAGAACTAACACCCCCAAAAGATGTCCTTTTCAGTATAGGGGACTGGAATGCAAAAGTAGGAACTCAAGAAATACCTGGAGTAACAGGCAAATTTGGCCTTGGAGTACAGAATGAGGCAAGGTAAAGGCTAATAGAGTTTTGCCAAGAGAATGCACCAGTCACAGCAAACACCCTCTTCCAACAACACAAGAGAAGACGCTACATGTGGACATCACTAGATGGTCAATACAGAAATCAAACTGTATATATTCTTTGCAGCCAAAGATGGAGAAGCTCTATACAGTCAGCAAAAACAAGACTGGGAACTGACTGTGGTTCAGATCATACTGTTCATACTGTTCATGGGGTTCTCAAGGCAACAATACTGAAGTGGTTTGCCATTCCCTTCTCCAGTGGACCACATTTTGTCGAAATGACCCGTCCATCTTGGGTGGCCCTAGATGGCATGGCTCATAGTTTCACTGAGTTAGACAAGGCTGTGGTCCATGTGATCAGATTGGTTAGTTTCCTGTGATTGTGGTTTTCAGTTTGTCTGCCCTCTGATGGAGAAGGATAAGAGGCTTATGGAAGCTTCCTGATGGAAGAGACTGACTGAGGGGGAAATTGGGTCTTGTTCTGATGGGCAGAGACATTACTTTGCCAACAAAGGTCCATCCAGTCAAAGCTATGGTTTTTCCAGTAGTCATGTATGGATGTGAGAGTTGGACTATAAAGAAAGCTGAGCACCGAAGAATTGATGCTTTTGAACTGTGGTGTTGGAGAAGACTCTTGAGAGTCCCTTGGACTTCAAGGAGACCCAACCTGTCCATCCTAAAGGAACTCAGTCCTGGATATTCATTGGAAGGACTGATGCTGAAGCTGAAGCTCCAATACTTTGGCCACCTGATGCAAAGAACTGACTCATTGGAAGAGACCCTGATGCTGGGAAAGATTGAAGGCGGAAGAAGGGGATGACAGAGGATGAAATAGTTGGATGGCATCACCGACTCAGTGGACATGAGTTTTAGTAAACCTCGGGAGTTGGTGATGGACGGGGAGGCCTGGCCTGCTGCAGTCCATGGGGTCCCAAAGAGTCGAAACGACTGAGTGACTGAACTTAACTGGAGGGACTTCTCTGGTGGTCCAGTGGCTAGGACTTGGTGTTTTCACTGCTGTGTGCTCAGGTTCAATCCCTTGTTGGGGAACTAAGATCTTGCAAGCCATGTGGCACAGCTTAAAAGAAATAAATAAATAAAATGGGAGGAGGGCTTTCCTGGTGGTTTAGTGGTAAATAATCCACCTGCCTGTGCAGGAGACACAGGTTCAAACCCTGCTCCGGGAAGACCCCACATGCCATGGAACCACTAAGGCCATGCACCACAACTACTGAACCTGTGCTCTGGAGCCCTGGAATTACAGCTACAGACCCAGTTTGCCCTAGAGCCCGTGCTCCACAACAAGAGAAGCCATTGCAGTCACAAGCCTGTGCACCACAACTAAGAGTAGCCCTTGTTGGCCACAACTAGAGAAAATCCTGTGCAGCAGTGAAGACTCTGCATAGCCAAAAATAACTAACTAAAATTATTTAAAAAAAATAATAAAATTGGGGACTTAGTGGTTCACTGGTTAGGATTTGGTCCCTTCAATATTTTTATAGATTATACTCCATTTAAAGTTGCTAAAAATATTGGCTATACTCACTATGCTGTATAATATATCCTTGTAACCATTTTGTTTTTTAATCTTCAAAATATATTAATTATTTTCAAATGGAGAATGAGCATCCATAGACAATACAAGCTTCTAAAAACAGATAATTAGGATGAACAGTTTTGAAAAACAATGATCTCTATTATATTGGCACCAATAGTGGAATTTTCCATGGGACAATTGGGTTATTTCTTATCTATACTTTTTTATTTTATGCCTTTGAGTTTGTATCTCTTAGTCCCCTTCCCCTCTCTTGCTGCTCCCCACTTCCCTCTCTCCACTGGTTTGTTCTCTGTATCTTTGAGTCTGTTTCTGTTTTGTTACAGCCATTCAATTGTATTTTTTCAGATTTCACATATAATTGAAAACATACAATGTTTATCTTTATCTTATTTCATTAAGCATGATACACTTTAGGTCCATCCATGTGGTTGCAAATGGCACTGACTCCATCTTTATTTCATTCATTTCACAGACCCCACTAATAATATAGTATAAAATATTTGAGACAAGGAGACTAGAAGGGATGACTAGACAGGAAATGTTAGGCAAGAAAAAAGGGGAACTGATCTGGTATATGGTCTGTCCCCTTAATTTGATTCCCAAAAAAGTCCAGGAAAACAAGGTATCAGTAGGAATTGTCTGCTGGGGATTGTCTCAACCAGGGCTTCACAGGACTGATATTTACAAACCTACCAGGATACAAGCTCTGCTTCTCAAATTTTAGTGTCCAGAAATTCAACTTTTCTTGTGTCCCCAGACTAGGATCAGGCTCTGGAGTAACTGGTCAACCACAATCACAACAATGACTGATGTCAAAACTAGCAGGCCAATTTCATAATCTCCTAACAACTGAACCACGATACCTATGTCTACCTCTCAAAGCATTTGTTTGCTTTGAACGCATGTGTTTGTGGTTTCCTAGAGACTGTTCTTGGAGATGCATCTGTAAGGAAGTGAGGAAGGCAGGATTTGGCACAGAGAGAAGCTGGACTGCAGAGAAGTTGCAGCTAAGATCCCCTGTGGTCCTTGGGGAGCTCTGGAGCTGGAATGACTCTGTAGCTTTGCCCCCAGGTTGAGACAATGGAGCTGGACCTTGGAATCTCCAGGCAGTCATTGGTGGTGGACGCCCCCTGGAGGAGCTCTAAACTTGGCTGAGGCAGGTCCCTGCAGCCAGAGTCTGTGTCCAGTGAGGGAGGCAGCTGTGTGCCCCCAGTTCAGGGCAGGTGGGGGATGGACACCTTAGTTCTGAACAGTGCCTGAGTAGAATACCGTAGCTGCTGCTAAGTCACTTCAGTCGTGTCCGACTCTGTGCGACCCCACAGACGGCAGCCCACAAGGCTCCCCCGTCCCTGGGATTCTCCAGGCAAGAACACTGGAGTGGGTTGCCATTTCCTTCTCCAATGCATGAAAGTGAAAAGGGAAAGTGAAGTCTCTCAGTCGTGTCTGACTCCTAGCGACCCCGTGGACTGCAGCCTACCAGGCTCCTCCATCCATGGGATTTTCCAGGCAAGAGTACTGGAGTGGGTTGCCATTGCCTTCTCTGGAATACCATAGCAACTCACTACAAACACACTGGTTCTATAATGCCTCCTGAATTCAGAAACATTAAAATGTGAAAAAAGAGTACCTTAAAATGGTAGATTCAATAGGTTTCTTTCTTTCTTTTGATATGGAGCGAGAAGAACCATGATAGAGAACTGGAAATCCAGGGGCTTCGAGGACTCATCTCCATTGTCTTGTCACTCAGGATTCTTCTTGCAAATCTGTTTCACTTTTTTCCTTGATATTCCAACTCTCTTTGCTGAACCGTTTAGCAAAGCCCACCTGGGAGGTGAGCCATGGCTGGTGCCGTGCTGGCAGATGTTTAAATACTGGGCCTCTGGACAAAAAGAACTGCACACATATATTCATGTTGTTTTTACTGATACAAAGGAGACAGGGGAAAATGTATAGGTGATAATGAATGCTATTATACTCTGTATTGTAAATTCCATATAGCCCATTGATTCTCACAGAATGCTTTCATTGATTTTTGCAGAACTCTTGTATCCCCAACCAGCCTGTGGTTATAATTGATGAACACGTCCAGCTCTGACATGAATACTGATGGACATTTTTGCTTAAATTAATGAATAAAAAGTGAAACAACAAAGATGCGTGTCAGAATGTCACTTGTTGGTCAATGATGTGAGAGGCTTCTTTCATAATTATTATTGAAAGCTGAGTCATTTTATTTATTTTTGTCATGCTGGGTCTTTGTTGCTGACTATGGCCCTTCTCTAGTTGCAGCGAGTGGGGGTTACTCTTTGTTGCAGTGCTGGGGCTTCTTATTGTGGTGGCTTCTCTTGTTGTGGAGCACGGGCTCTAGGTGCTTGGGCTCAGTAGCCATGGCGCAGGGCTTTGTTGCCCCGAGGCATGTGGGATCTTCTTGGACCAGGGATCAAACCCATGTCTCCTGCATTGACAGGTGGATTCTTATCCATTGTGCCACCAGGGAGCAAAGAACTAAAGAGCCTCTTAATGAAAGTGAAAGAGGTGAGTGAAAAAGTTGGCTTAAAACTTAACATTCAGAAAACTAAGATCATGGCATCCGGTCCCATCACTTCATG
>NW_011495023.1:10717182-10749016 GCF_000754665.1 Bison bison bison
ATCTTCTGGCCCAGAGGCCTGTTAACATTTTAAGACCCTTTCTTCAGAAAACTTATTTTTCTCTAAAGGTGATTAGTCAGGCGCCACCCTCCAAAAGCATTAAAGTTGCATTCCTATAGGGCAAAGGTGTGGTGGGCTACAACAAGAAAAAAAATTAACTCAAGGGTCCAAGGTTACAAACATTAAAGCTACTACTTACACCAATTATATTAATCAATACACTGCCAAGGACACAGTAGGTAAGGGATATGGAGACTTAGCAGCAAACATTGGCCCAATAAGTGAAAAACCCTTCACCAATACAATTTCTAATCAATCTTTTAACTACTCAAAGGAATCTGTGTTTAGACAGTTTAGAACATCTCCTGCCTCTCACAGTTGGGAGGCTCTGAACAATCACATGTGGCCGGAAAAACCTATTCAGGCAGGCTAGAGGATTTCCAAAGGAGTTTGTAGGTTGAAACACTATCACACCCAGGAACTTTATTAACTGTAGCTATAAGTTAACTCTTTTTTCAGAGAGAGGTAGTGGGGGACAGCTCCCGGTAAAGTCAGAGGTGTAGGTGAAAGCACAAAGCAGAAAGTAGGCAGACTCTGGTTTTGGGGGTAGATGCTCGAGAATTTCCAGGGGGACTCCTGAGGCTCGATCCCGCCTTTGCATATGCCGAGCCTCCTTCCTCATGACCTTTGCCACGGGCGGAGTTTCTCACACTGGCTCCCGGCAGTGATAGAATTCCAGTTGAGCTATTCCAGATCCTGAAAGATGATGCTGTGGAAAGTGCTTCACTCAATATGAAATATGCAGTATGCACTCAATATGCAATATGCCGGCTCCCGGCAAACTGACTCCTTGGAAAAGCCCCTGGTGCTAGGAAAGATTAAAGGCAGGAGAAGGGGACAACAGAGGACAAGATGGTTGGATGGTGTCACCGACTTGATGGACATGAGTTTGAGCAGGCTCTGGGGGTTGATGATGGACAGGGAAGCCTGGCATGCTGCAGTCCATGGGGTCGCAAAGAGTCAGACATGACTGAATGACTGAACTGACTGAAGTGAACTGTACCACCAGGGAAGTCCTAGAGGCTTCTTTTTGATTCACATAATAGTCTTCAAATCCTGGAAGAAGAACCACACAAATCTTTGTCCTCTTCACTATGTAATGGCCATAGACATGATGCTTTAAATTTCATTTGTATCAGTGCTTCTCACTTGGAGAGAGATTTTGCCCCTCTGGGGATGTTTAGCAATGTCCAGAGACATTTGTGGTTGTCATAACTATAGAAAGGGTGTTACCAGCATCTATTGGATAGAGTTAGTGACATTTCTTTTCCAAAAAAGAATTATCTGGCCTAAGGTTGAGAAACTGTGAACCATATTATTAACTTTTTCCCCATAACTTTTTAAAGCTTAGATAATCAAATCCAGATTGGTAGCATTTGCCAATTTCTTTGGTGTAAATACTCCCATTTTGGCTGGTTTCAAGTTACCAACATGAGCTCCTCAAGTGTGGCATTAGGGAAAGACATGCACTGACCTCAGCGTTCTATAATATTACCACCACATAGATGCAACAGTCATAACTAACTCCAAGAGCATAAATAATAGTAAAATGCAGTAATATAATTAGTGAATAATAGGTTCTGTGTATTTATTACTGTTGTTTATAACATGTTTAATTGTTAACAAACATTTAATTTTTAATGATAGCTATGCATAACAGCTGGTTCACAAAATTTTTTAAAAAATGGAACAATGGGCTCTTTTTTAAAAAGACATGTTTATTTATTTATTTACTTGGCTGCATCGGGTCTTAGTTGCAGCTTGTGGGATTTTTAGTTGTGGCATGTGGGATCTAGTTCCCTGACCAGGAATCAAACCTGGGTCCCCTGCATTGATAGTGCAGAGGCTTATCCCCTGGACCATCAGGGAAGTCCCACGCAGTAGCTTCTTGCAGTTCAAAATGGACTGATCTGGCTCCAGCATGCCCCTGGAATGGTTTCCACCACTCTCCAATCCCCACCTTCTGTACCTGCAAAGACTGACTCAATTCCAACATCAGTTTTCCAGGGCACAGACTCTGATTGGTCTACATGAGGCCAGGTCCCAGCCCACTCTCTGTGAACACGCAGAAGTAGGCCTGTGAACATGGCTGGCTCCAAAGGGAACCGGCCCCTTCTATTTAGGAAATTTCCCAAAGCACCACTGTGAGTGGGCAGACGCCCTGGGAGGCCCCATGACAGTACTGTAGACACCGACACAGCTTCCTCCCCCGTCTTGTTTATCAGGACTTCCCACAGACCGAGTTTCTGACTCACCCGATGCTCCAAAATAATATATTAGATCAGTGGTTCTCAAAGTGTGGTCCCTGGATCCACAGCAGCTGCCTCACTTGGGAATTTGTTCAAAAAGCAAATTCTTGGGCTCCTCCACAAACCTTTTGAATGAGACATTCTGGGGACCCACAGTCTGGGTTTTTAAAAGTCCTCTGGGTTATTTTGAGGCATGCTGACAATGGAGGGCCACTGTATGAGATTTTTAAATTTAAATGTTTTAATGAATGAATTAAATTTTTGTTGTTGTTGTGCTTTGTGGCTTCTGGGATCTTAGTTCCCTGACTAGGGATTAAACCTGGGCCCCAGCAGTGAAAGCACCAAGTCCTCATCACTGGATTGCCAGGAAACCTCCCAGTATGAGATTATATAGCTTTCAAAAAAGAAGTTACAGTCTATCCTTTAGGACAGCAACAAAACAAACCTAGATCATCTTGATTAAACTTGATATTTTCCCATTTTCCAGAAATCTCTTAGGATGGGTTATTTCAATGTCAGAATAATCTCATCAATTATATACCTATTGAGTTTTTACTATTTCTTGTTTTAGTTTCTGTAAATACTTTTAATAGTCCCGTATATGCTACAAAATCATGTTTATCTTATATAATTTAACTTTTAGCTGGTAACATCCTCATGGGTAGCACTATGTATGGTATCAATATTTGGTTTAGTCCACAGAACCTAAAGGAGTACAGAGCTCATAGGAGACATCAAAATATTTTCATTTATTTACTTATTTTTGGTTGTCCTGGGTCTTCCTTTCCGTGCACAGACCTTCTCTTGTTACAGCAAGCGGGGGCTACTCTCCAGATGTGGTGCTCAGGCTTCTCTGGCTGCAGAGCTCAGGCTCTAAAGCACAGGCTTCAGAAGTTTTGGCTCTTGGGATCAGTAGTTGTGGCACATGGGCTTAGTTACCCCGAGGCTTGTGGGATCTTCCTGGACCAGGGATAGAACCTGTGTCTTCTGCATTGGCAGGTGGATTCTGAACCCCTGGACCACAAGGGAAGTCCGAGACATCTAAATATTGACTGAATAAGTATGAAGGTTAGAAAACATTCTCTTTTTTATCTAATTTTTTGTTTTCTTTTACTGGCTTTATTTAAAATTTATCATACATGGCTTTTAAAGTAGTAATGCTGAAATTCTATAAAGAATTTCAATAGTAATGAAATAAAACAGAAAATGACTGCCTCTCAGGATTTTCCCCCCAAAATTATGGAATTTGTACAATTGTAGTATAACGAAGAATAGGTAATAATCTGATATTTGGATATGTTTCTGTTCAATCACTCTCTAGATTTACGTGCTTTTTTTTAACCAAATGGAGACTGTATGTTATATTTCTAGTTTCATTATCCTACTTTCTAATTTTTATTTAAAATTTTTTTCTTGGCTGTGCAGCATTTGGGATCTTAGTTCCCCAACTAGGGATCAAACCAGCAGCCCCTGCAGTAGAAGCACGGAGTCCTAACCACTGGACCACTGGACCACTGGGGAAGTCCTCTACTTTTTTTTTTTAACTAAACATTATGTCACGAGGATTCTCATATCACTGAATATTTTCTGAACATATTGTTCAGTTGTATGTATGAATTATGACTTTATTTAACCATTCCCCCAGATATGACACTTAGATTGTGTCTAATATTTTGCTCTTTAAAAAACTGCAATATAAGGGGATGCATATTTTAAAAATGAATATGACTCCTTATAATCAGGATTAAGCAGTTCTCTTGAGTATTTCTTAGCTCTCCTGGTCATCTGTTTTTCCCCTCAGTATAAACTGAAAAGCTTCCTTATCAGTTTGCTTGTTAAAGTACTTGTCTCTCCCACTCTTCCATCTTAGGCCTTTATTAAGACTTAATGCACATATTTACATAAACATCAAGATCAATGAAAATCTGAAATTTAAAAGGAGCCTGTTTATAGAAGCTACTGTCTTCCCTGGTTTACGTGAGCTGTTCCTTCTCTGTGAACTTCCATTACTGTTACAATTACTTGTGTCAACCTTCAGGTTTTTGTGTCATCATTTCTAAACCCTAAACAGGAATAGGCTAATAAATTATTATTTGCTTACTGAACTATAAGTGACTCAGGAAACAAATCCATGTAAAAATGTTCCCATGTTTAATGATTCAAGACCTTTTTTTTTTTTTTTTTGGTAAAAGTTTTTTAAAGCCCTAAAAATTAGCAAAGCATCTTAGCTCAGAGACTGAATTAACTTTCTATGTTGATTTATTTCTGGAAAAAGTCAGATATCTTTTAAAGGAAATATAACCAACACACACATGTATACAGTAAAAGTACTTTGTAAACTGACACCACTCTCTATCATCTTTTATTTTGCTAAACCATCTCACCCATTAATGAATCGACTGAACTGAATATTTCTTTCCTTTTTTGACTGGGGAAAAGTAGCATGTCTAATATTGTTCAGTTACAACTTAACTAGAAACTTAAACACAACTTCAGTGGTATGGGCTTCCCTGGTGGCTCAGAGGATAAAGCATCTGCCTGCAATGTAGGAGACCCGGGTTCAATCCCTGGGTTGGGAATATCCCCTGGAAAAGGAAATGGCAACCCACTCCAGTATTCTTGCCTGGAGAATCCCATGGACAGAGGAGCCTGGCGGGCTACAGTCCATGGGGTCCCAAAGAGTTGGACATGACTGAGTGACTTCACTTTACTTTCTTTCACTTTCAGTGGTATAGAACCAAAAATAAATATAAGCAGTTTTTAGGGTCTTTTAAACATTAAAATCTCTGACATAATTTCCCCCCAATTTAATTTGTCTTCTTGCGAAGGCATTAAAATTTTTTTTCAATTACATCTTTAATCATCTCACTGAAAATCTTCATTGCTGAACACATGATCAAAGAGATTATCTCAGTTTGCTGGGGTAAGAGAGTTCCAGAAAAACATCTATTTCTGCTTTATTGACTATGCCAAAGTCTTTGACTGTGTGGATCACAATAAACTGTGGAAAATTCTGAAAGAGATGGGAATACCAGACCACCTGACCTGCCTCTTCAGAAACCTGTATGCAGGTCAGGAAGCAACAGTTAGAACTGGACATGGAACCACAGACTGGTTCCAAATAGGAAAAGGAGTACATCAAGGCTGTATATTGTCACCGTGCTTATTTAACTTATATGCAGAGTACATCATGAGAAATGCTGGGCTGGAAGAAGCACAAGCTGGAATCAAGATTGCCGGGAGAAATATCAATAACCTCAGATATGCAGATGACACCATCCTTATGGCAGAAAGTGAAGAGGAACTAAAAAGTCTCTTGATAAAAGTGAATAAAGCTGAGAGCCAAAGAATTGATGCTTTTGAATTGTGGTGTTGGAGAAGGCTCTTGAGAGTCCCCTGGACTTTTAAACATTAAACATTAAATCCAACCAGTCCATTCTAAAGGAGATCAGTTCTGGGTGTTCATTGGAAGGACTGATACTAGAGCTGAAGCTCCAATACTTTGGCCACCTCATGTGAAGAGTTGACTCATTGGAAAAGACTCTGATGCTGGGACGGATTGGGGGCAGGAGGAGAAGGGGACAACAGAGGATGAGATGGCTGGATGGCATCACCGACTCGATGGATGTGAGTTTGAGTGAACTCCGGGAGTTGGTGATGGACAGGGAGGCCTGGCGTGCTGCAATTCATTGGGTCGCAAAGAGCCGGACACGACTGAGCGACGGAACTGAACTGAAATGTTCAATTATCACTAAGATATACGAGCAATCTAGAACTCAGGGAGGAGGGACAAATTTACCTCTGAAATTATGTAAATGAATGTACTGTAATTGTCTAAGTTTACAGGTAGTTTCACCGGCCAGCAACGAACACCTTTTACTCTATACTTATGAGTTAGTATTATTGTTCTGGGTTTTCTCACTTGCGTACATTAATTTTGGCACGCAGGTAGCTTCATGAACTCCAAAGTGAGATTCTTGTGTAGCAGGTAAAGATCTGACTTCAGTAATCATAAATGAAGTGTTCCGCTATGAAGCTTTTGCACCTCAAGTAGCAGGTACAAAAAAAGTATAACCTTTATCTTCTTTTAAAACTGAAGTATAGTTGACATAGGTATATAACTTATTATTTTTTTAATGCAGCATCCATTTAGAAGACTCGTGTTCGTATTTTCCATGTTTGTTCGTATTTCCGCGGAAACTATAGGCACGCTGTCGGAGAGGGCCACCAGGGGGCGCCGGCCCTCAGCGACTACGTAAATAATAGGAGCCCTGGAGCGCTCTTTCCCCTCCTCTCGCTTACCTCAGCTTCCGCCGGAAGCCGCCCTGTCAGTTGTTGTCCTCCGGTGTTTGGGCTGGTTGTGTGTAAGTAGGTTAGTGGCGGCTGGCTGGGTGAAAAGTCTTGGTCTAGAGAGCTGGAGCGGGAGAAAGAAAACTTGAGACAGCTTCAACCCGGACAGCAAGATGGACGTTCTGAAATCGGAGATCCTCCGGAAGCGGCAGCTGGTGGAGGACAGGAACCTGTTGGTGGTGAGGAGCCTTGGGGTCTTGGGCGTTGGCGACGGAGGTGCTGAGTGCGTCGGGGAGGGCCTGGGGAGAGGAGAAAGGTGCTGAGAGAGTCCTTGCTGGGTGGGGCTCAGCCAGAACCCCGCCGCGGCCCCAGAGAGGCCGCAGCTAGACCCACTGTGCCCTTGGCACTCACTCGGGAGCCTTTGGGATGGAAGTGTGGGAATTGCAGGAAAACCCGAGACTTTGGCAGTTCTCTTTCCCCCAGCTGTCCCTCACACCCATTCCCGTCTGTCGGTATTTTTCGAACTGCCCCAGTTCTGGTCGTTCACTTCTGTCTGTCGTTTTACGAAGGCTTTGCACTTTATGTGTACTTCCTGTTTTGTCGCACAGGATATTAAAAAGATGTGGTTAAGGACCACGACTTAGAAAATTAATAATTTTACAACTTCAAGGAGGTAGTTAAGTGAAACTGCCCCCACTCCATTAGTGCTCAGCATGGACGAATCTGACAGCTGGTACAGTTTAGTGCTATTGTCTTGATGGTTGTGAAGTCTTCAGGAGACTCACTTTTCACTCTCAGTGTCAATGTAACAGAGTGAACGGGCAAATAATACCTGAGTACTGAGAATAGTTTTGACCTCAGAGACCCTCTCAGAGGGTCTTAACGACCCCAGGGGCTCTTGTGGACTACTCCACTCTGAGAACACCTGACTTAAGTATTTGATTAGTGTAAGTTGGGATGTTAGTTTGGCAGATGGAGGTTTCATAATCATTGAAACTTTAAAAAATAATAAAGTGGATCTAATTAGAGTGTTATTTAGCAAATGGTGTGGAGCAGAGCTTGTTCATATTTGTAACTTGGTATTTTCATCTCTTAACTGGGGGCCTTTTACCTTTGATGAGTGGTTTCTGGAGTATTTGAAAAAGCTAATTTAGATGTTGGAATGCACAGTGGGTGTTAGAAAGAGCCAGGTGTTGAAATACAAAATATTTTCGGGGAAAATGGAATCAGGAAAAGCTCAGCGCATTCTCAGGGTTTACAACCTGCTTATTTGCATAATCAGGTTCTTTGTCTTGGAAATAGACCAACCTTTAAACATAATTAATTATAAACACTGATTCTACGTAATTGTTCTTAATTTATCATCATATATAAACTTTTTCTGGTATGTCTTTAATTTTGTAATTTGATAGTTGATTTAATTACTCAGATATCCCTGGCCAGGAGGTAAGATTGATTTCCCAATTAGGGCCAGCAAAAGGACATACATGAGATGGGGATTAAAATACTGAAAGTCATAGTTCCAGTTAGTAATCTGCAAGGCAGTATGCAGAAGGCTTCATATGTGACACCTTGTTTAATTTGTACATCAATTCCATAAAGTTACTTGTTGCTCCCATTCACAGATGAGGAAATGGAAACTAACAGAAGCTAGGTTGATTTACAGATTGACACAGAACTGCACAGCTAGCAAGAGAGAGAGCCTGAATTGGACTCCTCCTCTTCCACTCTAAAGCTTACTCCCTTAACCACTGCAGACCAGCTGTTTATCTTCACCTGTGAACATAGAACTGGTGTTCATAGGGTTAATCTAAGAATTAAATTACTTTAACATACACAATTTGTGTTTTTCAAAGCACCATAGTATGCTTTCTCATTTGAGCTTTACAGCAACTCTGCTTGGTACATAGGGCAGTTAGTATGCTCTTCCCACAGATGATGAAGCTGAGGGTTGCGTGATTTTCTCCTGGCTCTGGGGTGGATCTCAGTCCCCACTGCGTGGGTGAGTTCTCCTGCATAACATAGGGCAATGTGTGTAGTGAAAGTGAAAGTCGCTCAGTGGAGTCAGACTCTTTGTGACCCCATGGACTATACAGTCCATAGAATTCTCCAGGCCAGAATACTGGAGTGGGTAGCCTTTCTCTTCTCCAGGGGATCTTTCCCTCCCAGAGAATCAAACCCAGGTCTCCTGCATTGCAGGCGGATTCTTTACCAGCTGAGCCACAAGGGAAGCCCAAGAATACTGGAGTGGGTAGCCTATTCCTTCTCCTGCAGATCTTCCTGACCCAGGAATTGAACTGGGATCTGCTGCATTGCAGGTGGATTCTTTACCAACTGAGCTATGGGGGAAGCCCAGACTGGACACTTTTTCTTTTTAATGCCTGGGGAGACCGTCATTTGCTTTGCCGCCGTATAATTTTATACGGAATCGTTTGCTTTATAGCCTTTATCTTTCTGTATCATAGTGTCTATCAGTAACTTTCCAACTTCCCACCGCCCCAGGCATAGTAAGAATTAAATCTATATTTCGATCTGATATGTATGAAAAAAGTTTCATGCAACATTTCCTATCTTAAGTACATGTGATTCTGTCATACATTTCTTTGTTTTAATCCGTTGTCCTGTTTCATTTTTTAAACAATTTCTGGTTGGGGGTCGGTGAATCCTTTTCACTACCCTTTCTGTAGCTGGGAAACGCCCATTTCTATTGTACTGTTTTTCCAGAAGTGCCACCTCCTCTTTGGTCATTTTACAATGTAGTGTTTAATTTCTGCTGTGACTTCTACTGCAAAGTTGTTGAGTTATATATGTTCTTCTTCATATTTTTTCCATTACGGTTTATCATGGGATATTGACTACAGTCCTTTGTGCCATACAGTAGGACCTTGTTTATCCATCCTGTATGGAGCTTGGTGTCCCAGCTTTTTCTTTTTTAAATTAATCAATTTTAAATTCTGGCAGCATTTAGAACGTGCTGGTCTTCGTTGCTGCGAGGGCTTTTCTGTAGTGCTGTCACGTGGGGTCTGCTCTCTGGTTGTAGTGCTTGGGCTTCTCATTTCGGTGGCTTCTCTTGTAGGTCACGGGCTCTAGGCGCTCGGGCTTCAGTAGTTGTGACTTCTGGGCTCTAGAACTTGGGCTCAGTGGGCTCTGTTGCTCCTTGGCATGTGGGATCTTCTGGATCAGGGATCAAACCCATGTCTCCTGCATTAACAGGTCGATTCTTCACCACTGAGCCACCAGGGAAGCCCCTCAGCTTTTTCCTGTTAGTCCAGTAGCTGGATATAGTAAATACTTAGCTTGTGAGCGCCCCTTTGTCAGAACTGGAGGAGCTTCAAAGCGGCCTCCTGTCCCCTGTGTTCAGTGCTCTGCCAGGTGTAACTACGTGGAGGTAAATTCGGCCTCCCTGTTGCTAGAATGCCAGTGCTTTGGAGCCCTGGTGTTGGTGAATCTTCATTTAACACAAAGCCTCATTCACGTGGAAAGCCAGGCCACTACAGCACTCAGTGGGGCTTAATTAGCAGTTTTATGAGTTGCAGTTTGGAAGATGGACTTTGGGTAGAATTTTAGCTTTGTTTTTTCCAATATTTATTGAATGTTTCCTCTGTGCAAGGTACTACACTGTGCCACAGAGGATTTATTTTTTTAATAATGTTTCATCCTTTACTGTAAGGAATCTACTTTCAGTTTTATAAAGAGAAGCCATCAGTCAATAAATTCCTCACTTTTCTCCTGTGAAAGTGGATGAGGTATTGGCTGTATGTTAGGTCACACCTTCCACTTACATGTTGGAGCCCAACTCTCATCTTTATTAGCGTCATCAGAACCTAAATATCACTTGTCTCCTTTCCTCCTGTGTCTTAATCTCTCTACTGGCTCATCTCTAGCAGCACTGAAACGCACATGATGTGTGTATGAATGTTTCAGTGCTGTATGTATGTTTTAACAAACATACGTACATTGCTTTTTTTGTTTTTTAAACACAACTGTTATTAAGAATAAAATCAGGAAAAAAAACCCACACAGCTGTCCTTTTTCTTTACAGCCAAGCTTCTTAAATTCTATTTCTCACTTACTCCTTAACCTGATTTCTGCCCTGGCAGTTACACTGAATCCTTCCTAATCAGGGGCCACAGTGACTGCCATGGTTTCTTAACCTCAAGAGCATTTGTACTAGACTGGTCCACCTTCTCCACTCTTCCCTTGGCCTCTTACGCTACAAGGTCCTGCATTTGCGTCTACTTTTCAGGCTACTTATTTCTGATCTCCTTTAGAGGCTTCTCTTTTGTTGTTGTTTTTTTATTGTTTGGTTTTTATCCCTTAAATGTTGGTTTTCCTTAAAGTTTAGGCCTTGGCTACTTCACATTGAAAATTCTCGTATATATGCATATATATATGTATGCATATATATTTACTTTTCTTGGCTGGGCTGCGTGACATGTGGGAGCTTGGTTCCCTGGCCAGGGTTGAACCCGCACCTCTTGCATTGAAAGCACAGAGTCTTAACCACTGGACCACCAGGGAAGTCCCCCCAAATTCTCTTATTTGAATTTCATATTCCCCTTCAGATTTCAGTTACCATCTGTTCTTAAGTGGAGCCTTTGGATGGACTTCAGAGTTCCCATCAGCTCTTTGTGAGTTTAGAAAAAGTTTCAGTTCAGTTCAGTCACTCAGTCGTGTCCAACTCTTTGTGACCCCATGAACCACAGCACGACAGGCCTCCCTGTCCATCACCAACTACCAGAGTCCACCCAAACCCATGTCCATCGAGTCGGTGATGCCATCCAGCCGTCTCATCCTCTGTCATCCTCTTCGCCTCCTGCCCCCAATCCCTCCCAGCATCAGGGTCTTTTCAAATGAGTCAGCTCTCCGCATCAGGTGGCCAAAATATTGGAGTTGCAGCTTCAACATCAGTCCTTCCAATGAACACCCAGGACTGATCTCCTTTAGGATGGACTGGTTGGATCTCCTTCCAGTCCAAGGGACTCTCAAGAGTCTTCTCCAACACCACAGTTCAAAAGCATCAATTCTTCTGCACTCAGCTTTCTTTATAGTGCAACTCTTACATCCATACATGACCACTGGAAAAACCATAGCCTTTACTAGACGGACCTTTGTTGACAAAGTAATGTCTCTGCTTTTTAATATGCTGTCTAGGTTGGTCATAAGTTCCCTTCCATGGAGTAAGCGTCTTTTCATTTCATGGCTGCAGTCACCATCGGCAAGGATTTTGGAGCCCCCAAAAATAAAGTCAGCCACTGTTTCCACTGTTTCCCCATCTATTTGTCGTGAAGTGATGGGGCCGGATGCCATAATCTTCGTTTTCTGAATGTTGAGCTTTAAGCCAACTTTTTCACTCTCCTCTTTCACTTTCATCAAGAGGCTCTTTAGTTCTTCACTTTCTGCCATAAGGGTGGTGTCATCTGCATATCTTAGGTTATTGATATTTCTCCCGGCAATCTTGATTCCAGCTTGTGCTTCTTCCATCTCAGCGTTTCTCATGATGTACTCTGTATAGAAGTTAAATAAGCACAGTGACAATATACAGTCTTGATGTACTCCTTTTCCTATTTGGAACCAGTCTGTGGTTCCATGTCCAGTTCTAACTGTTGCTTCCTGACCTGCATATAGGTTTCTCAAGAGTCAGGTCAGGTGGTCTGGTATTCTCATCTCTTTAGAATTTTCCACAGTTTATTGTGATCCACACAGTCAAAGGCTTTGGCATAGTCAGTAAAGCAGAAATAGATGTTTTTCTGGAACTCTTTTGCTTTTTCTATGATCCAGCAGATGTTGGCAATTTAATCTCTGGTTCCTCTGCCTTTTCTAAAACCAGCTTGAACATCTGAAAGTTCACAGTTCATGTATTGCTGAAGCCTGGCTTGGAGAATTTTAAGCAGTACTTTACTAGCGTGTGAGATGAGTGCAATTGTGCGGTAGTTTGAGCATTCTTTGGCATTGCCTTTCTTTGGGATTGGAATGAAAACTGACCTTTTCCAGTCCTGTGGCTATTGCTGAGTTTTCCAAATTTGCTGACATATTGAGTGTAGCACTTTCACAGCATCATCTTTTAGGATCTGAAATAGCTCAACTGGAATTCCATCACCTCCACTAGCTTTATTCCTAGTGATGCTTCCTAAGGCCCACTTGACTTCTCATTCCAGGATTTCTGGCTCTAGGTGAATGATCACACAATCGTGATTATCTGGGTTGTGAAGATCTTTTTTGCATAGTTCTTCTGTATATTCTTGACACCTCTTCTTAATATCTTCTGCTTCTGTTAGGTCCATGCCATTTCTGGTATGGTGTATAAATAAAAAGTTTAGCATGTATATATATCTGTGACCCCACGTTGCCTCCTCCTGTTGACGATATTATTAAAGGGATCTTTGACTCAAAAAGGTCAAGAACTAGTTCTTTCTGGGCTGGGGAACATCTCTGTGCCCATTAATCCCTAGCCCCAGGCAGCTGTCCCAACTCTGCTGACCCTTCTTCATTTATTCCAGTCCTTCAGCTTGCCTATATTCACACTTTCCCTTCATTCCCACAGCCTCCTATAAAACTCTCTAACACCTTTCTCTCTTTAGCGCTTGGTGAGGGGCCTTTCACAGGTTTTTTGGTACAGTTAGAAAACAGCGTGGAAGGGAATTTGTCATGTTGGTACCATGTCTTGACATCTCCTGCAAAGAAGTTTTTCCTCAGAACTTCACTGTGAAAGCTTTTAAATGTACAGAACACTCAAAATAATTGTACTGTGAACACCCATATGCCTGCCATCTAGATTTGCATTAAACCTGCGATTAACATTTTAATATATTTGCTTTATTCTTCGACTGTCCATCTGTCCATCATTGTATACCCATTCGTCAATCCATCTAGCAGTGCAGAAACTGCGTTTACCTCAGGACAGTAAAACAGGCAGAGCATTTTAGAATAGTGGAAGGCAGCTTTTCCACACTTTGACAAGAGACACAGGCTAAGTCGTTACCATTTCACCTAAAACAGATGAACCATAAAAAGCTGGGAAACCGCTTGAAATGACCAAAGTTGGCTCTTTAGATGAGTGTTTTCCAGCTGCTTACAGGGTCCTGAAGCCAAGGTACTGATCTTGATGCATTTCAGATTAATTTACAGACATTGTTACACGTTACCTTAAGTATTTAAAATTGCCAGAATATAATTTGACATGTTTTTCATTGACTAGTGTTCACAGTGTTTGTCTATACATATGAAGAAACACACAAATCGTAAGTGTCCCACTCAGTGGTTTTTGATAAATGCATACGCAGCTGTGTGACCCTGTGTGTATCAAGGTACAGAACATCGTCTTCACTCCACCTTGCAGTCAGCCTCTGCCATCCCCAGAAGCAACTGCTGCTTCGCTTTCTTTCCGCCATCCATTGGCTTTGCCTGCCCTAGAACTTCGCGTAAATGAGATCATACTGTGGACTCTTATATGACCCACTGTGTTTAATCAGAATAATGTGAATTTTATTCGTGTTGTTGAGTGTGTCAGTTGTTTGTTCCTTTTATTGCTGAGGAGTATTGTGTTGCACACATGTCCCGGTCTGTTGATCTGTTACCCTGCGGATGGTCACCTGGGCTGTTTCTAGGGTTTAGCTGTGGACCCTCTTGTGCAAGTCTTCTATTTTTTTAAGTCACTGATTTGTATTTGGCTGCGCTGGGTCTTTGTTGCGCTTTTCTCTAGTGGTGGCGCACGGGCTTCTCATTTCAGTGGCTTCTCCTGTGGCAGAGCTCGGGCTCTTGGGTTTGCAGGCTTCAGTAGTTGTGGCACATGGGCTTAGTTGTGCCACGGCCTGTGGGATCTTCCTGGACCAGGGATCCAACCTGTATCCTCTGCCTTGGCCACTGGAACACCAGGGAAGTCGCTGTGCAAGCCTTATGTTTTCATTTCTTGTAGGAAAATGCCGGGGAGTGCAATTGCTAGGTCATGGTGTTCGTTACGTGTTTAGTTTTGTAGAAAGCTGTTAGAACTTCTCCCAGAGTGGTTAGACTGTGTCACATCTCCACCAGCAAAGTAAGACGGTTCGGATCTCGACATTGGGTCAGCAATTTGTGCTTCAGTCTAACTTTAGCCAATCTGGTGGATGTATTGTAATATCTCATTGTGGTTTTAGTATGCATCTCCCTGAGAATTAATATTAAGTAGGTCTTGTGTGTTTTTCTATTTGTATATCTTTTGTGATGTGACTTAAAATTACTTGCGTATTTTAAAATTGGATTGGTTGGTTTAACCTTAGTAAGTTCAAGGAATTCTTTATATATATCATGGATATCACTCCTTTGTCAGTATGTTTTGTGAATTTTCTAGACTGTGGGTTTTCTGTTCATCTTCTTAAAAGTTTTTAATTTTGATGACGTCCAGCTTATCAATTTTTCATGATTAATGTTGAGTGTATCCTATCTGGAAATATAAAATAGCGTAACCTATTGAAAAACAGTTTGGCAGTTTCTTAAAAGTAAAACATAGACCTGCTGAGTGATCGATCTATTCTACTCCTAAGCATTTACTCAAGAGAGTAAGATATTCTCTTATAATATCTTCTAAAAGCTTTATGGTTTTATCTTTTACAAAAACAAAAAATTTTTGAATCAGTTTTTTGGTATGATGTGAGGCAGGGGTGTGATTTATTGTATTTGGATGTCCATTTGTTCCAGCACCATTTATTGATAATGTTTTTCTTTTCTCTTTGGATGGTTTGGTATCATCAAAAATCAGTAATAGTTTGTGTGGCTCTGTTCTGCTCTGCTCTCTTGTCCTAATCTGTTTGTTGATCTTTATGCCGGTGCCTCACTGTCTTGATTGCTGTTGCCGTTTGGTGAGTTGTAAAGTCAGGCAGTGTAAATGCTAACACTCTGTTTAATTTTGTTTTTTTAATTGAAGTATAGTTGCTATACTTATATAAGTTCCAGGTATACAGTAGGGTGATTCACAATTTTAAAGGTTCTGTTCCACTTACAGTTATTATAAAATACTGACTCTGTTCCCTGTGTTGTATAGTATGTCCTTGTAGCTGATACGGAATAGTTTGTACCTCTTACTCCGCTACCCCTATATTGGCCATCCACCCTTTCCGCTGGTAACCACCAGTTTGTCCTCTATTATCTGTGAGATTGCTTTGTCTTTTTTATATTCACTAGTTTGTTGTACTTTTTAGATTCCACATAAATTTGTCTTTCTCTGCCTGTTTCTTTTAGCACATGCCCTCCAAGTCCATCCATGGCACTGCAGATGGCAAACTTTTGTTCTTTTTTATGACTAGGTAGTATTTCACTGTGTGTATAAGTACCGCATCTTCTTTATCCACGTGCTTACTGGTGGACGCGTAGGCTGCTTCCACTTGTGCTGCTTATTTAAGCAGCCTTATTGAGGTACCCTTGACGCATGGTAAGCTGCACGCATTTAGAGTGCACAGCTTAGTTACGCCATGCCTGCACCGGTGGCGGCGCCACCACAGCGAGGAGCGCGAACATGTCTGCCTCACCCCAGGGTTTCCCTGTGCCCCTTGTGAGCCTGCTTTCTTCCCCTTCCCTGGGCTCTACCACCCTTCCACAGACTACTGTGGGGCTGCCTTCTGTTACTTAGATTGCACTTTCTAGGGTTTTATGCAGAGTTGTTTAATACAAACTCTCTCATCTGCTTTCTTTCAGTCTAATTTTGAGATTCATTCATGCATTTGTATCAGGATTTCATTATTTTTGTTACTGAACAGTCTTCTACCATTGTATGGATATACCCCCAATTTGTTTATTCATTAGCCTGTTGATAGACATTTGAGTTGTTTCCATTTTTTGGCTATCACGATAAAGCTGCTGTGAACATTAGTGTACAGGTTTCTGTTTGGACATATACTTTGATTTCCCTTGAATAAATGCATAGGAGTGAAATGGTTGGATAATACAGTAAGTGTATGTTTAACTTCTTCATTAAGGAGCCTGTATAAGATTGGCGTTTATTTCTTACATACATTTTTGTCTAATTTTATATATGGTGATATGAAAAAAGTGAAAGTCGTTCAGTCATGCCCAACTCTTTGTGACCCCGTGGACTACAGAGTCCATGGAATTCTCCAGGCCAGAATACTGGAGCAGGTAGCCTTCCCTTTCTCCAGGGGTCTTCCCAACCCAGGGACTGAACCCAGATCTTCTGCTTTGCAGGTGGATTCTTTACCAGCTGAGCCACAAGGGAAGCCCAAGTATACTGGAGTGGGTAGCCTATCTCTTCTCCAGCGAATCTTCCTGACCCAGGAATTGAACCAGGGTCTCCTGCATTGCAGGTGGATGCTTTACCAACTGAGCTATCAGGGAAGCCCCCATATGGTGATACAAATATATATAATTATGAAGTACATAGAATTCACCTGTGCAAGGTAAATTTTGGTATAGTTTTCTACTTTGGATGGCATCATTGAGAAAATATATTGCCTAGCTAACAGGATCCCTTGACAGTTTATAGTTCTTATACTTTGAAAAGTCTTATGTCTCTTTAAATTCTGTTTGGGTGCCCAACCATTGGGTTTGTTACTCCATACTCTTTACGGCTTATTTCCATTCTTCAGCAGGAAACTGACCCTGTCACATGGTTCGTGATTTCTCACGTTCTGCTTTGGGTGTTCAGGCTGTGTATTTGTTAGCTCTCCAGTGTCTTTTTGTAGAACTCTTATAATGTTTGTGTTTGATGTTCATTTTTGTAAACACTAAAAATCTTAATCTGATGGAAGGAATGATGATTCTAATTAATGAAATGGTGACAGTCATGTTGCATTTGGTTTTTAGTTTTGACTCTTCTTCATTAGTGTGGGCTGGAGGTTCAGGTGATGTGGTAGAAAGATTTGTTCTCTTTAGGCCTGGGAATCTCAGGTTTATAATCCAGACGGTACAACTTGGACAAAGCCCAAGAATAGCATGTGTGAAGCACCATGCAGGAATGAGGCTCTGTCTTTAAAAGAAGTGCTTTTTATGTATACCCTCTTCAACTTGTTTTTAAAATCTGCTGGAGTGAGAGGTCCAAATGGAGAGTTCAGATGCTTTAGGAGGGAACACACATTTACCTTCAGTTCACATGCTGTCTTAAAATCGCTACCAGCCGCTTTCAGGATTGTGTTTGTAGGGCTGTGTTGTATATTCTGTCATTGAGTCAGCAAACGTAGAGTTCAAAGATTTGGAATATAGCTAGAAAGGAAACTAACTTCGTAAAAGGAGTTAACAAGTCCTCAAGTTCACTGGGGCTCCGTTGCAGAGGGCTCTTTAAGTCTGGGCAAGGTCTCTATCCTGCCGAGTTACCTATGAAGGGGGATGTGTTACTAATCTCAGGTTGTAAAATACTGCAGTGTCAGTTGTGTCATGAACATAGCTCTCCTAAGTTCGTTTGGTGTTTTCAGTGTGCCTTAGAAAATGTTTTAAATAGAAATCACCGCTTGACTTCCTTTCCTTACAAACTCCTGTTTTGTTTCTAAACAAAAAGTGTGCAGGGTGATAGTGAAACCTGGCAGGGAACCTTTTGTTTTGGACGACCTTCTTTTGCCCTGAAGTGAAGGGTCGCATAGTAAGAAGAAAAACACCTACATTTTTCCCAATATAACTTTTTAAAATGAGAAGCAAACTAGTTTTCAAAAATTAAATTTATTGTTAATAGATAACGCATTCAAATGATTCAAAATTCAAAACATACTAACGGGTGAGCAGTAAAAAGTTTCCTTCTTACCCATGTGCCCCAACAGTTCACCTCCTCCAAAGCAGCCAACATTGTCAGCTTTGGGGTCTCCTGTAGTTATTACATGCTTTAGAAGCAAATGTGAAGAAGCAAAGGTGTGACTTTTCTCCTTTTTAAATAAAGATGGCAGCATACTAGATTCATTCTTCTGCACTTGCTTTTTTCATTTATAAAAGTATAGAAATGACTTAATTAAAAAAAGAAAAACCTCCTTTAACAGAAATTGACAAAATCCTGAAATTGAAACAGTAAAGGAAGGAACTATAGGAACCAATGTGGAAGTTACTGGAAAAAAGGAAATAGTAAATACAATAATTAGGGCAAATAATGCATTCAGTTTAGTTCAGTCGCTCAGTCATGTCTGACTCTTTGCGACCCCATGAATCACAGCATGCCAGGCCTCCCTGTCCATCACCATCTCCCGGAGTTCACTCAAACTCACGTCCATGAGTCGGTGATGCCATCCAGCCATCTCATCCTCTATTGTCCGCTCTTCCTCCTGCCCCCAATCCCTCCCAGCATCAGAGTCTTTTCCAATGAGTCAACTCTTCGCATGGGGTGGCCAAAGTACTGGACTTTAAGCTTTAGCATCATTCCTTCCAAAGAACACCCAGGGCTGATCTCCTTTAGAATGGACTGGTTGGATCTCCTTGCAGTCCAAGGGACTCTCAAGAGTCTTCTCCAACACCACAGTTCAAAAGCATCAATTCTTCGGGGCTCAGCTTTCTTTATAGTCCAACTCTCACATCCATACATGACTACTGGAAAAAGTACCTTGGACTGCAAGGAGATCCAACCAGTCCATCCTAAAGTAGATCAGTCTTAGGTATTCATTGGAAGGACTGATGTTGAAGCTGAAATTCCAATACTTTGGCCACCTGATGCAAAGAGCTGACTCGTTGGAAAAGACCCTGATTCTGGGAAAGATTGAGGGCAGGAGGAGAAAGGGACGACAGAGGATGAGATGATTGGATGGCATCACCAACTCAATGGACATGGGTTTGGGTGGATTCCGGGAGTTGGTGATGGACGGTGAGGCCTGGCGTGCTGCAGTTCATGGGGTTGCAAAGAGTCTGACACGACTGAGCAACTGAACTGACTAGACAGACCTTTGTTGGCAAAGTAATATCTCTGCTTTTTAATATGCTGTCTAGGTTGGTCATAGCTTTTCTTCCAGGGAGCAAGCATGTTTTCATTTCATGGCAGCAGTCACCATCTGCAGTGATTTTGGAGCCCCCCAAAATAAAGTCTGCCACTGTTTCCACTCTTTCCATCTATTTGCCATGAAGTGATGGGGCCGGATGCTGTGATCTTAGTTTTCTGAATGTTGAGCTTTAAGCCAACTTTTTCACTCTCCTCTTTCACTTTTATCAAGAGGCTTTTGAGTTCCTCTTCACTTTCTGCCATAAGGGTGGTGTCATCTGCATATCTGAGGTTATTAATATCTCTCCCTGCAATCTTGATTCCAGCTTGTGCTTCATCCAGCCCAGCGTTTTTATGGTGTACTCTGCATATAAGTTAAATTAGTAGGGTGACAATATACAGGCTTGATGTACTCCTTTTCCTATTTGGAGCCAGTCTGTTGGTTAGCTGAGAGTTAGTTCTGACCTGTATCAGTGGACCTTTTGGATATTAAAGTCTGTTGATTTGGTCTGTTCTAGACCTATTTATTCTGGTCTATTCTGCTCCTAGATCTTTTGCCTGTGCATGGTTTTTGTAACATCTTGCCTTTGTGACATCATGAGTTTCTCAGCTATGCTGAATTATGCTGATCTTTTAAATGTTGATTTTTCCATTAGACAGTATTGTAACAGTCACATTTGTTAATATCACCACTGATTTCATCAATGGAGCCTTTATGTGTCAGGAAGCCAGCAAGTTCACAGTGAAGGATACCACTTTTCTACCATTCTCATTTTCCCTTGACAGGTGGAATTTTATCATAGACAACAAATACTGTCATTGTTTTCCTTTAGGTGACAAGATTGCTTTGTTCAGTTTTGAGAAAATGTTTGCCAAAAATGCAAGTCTGAATAATCAACCAGTTGCACAAGTGTTTTTCTTTGAGAGGGCTCTCCTACTTCATTATGTAGTAGAAGTGCTTCATATGTTTCATTTCCTTTCATTTCATCATACCAAATATTAAAGGGGCATGTAGTTAAGGGTTAAGATTTAGTAAAATTGTTCTTTATCAAAACATTCAGAGAAACTGGCCTTTTTATTTTCTGGCAAGAGCATGGTGGTGAGTACAAGTGACTACTATACATCAACAGTGTTTATGCCAAGGTTCTAGTAGTTTTCTTCACCATTGCTTCTGTACCATCAGTGCAGATCTGAGCATAATGAAAAGCGCAGTGGGGTGGCACACATAATGTCTTAGTATTGGGTTGGCCAAAAAAATTTGTTCAGTTAGTGAATATGTTTTCTAATAAAGTTCTTGGTGAAAATGAAAAGTGTCTTTTATTTTTATGTAAAATTGGATGAACTTTCATAACACTGTCCTACTTCATTAGCAGTAACCATAATAATACCTCAATAATACCTCCACACAGGTATTTAGCGCCTCATAGTTCCACAGCTCACTCAGGCAGTGATCATCAGTGATGCTGTACTCTGACCAGGAAGCTTAATGGTGAACAATGGAAAGATCAGGTTCCCACACCTGAACGCACTGCTCAAGCCTGGCCCCAGTAAAGCATCAAGGAAGTACACAGCAAACCACTGTATTATGTGTTAAAATTCAGCTCAGTGCTATGAAAATGAATTTGACCTGTGCAGTCTCTGGAAGGGTCTTAGGGACCCCCAGAAGTCTACATTTTGGGAATGGATGTTTTAGGTTGAAGGTTTTGGTAGGTATGTTCACTGGAATTGAGACATGGTAGTAAAAGATTCCATAGTTAAAGGTTGGACCATGGTCCGTGGCCTGGGGAGTCCTGTTACTTTCTTCGTACATACCAGCTCTTTCTGAGAGGCCACCAGTCCATGTTGTCAATTCATTTATTTCAAATATGACCAGTATGTTCTACTATACATAGTCAAAAGGAACAGTTTGCGATGCTGAAATGCATTTTGGGCGTGAGAAACTGTAACATGGAATACTGGATCAGCACAAAGGATTTAAGGACCAGAGGTCTTAGTCCTGTCTCTGTTATTCATGAGGCTTATTGAGTTCTGGGAATGTCACCTGACCTTTCTAATTCTCAGGTTTCACACCTCTCCAGTGGGATTAATTTTATTTGCATCCACCTTTTCCAGAGTAGTTTAGATGTTCAGATGATGCCATCAGTTTCTTACACTGGGTAACGTCTTCCTCTTTCTATCTATAAAGTTGTGCTTGGGGTGCATGAGATAAGTCAGTAAATATTTATTGAGTTAATGAATGAACTTTGAAAAACCTGTTAATTTTACCTGTTTTTAATATATACACAAATAGTTCATTGTATAATGAACTATCTACCTTCCCCCTAACACATGTAACTCTAGAAAATAAAAATATATCTTTATAGAACTAAGATCACACTCAACAAAATTAAAATTGGGTCCTTAATACCATGAAATACTCTTCTCACATTCAAATATCCCCAGTTGAATTAAAATACAAACATACATATGTTTTTACAGTTGGTTTGTTCAAATCAAGTCCACACAAAAATCCACTCATTGCATTTATTATGACTCTTGGTTTCTTTTAGTGAAAATATTTCCTTTTCCCTCAGGTCCCCCACTTTTTAAATTCGTCAACTTGTTGGAGAAACTGGGGCTAGTTTTATGAAATGTGTTAGTGTTTGATTGCTTTCCTGTGGTGTTTGAACTTTTTCCTGTCTTCTTTATGTTTCTGGGAAGTTGTATGATAAGAGACTGATTTAGATTTTTGGGGAGGACATACTTAAGTGGTTTGCTGTGTACTTCCTAGATGTTGTCCTGGTGCCAGGCTTGAGCAGTGGGTTCAAGTGTGGCAACGTGATCTTTCCATTGTTCACCATCAAACTTCCTTGTCAGGGTATAGTATTATTGATGATCACTGCTTGAGTGAGCTTTGGAACTATGAGGGGCTAAATATATGTGTGGAGGTATTATTGAGGTATTGTTATGGTATCTTTATTTGAATTAAATCATCAGTGAAATAGTATCTAAGAGGCAGAACTGCAGATAATAACAAGCCTGCAAATGAGGAACTGTATTTTTTACATTATAACTGACATAAAATATGGCTTTCAGGTGTTCAACATAGTGATTTGATAGTTTTATACATTATGAAATGATCCAAGGGACTGCATTTTTAACAGGATAATTTTATGTATAGCATGGAAAGAGCTAACCTTTTTTCTCCTGCCACAGTAGGTTGAGTTTGTCTCTTAACATCATGTCATATTAAAACCAAATACCTTTGAACCATCTTTTTACTAGAGAAGCTCTCCAAAACCATCCTATGTCCACATTATTTTTAAAAATTGGTTAATACAAATACAGTTAACTGATCATTATAATAAGATTCCAGATGACAAAAAAGAATGTGGACACATCCTTGGAGGTCTGTTGATGAGATTTAAAATGTCAGCTGAAGCTACCATAATTTTTGTTTGATTGGGCCTGTTAGGAGAAAAGAATTAAAGGATCACATTTTTATGTGGTTCACAATTAATCCATTTGTAGAAATTGAACTAAAACACCAGGAAATTAAATCAAAACAATATTAACATTTGGTAAATGGGGTTGGTTCCTTCTCTGTGCTGTTAGATGATGTCTGTTAAAATGATGCTGCAAGAGAAATGTCTTCATGTTTAGACCAGGGTGGACAGGTAGTGTGTTCAGGAAATCACTATAATCTCTGTGGGACCTAAAAAACTTTATAGTTCTTGAAAAACTTTCAAGGTTGTTGATCAAGAGACATGAAATTTGAACTTCTTTCTTCAGTAGGAAGAAACTTACTTGTATCTTCAATAGGAAAGTTAAAACTTCTGTTATTATTAACTTACTTCTTTCTTCAATAGGAAAATAAAAAATATTTCAAGCGTAGTGAACTTGCAAAAAAAGAAGAGGAAGCGTATTTTGAAAGATGTGGCTACAAGGTATGAATGCCTGCTTTTATGTTAAATTATATATTTCTGAGTTTAAATTTATATAGCCATTGTTAAAGTAACAAAACAATTGATCTTTGTTCAATTTATCAATGTTATACATTAGCCTATAAATGAGAAGCCATCTGGAGAGGTATGATTTTGTTTTTCTTTTTTTTTCTTTTATCTTGAATTCAGGAAAATACATGCATGACCTTTGGCTTGGAATGGTTTGGCTTTTTGTGGACAGCATGAAGTGGCTTGAGATCAAAGCTTGAATTTTTTTCCTTTTAATTAAGTCCTGGATCTGATACTACCTCATTTTCATCACTACCACCACTCCTTTCCCCACCTCTCCCAATAAAAGTCCATTTGTAAAGGGTTGAAAACATTTTATTCATTCAGCAGCAGTGGTATCAGCAGTGGTATTTCCCCTGCTTTCTCCTGAATCTTTTAAGCCATTGTTTTATGTTTGCAATGTGAATAATCCCTTTTGGCCCTCAGTACCTCTGCCTGAGATATAGCCATTTTATATGATAAGGTATCACATTTCAAACACTGCTCACCCTACTGGATAGAAAATGTGATCTTGAAATATTAGAAATAAATGAGTTTTCTAGAAAACTTTGAATACTTTAGAAACATGACTAAAATTATCTTTGAGATTACCTAGTTAATAATGTATTGGGGTTTTTATTGGGAGGGGTTAAAGGTTACGAGGTGAAGTTGTGTTTATTTTAAAAGATGACTGTATCTAGTCTAATTTTTTAAACAAAGTTCAGAGGTTCTATTGAAATACTTTTGAGAAATCATAAATTTGAAATCGACTCTTTGCTTGTGAAACATTGATTATACAGTAATACTCTTGTGCATGTAATGGGGAAAGTTCTGGAAATTAATTTTATCTGGCATAGCATTTCTAGAAGAAAGCATGAAGAATGCAAATGGTATGTATATGGATTTGCTTTCATTTTGTACTTTTGGGAGAGGGTAGATGTTAAAACTGTAGTTGTATTTCTGATAGGTTTCTAAAATATGAAAGTTTACATTGGTATTTTGATACTTAAGTATGTCGATTTCATTTGCTTCTAGTGTAGGGAATTAAAATATGTTTTAAAACCATCTAAATGTTGAACAGATAGTCAGAAAGATTTCCCATTATTTGCTTGCCTAGAGTTGTCTAACTCACACTTAAAGTAAAATAAGAATCACTTACCTTTGGTTTAGTCCACTGACTCGGCTGCTTTCCCATATCCTTAGATTCGAACCTTTTTAACTTTTTGATAAGGTAGGAAAATAAACAGTGACAGTTTTCCTTAGTTTAGATTGCTCTTGCTAAAACAGCAGTTCTTTCTTGCCAGTATAGAGGAGAGCACTGAAGCAAAGTCATTGCTGTAAAGATACTGCTTGTAACGTTGAGTCCAGCTGACAGAATGTCTTAGGTCTTTTCCTTAAGGCTACTCACTGCCATTTTATAATTGAAAATGCTTTCCATCCTGAGATTTTGGGAGACATACCTGTTTTTATGCTTAAAAAGAAAGCACAGGGTTTTCTTTCTGAAGCATATTTAATGGTTCCTTGTTGGTAGTAGTGAAAATATAGCATGTTGCTTTTATTCTCTTATAAAACTAGTTACTGTTTATTGAGACTTGATGCTGATTTGGTTTGTGAAAATGGCGAAAGTTTGGTTTTTTACTTACATTTTCTGTTATCACTGTTAACACTGATTAATATAACCTTTAACCTAAAGTGTGGAATCATCAAGTATAAAATTGTAACCATACAGCCTTTCTTAACTGAATGGTTCCTCTTAATGTTGATCTTCTTTGATTTTTTTTGGATCTTCTTTTGACATATTAGATTTGTCTTAGGGTCAACTGGAAAACCACATTTCAGTATCTTTTTACAGACCAAGCAGTGGGACTTATAAACTGCTGAACTCAGTTTTCTTAAACTGTGACTTGGGAAGCTGACTCAAGAAAATGTTAGATTTTTTTCCCTGCAGGTTCATATGAACAACAGTATTCAGTCTCATCTCTGTGTGCTATGAGTAGAGAGTGGCTGGTTTTCATTATTTTCCTTCGTGGCTCAGTTCACGGGCAAGTTCGGTGGAGCATTGGGAAATTTTTTTACACATCCAGCGATGATTCCTGTGTGCTTGGAATATACCTTTCAAAAATCAGGATAGGAAAGAGCTGACACTTGAGGCTTCACAGGTTTTTGTTATCAAGCAGTTCTTTTTTCTTTGGTCTTCATTTTAAATCTAGAGCAAGGATCAAATAACCCTGTAAGATGATTTTCTCAAAGAGGAGAAGCAAGCTGATTGTTTCCAAGAAGAAAGTAAAAATCTTGGAGTCTAGGGAGAAAATGAGTCTAGGTTTCAACCTCCAAGTTTTTGATTGTGGAAACCATTTTATTAATAACTTCTGTCGCGCTTCTGTAGCAAGAATGCTTCCAGGGTGCATGCTGTCTCCTCGGGTGTCCCTGTGCTCCCGCAAGCGTGTACATCAGTTATGAGCTGTTTGCTCAGAGGAACACTTAGAAAACCTTCAATATGTAAAACATGTTTCGTTTTGATAGATACCTAATGTATAGAATGGTACATGTTAAAATAAACCATATTGTATTTTAAAAGGAGAATTTCATTTCTTTTGGCTATTGATGTAGATACAGCCAAAAGATGAGGACCAGAAACCATTAACTTCATCAAATCCAGTATTAGAACTTGAACTGGCAGAGGAAAAATTACCCATGACTCTTTCTAGGCAAGAGGTAAGTTTATATATGAGTGCTTTGTTTAAAAAAAAAAAAAAGAATCTCCACAGGATTGCATTTATCTCTAGTTCTAGTAACTTTTATGTCATCATTTCCCATATAAAATGACTTACCTGACCAGCACAGTATTTTAGTTTAGTTTTCTTTATGAGGTTCTAAATTTCTGCTTTTCTTGATACTGTTGTCTTAAATAGTTTAAAGGATATCTCATGTCTTAAATTTTTTAAAGAATATATCCTTCTAAACTTTAAAAACTAAACACATTCTAAATAAGTATAATTAAATGCATGTATTTGAAATAATTATATTTAGATAATTTGTCAAAGTTATTTAAAATAATATCATTTATGTATTAAGAGAAAGTAAGTTACAAAACAGTAACTTTTTTTGTTGTTGTTCAGTTACTAAGTCTGTGCCCAACTCTTTGCAACCCCATGGTCTGTATCCCGCCAGGCTTCTCTGTCCTCCACTGTCTCCCAAGTTTGCTCAAATTCATATCTTTTGAGTCAGTGATGCTATCAAACCATCTCATCCTCTGCTGCCCTCTTCTTTTGTCTTCAGTCTTTCCCAGCATCAGCATCTTTTCCAGTGAGTTGGCTCTTCACATCAGGTGGCCAAAGTATTGGAGCTTCAGCTTCAGCATCAGTCCTTCCAATGAATATTCAGGGTTGATTTCCTTTTACTTTCTCTTAATACATCTTTCTAAGTCAAAATATAGAGGTCTATATAATTTTTTTATGACTTCATAATTTCCCACAATATTTTAGAACTACTACTTTATTATTTTTAAAACCAATTCTTTGTTAATGGTCATTTAAATTGCCTCAGTATTTCCATTTTATAGGTTATACTGAGATGAACATCCTTATACAGATGTCATTGCGTGTGTAATACTATATGATTAGTTTCCTTTGGAAAATTTTCTAGAAACATGATTTCTGGAGTCTACTAAAGCCTATATATTAATACATGTCTAACACTTTGGATATAAATTACCAGAGAGCTCTGTAAACACGTTCCACCAGTTCATACTCTAGCCTATAGGCTTTGTCCATACCCTGGTCAATATCAACTGTTATTTTCCTTCAACAACAGCAAAATTTTAAAATATTCATGTGAAAAAAGAGTTATGATTATATACACAAAGTACATAACGAAATGAACTTTGAGCAAAACGAAACATTCAGAGGAAAGGAGGGCTGACTCCAGAAGCTGTCATGTGAAAACTAGATGAAGGACTTTTGAATACTTGGCCTGAAGAGAAGAATATTAAAGATTTTTGAAAACAGATCCATTGACCACAGCTCTAATTTTGAAAAAGCATTGAGTGTTCTGTCTTTTCATAAAGCTGAGATAATTGAAAGAGGTGGGTTTTGTCTATTTTGAGAAGCATAGTAAAACTGTCCAAAGATGAGATGGGCTGCTCCATGAAGAGGTGTGATTCCTGTCATTCGTCAGACAGTGGCCCGAAGAAGGTGTTTTTGAGGTCATTTCTGCATTGATTGGAGATAGCACTGCTGCTGCTAAGTCACTTCAGTTGTGTCTGACTCTGTGTGACCCCATAGACGGCAGCCCACCAGCCTCCCCTGTCCCTGGGATTCTCCAGGCAAGAACACTGGAGTGGGTTGCCATTTCCTTCTCCAATGCATGAAAGTGAAAAGTGAAAGTGAAGTTGTTCAGTTGTGTCCGACTCTTCGTGACCCCCATGGACTGCAGCCTACCAGGCTCCTCCGTCCATGGGACTTTCCAGGCAAGAGTACTGGAGTGGGGTGCCATCGCCTTTTCCGGGAGATAGCACTAGATGAGGTCTAAGTTTTAGTTTCAGTTAATCCAGTGGAAGCCTTGCCAGTGGTTTCTAAATGTGATACTATTTCAGTTCCCAGACTAAATTCTTGGTAATTTTTTTCTAATTACAGCTTATTTTCTTAATTATAATTTTTATTAGTCCTTTTTATGAAATACATAGCATGTATACAGAGTGTGTGTAAAATGTGCAATATAGTGGATAATTGCAAAACAAAACAGACACTCATACAACCACCACCAAAGTCAAGGAGGAATATTACCTTCAGAAGCCCTGCATGTGCCCCCTCCACCCATTTGTAACTCACTTTCTTGTCTAAGGGACTAGTTTTGGGTTTTAATTTAGTATTACAGTGATGACCCTTGCCTGTCTGTGGTCATTGGCTGATCAGCTGACTCCAGACTTTTTTTTCCTCTGTATGAATGTTATCACTCCTTCCCATCTTAATGGTTTTCTTATGTTGCCTACTACACAGATTGGTCCTTTCTGTAACACTCACCAAATGACCTAAACCATTTGGGTTATTTAAGGTGTGACAGTAATTCAGTATATCTGTTCGTGGAAAACTAAAGAAAAAACAAATATAACTTACTTTCGCATCTAATTTTCAAAATAAGTGTTTAGTCTTCTAAAATAGAAATTACTATTGTTTCTTTCTTTCTTTTTTTTAAAATAGGTTATCAGAAGATTGAGAGAAAGAGGAGAACCAATCAGACTATTTGGAGAAACAGATTATGATGCTTTTCAACGTTTAAGAAAAATAGAGATCCTCACACCAGAAGTTAACAAGGTAAGAAGAACAAAGCTAGAATATCATTGTACCACATCGCTGAGAATACTACAGACTTTGACAGACTTCAAATAATTGCCTTATTATAAGGAAAAAAGGAAAAATGAAGTTGCCAGATTATTGCTGCTGAATGTAAATTTTCTTTTAAAAGGCACACATCTTGAGCATGCGGTTCAGTGCATTTTGAAAATGCTTGCAAGTGTGTGGCCAGTACCCTTATGAAGATATAGAGTATTTTCATCACACACACATGAAAACTCCCCAGCACCCCTTCTTGGCCAGTCCCTGGATTCTTCCTCCTCCATTCCTGGGCAACCACCATTTTAAATTCTGTTACCATCGATGAACTCTACTTGTGTTAGTGTTTCACTTGGGTGGAGTCACACAGGATATGTCTGGCTTCTTTTGCTCAGTGTAAGATTTTGAGGATTCATCCATGTTATTGTGGATGTTGATAACTTGTTCCTTTTTATTGCTGATGATATTCAGTAATATGAATATATCACAATATGTTTCTAGCCTTGGGCTGTTATGAATAAAACTGCTGTGAACATTCTTACACAAATATTTTTTGGTTCTATGTTATTTCTCCTAGGTTAAATACATTTTTATCTCTCTGGAAGTGGAATTGCTGAATAGTAACAGTATATGTATGCTCAACTTTTTAAGAAATGCTGGGTATTGCCAGTGTTGTCTCATTAGTGTTTGTTATTGTTAGTCTTTTAAATTGTAACCATTCTCTTGTTTGTGTGGTACTACCTCATGTGGTTCTAGTCACAATTCCCTGACAACTAAAGATTATGAGCATCTTTTTATAGACTTACTAGCCACATCTTTCTCTATGCAGTGTTCATGTTTTAGTTGGGTTGTCTTTTTATTTTTGAATTATAGGAGTTCTTTATGTGTAACCTGGATTCTTCATTAGATATACAAATTCATGTTTTGTATCTATTTTTTCCTAAGCTTTACCTGTTTTCTTAACAGTGTCTTTTCATGGGCAGGACTTTTGAATTTTGACAAAGTTCACTTTATAATTACTGCTTGTGGTGTTTTGCTTAAGAAAATGTTTGCCTACCCTAAGATCTTAAAAAGATGGTATTTTCTTCTAAAACTTTAATAGTTTCAGCATTACTTTTAGAACTCTGATCTTGTTTTATGGCTCAGCTTATAATCCATCTTGGTGAATATTCCATGGGCTCTTGAAAAGAGTATGCTTTATGCTTTTGAAATGTCAATTACAGTGGTGTTTAGATCTTTTGTGGTCTTATTTACTTATTTACTTGCTCTTTCAGTTACTGAGAGAGACAGACGTGGTTATATGTAGTTGTATAACAAACCACCCCAAAACTTACATCGTAAAACAATTCATTATCATAAAATCTTTCTCAGTCATTTGTGATGGTAACAAACCACCCTGAAACCTTGTATACTAAGATAGTTTATCATTCTTCATCACATTCTGTGGTTCGATTGGGTTAAGCTGGGTAGTGTTTTGGTTGAGGTCTCACCTGTGATACAGTCACATGAGGGTTGCGGCTGAGGTCACCTGAAGGCTCCCTAGTCTGGCCTTCTTACTAGCTAGGCATGCTGGCTTAAAGGTGCAGCTTTGTTGTAGCAGAGGTCAGCATTTCCTGCCCTTTTAAAGCTAGTATCCCATTGTATGTATGGACGCCATTTTGTTAATCCATGCATCCTTGTTGGACAGGGAGGTTGCTTCTACCTTTTGGTCTATTGTGAATAATGCTGCTATGGACACAGGTATAAAAATATCTGTTCAAGTTCCTTGCTTTCTCTTCTTTTACATATATTCCTAGAAGTGGAATTGCTGAATTGTATGGTGATTCTATGTTTAACTTCTTTTTAAAAACATAAATGAATTTAAAACGTTTTCTTCATTTATATTATTAATGTCCACAGTAATTTGTTTTTATTTTCAGTCCTATCTAAAGTTTCCTTACCTAAATCCTTGGAAAGAGCTAAGTGGTTTTGTAATGCCTCATTTCACCAGTGTTTGTTCTCTTCTATATCCCAAGTCACTTTCCTTATCAAAAGAGTCTAAAATGCTAATGTGCACTATTTAGTTTTTGGTACCTGATTTAATTTTTCTGCTACTCATGTCTCATTACTTGAGAAATTTTCTAGCTTTTAATATTAACTTAGTACAACCTGCTGTATTCTGATCTTATTCAATATTAGAATTTATTTGTACTTTTAAAAGTTGAGTTATAATTAACATATAACATATTTCAGGTGTACAGCATAATGACTTGATATTTGTATATATTGCAAAATGATCACCACAGTAAATCTAATATTCATCACTGTATGTAGTTACAAAAATTTTTTTCTTGTGATGAAGACTTTTTTAAAGATCTACTCTCTGAGTAACTTTGAAATGTGCAGTGCAGTATTTTCAGTCACCATGCTGTACATTATTCCATGTGACTTATTTATTTTGTAACCGGAACTAAAAGTTAATAACTTAAGTTTGAACACATTCTGAAGCTCAACACTTTTCCTCCTCTCCCTCCACATTTTTTTCTGATAACACATTTTGCATCATTTTGTATTGTGTAGCCCTTAACTAATTACTGCACTTACAGTTATTTTTACTACTTTTGTCTTTTAATCTTCATACTAGCTTTATAAGTGATTAATTTACCACCTGTACCATACATTTACTTTTATCACTGGGATTTATGCTTTCATATGTTTTCTTGCCAGCTGAAAGAAATCCCTTTAACATTTCTTAACAAGGATAGTTTAGTGGTTAGGAACTCTCTTAGCTTTTGCTTGTCTGGAAACTCTATTGCTCCTTCAATTCTGAATGATAACTTTGCTGGGTAGCATGTTCTTGGAAGTTTTTTCTTTTAGCACTTCAAATATATTGTGCCACTCCCTCCTGGCCTGCAAAGTTTCTCCTAAAAATATCCTGATAGTCTTATTGGGAGGTGGTTCCTTATACAAAGCAAATTGTTTTTCTCCTGCTGCTTTTAAGATTCTTTCCTTTCTGTAACTTAAAAAAAAAAAAAAGTGGAGTATGATTGATTTACAATATTGTGTTAACTTCAGGTAGAGAGC
>NW_011495023.1:10749116-10804219 GCF_000754665.1 Bison bison bison
AGAGAGCATAGTGATTAAGTATTTTTGGCATATTATACTCCCTTATAGGTTATTACACAATAATGGGTATAATTCTCCATGCTATACAACATCCTTCTTGCTCCTCTATTTTAAATGTAGTTTGTATATCCGGTACCCCTAATTTGTCACTCTCCCCTTTCTTTTTCTCATTGGTAACCACAAGTTTGTTTTCTGTATCTGTGAGTCTGTCTCTGTTTTGCATATACACTCATTTGTGTTATTTTTTAGATTCCACATAAGTGGTATCACACAGTATTTGTCTTTCTCAGTCTGACTTACTTCACAAGACATAATACTCTTAGATCCATCCATGTGTTACAAGTGCCAGAATTCCATTCTTTATTATGGCTGAGTAATATTCCTGTGTTTGTGTGTGTGAGAGAGAGAGAGACATACATACATGTTCTTAATCCAGTTGTCTGTGGGGCACTTGGTCTGCTTCCATGTCTTGGTTATTATAACTAGTGCTGCTGTGAACTTTGGGGTGCATGTATCTTTTCATATTTTTGTTTTTTCTGGATGCATATGCAGGAGTGGAATTGCTGTGTCATGGTGGTTCTATTTTTAGTTTTTTAGAAACTATTTTTCAGTAGTGGCTTTATCAGTTTTCATTCCCACCACTAGTGTACAAGGGTTCCCTTTACTCTGTATCCTCTTCAGCATTTGTTGTTTGTAGGCCTTTTAGAGATGGCTGTTCTGACTTGTATGAGGTGATACCTCATTGTGGTTTTGATTTGCATTTCTCTTGTAATTAGTGGTCCATCTAGTCAAAGCTATGGCTATGGTTTTTCCAGTAGTCATGTATGGATGTGAGAGTTGGACTATAAAGAAAGCTGAGCCAAAGAATTGATGCTTTTGAACTGTGGTGATGGAGAAGACTCTTGAGAGTCCCTTGGATTGCAAGGAGATCCAACCAGTCAATCCTAAAGGAAATCAGTCCTGAATATTCATTGTAAGGAGTGATGCTGAAGCTGAAACTCCAATACTTTGGCCACTTGATGCGAAGAACTAATTTATTTGAAAAGACCCTGATGCTGGGACATATTGAAGGTAGGAGGAGAAGGGGACAACAGAGGATGAGATGGTTGGATAGCATCACCAACTTGATGGACATGAGTTTGAGCAAGCTCTGGGAGTTGGTGATGGACAGGGAAGCCTGGCATGCTGCAGATCATGGGGTCGCAAAGAATTGGACATGACTGAGTGACTGAACTGAATAATTAGTAATGTAGAACATCTTTTCATGTGCCTGTTAGCCATATGTATGTCTTCTCTGAGAAATGTCTTTTCGGATCTTCTGACCATTTTTGGCTTGGGTTGTTTTTTGATATTGAGTTGTATGAGCTGTTTGTATATTTTGGATATTAATCCCTTGAGGGTCACATCATTTGTAAATATTTTCTCCAATTCAGTAGGTTGTTGTTTCATTTTGCTGATGGTTTCTTTGCTTTGCAAAAGCTTTTAAGTTTAATCAGGTTCCATTTGTTTGGTTTTGCTTTTATTTTTGCCTTAGGAGACTGATTAAAGAAAATACTGCTAAGATTTATGTCAGAGCACTCTGCCTGTGTTCTCTTGTAGGAACTGTCTTTAACTTTTGACATTTTAACTGTAATGTGCCTTGATGTAGGTATGTTTAACTTTTTCAGATATTGCCCTAACATTTTCCACAGCAGCTGTACTATTTTACATTTCCAGCAGTGCACAATGGGTCTGTTTCTCCATAGCCTAGCCACGTTGTTATTTTCTGTTTTCTGTTGATAATATCCATCCTGATGGTTGTAAAGTGGTATCTCTGTGGTTTGGTTTGCATTTCCCTAGTGATTAGTGAGGTTGAGCATCGTTTCATTTACTTATTGGCCATTGTATATTGTCTGTTCAAGTCTTTTGCTTATTTTAAATCAGATTTTCTGTTGTAGTTAACTCGAAGAGCTACAGTTTTATAGTTTTAACCCTTACATTTAAGTCTTTGATCGATTTTGAGTTAATTTTTATATGTGGTATATGATAAGGGTCTATCTTTAAGGCTTCCATTTTAATCAAATGATCACAAACTAGAAGTGAATAAAATGTGGAGTTTACTGGTTTGTTAAAAACATAGTGAAGTCTAGGACGTGGTTGAGACTCTGGCTTTATACTGTTGATGTTGCCAGATGTTGTGGAAGTTGAAAGCAGTTGGAGTTGTTAGAGGTTTTCAGTGAACCAGGAAAATGGGTGGAGCACCTGGTCACTTTCTCTAGGCCTCATTAGAAAATTACAGCGTTTATGCAGATTCTTAATTGGATTTGTCGCTCATATTTTTTATTTTTCTGTCAGACTAGCTATTATAATATATTATTATATATTCTTTTAAATTTGAATATGTTCATAAGAATTGACTTTGAATGGACAGTAGTGATAGCTGTATAATTAATTGAAATATTGTTTGAGTTTCCTTATGGAGAAAAAAATGAATTATACTCATTATCAGAAAAAAAAATCAGAAGTGAAACATCAATGAAATTTCATACGAGGTGTAACTTTTTACCTTTCCTCAGGGATTGAGGAATGATCTGAAAGCAGCTTTGGATAAGATTGATCAGCAGTACCTCAATGAGCTTGTGGGTGGCCAAGAGCCTGGAGAGGAAGACACCCAGAATGATTTGAAAGTTCACGAAGAAAACACCACAATTGAAGAATTAGAGGTGATCCCTCCACCACCTTCCTCACTCCCCCACCCCACCTTTCATTCCCTGGAGCTGATGGTTGAGCTCATTAGATTGTTCAGTTCACAGCACCCTGGCTTCTTTGGTCATTACAAAGGCCCTTCTATTTCATGACTGTTGTTTATTCACTCCCTTTTTTCTCATTTTCTACACACATTCCCCTCCTTCCTGCCTTCAAAAGTATTCATTCTGATATGTTTGATGTGTACATCCTTTTATTTATTGATGGTCTTGTAAAACCAGTAATGTTTTGTATGCATGTGCTTCGGTATACATAAATGATACTTTACTGTGAAATTCTTCATTCTGTTTTTTATTTTCAAGTTCCAACCTTGATATTCTGTGTCATCTAAACCTTTGATTTTAATTGTTACATAGTATTTTATACAGTGTTAAACCTTTGATTTTAATTGTTACATAGTATTTTATACAGTGTGACTTTCAGTGCCTTTTAATACTAGCACGTAATAATTGTGCATGCAATAATAAGCATGCAATAATCTTCTTCCTGTTACCACAGACAGTTTTGTGACCGACAGTCTTGTACATAACCCCTCTGGACCAGAAACAAGATTGCTTCTTAACTTGTCTGAATACTGCCGGGTTGCTCTTTGGAATGGGTGTACCAGTCTTCACTCCACCATCAGCAGTGTATCCGTACATCCCTGCCAACATTTGGCAATATCTTGCTTGCTTATTTTTGCCGGTGTATTGAATGTGGAGTGATATATGTAATATTACTTGAAATAATTTAAAATTATCTGTCTAGCATGAGCAAAAATAATGACTTAAATTTCTTGATAATTGTAAAGTCATTTTTCTGTTACCTTTCATTCCTTGCTCTTAACCCATGTTGACTGCTGTAAGTGAGATTGTAGTTGAGGTTATTGTTTGTTTTTTTGAGATTTTCCTCCTTTTTATTTATCTTTTAATATATATTTATTTTTAATTGATTGACTGCTTTACAATATTGGTTTGATTTCTGCCATACATCAACATGAATTAGGCTTAGCTGTACATATGTGAGGTGGTTATTTTATTTGTACTCCCACCCCCTGAATTGTACTGAAATAATAATTTTACTGAAATAAAACTGGTGAGCAAACCAGTTCTGGGCATTTTAAACAACTTTGGAGATAGTCACATACTATGCAATTTATCCTTTTAATGTGTACAATTCAGTGGTTTTTAGTATATTCACAAGTTCCAACAACAGTCTAATTTTAGAGCATTTTTATTCCCCTAGAGAGAAACCTCACATTTATTAGCAGTCACTCCCATTAATCTTTAGATTCATAAAAGATAACATGCTGTCTAAATTTAAATGGCAAATTGATATTTTTAACCTATCTAGAAATTCTCTCAGGCTTTAAATCAAAATTGGACCGTACATGTAATAAAGGGCCATGTTTGGACTGATGTTAATAGCATATATATTCAGCTGTTGCTCCTGACTAATAAACAGAAACCTTCCTTCTTTTCAGGCTCTGGGAGAGTCTTTAGGAAAAGGTGATGATCATAAAGACATGGACATCATTACCAAATTCCTTAAGGTATGTACTTTTTGGCTAGGAAAGGAGGATGTTTTCTTTAGATAAGAATTGGTCTTACTTTTTTTTTGGTCTTACAGTTCTGAATTGTTTAAGACTTAGACTGGAAAGGGAAACTCTCATTAAACATTTCTGCATGTGTAGTGTTTATAATGTTGGTATGTGTTTGGGTATAGAGGTTAAACAAAATGTGTATTTACTTTCTTCATGGCACTTGTAAAGCTGACTTATTACTGTAAACACACAGAAAAGAATCATAGCAGTAGAATGAACAAGAAGTTTTAAGGATTAAAAGATTTTTTTAAACATCCTGGGAAAGAGTGTAATAAGGAGAGAGTTCCAGAAGCTTCTCTGAGAGATGACATAAGGAAAAAGTGGCAAGACATTGGCAGTGAAAAAAGCAAACACTTGGGTAACCTTTCACAGAATTATCAGTAGCTCATTCTATCTTTCTTCCCAGCTTTTCTCTCTTCAGTGGTTTAGGTAGAGTATGTGCAAACCCCAGATTCCTTTGAACATTTCTTCACGAATTATCAATATTTATATTCAGACCAAGAAATTTAAATGCAAGAAATGCTTTTACTTGTATTTATAGTTTAAATGCGACATAATCGGTCATCAAGATTCTTAACCCACTGAGGATTTTGCATGGACTTAGCTAGGGCATGGGATCTAGTATGGACGGAATTTCCTCTGAGTGACGGCCTCTCCCAATAGCACGTGCATACGTAACACCACTTGGGGAATATGGCCTCCTCAGCCCACTGTTTAGCTGCCTCCAGAAAGGATGCTCTTTGTGTGGTTAAATTCAAGGAGCACCTGGGTAGTTTTCTAGGGTGGGATGGGGGCTGGTCATAGTTTCTTGTATTTTCGTTCCTTTTTTCCTTCCTTCTTTGGTCAAGTGTTTTAGAGGGAATTTTTAGTTGAATTGTGGTCTCTACTGCAAAAGTACAAAGTCCAAATATAGCATCATCATCCTTGAAAAATTGATTAAATATCACAGCACATGGCATTATGGCTGATAAGTCTAGGCAGGTTGAATTTTATGTAATAGAAATACAAATAAAAGTTTATTTCTATCAAAAAGTTACCTGTGAAACTTCTTCCTATTTCATCCCAGGAACTTGGGGAGCAGAGTTTCTGGCCTGAAAAAGAACTTTTTCGTATTTCAGCCCGGGGTTCTTTTTAGGGGAGAAATGGATCACACTTGAGCTAGGAATATGTGTAGAATAGGGAGGTTTGTGACTTGCCAAAAGCACTGCTTTAAAACATCTATGAGTTACTAAGCAGAAACAGTTCATTAAAACATCAGTGACTAATATTAATCAGTTAAGACATTTACTCTAAGGATGAATGTGTACTGTTTTGTGCATCAGAGAACTTTCGTGCTTATGAAACCACTGGGTGGCATTGTAGTCTAAATTTACCCTTTCTTTCCACAGTTTCTTCTTGGTGTTTGGGCTAAAGAGCTGAATGCCAGAGAGGATTATGTGAAGCGCAGTGTGCAGGGTAAACTGAACAGTGCTACTCAGAAACAGACTGAGTCCTATCTCAGACCCCTTTTCAGAAAGCTACGGAAGAGGGTGAGGGTTCTCAAAAAATGCTTTCATTAACTGATTTTTTTAAAATAGAATATACAAAGTTAGGATAAATGTGATCTATAACTACATATTGAGCTTCCGTAATTATTTTTTTTCCTTTTCCAGAATCTTCCTGCTGATATTAAAGAATCCATAACAGATATTATTAAATTCATGTTGCAGAGGGAATACGTGAAGGTACGTTATGCTGTGCATCAAAATTATATTCATGAATGTATCTAGATTGTGTGCATAATACGTTCATCTCATGTGGGGGTATTTTAATAGCAGGTTTAAGAATAAATGTGAAATAAATTTTAAAAACTAAGCATTTTATAATTTATTGTCAGCTTATTGTTAGATATGAATAGATATTGTTAGGTGTGAATTTTTTAATCATTTTGAAGGAAGGTATAAAGATTCTGCAGAGCACAAATTGGATATAGACAGTGTTCATTTCATGAATGGGACTGAATTTCTAAGTTTATAGATGGTTGATTATGGCTTGGAACAAATTTTCCCATAGAAGCAATGTTATTAGATCAGTTTCTCAGGCCAGCTGTAAAAGCCTGCTTAATCTATAATATAGCTGAACTATTGAACTAATGATACCATGGAACTTACCCACTTTTATGCTGGTTTCTCTGAGAAAATGTTCCAGGTCAGGTTGCCAGAATTCCTTGCTCTCTTTTCAGCTGCAGCATAGCAGAGCCTAGTAAGGGAGGACTCTTCCCCTTGCTGCGGTGTTTTTATTTCTGAATGGACTTGGGGAGGAGGTGGCTGGGGAGAGAAATCTGGTGTCCACGTGCTCTGAGGGCAGAGTTTAGAAACGTGGGTGCAAGGCTCTCAGTTGGTGATGAACAGGAAGAGAAGGGCCTCCTGTACTGCTAGCAGCATTGGAAGTATGCCAGTGCTCGTGGGCCGTCAGCCAAGTCTGAGGAGGGAGGCTCCCATGGGCTGTGCCTTCCAGGAGAGGAGGAGGAGGGGAGGACTTCCAGGCAGCACCTCCAGTGACAGTTCCAGAGCAGTAGACAGGCTCTACCAGGAAAGCGGGGAAGCCGTTGCTTATTCCTGTGCTCTGAGTGTCTGTCCTTAGCTCGGTGATCCTGGGTGACTGGAGGGCTCCCTGCTGAACTACTCCCTCTGCATGGGGGCCAGTTCATTAGTCAAAGAAACTGTTTGTTTTATGAGTGTCAGCTTTAATTTTGGGTAGTTTCTGTGAGTTGCCTGTTGCTTATGAAGGGTGATCCCATTGAGATGGATGGATAAGGTCACCATCACTGCAGAGAGAATTCAGGTCACTTGTCTGCTCGAGACCGTGGCTTCTCCTTGGTACTTTTCTCATTCTCATATATTATGTGAGAAGCTGGTGAAAGTTTATTTTATATACAATACAGACAGAACTAAAACTTCAATATTTGGACAGTTTTCTTTGAAAATTGGGGGAAACCAAATATTGGAAATTTTATCAGTTAATATCCAGTGATTTCTCACGCACAAGAATCAGTGATAAAAAATGTGTATACCCTTCTAAAATTCTACATTATCAGTCTCATGGGTGTTTGATTTTTAAAATTAAAATCTCTTTGAGTCCTGGTTGTATAAGCTTCTCTGACACCATTGGGTCTTCTCGAATTTACTTGCTTTCTGTTTTGTATTTTTCCTTCTTTCCCTCCATGAGTAGCCACACTTGGTTTAGAAAAAGCCATTTGTCTTTGTTGCTTTCTGTCTTCTCATTTTGTAGCCTTAAATTTTTTAAAAATATAACTTTATTTATTTATTCATTGGCTGTGCTGGGTCTTCATTGCTGCACAGACTTTCTCTAGTTGCAGTGAGCAGGGGCTACTCTCTAGGTGTGGTGTGCAGGCTTCTCATTGTGGTGGCTTCTCTTCTTGCTGAGCATGGGCTCTAGGGCACGTGGGCTTCAGTAATTGCAGTTCCCAGGCTCTAGAGTACAGGCTCAGTAGTTGTGGTGCATGGGCTTAGTTGATCCACGGCATGTGGGCTCTTCTTGGACCAGGGATCGAACCCGTGTCTCCTGCACTGGGAGGTGGATTCTTTACCACTGAGCCACCAGGGAAACTGTAGCTTTTATTTTTAAGATTCTTGGCAGGTGGGAGGTTTCGGGGGGCCAAAGTGAAACGATCTCATCCTTGAGCTATTCGAGGGCCAGTTTTTAATCTGTTTACACATCTGCTTTGGGACCAATGTGATGGTCCCAGCACACAGAGCCCATGCTACTTTCAGAGGCCCACACTGCTGTGTGGGGAGAGGATGTAGCTTCAGGTGGGATTATGAAAAACTAGTTAGCCTCTGTCTTCCCTGTGACCACCTATGGAGAATACCGGGTCTAACAGAGACTCAGACTGGAGTCTCTATCAGTGCATCAGATTACCTACCTAGTACTTCCAGATCTGAGCTGCATTAATATTTAATGCCTGAAGGCTGCAAAGAATGTTTGTCTTTTTACTCACTGGGTTAGTTAGCATTGGTTTCTGTTTTTCCACAGACATTTGTGGTTGTGGGCAAGCAATCAGTCACCCCTGTTTTAATTTCTTTTGTTTGGATAATGGGAATAGTAATATTTTCAACATGCCTAAGAGATGGATGAAAATTACATCATGTAGGGCTGTGAAATACTTTAAATGAAAAATTTGGACCAACAGAATATTTCTGCCTTTCTGATCTCTACTTAAACTTTCTCTTTAGGCTAACGATGCCTATCTTCAGATGGCCATTGGAAACGCCCCTTGGCCCATTGGTGTTACTATGGTTGGCATCCATGCCAGAACTGGCAGGGAAAAGATTTTTTCCAAGCACGTTGCACATGTTTTAAACGATGAGACACAGCGGAAATATATTCAGGTAAGTAGTTTGGAGGGCGAAGTGCTTTGGAGATTAACATTCCCCACTTCTCAAACTAAGTTTTGCGAGAAGGAGAATTACAGCAATAGGATATAGCATGACAGGGTGCAAGTCCACGCTTTGTATAAGTAGTGCTTGTATTTAAGACACCTTCACTGAACTGTAAAACAGAAAGCTTTTACGTGTCATAGATGATGTAAGACAGAGTCAAGTGTTGTGCTTTAATTACCTTAGAAGTGAAATAAAACTATTACTGTTTGCTTTGGGAATTTACTGAAGAATGATGAATTTACAGAGTATTTTGCAATAAGTCACAATTTTGTTATTTTCAAGGTAAGTTTAACATATAGACTAAAAAGGTACGAATAGTCAAAATTTGGCTAGTAGTATTTTTTAAATAATTTATAACAACACTTCTCTACACAAATAGATTTAAAGTATTCATAGTTTATTTTCTTAAAGTTATTGATCCTCACATAAACCTGATAATACTGCTGTTGGATTAAACTTTTGTTTTTAGTGGGGGAGAAAACCTCAGTTATAACCTAGTTTTTGCCAAGTTATCAACGATCCCAGGTTGTGTCTGTATAATGACTTTTGCTGGATGTTAACGCTAAAGCTTGGAGATGAAACTCAAAGTTTATTTAAAGTATAAGATTCACTTAAAATGCATAACATGTTTTCAGAATTTGTGCTGGACAATAGTCGCTATCATATTCATGCATTACTATTTTATTTCATTTCACTTCCAAGTGCTAAAGGTTATTTTGCCTGTCATGCTTTGTGCCTTATTCATATGTATTAGCATTTTAAAATATGATTTCAACTTGACCCCCTAATGGGAACTGCAGAATTTTAGAGTTCAAATATAGTTGTGGAAATCAAAGACATTTCCATTTTTTAAATAACCACCATTGACTGTATTGAAGGCAAAAAGCTTTTAGTTGGGGGGAAAAGTGGCTTGGCTTTAACAATGGAATATTGTTTCCAGTGATTAAATTTACTGATTGTCTTCAGTTATACCATGGCCAAGGCTATAGTGTGTCTAAAAGTTCATTTTGTGTGTGTGTGTATGTGTATGGTGCACACTCAGTCTTGTCTGACTCTTTTTTGCAACCCAATGGACTGTAGCCCACCAGGCTCCTCTGTCCATGGAGTTTTCCAGGCAAGAATACTGGAGTGGGTTGCCATTTCCTCCTACAGGGGATCTTCCTGACCTAGGGATTGAATCTGAGTCTCCTGCAGTGGCAGGCAGATTCTTTTCCGCTGAGCCACCTGGGAAGCCCTGTCTTAAAGACAGCATGCTTTTTTTAAACAGTGGTTTGATTACCATCTTATAAATGTTTATCCTTTTTAAAAATATGCTTAGTATTTTAAAGATTTCTGGTTTATTTTGTAATAGTATTTATTATTATAGCTATACAATGACCTATCCTCCCTCCATTATTCTTCATTTTTGTAAAAAAAAATTATTTTATTTTTGGCTGTGCTGGGTCTTGCTGTGCTTGTGGAGAGCAGGGGCTGCTCTCTGGCTGTGATGTGTGGGGTTCTCATTGCGGTGGCTTCTCTTGTGAGCTTGGACTCTAGGCACACGGGCCCTAGGGCACAGGCTCCATAGGTGTGGCGCATGGGCTTAGTTGCTCTGCAGCATGTGGGATCTTTCTGGATCAGGGATTGAGCCTGTGTCTCCTGCTTTGGCAGGCAGATTTACTACCTCTGAATCACCAGGGAAACCCCAATGTTCTTTCTTTTTAACTTTTCTCCTTCCATTCCTTTTTCCCCAAGGTGATTAGGGAATATTGGTGAACATACTGTATCTGAACTGTAGGAAGGTGTTTGACCTAAACAGAATAATATTCTTGTGTACAGATGTAAATATGATAAGACAGCCAGGTGGACTCAGCTTGTTGAGTGAGAGAAGCCATGAGGACTGAGTAACGAATCCATGTCTGTCTGGGTGGTTGCTGGTGATATGCCACAGGGTTCTTAGTGACCTCAGCACTCTCCTGTTCAACAGTTTTCATGACCAACTTGGATGACTCTACCAAGAGGTATATTTATCAGATTTACAGACAGTAAGAAACAGAAGGGATAGGCTGTACGTTCAGATGGAGAAGAAATTTGCATTCTGAAGGTTCTTGAAAGACTGAAGAAAAAAACTGATTCTAAAAAATCAGTACTTATCTTATTCTAAAAGATTATGATGACCACAAAGAAATTTGAACTATCAGTTGCTTGAGCAGTTTGAGCAGTGTATATCTGGAAGGATTAGGGAATTTGGTGGACTGTAAGTACAATAACAGTAGTGTAGTTTGGCTACTGGCAGGTCTAATGAGAGCTTATCTACATTGTTAGAGAGACATAATAATTTAATTTAGGGTACGTTCCACAAGGCGGGAGCATAGCTCACTGATGTGTCCTCAGAGTCTAGTATAGTGCTCGTGGTGGGTGCTCAATCAAGATTTGCCCATTGAATGAATGCTCAGAGGCACGAGAGGTCAAAGTCTGGCTTTTATTCTAGTCCTTGAGAAAGCAGACTCTTGTTGGGGGTCTGGATAACTGTCGATAAAGAGAGAACTTTGTGGTGGAAGAGGGATTAAGTTTGTCCTATACAGTTAAGGCCCTGGTGACTCAATGGTAAAGATTCCACCTGCCAATGCAGGAAATGCTGGTTTGATCCCTGGGTCGGGAAGACCTGCTGGAGGAGGAAATGGCAACCCACTCCAGTATTCTTTCCTGGAGAATTCCATGGACAGAGGAGCCTGGGTCCTTGTGGTCACCAAGAGTCGGACATGACTTAGCGACTAAACAGCAGCAGCAAGGTATAGGAAGGAAGACACATTTCTAATCAGTTTAAGGAAAAGATTCTTCCTTTTTTAATCTTTTTGTCTTGAAACAATGGTAAACTGGTAAGAGGTTGCAAAAATAATACAAAGAAACTTTTTAGCAGGCAGAATTGCCCCCGAATAGGAGTAGGGCTGCTTTAGAAGATACAGGGGAGATCCCTACCACTTGATATTTGAAAGAATCTGGTTAACTATTACCCTTATCTGGTCCTTCGATATCTCTCTGCTGTTTTCCCTAGAGGCCTTTGCTTAAACCTGAGGTTGCAAATTGACACTCACAGGATAGTCAGGTAACGAGTGAGCGGAGTGTTAAGAAACCCCTGACCCTTGATCTGGCTTGTCTTTTCCAACTTTTCATGTAGACAGAGAAGCAGTATTTCATTTTCCTGTCAACTCTGTGATGAGAAAGGCAGACAGGTGATTAGCAATGTTGTTAGTTCCATTGTACTCCAACATAAAATAAAAATTTAAAACCGTGGCAGTGCAAGCACAGCATGAAGTGTCAGCCGCATCTTAGCCTTAGCATCACTGGTGTCACCTCAGCTCACTGTTACTTTGTAGGAATATCTTTCTAATGTCGCTCCATCTTCCTTTATTTTTTAGTGAGATACCAGAATCCTTAATTTTTTAAAAAAGCATATGCTCCTATTTTTAAAATATTGGCAATAACAAAAACAAAAAATTAGCAGTTTGTGAGGCCAAATTAAGTGCTAGTTTTTGATCTATCTTAAACCCATGGGGCAGCTCAAGGCAAAATGCTGCCACCCCATGTTAGCATTTTATGAAATTCTTGATTACAATTAACTGAGTGATTTACTAAGCTGTCTTTTGAATCTCCTCTTATTTTGGTATTCGGGTGAGACTAATGTGAATTATTCCTACAAAGGGACGCTTTAAATATATGATTTGAAGTTGAAGTCAGGGAGTGACCCACTTTTTCTTAAAGAGTCAGGTAGTAAATACTTTAGGCTTTGCACTTCATAGGTTTCTGCTACAACTGTCCAACCCTGCAGCTGTGTGAAAGCAGCCAGCGGCTGTGTTCCAGTGAAATTCCGTGTATAAAAGGGATGAGCAGCCTGTGGGCCGTAGTTTGTTGACCCCATAGTAAATATGTAAACCCAAACCTTTTCTCGTTAAGATATTTGCTGAGGAGGTAATTGTGAAAGTCATTTAATAGGGTATTTTCTTTCTAAATTTAGATATAGTAAACCTTTGTAAGTAGTAAAGCATGTAAAGTGTACTGATCTTAACTGTACAGCTCAGTGATTCTTCATGTACGTGTGATTTTGTATCAAGATGTAAAACAAGGTCTAGATAACAGGAAGTTTCTAGCAGCATCCCTGAAGTTTCCCTCATTCCTTTTCTGAGTCTAAGCCCTCCTCCCATCAGAAATAACCATTATTTTGATGTGTGTCATTATTGGTTAATATTGCCAGGTCTTGGGCATCACTTAAATGAAATCTTGCAATGTATAGAAGAATTCCTTTTGCATGGAAATACTGGTAAGAAATAACTGTTTTCTGAAATACCGTGAAACCAATTCAAGGGGATCTTTACTGGGGCTTCCCTGGTGGCTCAGCTGGTAAAGAACCTGCCTACAGTGTGGGATACCTGGGTTCGATCCCTCGGTTGGGAAGATCCCTTGAAGAAGGGAAGGGCTACCCACTCCAGTATTTTGGCCTGGAAACAATTCAAGGGGTTCTTTACTATAACATGATTTCATCTTTGGGTTTTATGCAAATCTCTGTAGAATTTAAACTGTGAAAATTGTTTGAAGTGTTCTCTTTCTCACAAAAATTAAACACACCACAGGGAGGGTTTTCTCACCATGCAGATCAAAGAGAAGTTGGATAGCATATTAGTTAACTGCAAATCTCGGGTGAGATGGAACTGTTGGTAGGAACTTCAAGGACTTTGGTTGGTCTGCCAAATGCAGATGTAACCTTTGGCCCAGATTTGGGTAAAGCTTCTCCACAGATTACAGAAAATTCTTCATTAGTTAGTCTCGATAATTCAGTCATTTCCAGACATCTCTTGAAAAGGTTCATGTTGTGACGGTTCTTTACTTGTTGGTAAAGAAGAGGAGGACAAAAAGCTGAAATTGACCTCACGTGGTGATTTGCCCTCCAGATCCAGTCCATCCTTCCTTACCTGATCCTGTACCTTGTGCCCTGGAAACCTGGCTTTTATGAACAACAGTGACAGGCTCCCTTGCCCTCTGAGTTCTGAATGGGGTGGGCTGTGAGAGAGATGGGAAGGCATTTTATAGGCAGGAGAGGAATGAGTTTGGGTGTTTATTTTCCTGGCTTCCTCTTGTGGAGTCACTGCACCCCTCCTCAAGGTCTGGCTATCTCTGTCTACTTTGAGTAACCACTTTCCTCCCTGACCCCCTTGGAAACAGGCTGGCTGTGGCTTCGGGGTATTGCTGGCTTGGTGATGCTGTATTGTCTCTTGTTGGTCCCGGTCTTGCCCAGACCTTTGTAAAATCCTTGGAACTATTACGGTCATATTACCCGACTTGAGTGTGCCCTTCCTTTTCCTGTGGATACCCTTCCTAATTCATGTAGATTAACTGCTCTGTGTGCTGTGTTTCAACACATGTTTCTTTGGGAATTAGAAGATTAAGGAGTAATATTCATTCCAAATAATTTTTCTCAAGTCTTCACTATTCCAAAAGGCAAAATGTTCTTTAATACTCTTCTCTGGCAAGTTGTGTTCAGTAACCTCAAGTTTGTAAATTCCCTGGTGAAAACATCATTCCAGCATTTTATGTCAGGTATTTATATCTGCATTTCAGTTTGGCATATTTCATCTGGACTTTGCTTAATTTGTTTTTGTGAAACATTTGTAAATTTATAACATGTTTGTGTATTGCTGAAAATGGTATAACAGAAACATTCATTACTGCAGTGAGCAATCACAGCTTGATCCATGTGCTGGATACACACTATCATTGTTAGTTGGTAAACACTCTCTATACATCAGATTCTATGTCACACATTTGTGGGTCAAGTGGCCTTATCCTATCTTCAGGCATTCTTGGGTCTGAAAAAGCATTTCTTAAAGGCAAGTTACTTTGGTAACAGTTTACACATTTAATAACTTCCTGGCATATTAAAACAAAATTTTAGAGAAAAATACTGCTTAGCATTTCTCTTTCATCTATATTACCTTAAAAAAATTTTTTTTTTTAAGTTTATTTTATTTTTGGCTGTGCTGGGTATTCATTGCTGCACAGGTTTTTCTCTAGTTGTGGTGAGTCGGGGGCTACTCTTCGTTGGGATGCACAAGCTTCTCTGTTGTAGTGGCTTCTCCAGTTGCCGAGCATGGGTTCTAGGTGTGCAGGCTTCAGTAGTTGCAGCACGTGGGCCCAGTCGTGTCTCCCAGGCTCAGGAGCACAGGCTCAGTAGTTGTGGTGCGTGCGCTTATTAGTTGTTCCACTGCATGTGGGATCTTCCCAGACCACGTATTGAACTTGTGTCTTCTGCATTGGCAGGTGGATTCTCTATCACTGGGCCAGCAGGAAAGCCCTACATTACCTTTTAATATAGAACACTGAGGGTTGGTGCCATGATGCCTTTTAGCTGGCAGCTGAACAGACATTGTACTTGGTATATTAACTTATATTTCTCAATCACATGCATGAGAAAAAAAAAAGATCATCTTGCACTGTGAAGTCCTTGTAGGTCAGATAAATAAAATCTTTCCTCAAATTGGTCTTCTGCCATACATTTTTACCTACTTTCATTAAGTAGATGAGTGCTGTTTTCAAAATGTAATTATCACTTGAAGTCCTTCAGTCGTGTCCAACTCTTTGCCACCCCATGGACTGTAGCCTACCAGGCTCCTCTGTCCATGGGATTTTCCAGGCAATAGTACTGGAGTGGATTGCCATTTCCTTCTTCAGGGGATCTTCCCAACCCAGGGATCAAACCTGGGTCTCCCACAATGTAGACAGACGCTTTACCGTTTGAGCCACCAGGGAGGTCCTTTCATTTGATACTACTTTCTATGAAATGATAAACCTTTGAATTTGTACTTCTGTTCATTTATGTGACAAACATTCAGACAGGTAAAAATGGGAGCAGCTCTGTTTCTTACCGTAAACTCGAGAAGAAGATGAAGTTAGCCCCAAACTGAGTTTTCTTTAATTTCTACTATGTCCTGCAGAGCCTGAGCAATTGAATACATTTGGCAGTTGCACTGGGACTCTTCATTGGAAGCAGCGTGAGATTGCTTTTGTCCCAAGCAGCTTGATCCAGATCAGAAATTGAAAAGTCTGGAATGAGTTAATTTAGATCCACTCAATTTTAATCATATACACTTGTGTGAAAAGAATTCCTGTGGACACTTTTTGAAGGATTGGCCTTGGTATATACATGGCTATGAATGTTGAAAGTGTAGAAATTTTTATTAAGTACACACTTTTAGAAAATCACACTTTGGGTTAAAGGTGTATTCTATCAAAGTTAGGATTAATTTTTAACTATCTCATGTTAATTCATTCCTTTATTAGAACATATGGCAGTTCATTTAGTTCAGTTCAGTTGCTCAGTCATGTCCAACTTTTTGTGACCCCATGGACTGCAGCATGCTAGGCTTCCCTGTTCATCACCAACTCTCAGAGCTTGCTCAAACTCACGTCCAGTAAGTCAGTGATGCCATCCAACCATCTCATCCTCTGTCATCCCCTTCTGCTCCTGCCTTCAATCTTTCCCAGCACCAGGGTCTTTTCCAATAGGTCAGTTCTTTGCATCAGGTGGCCAGAATATTGGAGTTTCAGCTTCAGCATCAGTCCTTCCAGTGAATATTCAAAACTGATTTCCTTTAGGATGGACTGGTTGGATCTCCTTGCTGTGCAAGGGACTTTCAAGAGTCTTCTCCAACACCACAGTTCAAAAGCATCAATTCTAAAGTGCTCAGCTTTCTTTATAGTTCAGCTCTCACATCCGTCCACGACTACTGGAAAAACCATAGCTTTGACTATATGGACTTTGTCGGTAAAGTAATATCTCTGCTTTTTAATACACTGTGTAGGTTTGTCATAGCTTTTTGTCCAAGGAGCAAGCGTCTTCTAATTTCATGGCTGCAGTCACCATCTGCAGTGATTTTGGAGCCCACCAAAATAAAATTCTTTCAGTGTCCTATCTTTTTGTCTTTTCATACTGTTCATGGGGTTCTCAAGGCAAGAATACTGAAGTGGTTTGCCATTTCCTTCTCCAGTGGACCACATTCTGTCAGACCTGAATGACTGTTCACTGAAAATGAACTCTGAAAGATGTTCACTGAAAGCGGAACTCCCCAGGTCAGTAGGTGCCCAATATGTTACTAGAAATCAGTGGAGAAATAACTCCAGAAAAAATGAAGGGATGGAGCCAAAGCAAAAACAACACCCAGTTGTGGATGTGACTGGTGATCGAAGCAAGGTCCAATGTTGTAAAGAGCAATATTGCATAGGAACCTGGAATGTTAGGCCCATGAATTGAGGCAAATTGGAAGTGGTCAAATGGGATGGCAAGAGTGAATGTCAACATTCTAGAAATCAGCGAACTAAAATGGACTGGAATGGGTGAATTTAACTCAGATGACCATTATATCTACTACTGTGGGCAAGAATCCCTTAGAAGAAATGGGGTAGCCATCATAGTCAACAAAAGAGTCTGAAGTGCAGTACTTGGGTGCAATCTCAAAAACGACAGAATGATCTCTGTTCGTTTCCAAGGTAAACCATTCAGTATCACGGTAATCCAAGTCTATGCCCTGACCAGTAATGCTGAAGAAGATGAAGTTGAATGGTTCTATGAAGACCTATAAGACCTTTTAGAGCTAACACTGCAAAAAGATGTCCTTTTCATTATAGGGGACTGGAATGCAAAAGTAGGAATTCAAGAAACACTTGGAGTAACAGGGAAATTTAGCCTTGGACTACAGAATGAAACAGGGTAAAGGCTAATAGAGTTTTGCCAAGAGAATGCACTGGACATAGTAAACACCTTCCAACAACACAAGAGAAGACTCTATATATGGACATCACCAGATGGCTAACACCGAAATCAGATTGATTTTATTCTTTGCAGCCAAAGATGGAGAAGCTCTATACGGTCGAAAAAAACAAGACCAGGAGCTGACTGTGGCTCAGATCATGAACTCCTTATTGCCAAATTCAGACTTAAATTGAAGAAAGTGGGGAAAACCACTAGACCATTCAGGTATGACCTAAATCAAATCCCGTATGATTATACAGTGGAAGTGAGAAACAGATTTAAGGGGCTAGATCTGATAGACAGAGTGCCTGATGAACTATGGATGGAGGTTCATGACACTGTACAGGAGACAGGGATCTAGACCATCCCCAAGAAAAAGAAATGCAAAAAGGCAAAATGGCTGTCTGAGGAAGCCTTACAAATAGCTGTGAAAAGAAGAGAAGCGAAAAACAAAGGAGAAAAGGAAAGATATACCCATTTGAATGCAGAGTTCCAAAGAATAGCAAGGAGAGATAAGAAAGCCTTCCTCCGCAATCAATTCAAAGAAATAGAGGGAAACAATAGAATGGGAAAAACTAGAGATCTCTTCAAGAAAATTAGAGATACCAAGGGAACATTTCATGCAAAGATGGGCTCGATAAAGGACAGAACTGGTATGGACCTAATAGAAGCAGAAGATATTAAGAAGAGGTGGCAAGAATACACAGAAGAACTGTACAAAAAAGATCTTCACGACCCAGATAATCATGATGGTGTGATCACTCACCTAGAGCCAGAAATCCTGGAATGTGAAGTCAAGTGGGCCTTAGGAAGCATCACTACAAACAAAGCTAGTGGAGGTGATGGAATTCCAGTTGAGCTCTTTCAAATCCTAAAAGATGATGCTGTGAAAGTGCTGCACTCAATATGTGAGCAAATTTGGAAAACTGCAATGGCCACAGGACTGGAAAAGGTCCATTTCCCTTCCAATCCCAAAGGAAGGCAATACCAAAGAATGCTCAAACTACCATACAATTGCACTCATCTCACGTGCTAGTAAAGTAATGCTCAAAATTCTCCAAGCCAGGCTTCAGCAATACATGAACCGTAAACTTCCAGATGTTCAAGCTGGTTTTAGAAAATGCAGAGGAACCAGAGATCAAATTGCCAACATCCGCTGGATCATGGAAAAAGCAAGAGAGTTCCAGTAAAACATCTGTTTCTGCTTTATTGTCTATGCCAAAGCCTTTGACTGCATGGATCACACAGTAAACTATGTAAAATTCTGAAAGAGATGGGAATACCAGACCACCTGACCTGCCTCTTCAGAAACCTGTATGCAGGTCAGGAAGCACAGTTAGAACTGGACATGTAAAGCTCAACGTTCAGAAAACTAAGATCATGGCGTTCAGTCCCATCACTTCATGGCAAATATATGGGGAAACAGTGGCTGACTTTTATTTTTTGGGCTCCAAAATCACTGCAGATGGTGATTGCAACCATGAAATTAAAAGATGCTTACTCCTTGGAAGGAAAGTTATGACCAACCTAGACAGCATATTAAAAAGCAGAGACATTACTTTGTCAACAAATGTCTGTCTAGTCAAGGCTATGGTTTTTCCAGTAGTCATGTATGGATGTAAGAGACTATAAAAAAAGCTGAGTGCAAAAGAATTGATGCTTTTGAACTGTGGTGTTGGAGAAGACTCTTGAGAGTCCCCTGGACTGCAAGGAGATCCAACCAGTCCATCCTAAAGGAGATCAGTCCTGAATATTCATTGGAAGGACTGATGGCTTGAAGCTGAAACGCCAATACGTTGGCCACCTGATGTGAAGAGCTGACTCATTGGAAAAGACCCTGATGCTGGGAAATATTGAGGGCAGGAGGAAAAGGGGACAACAGAGGATAAGATGGTTGGATGGCATCACTGACTCAATGTACATGTGTTTGGGTGAACTCCAGGAGTTGGTGATGGACAGGGAGGCCTAGTGTGCTGCAGTTCATGGGATCGCAAAGAGTTGGGTATGACTGAGCAACTGAACTGAAATGAAAGTAAAGGTCTGTCACTGTTTCCATTGTTTCCCCATCTATTTACCATGAAGTGATGGGATCGGGTACTATGATCTTCATTTCTTGGATGTTGAGTTTTAAGCCAACTTTTCCACTCTCCTTTTTCATTTTCATCAAGAGGCTCTTTAGTTCCTTTTTCCTTTCTGCCATGAGGGTGGTTTCATCTGCATATCTGAGGTTATTGACATTTCTCTTGCAGTCTTGATTCCAGACTGTGTTATGCAGTCCAGCATTTCGCATTATGTACTCTGCATAGAAGTTAAATAAGCAAGGTTACAATGTGGAGCCTTGATGTACTTCTTTCCCAATTTTGAACCAATCCTTTTTTCCATGTCCAGTTCTAACTGTTGCTTCTTGACCTCCATACAGATTTCTCAGGAGACAGGTAATGTGGTCTGGTGTTCCTATCTCTTGAAGAATTTTCCACAGTTCATTGTAATCCACACAATCAAGTCTTTAGTGTAGTCCCTGAAGCAGAAGTAGATGTTTTCCTGGAATTCCCTTGCTTTTTCTATGATCCAGCTGATGTTCACAATTTGATCTCTTGGTTCCTCTGCCTTTTCTTAAACCAACTTGAATATCTGGAAGTTCACGGTTCATGTACTATTGAAGCCTAGATTGAAAAATTTTGAGCAATGGTTTGTTAGCGTGTGAAATGAGTGCAATTGTGCAGTACTTTAAACTTTCTTTGGCATTGCCTTTCTTTGGGATTGGAAAGAAAAAAAAAAAACTAACCTTTTCCAGTCCTCTGACCATTGCTGAGTTTTCCAAATTTGCTGGCATATTGAGTGTAGCACTTTCACAGCATCATCTTTTAGGATTTGAAAGAGCTCAACTGGAATTCCATCACCTCCACTAGCTTTCTTCGTAGTGATGCTTCCTAAGGCCCACTTGACTTCTCATTCCAGGATTTCTGGCTCTAGGTGAGTGATCACACCATCATGGTTATCTGGGTCATTCAGATCTTTTTTGTATAGTCCTTCTGTGTATTCTTGTCACCTCCTCTTAACATCTTCTACTTATGTTAGGTCCATACAGTTTCTGTCCTTTATTGTGCCCATCTTTGCTTGAAATGCTCGCTTGGTATCTCTGATTTTCTTGAAGAGATCTCTAGGTCTTTCCCACTGTATTGTTTTCCTCTCTTTCTTTGCATTGATCACTTAGAAGGCTTTCTTATCTCCCCTTGCTATTCTTTGGAGCTCTGCATTCAGATGGATTTTTCTTTCCTTTTTTCTTTTGCCTTTTAGTTCTCTTTTCTCAGCTGTTTGTAAGATCTCCTCAGACAATCATTTTACTTTTTCCTTTTCATCATCTTGTGGCTGGTAAAGAATCCACCTGCAATGTGGGAGACCTGTGTGATCCTTGGATTGGGAACATCCCCAGGAGAAGGGAAAGGCTACTCACTCCAGTATTCTGGCCTGGAGAATTCCATGGACTATATATAGTCCATGGGGTTGCAAAGAGTCAGACATGACTGAGCAGCTTTCAGTCACTTGCTCACTTTTTGGGGATGATTTTGATCACTGTATATCAGTGAATCATTGTATATCATTGAACACTATATCCTGTATAGTATTAACAAACCTCTGTCCATAGCTTTTCAGGCACTCTGTCTATCAAATCTAATCCCTTGATTCTAGTATTAACAAACCTCTGTCCATAGCTTTTCAGGCACTCTGTCTATCAAATCTAATCCCTTGATTCTATTTCTCACTTCCACTGTATAATTGTTAGGGATTTGATTTAGGTCATACCTGAATGGTCTAGTGGTTTGCCCTGCTTTCTTCAATTTAATTCTGAATTTTGCAATAACGAGTTCATGATCTGAGCCACAGTCATCTCCCGGTCTTGTTTTTGCTGACTCTGTAGAGCTTCTCCATCTTTGGCTGCAAAGAATATAATTAGTCTGATTTCAGCATTGGCCGTCTGGTGATGTCCATGTATAGAGTCTTCTCTTGTGTTATTGGAAGAGGGTGTTTGCTATGACCAGTGTGTTCACTTAGCAAAGCTCTGTTAGCCTTTGCCCTGCTTCATTTTGTACTCCAAGGCCAAACTTGTCAGTTATTCCAGGTGTCTCTTGACTTCCTACTTTTGCATTCCCGTCCCCTGTGATGAAAAGGACATTTTTTTTGGTGTTAGTTCTAGGAGGTCTCATAGGTCTTCATAAAACTGTTCAACTTCAGCTGCTTCAGCATTAGTGTTTGGGGCATAGACTTGGATTACTGTGATATTGAATGGTTTGCCTTGGAAGTGAACTGAGATCATTCTGTTGTTTTTGAGATTGCACCCAGGTACTGCATTTTGGACTCTTGTTGACTATGATGGCTACTCCATTTTTTCTAAGGGCTTCTTGCCCACAGTAGTAGATATAATAGTCATCTGAATTAAATTCGCTCATTCTGGTCCATTTTAGCTCACTGATTCCTAAAATGCCAATGTTCATTCTTGCCATCTCTTGTTTGACCACTTCCAGTTTACATTGATTCATGGACCTGATGTTCCAGGTTGCTATGCAGTATTGTTTTTTTACAGCATCAGACTTTCCTTCCATTACCACTCACATCCACAACTGGGCATTGTTTTTGCTTTGGCTCTGTCTCTTCATTCTTTCTCAAGCTATTTCTCCACTCTGCCCCAGTAGCATATTGGCCACCTACCAACTTGGGGAGTTCATCTTTCAGTGTCATATCTTTTTGCCTTTTCATACTGTTCATGAGGTTCTCCAGGCAAGAATACTGAAGTCATTTGCCACTCCCTTCTCCAGTAGACCATGTTTAGTAAGAACTGTCCACCATGACTACTGTCTTGGGTGGCCCTACATGGCATGGCTTGTAGCTTCTTGAGTGAGACAAGCTTGTGATCCAAGTGATCAGTTTTCTGTAATTGTGGTTTCCATTCTGTCTGCCCTCTGATGGATAAGGATAAAAGGCTTGTGGAAGCTTCCTCATGGGAGGGACTGGCTATGGGGAAATCTGCATCTTGCTCTGATGGACCGGGCCATGCTCAGTTCAGTTCAGTCAGTCAGTGCTGTCTGACTCTTTGCAACCCCATGGATTGCAGCACGCTAGGCCTCCCTGTCCATAACCAACTCCTGGAGTTTACTCAAACTCATGTCCATTGAGTCAGTGATGCCATCCAACATCTCATCCTCTGTCATCCCCTTCTCCTCCTGCCTTCAATCTTTCCCAGCATCAGAGTCTTTTCCAGTGAGTCAGCTCTTGGCATCAGGTGGCCAAAGTATTGGAGTTTCAACTTCAGCATCAGCAGTGAATATTTAGGACTGATTTCCTTTAGGATGGACTGGTTGGATCTCCTAGCAGTCCAAGGGACTCTCAAGAGTCTTCTCCAACACCACAGTTCAAAGGCATCAATTTTTTAGTGCTCAGCTTTCTTTACAGTCCAACTCTTACATCCGTACATGACCACTGGAAAAACCATAGCCTTGACAAGATGGACCTATGTTGGCAAAGTAACGTCTCTGCTTTTTAATATGCTGTCTAGGTTGGTCATAACTTTCCTTCCATGGGGTAAGCGTCTTTTAATTTCGTGGCTGTAGTCAGCATGAAATCTGCAGTGATTTTGGAGCCCCCAGAAATAAAGTCAGCCATTGTTTCCACTGTTTCCCCATCTATTTGCCATGAAGTGATGGGACTGGAAGCCATGATCTTAGTTTTCTGAATGTTGAGTTGTAAGCCAACTTTTTAACTTCTTGTCTTTCACTTTCATCAAGGGCTCTTTAGTTCTTCACTTCTGCCATAAGGGTGGTGTCATCTGCATATCTGAGGTTATTGATATTTCTCCAGGCAGTCTTGATTCTAGCTTGTGCTTCATCCAGCCCAGAGTTTCTCATTATGTATTCTGCGTATAAGTTATATAAGCAAGGTGACGATATACAGCCTTGATGTATTCCTTTTCCTATTTGAAACCAGTCTGTTGTTACATGTCCAGTTCTAACTGTTGCTTCCTCACCTGCATATAGGTTTCTCAAGAGGCAGGTCAGGTGGTCTGGTATTCCCATCTCTTTCAGAATTTTCCACAGTTTATTGTGATCCACACAGTCAAAGGCTTCAGCATAGTCGATAAAGCAGAAATAGATGTTTTTCTGGAACTCTCTTGCTTTTTCGATGATCCAGTGGATGTTGGCAATTTGATCTGTGGTTCCTCTGCCTTTTCTAAAACCAGCTTGAATATCCGGAAGTTCATGATTCACGTATTGCTGAAGCCTGGCTTGGAGAATTTTGAGCATTACTTTGCTAGCACGTGAGATTAGTACAATTGTGCAGTAGCTTGAGCATTCTTTGGTATTGCCTTTCTTGGGGAGGGGCCATGCTTAGTAAATCTTTAATCCAATTTTCTTTTGATGGTGGGGCTGTGTTCCCTTCCTGCAGTTTGGCCTGAGGCCAAACTATGGTAGGGGTAATGGTGACCTCCTTCAAAAGGGCTTTTGCCAGGACTGTTGTATTCCATGCCCCACATCACACAGCAGGCCACTGTTGACCCATGCCTCTGCTGGAGACTCCTGGACACTCACAGAGAAGTCTGGCTCAGTCTCTTGTGGGGTCACTGCTTCTTTCTCCTGGATCCTGGCATGCACAAGGTTTTGTTTGTGCCCTCCAAGAGTCTGTTTCCCTGGTCCTGTGAAAGTTCTGTAATCAAATTCTACTTGCCTTCAAAGTCAAATTCTCTGGGGATTCTCAGTCCCTTTGCTGGATCCCCAGATTGGGAAATCTGTTGTGGACCCTAGTACTTTCGCAACAGTGTGGGAACTTCTTTGGTATAATTGTTCTCCAGTTTGTGGGTTGTCTGCCTGGTCGCTTGGTGGGATTCACACGCTGCGCCTCCTGAGTCTGCTGGAGCCAGAGCCCCTGTTCCCATGGCAGGCCACTGCTGACCTGTGCTTCTGCAGGAGACACTCATACACTAAAAGGCAGGTCTGGCTCAGTCTCTGTGAGATCCCTGGGTCCTGGTGTGCACAAGGTTTTGTTTGAGTCCTTTGAGCATTTGTGACGAGTATGGGGTTTGATCCTAAAACTGATTTTGCCCCTTGTACCGTCTTGTAGGGGCTTCTCCTTTGCCCTTGGACATGGGGTATCTTTTTTGTTGGGATCCAACATTCTCATGTCAATGGTTGTTCAGCAGCTAGTTGCATTTTTGGAGTTCTCACAGGAGATGAGTGCACATCCTTCTACTCTGCTATCTTAGGCACATTTTATGTACCTCAGAGCCCCTGGGAAGGAGGCCCCCAAGGAAAGGGTCCAGCCAGCATCTCTAGGCCACATGACCCCTTCCGCTAGCCACTCTGGAGGGTGTAGGGTGGCTGTAGGAGGCCCTCCACCACAGGCCCCAGTCCCAGGCAGAGAGGCACCCAGTGAAGCAATGGGACCCCAGGCAACATGCAGATGTGGAGAATGAGGGTGATGATATTGTCCAATGCGGATAAGACCCTCCTGAAAAACAGTTATTAAGCGTCCTTCAACTTCATTGAGAGAATTTAAATAACTAAGTGGAGAACATTCTTAACTTACCCCTGTTCTTCATGTTCCTATGCTGTGTCACTAAACACATCTGTGCTTTCATCTTTGAGACTGTTCTTGCAGGGTACCTTAGTGACAGGGACAGAAATAATTGATTTAATAATGTTTTCCTTTGATGTTATTCAGTCCCTAAGTTGTATCCGACTGCTGCCCCATGGACTACTGCATGCCAGGCTCCTCTGTCCTCCACTGTCTCTTGGAGTTTACTCAAATTCGTGTCCATGGAGTGGACCATCTCATCCTCTTCCACCCTCTTCTCCTTCTGCCTTCAATCTTTCCCAGCGTCAGGATCTTTTCTGATGAGTTGGCTCTTTGCGTCAGGCGGCCAGAGTATTGGAGCTTCAGCTTCAGCATCAGTCCTTCTGGTGAATATTCAAATATCTTACATTGAAGTAAAAAGATTACTTAAAATCTTCCTCAAGTTCTATTGACTAATGATAGTTCATAAGGTAAGACAAATCTAAAAGGTTATGGTTATAGTTTGGTTAGGTTTTGAGAAGTTTTTGTTTTCTGCAGTAATAAAGAATTGGTGTTGCTTTAGTTGATGCAGGTTGACTGTTTTAATGGTTCATTGATTTATCTGGATATAAACAACTCTCATTATCCAGGATTTGTATCCCGTATCACAAGCTATCATACAGCAAACTGTAGCCATATTTGATATTCCTATACCTTATCTAGAATATTCTCTAATGCTTACTATTAGATTTTTAAAAACTGAAGTATTTGTCATAGATTTTACCAAGTTGAACATTAAAAAAATTTCTTACTCAGCTTTACCATCTTGAGTGTACAGTTATGTGTACCATCTTCAGTGTATCAGCTTAAATGTATAGTTCATCAGACTTCTTAAAATGCAGAATATTTTCCTGGAAACAATAATGATTAAAAAAAATCAATTTAGTTAATACTATGCGGGGAGAAAGTCATTAAGGAGTCATTAATGAGGAATCTGTAGAATCTAGAAAGGCTCAGGACATGGGATGTTTAGGCACTTAAAAAAGGCCAGACTGTGGGATGGGGCTGAAAATGAAGGAGTGGTTGAAATTAGGATAAATTGTCCAGAGGTTCCTTCTCCTGTGCAAGTGGGCCCCCATTCCCATCTCCTCTCTTTCAGAAAACAAACGTTCTGAGGGATTCTACCATCAGGCAAGGTGAGATTCCCTACTCAGAACAGACAATTCAAGTGAGAGTGTGTGTGTTGACAAATGGGACCCCTGTTTCCTCTTCTCCTTTGGTTCCTCTGATGCTGGCAGGTGGGCTTTTACTGCCAGCTCAGGAATGGAAGTTCTTCTCTGAACTGACCCAAGAGAAAAAATGTATAGTTACTAACATTTAGCATTCCAACACTGAAAAAACTGGCTTACTGCCATATTGTCCTAAAATGAAGTTCCACTGATAAGCCCTGCCCATTCAGTGAGTTTCCTTTAGCTCCTTATTGCCTTACTCATAAATATGCATGTTCACTTAGGATCATCAGGTGTTCGTGGAAGTTTCCAACATGAAAGACCAAGACCAAACACATAGTAACAATGGAGTTGAGAGTTATGGCATTACAGTATCAGTTCAGTTCAGTTGCTCAGTCATGTCTGACTCTTTGCGACCCCATGAATTGCAGCACGCCAGGCCTCCCTGTCCACCACCAACTCCCGGAGTTCACTCAGACTCATGTCCATCGAGTCAGTGATGCCATCCAGCCATCTCATCCTCTGTCGTCCCCTTCTCCTCCTGCCCCCAATCCCTCCCAGCATCAGAGTCTTTTCCAATGAGTCAACTCTTCGCATGAGGTGGCCAAAGTACTGGAGTTTCATACCATGCCATTAAATTTACCCATTTAAAGTATACAAAACATGGCATTATCCTTGGTTTTTCTCTTTCTCAGCCCACATCAGCAAACCGTGATGGTTCCATATTCAAATAACATCTGGAATCTGATCCCTTCACTACCTCCACTACCCCAACCTGGTTCCAGCCACCAGCCTCTCTTCTCTGGATGGTTGCAGTGTCTCTGCTCTGAGCTCTTTTCCTTGCCTCTCTTTTGTTCAGTATCTGTACGGCATCCAGAGGGATGCATTTAAAATACAAACCAGACTGTGATGTTTTCTTGCTCAGAGCGCTTCAGTGGCTCTTGTGTTCAGGGAAAGCCAGAGTCCTTCTGGTCACTTCTCACAGCATGCACACCTCTTGCCTGCCTGATCTTCTCCATAGCACTTACTATCATTCAACATATTAGACATTTACATAGTCATTTTGTTTCTTGTCTTACACCTGTTCTCGTCTTCCTTTGTTAGAATGCATTCTCAATGAGAATTGGGATTTTTCTCTTATCCTTTGCTGTATTCCCACAACCTAGAACATTGCTTGGCATATAGTAGGTCCTGAATAAGGATTTATTAAATAGATGTATTATTTTTATATAAGTAAAAACTATATTTAAGAATACTACTGATTTTAAGTTATTTGCAGTAAGCTAAGCTAAGGTGCTCCTTATGTTACTGATTTAAGCATCCTCAAGCAACTTGAAACTAAAATCGTGAGAGATCTAATTGAGAAGAGTTGTTTCCATTTGGAAAATATTCATAGGCTATCATGAGATTATGCCCCTTTAAAAATCTGTGCTGGGTGCTAGCAGTCCTTATTGCAAATATTTATTGTAACATTCCATGGTAACTTTATAATGGAGACTCTTTTAATATTTATTTTTAAATCAGAGAATCAGCTTAGTGAGTGCATCTAAGCATCACAGTTATCTTCTGTAAAGGCACAGACGCCTGAAATTCTAATCCTGTGGTGTAAGGAAAATGACCCCTACTTGTCTTACCATCAGTTTGCCTTTATTGGTTCATAATAATACTTGCTGTGTTTTGGTGTGGACTGAAGCTATTTAGTATTTCATCAGTGTTCCCTTTCCTGGCTTTGCCTCTCTTCTCACCTGTTCCTTTGAGAAAACTTAGGATCCCAGATTAACGATATTGCAGACATTTTCATGGATTTCATGGATCCAATTCTGCATCCACATGATTAGAATTCACAGTAGGAAAAGCTGGTCTAAAGCCAGAAGGGTCTTTATCCTGAAGCAAATACCCTTTTAGGTACAGGATATAAGAATAAAAAGCTAGGAAGAAAGCAAATTCCCTGGTCTGTCTTTGCCAGCACGTCTTCCTTCTTGGAAATGAGCTGAAAGATAGCCTCCCTCCACACTCCCAGTCCTTAGACAGCATAATATGGACAGTCTTTGAACCCACAAAAGACTTTAAGTAAGATGTTTGAAAAATCTTGTTTCTCTCATGTTTAATCTCTTAGATTATAACTCACTTCATAGAAGTAATTTATATTTGTGTTATCTGCTTCCTGTGGGACCTCAGGGATTGGCAGGCTTTTTTTCTTATTGTTTTGTTCTGTTTTTGGTGATTTCACTTAACTTAAGAGTTGTTTGAGGGCTTCCCTGATGGCTCAGTGGTAGAGAATCTGCCTGCCAGTGCAGGAGACATGGGTGCAATCCCTGGGTCAGGAAGATTCCACATGCCTCGGAGCAAACAAGCCTGTGTGCCACAACTGTTGAGCCTCTTTTCCAGAGCTGGGGAGCCACAACTCCTGGAGCTCGCACACTGTAGAGCCTGTGCTCCACTGCAAGAGAAGCCACCACAGCCAAAAGCCTGTGCACCGCAACTGGAGAATAGCCCCCACTCGCCGCAACTAGAGAAAGCCTGTGCACAGCAGTGAAGACCTAGGGCAGCCAGAAATAAAAAATTAATAAACATTTTAAAAAGTTTAATCATATCATAGCCAACCACTATTTTTTTTTTTTTTTAATTTTCTTAGGGACTGAAGAGGTTAATGACCATTTGCCAGAAGCACTTTCCTACAGATCCATCAAAATGTGTGGAGTACAATGCACTATGAGATCTGTGTGCAGTGTGTAAATATCAAGAGAAGCTTAAGGAAGCCTGTCACGGACTTCTGGAATCACCACCAGTTGCAATGAGGGAAGAAGAAAAAAGGAGTTTGTGGTCTCTGAGTTCTACCTAATGCAGCTCTTGGTTTTAAGAACCTGTGTTGGCTCTCATGTCACGTCTGACTGCAGAGTGATTTTTGTGTCTTACTTTTAAGTAGTCAAAAGATTAAGTACTAAAGACTTTCCCCAGTAATTTAAATGTGTAAATTTAAAACAGTCACAGGACACGGTTTAAAATAACTTTTCCCATCTAGACCTAAAAGTTGAAATGAAAGGATTAAAGAGGAACATTTGAGGATGGACTTAATGATTTCTATAAAATATGGTAATTTTCATGTTGCCTTTTATGTTTTGTTTATAGAGAAATATTTTTATATTTTTCAACAAAAATATGGAACCATTTAGTGAAAATTGATCGTCCTTAAATGTTGCTTGACTTTTGCCACCTTGCAATATATTTGAATGTAAATGTTTTTACTATTAAGTGTCTATCTTGCGTTTTAAAGCTTTTATCCTTTAAAGATATACATTATAGTATTGGTCATCTCTCAGAACAGAATTAACAGGAAGTAGAAGTTTGGAAAACAAAGATGGTATATTAAACCAACAGAAGTTCAAATTCAGTAGCCCCAGGCATCAAGGTTTCAAGGTGAGGAAATGGATTGTCAGGGCTGCTGCTGGCTCTTCCTGGAATAGGACTGCCTGCTAATGTCGTCCTCCCGAGACCGTGGTGGATGGCTGGTCACACTCCGTCTCACCGGCCAAAGAGAAGGGTGCTGGACTCTTGTCACTGCCCAAGTTGAAGGGCTTGGTCTGATGTCACTCAAGCGAGGACTTCTTTTGACTCTTGCACAGTGTCACACCCAGATATCTGTGATGAATCACTGCGCTTTAGAAGTCGAGAGGATTCAGTGGATAGAGACAGGTGGGTAAATAGAATGGTACTTGACCAGGTGGAGTGGTGCTGGCGGCTCCTGGTAGGAGTGGGACTCTGACATCAGAACTGCCTCGCCTCACATTTCAGCAACACAGGCATGTGTATGTCTGTACACCCACGAGCAAGGCACTTCATCTCTCTAAACTTCAGCTTCCTTGTCTGCAGATGGTGGTAGTCATTGTCCATGCCTCACAGCATCACTGTTTTGTTTTAAGTGAAATAAAATGTATAGCACGCTACCAGGCAAATAACTCAGTACGTAACAATTGTGTCCTTGTTGGTGGTAGAGTGAAGACAAAGTGGCTTTCCCAGACCACTGGTCAGGACAGTGTGCGCTCCCCTCAGGATGACAGCCAGGCTGCTGGTGGCAGTGTCGGTAGTACTAGTCAGTGGAAGTATTTATTAAGCACTTACTGTATCCACGCTCTATAGTTGCTCACACTTTCAGCCATTTCTGAGTTTAGAAGAATCCAGAATGTGGAGCCTGGAGTCAGCCAAGTGAGTGCAGGTGGATTCAATTACTTATTCTGGCCCCTCTTGGAAAGCCTTGAAAGCCAATTTTGGCCACTTGTGGGGCCTGTGGCTACGCTGGGCTGATTGTGTCCGCTGGTTATTTGCTCAATGGTGGCTGAGGCCTCCTGTCCTGAATTGAATCAGTGTTCCTTGCCCTTCACCCCACTTTAGAAAACCATTTCTTATTAAATTAATTAGAACTGAATGAAGCTTAGTAGAGCAATAAGAGACAGGCTTTCATAAGATGTGACAACAATGTAGACTTCAGTTGTATAGTCTTGAATAGAACTTGTTTATAAATATTGTTGAATGAATACTCCACAGATCACTTTTTAAAAAATTCATAGGCAGCCCACACCATGGTAGTCAGCTCATTTTGTGTTGTCTTCCCATTTGCCCTGAGTTAATATTCCACAGAGAAGAAACTGCATCATGTGACACCAGTACCTTCTAGAACTGATCAGCACGGGTAGATGGTTTGAGGGGAAAAAAAAAGGTGTAAGGTATTCTGTGGTGCTGTGAATGCTAGTCATTTTGGGGCTTGGGTAGAGGGAGGCAGGTTGAAAGGTGTAGATTCCTCATAGAGAAGTTTTCTATTTCCCAGAAGTTAAAAGGTCTTCAGAGGACTTTACCTGTCATGGGGGTTTAGTAAAAAATGACCTCTCTCATTCTCCAGATCATGAAAATTATAGTGCAGCAGATGGTACATATTTCTAATTTTTAGCTGTTTCTAAAACAATAAAGGCCTATCTTTTAAAATCAGTCACACTCCTGAAATAAGTATATTCTTCTCTCTCTTCCTCCCCACCTCCCCAGACTCCTTTCCAAAGGAGTTGTGTCTTTCTGGATCCAAATCTAATAAAACACTGTTTTCCCTCAAAAGTAAATCCTGTGTTTCTTAGGAGTGTTCTTGCCAACTGCAAAGACAGCAGTATTTTTTAGCATTGCAGTACAGGGCTGTGGCAGTCTGGAGGCCATGGCTGTGATTTCAGCCCTTGGGGAAAAACTAGGAAAAGAAAACTGAGGCCAAAAACAATTGACACATAGAGAGGAGACACATAGAGAGGAGAGGGGACAGCCCGGATCTTGTAGGAAGAAGGGGAAGGTCCCAAGAGACCAGTGCTGGGAAGGTAGTTGTCGCTAGTACGAGTGTTTAGGATGCACTGCATCTTGAAAAGAATTTGGAGGAATAGAAAATAGGGTTGATTAGCAGTACAACTTTTGAATGTTAAGTTTTTCCTTCTGATGATCTCCTGGCCCCCTGTAGCACTTTAGATTGTCCTGGGATTTGACCACAGTAAATATGGTAGTATTTACTTAGCAGTAAAGAATCCGCCTGCAATGCAGGAGACTCGGGTTCTGTTCTTGGGTTAGGAAGATCCCCTGGAGAAGGAAATGGCAACACACTCCAGCATTCTTGCCTGTAAAATCCCATGGACAGAGGACCCTGGCAGGCTATAATCCACGGGATTGCAGAAGAGTCAGACACGACTTAGCAACTAAACAACAACAAATTCTGTAGAAATCCAATTATTTGAAAGAAAGAGTTCCGTAGATTTGAACTTGTGGATCCTATCACTGGCTCCTTTTCAGCCCTGTAGTAACCCCTTTATTACTTCTGGACCTACAAAGGTAGTAGAGCTAAGTGGGGCAGATTCAGTGAAAGGGGAGCTTCGGTTGAGATGTAGCTGTTCCCTTTGAATATCTGCAAGAGCGTAACCTTGTGGATCATGCCTCCTTCCTCCACATCCTCGCCCATGAAGTCCCTTAACTTTATCCCCTAGAAATTTATGGTATGGAGTCGTACTGGGAGGCTTGAACTGAAAGCCCTTTCTCACGGCAGGTTTGTTTAAGAGTTTCCAGCTGTCTAGAGTGTGAGGAGCCAGCCCCAGTCCCCAGAGGGTCGCTGTGGGAACACTGTTATGGCAACTGGTTTTCATCAGAGTCGGCAGTTGGATGGGCTGAATTCTGACTATGCACTAGTTCGTCCTGTAATGGTTAACAGTAACCTTAAAATCTTTTGAAATTTAAAAATAAGTTCTGGTGGCGTGGACTAACTCGAGGGAATGCAGTGTGGTTGGCAGTTGTCGCTGTGGTGTGAACTGACCCCTTTCAGGATTTTGGAAACATACTCATTTAAAATACACACACACACATATAAAATATTTGTATGTATATATATGTTTTTACATTTTCCAAAACAGTTTATTTTGAAAGTATTGATTATTTACTCCTTTTTCCACAAACTCTTATAAACTCACCCAGACTAATCTTTGTGTTGATGGTAGTGGTTACTCTTGTTTAACTAGGCCACTTCCTTTTGTTTAGTCTCTCCTCTCTGTCCTTAAGCACCCGCTTTGAAATCATTGTCAGCTTTCTCCCAGCATTCAAGATGAACACATACTTTGACCACGGAGGGCAGCTAAGAAGGTTTGAGCTGCTTTTTGAGTGTCACTGGTGATCACTGAGGCATTCAGCAAGCTTCCTTGCTGATGATTCTTGCTGATGATTCCATCAGGAGTCATCTGCATACCCAGCTCTCCTTGCCCTCTAAACTCCCAGGGTTGACAGCTTGCCAAAACCAAATTGCCTTTACTCTCCAACTTGCTCTTCCCTTGAGACTTAGGAGACATCACGAACCATTAGCATTGTCCTCTGAGCCTGATTTCAGTTTTGCATCTCGTAAAGCGGGAGGATTAAAGTTGTGGCTTTGAGATGCTTTGACTATAGCTCAACAGTCAGCCATAACAAATAGGTGGGACCCAGTATCACCTATGTGTATTCCCTGACCATGCCATGAGCGGTGCTTTCTGATTTTTCTTTCCTGTTGTGTTTCTTTTAAAAATATGCCGGTATGACTCTAAAGTGGCTTACAACTCATTAATGTGTTGTGACCAGCAGTTTGAAAACCACAGGTTAAAAAGAATTAGAGTTACAGAAGGAAGTGACCTGGTGGATGAATTTAGGGCAAAAGGACTCTATTTCTTCTATTTATTTATTTTTTAATAGAGAACACTTAGCTCTCAAGGTTTATGTGGAAATTGGCATATTATAAAACCTTGAGTATTTCAGTTGTTAAATATTTTTGAAGCAATAATTCTTAGGTTTCAAATGAGGTGACTTGTGCATAGAGAGAACCTCCAGGACAGGCCTCATGTAAGAAAATTAATGGTAAGAATAGGTGACTACCTTGGGCTGACTATACATTGTGTAAAGCAAGAATAAACAGATATTATAAAATATGAGATTGTTTAAACTATGAGTTAGGGTTGAGGCAGAGAGAGATAGCAGGAGTCTAGTATTAATCAGTTACCTGTTGAGGGTTTGTTTAGCCCTTTGATGATTATTTCCCAAGACTCGCAGCTAGATTTCATTTCCTTCATTTCCTTCAAAGTTTTATTCAGTTGTAACATATACAGCAAAGTGCACACATCAGAAAGATACCATATCATACAACTTTTTCAGAGTGAAGCTGTCTCAAAGTAACTATCATCCAAGTCAGGAAAGATAATGTTATTAGTGCCCCAGAAATCTCTTCATGCCTCATCAGGACAGAGCCATGGCCTTGATTTCTGCTGTCATTATTTAAAAAAACATCTTTCTTGATTGGATGCGTGTACTGTAAGATTCACCCATTCAAAGGGTACAGTAGTCTTTAGAATATTCAGAATTGTGCAGTCAGCAGCACATGTGGAACATTTTCATCACCCCGAAAGAAACCCGGGACCCATTAGCAGTCATTCCCCGTGTGAGTTAGTTTGCTTGTTGTTTGTTTGTTTGGCTGCACCAGGTCTTAGCTGTGGCAGGGAGGATCTTCAGTCTTCTTAGTTGCAGCAGGTAGGATCTAGTTCCCTGACAGGGTTTTGAATCCGGGCTCCCTGCAGCTTCTTAGCCACTGGACCACTTGGGGAAGTCCCTCATTGTGATTTCTTTGATTCTCATTTCTCTATCCCATTCTACATTTGATAGACATTTGAGTCATCTCCACTTTGGGTATGAATGCTGTACATGTATTTTTTGGTGAATTATAAATTCCTCTAGGGTCTATATGAAGTTGAGAAATGTTTGGGTATGTGTGTACTCAGAAGGTGGTACCAAAGAGCTTTCCGAGGGGCTCGTGCCAGTCCACAGTGCCACGTGCGGGACTCGAGGGGTCTTGGCCCCTCCTGGAATGTCCTCGGTCACTTCAGCTTCAGCTCTTGTCCACTTCAGCTCTTGTGACGGGCTAACATGGTACCATGTTGTAGTTTCACTTTGCGTTTTGCTGAGGAAAATTAAGTGGAGCATTTTTCATATGTACTTCATGGCCATTGAGATTTTAACTTTTGTGAAATCTTCTGTTCAAGTTTTTATTTTTGTCCACTTTTTTCTGCCGAATTCCTGGCCTTTTTCTTACTGACTTAACACAGTTCCTTATATGCTCTGGCTGAGGCCTGTGTTCAGTGTGTGTTATAAATACTTCTGCTCTGTGGCTTGACTTTATGTTAGGTTTTCTATGCATAGTGTTAGTTGCTCAGTCATGTCCGACTATGTGTGACCCCATGGACTGTAGCCCTCCAGGCTCCTCTGTCCATGGGATTCACCAGGCAAGAATACTGCAGTAGGTTGCCATTCCCTTCTCCATTTTCTCTGCATAGGGGAAATAGTCTTATCACTAGCTCAGATATTGACATAACCTTTGTCAGCTATCTTTACCAGATAGATTTTATAAAAAGTCATGTGAATCCTAAATAAAATAATCTTTGCATAGTGCAGTGCCTGCGTATGGGATTTGAGAGGAGAGAAATAATGTGTTTTTGTATTATTGTTAAACGTTGTAGTGATACTAGATTGCCATTTCATTAAGACTTGGTGCGTTTTTGCCATTCTCATAAGATACGTGTTAAGCATGTCAGCGTTCACCTGAATGAGCTCGTGGGTATCGGCACCGGGTTGCTTCAGCTGCAGGAAAACCCGGACCCAGTGTGTGTTAATGGCAGTCCATAGACAGCCAGGTTGCAGAGCAGACGGAGGTCGACCTGTGGTAGAGATTCGTGTCACTCTGTAGGACAGAGGCATCGAACTCTTGTTCCTCTCTGAGTTATCCCAAATCTCCACTAGGCTTAGGAGTGACTTTGAGAGGAATAAACTCCGGATACCTCTGTGGGTGAGAAAGATATCTGAGAAAACATACACTTGTGATTCTGTCATTCGGGGAGAAAGTATCTTGGTATGCTTTGACTTGTTAACTACCACCGTTCCTTCTAGGGCAGTAACAGACATTACCCAAACTTGAGCCAAAAAGGTATGTATGGTTTTTGTCCTTTATAGAAAATTACTTTTTGACTGACAGCCTCTCCCCTGCACCTGCCACACTCTGCTTTGGGATCAGGCTCTGCAGACCACATTTCTCCTCTGCGACTGGCTTTGTGTTAGGTTCTACCGATCATGGGCCACGTGGGAGACAGGAGCCCCTAGGAGGGAGGGAGGCCCTCTTCCTCCGTGTTCACCACCTGTCCCCAGTGGTGGTGGCCCCGCTGTGGGCCTGCAGCCCACGGTGACACTTGGCATTCCTAGAGGAGGTGGTCCCTGCTCACAGGTTTTCCACACTTCTGTAGAACCACTGCAGCATCATCAGCCAGTGCTCCTCTCCAGACATTTGAATCCTAGCTCTGTGGGGTCCCGCCAAGTTCCTGAGGCACCCGAGCCACCCGAGCAGCATCCAGGTCTCAAAGGTTTGATTCCCAGCTCCTCAAACCTCTAAGTCTTCAGAGTCCCTTGTCTTTGTTTCCAGCCCTGAGACCAGTGGCTCTTCCTGTGGTTCTCATCTCTGTGATACCTCAGGGTCCCCCTTTTCCTGTCACCTCTTCACTTTCTGGTTAACAGTCTTTTCTGTTACAATAATTGACATGCTTGGCAGCCAGATTTCTGGTTCCTGCTTGAGGGGAAGTGTGATGGGTCCCCTTCCCACAGCCTTCAGCTCAGGTTGGCTTCCCTCCAGCACACATGGACTTTGCTCCCAGTTCGTGGGGTTACCCCAAGCGTGGAGAACCAAGATGCCGGGGAAACTGGTGTTACCTCCTGTCTGGTCGCGAAGTCCTGTCCTTGTGCCCTCTCCCTTTAATTCCCTCTCTGCTCTGCCTCAGTCTCTTCAACACCTTCTCTCCATTCGTTCCTCTGCTTCTTTCTACTTCCTCGGCATCTTCCTGGCTTTGCTCTTCTCCGTAATCCATCTGGAGTCCATCATCATCACTCCAGTTTCTCACCAGGACCGTCTTCTCTCTTCCCCTGTTGTCCTTTGGCCACACTGTCCCACACAACCTGGGCCTGGCTCATTCCGATGGCTCCCCGACCCCGCCGCGGTGCCACTGGAGGGGATTCCCACCCTGTGTCCAGTGTCCTCGGGCGCCGAGAGAGGCCTGGAGCGCGTGCCCCACCCCCTCTCTGCTTGGGGCTGTTCTCCCCGTGACCGCTGCATCCCGATCCTCCGTCTTTCCCTTGTCATCTGGAAGGTGGCCTCACCTAGTTTTCCTCACAGCAGGTGGAACACGGACACAGGCCTAAGGTCTGTCGCTGCCTCCACACTTACCACCTCTTCTTACCTTACTTGGAGGAAAGGTGTATCTCCACCTGTCAGAGGCTGAATCTTCCACTGACCAACCTTGCTTTCTTCCAACCTTCTAATGTGTTATATAAATTATTATTTCTTTCCCTCCACCCCCAAGAGAACAAGGGCAGGGATTTCACATCCATTTGGTTGGCTGCATATGCGACAAGGACAGGAGGTCATCATGGGTAGGTCCAAGGATTTGGGCCTGAGCCCTGGGAGACTGGAGGTGCCTCTAACTTGGTTGGGGGACGTCACTGATGGAGCGGATTTGGAGGGTAGCTCAGAAATTCACTTCCAGATGTGTTAGCACATTAGACATCCGTGTGGAGCTGTTGAGTGGGCTGTAGGATATACAAGTTTCAGAGAGGAGGTCCAGGGAGAAGTACAGATGCCCTTAGCACAATGGTACCCCACTCCAGTACTCTTGCCTGGAAAATCCCATGGGCAGAGGAGCCTGGTGGGCTGCAGTCCATGGGGTCGTGAAGAGTCGAACACGAGTGAGCGACTTCACTTTCACTTTTCACTTTCATGCTTTGGAGAAGGAAATGGCAACCCACTCCAGTGTTCTTGCCTGGAGAATCCCAGGGACGGGGGAGCCTGGTGGGCTGCCATCTATGGGGTCGCACAGAGTTGGACAAGACTGAAGTGACTTAGCAGCAACAGCACACAGATGACATTTTAAACCATGGGCACTATGAGAGCTACAGGAAGTGACTGCACGGTAAAGCTTGAACTGAGCTCTGGGACACTAGTGCGTAGACCTTGGGGAGATGGAGCAAAAGCCATCAAGGAGCTGGGCAGAAGCCCTGACTGTATTAAGGAGGAAAAACCAGATGATGTCCTGTCCTGGATTCAAGTGACAAGAGTCTTTCCATGAAGGAAGCAACAGGGATCAGCCATGCCCAGTGCTGCTGGTAAGTCACCTTACAAAATTAACCTAAGAGAATTAACCCTTGCATGTGGAGAGTCATCCTTGACCTTGATAAGAGGGGTTTTGGTAGAGTGGGAGGAAGAGAAGCATTTAGAAAGGGTTTGATGGAAAATAGGATGAATGGGTGAAAAAAGGAAACTACTTGTTTATGGGGATAAAGATTTATGGAGAGTAAAGTGGGTTTCTGATGAAAAAATAAATTTTGGTGCAACTGCACATGTATGAGCCTTATCAGCTAACCTGCTGAACTGCAGATTCATCCTCCTGAATTGCAGTACAGGCCCTTCAGCTCTTACCTGGATAGATACTGACTGTGCTGGGAGTGAGACTCTGTGCAAGGCAGAGAGAGGTCGTGTCTCTGTCCGGTCTGCTCATCTCTGCTATCTCACCAGGCAGCCTCTTGAACGAGAGATCCCTGAGGGATCCCACTGACACACTTGCTTATCTCCTATCTGCCGGGCTCATTTTACCCTCTTCCGTTAGATGCAGAGGACCTGGGACCACTGCAGAACATGCAGGAAAAGGCTGACTTCAGCTGTGGCCACTGCCTGCTGGCTGACCCCCATCAGGGCTTCTCTGATATTCCTCTTTTTAGAGGAATTTCATGTCTGAGCTTGTTGGAACTGGTGTTTTGGAGTAAGACCTATTTTTAATGCTTTCTACAGGAACCAGCTATTTACTTTGTGTTCTCTACTAACCAAAATAATGACTTTTTGGAATTGCCTTGTCACAGTGTAAGGGGAGTGTGTGTGTGTGTGTGTGTGTGTGAAACGGGAAAGTTCCATCTTCCTGTGGGTTGGTTGCTTTCAGGTGATAGAGCTTAATAGGAGACAGTAGATTTATTTCCTGAGCAGCAACATGTTTACATGTAAAAGACTTATTAACAGAAGATCCTATTTGTTTGAAATCAGTGTTGATTATCTTTTGATAGGAGGCCCTGGTAGCTTTGCCAAGGACAGACAGGCTTTGGTGTAAGATGCTGTCCTGATGGGCTCGCTTCAGATGTGCTTTGAGTCCGTTCTCAGTGGCTTTTTTCCCTTTCTGGGAGGGTTAGCCCACACTAGCGGCAGATGTTTCAGCCAGGCTCTCCGTCCTGGGGTGCTTTTGCCCGTCAGATTTCTAGTTCCTTGCTAGTGAGGAGGTGCAGTGTGGGTTAGGGGGCCAGGGTGCGACGGCAGCAAAGGCTCCACTAAGTCAGCCCGTTACTGCTGTGTTCCTCAGTGCAGGGCTTTGTACCTGCAGGCCCAGCGGGCTGTTGCTTTGGTGATAGGATTTGGAGGGTGGGGGATGGAGTCTGAGCTGTGGTACAATGAACAGCAGTGGTAGGAAAAAGGCTGAGCTGCCTGCCCGTCTCCTCAGTTGGCCTGTCAAAAAAAGGAGCCCGATGAGGACACAGGCAACCGAATTACAGCTCCTTGGAGCGTACATAGGCATTGATCAGTTAGACACAAACAGAATGTCCAAGAGGCAGCTGAGATCTTTTCATTTTGAAAATGCTTTAATAAGTGTTGACAACACTGTTTTGCAAAATGTAAAGGTACTATACAAATTCTTAATACAAAAGGAATAAATTAAAAGCAGATTTCTTTTTTAATTCTGCAACTTTGTCTACAACATACATCTTTGTCATTGATTACAGATGAACAGAATCCAGTAAAATCATCTTACATGCTCTACAAGTCAGTTTCAGGAGCAACCTAATCCTTTCCTCCCCATTATTAAACTAGAGTCCGTTTTACACAACTTGTAATAAACTATTGACATGAATGTATATGTAAAACTTTACACCTAGTTAATTAAGCAGTAACTGGTCATCTGATAGCACCTGGATGGGGTTTGCTCTATGAAGAACTAAACTAATACCGAATGAAAACAAAGTGGAATTTGAACAGTTGCAACACTCACCTGCATATAAGAAAATTAAAAAACCCACCTGTCTCACAACAAAGGCTGATGTAGGTGTTTTTACCAGCCTTCTGGCTCAACAGGCAGTTTCTTACACGTATCCAAAGAATCCAATAGGGACTTTATTTCAGACCAGGGTTTCGTATTTCCTCTTAGTTTGCTTTAAAGAAATAGGGAAATATAAAGAGCTTGCCAGTGCTTGTGTACAATAACTATATCACTTCCCACCACACTGATCATTAATCATGTCGGTCTCACAGGACCAACACTTTATGTACATCTTGTAGGAACATGAATGCAGCTCAACAGTAAAACCTGTTTTACTTAATCTCCGTCTTTGCTACCAGACTATCAGGATGTTCGTCTGAACTGTAATTCCACCCGCCTCCCCCACCTCCACTCCTTTCTGCCTCCTGAATCCCAAACCCACGTGTTGAGAGAGAATTTTTGTCTGTCATTCCTTATAACCCAGCTGGGCTAAAAACTTGATCGAGCTGACTTCCAACTTGATTTCAAACTAGTGTCCCTGTGTATGCCCTGTAGCCATATAAGCTTGTCACCTCCTCTAGTTCCCTTTTGACTTTTAACTGTGGCACAGAGTTCAGTTTGATTATTTGTGCATCTTCTTTTGGGAGAAAGAATCTGGCCTCGTAGAGACTTGTTTCCAAATGGGAAGGGAAAAAACTTGCTGTTTGTAACTCTTGACTGTCAAAGTAAGAGCAGCACCGCTCCCCCCATGTCAATCCCCAGAATCCTTTAATAACATTATCATCAATTTTATTTACCCTGCAGGGTCTACCCCCAGAGTGTTCTATGAATATTACTCCCTTCCGCAAGCTGGTATCACCAACGCAGCCAGGGAGCCAGGCCCTGAACCGTCCCAACTGGCCCCAGCCTGCTCCGCACCCCAGAGGAATCCCACAGTGTTTTCCGAGCTGCAGCGGGGGAAACACCGTGGTTGTTGCGTTTTTAACCACTGGTAAGTATCCATTCCTACCCTTCTGGTCTGGTAGAGTCTATTGTTATTCTTGGATTACATATACATTAAAAAAAAAAAAAAGACTTTTCTTTTTATGCTAAAGCTAGCTTCAGTTCTGCTTACCCACAAATCTACAGCCAACCCAGCTCCTGTCTGGCTGTCCACTGCCTTTCCAATAGGAAGAGTCATTATAAGTGAGAAAAAAATTAACCACCCCCCACACCCCCCTACTTGCGCCAGGTAAGCACAGCGTCCCATCTCTGTGGAGACCGTGTTTGTGCCATTTGAAACAAGCCAACTCAGAGTGTGCACTTGTTAGTATTAGAAAAGTATTTTGAGGCCTTTGAAGAAACGGATGGCTTTCCAGTTGTGTACTGAGCATAGCTCAACACACATGTAAACGGGCAGCTCCCACACACCTGTTTTCCCTCTTCCTTTTTTGGTACCTGCAGACCGTGATACAAGGTAGCTGATGGTGTCACAGGCATCCGGGCCCTCCGGGAGCTGATATATTTTTTCAACCCTGCTCTGCCTGCCAGCTAGTAGACACGTGAGTACAGTCTTCCTATCTAAGGGCATAGTTGGGTTCTTGGAAGAAGTGACACAGTGGTCACCGGGTGCTGAGATGTCGGATCTGAGCTCTTTGTCACACAAGTGCTAACAAACAGAAAATGGGCCGTGACAGGTAAATACCTTAATGGATTGTAATGTGCTTTTTTCCCTTGGCTTCCCGTAAAAAATCAAATGAAACACCTTGTGCGAAAAAATAGGATACACTTTTACTGGTTGTTTTAATGAGAGAGAACCACTTTTGGCAACCATCACCTTACGCTTCCTACAGATCCCCAGAGGAAAGCAGCTCTGTGTCTTGGACTGAACCCCCATGCAGGCTGGGGCCGAGCGGACTCTCTGTTGCTCCCCACGGGGCTGTTCTCCTTCGCGTCCAGGCTCGTGGAGATCCAAGTCAGCAATGCTAGCTGGGGGCTCTCTGACTTGCCCATCACATTGGGTGAGTTTTCAGGCTCTCGGTGGAGAGGGAGGTGAATGTTCAGGGAAGGGTTATAGAGGGGGACACGTCACAGATGGTCGACTTCCACATGTGGGATGTGGTAGCAGTTGAGGATTTAAGAGATTTCATTGCAGAAGGAATGTCTTCCTCTTGGGCCCTCTTAATTTTTTTGTGTGTGTTTTTATTTTTTTTTTAATCTTTGGCAGCGTAGAACTGATTGTGATCCTCGGATGCGTCTCTGACGTGTTCAGCTTCCTGTTTCCGTTCTCCCCCTCCGCCAACAGCCACTCCTCCTAGGAAATATTTCAGCTGAATATTCCCCTGAGGCAGCCTCTTCACAACATGCTTGGATGGCCTACAGGTGGCAGGTGGGCCTCGGCTTCCCTAGTCTTTCTGGATCACCCTGTGCTAAGTCCCTTCCCTGGTCTGGCCAGTGCCACTGGTCCACGGGAATCCATGCCAACCAGCTTCCCCGCCGGTTCCTGGCCTGGGGGCTGTCACGGAGGGGTGGGGGGGCACCAAGATGCCATTGAGGACTGGTGCCTGGCTCTCTGGGCAAGAGAGCCAGGGGACACACAGTGGGACCGGAACCTTCCAGAATGTCTCCTCAGTCAGGTTTTTTGAGGGTGAGGGGTTGCGGAGACGGGAGAAAAAAAGTGCTGAGGGCTGAAGCTGGTGCAGGGAGACAGTGCGTCTGGGTAAGGCAAATGAGAGGCAGTGAGGTGATCTCAGAATGGCGGCGAGGCGGTCAGGTGGAGGCCGGCGGGCTCACACAAGGGTCCCGGGCTTGGCTTTTTCCTGCCCGTACCACTGGACATCAGCTAGTTCTGGATAGAGGGAAGAGTCCAGGAAACAGCTGTCACCGTAGCTCCTGCAGGGACCCAAGGAGAAGAGGAGACCGTTAGTGGGGAATGACACTTTGCAGCCTGCATTCAGAAGGACGTGTTCACAGGGCCTGGGACAGTGCTGTGGACAGCAGACTCTCGGGGACTCAAAACATCCTTGACCGTCTGTGGAGGGAGAGGGAGCGAACATGCAGCAGTCCTCAGGCTCGGGTGCATGTGGGAGTCACCCGGGAGCCTTCGAAACACTCCTGTCCGGCCCCGCTAGCTTAATTGGTCTGGGGTGTGCTTGTGTATCAGGAGCTTTCAAAGCCCCCAGGTGACTCTCCGTGCAGCCAAGGCCTAGAACCTCTCGGGCTGGAGTCCTTAGGATTCTTTTCTTCTCGGAATAGTTGCTTGGTTTGTCCTCCCTCAGACTCCAGGCATAACTAAGTTTACTAGATTTTTATTCTGTCCTGGAAGCACATTTGAAGTGGCAGGTTTCCCTGTAGTGAAACTGAGGTGATATTTTTGAATGGAGTCTTAAATGCTGTTTACTTGATAACATGTATTGTGTGATGATCAAAAAAGTATTGAAAATATATATTTTCAAAGTGAAAGTGTATAGAAAGGCCGTTAAAGATTTTCAGGTACGTGTCACGATGCAGGTTGGGTGGAGGTATGGTCATCCATGGGTATCTGGAGGGGACTGGGTCCAGGAGCCGCCTGGATCCCAAAGTCCAAGGCTGCTTGAGCCCCTGATGGAAGGACAGTGGGCCCTTCATATCTGCGGTTCCTGCTCAGCAGATATGAAGGCTGGCTGCGTATTTACTGGAAAAACTATCTGAGTATAAGTGGACCTGTGCATTCACATCTGTGGTGTTCAAGGGTCAGCTGTAGTTCTTGCGTATCAAGAGGCCATCACAGGGCTATGTCAAAGCCCAGAACCATTACTCGGCATCATTCCTTGGAAAAATAGTCCCTCTGCACTCATCCTGAGCTAGCTCTTCCAGGGCAAGATGAAGATCACACCTCATCTTAGTGAAGATAGGCCTGAATTTGCCCAGGAGGCTTCCAGAGGCTGGTTCAGAAAGGCAGCCATGCCGCCTGAGGAGAGGGTTCCTGCCTTCCTCTCCTGTCCTGCCCCGCAGGCCCTGACGTGGGGACGGCTGACCCCCACGCCTTGTGCGGAAGCAGCTGTAGGCAGGATGGCCTGGATCACCTCGTGTGCTCTTCCTTCACGCTGAGCTTCTACTTCTAGTAACTCCAGAGAGTTCACTTGTGCTGATTCCAAATCCGCAGGCCTCTAACCTCAGCCTTCGGTTTTGAGTAACGTTCCTGTGAGTGACACTGGTCAGTGCCTCTCGGTTAGCAGGTCTCGGTGGTGTTCAGGCTGGATTTTTGAGTTTGACCTCCCAGAGCACATGCTGCTGGGGGTAGAAACACCTGTCTGGAAACAGCATAAACGACAGAAGGGGATCTCTCCCCTTGCCCGCTGCTGACCCTTTCCATGCCCAGTGCTGGGCAGGAGGAGATGCAGACAACAGTGGGTTTAAGAGCATCTTATACACAATGTCGTGTCCCAGTTTATGACTGAGCATAAGCCATTATCACCATTTTTTTATTTGATTTGCTGTCATTTTTCTAGGAACAAGGGGATGAAGGCATTCTGGATTTTGTGAAGGTTTCTCATCTGGCTTTTTAAAAAAACCCATCAACGCAGCAAGACCAAAGGCCTCTGGGAGCATACTGTGGCCTTTAAAGAGAGTCCTGTGCCTGGATCCCCTGAAATGTATGCTGGGGTTAATATGCTGAAAGGTGGCTTCAGAAGCAAAGTGACACGAAGGTCCTCAATTCTGGAACTGGCCGTGGCCATCATCACTGTCTTCAGGTGATAAGTGGCTGACTCCATCACACTCACCCTGTACACTCTCCTCCTGACAACTGACCTTACCGTTGTGCCTGAGAGATTCCGTGGCAGAAGGTGGTTGGACCCCACGTGGACATATGCTGTTTACTGGGAGGGCGAGCCCTCTCTCTCTGTGTTGACCTGGTGGTGCCCTCCACCAGTGTGTCCCCCCTGCCCTCACTGAGGGGAGCCAAGTGGCCCAGGGGGACCAGTGGAGTCCTCTAATCCCAGTCACTGGTCAGAGATGGGCAAGTGACTGAGTGTGGACAAGTGGCTTTCTCAGTACAAGGCTGACCGCTTCCTCCTGAGGAGGTGACCACCAGGGGCAGGAAGGAAAGGCAGAGATGGAAAGAGAACCACCAAGCTCCTTGTTTGCCCTCAGCCGTGAGGCAGGTGCTATCATGCAAAACCCTCTAGTTTATAAAAGAACATGCATACATGCTAAGTTGGTTCCCGTGCCCTCCCCTCCAGGGGATCTTCCTGACCCAGGGATCGAACCCATGTCTCTTACATCTCCTGTGCTGGCAGGTGGGTTCCTTACCACTAGCACCACCTGGGAAGCCCTGATAAAAGAACAGTTGGGTCCAAGTCATGTTTCTGGAAGCTGGAATAAATTAAGGTTAGCTGCTCAGTTGTGGAGAAGACACTTAAGGTTTTTCATTCACCTAAGCTCCCCATACCCTTGCTTCTCTTTTTTTCCTTCTGATAAGAATTACCTCCCTGAAGTTTCTAAGAGCTGGCCTGGGTTAGAGTTCCTGGAGGAGACCAGGTGGAACATTCCCATCTCAAAGGCACCGGAAAAGAATGGGAGTTCCTCCAAGAAGGACTTTCCTTTCCTAAATCCAGGTCTTTTACAATGTCTGCACCCTCCCCCCCCACCCCCGCTTTTGAGATGAAGAGGGGTTGCTTAGGGACTGATAAAAGGTTGGCTGAGCTTTGAATGGCTTCAGAGCTGCATTTCTGTTCTTGTAGAGACTAGGTTGGTAAGACAGGACTAATTTAGAATTAGACAGTTTCTAATTCCACAAGGAATTGGGTTGCAACTTGAATAAATGAAGCCAACAAGATTTTTACTTAATTGAATTTTTTTTTTTTAACAGCAGTGACAGCCTTGGGATCCCAAGAGGACTTCAGAGTCCAAGATTCCTCTGTTTTGGGTTCTCTCCAACTTTATTCCAGATTTGGACAAAGACAGATTGTCCTTCTGGTGAGTACTTTTTTAGTTTCTGAATTAGAGTGCACTTGGTTTACATTTAAACATGTAGTTTTCCTGAGAGAAAAATTAAAACAAAAATTGGAGGGCATGGGTCAAGCACCTGATGAGAGACAACCATCTCCAGAGCCCAGGCTCCCAGGTAGGAAAATGTGGTCATGGCCCAGAAGGGGCACACGTCCCCGGCCACCTGCAAGAAAATTGAGTGTATTGAGGAAGCCCTGGTCGGGGGTCTTGACATACGGGGCACCGGCCGTCCACCGGGAAAAGGAAGTCTCCTGTGAGAGACAGGCTATCAGACCTGAGTCCTGGCCCTCAGTTTACCCCTGAGGCTTTCGAGGATTTTCTCTGCTCTAGGAAAAACTCCACAAATGGATCCCAGTCACCTAAATGTTTTAAGAGTGCCCCCACCACCACCTTAGGAACTACCCCCAGCGGTTTTATGTTAAAAGACATTGGGGTCTCTCCACTTGCACATGGACTGCTCTTACTGAAGATAAACTAGAATAACGGTGCCCACCAGGAGGAGTGTTCCCGTTACACAAGATTGTTCACTTCAGAAGTCCACATCAAACAGGTGGATTGGGATGCCTAGTTTAGTCAGTATGATAAAGCTTGCAAAAGGCTTCAAAATTCCCATATAGCTTCGCTGAAACTCACTGAAAAAGGCTAATAAAAAACTTAAAGACACAAGAGATACCTAAAGTAAGAGTAAAACTTTAACTCCTCCTGGATTCATTCTGCTTGTCCTCTGTCTGCATTCTCTCCCCACTTGGAAGAGACTGCGAGATTGTAACAAAAGCCTGTCAAGTTAGTGCTTGTACAGACACCCCTAAATCTATCCCCAAAGGAGGAAGCCCCCCCACCCCCTGGGCTCTCCCAGGGTTGATGGGACTTCATGGGATTCTCCTGTAACTGCTTCCAGTTACTCCCTTCCATAGCCAAGGGGAAACTAATAATAAAATTAATGGAAAACCTTGCTGAATCTCAGTAGCTAGTGAAGCTACACTCTAAACCCTACTTGTTCCAGAGCCTGCAAATGGGATCCTGGTCAATCGGGCAGACAACAGCCAGGGTGAGCATCCCGACCAGAGTCAGTTCTCCTGAATCTGCCTGCCATGGCCAGCTGAGAGAGAAAGGTAAACTTTCACACCCCTCCCTTTCCAAATCCAGACACACTGATTGATCTTTTCTCTCTCAGGGGCCATTGTTGCCTTCTTGTCTGTCTTGTGTCCTGAGAACTTGGTGACCGTCAGGTTGGGCGAATACCACAGAAATGTAAATTGCACCTGTTTGTAGCTGAGGTCCTGCCTGATGGGTTCCAGCCCTCAGGGCGAACTGAGTCTTCCCTTTTGGTTATGGGAGTGGCTCTGGATCTGGAAGGGTGGTATCCTTGGCACCCTCTTTGGGAATGCCTCTTTGCATCCATGAGGTCTTTCAGTATGGCCAGGAATATTTACTGTTTGTCCTCCTGACAAGATATTTAAAAGGTTGTTTATGTGGCTCTACGGTCAGAAGTTGGCCAAACTGGAAGCTGATATTCAGAACCTATTGGGGATAAAGTTCCTAAGTCAAAATGAAACTGTGTACCCAGAGGGAAAGAAGAACATTCCAGAGACAAAGCTCTAAATCTGGAGCATAGGAATCTTTTGAATTCCATCTTAGTCAATCTTCTTCATGATCTACAGAAGCAAACAGAAGATGATATAGTTGGAGGCATGGGACAGCCTGTGATGTCATTCACATTGCACCCTGTCCTTGGTCTTATAAACCTAATCTTTACAAAAATAGAATCACAGGTTTAGAAGCAAATCAAAGGCCACCTATTCTTTTTATCAATCCCCAAACATAGACCATTCACTTCAGAATGCTTGCAGACATTGTAAAAGATCTGAATTTAAGAAAGAAAAGTCCTTGAAGGAACTCCTATTTTGAGCAGGTAAGTTTAACTTACTCGAATGTCCAGAAACAGGATTTGGATAAAACAATTTTTCTATCAACTAGTAAATTCTGCTTTACTGTACCTGTCTCATGGCTAAAATTTTAAAACCAAAGCTTCCCGACCCCTGCATCTGTCTGTATGTTTGTGTATGTACATGGTAGGTTCCTGTGGTCATGTATGGATGTGACAGTTGGACTGTGAAGAAGGCTGAGCGCCAAAGAATTGATGCTTTTGAACTGTGGTGTTGGAGAAGACTCTTGAGAGTCCCTTGGACTGCAAGGAGATCCAACCAGTCCAATTCTGAAGATCAGCCCTGAGCTTTCTTTGGAAGGAATGATGCTAAAGCTGAAACTCCAGTACTTTGGCCACCTCATGCGAAGAGTTGACTGACTGGAAAAGACTCTGATGCTGGGAGGGATTGGGGGCAGGAGGAGAAGGGGACGACAGAGGATGAGATGGCTGGATGGCATCACTGACTCGATGGACATGAGTCTGGATGAACTCCAGGAGTTGGTGATGGACAGGGAGGCCTGGTGTGCTGTGATTCATGGGGTCGCAAAGAGTTGGACACTACTGAGCGACTGAACTGAACTGAACCGATGGTAGGTTTGTAATGTGTTTCTGCCTCTGACTGGTACTATATAATCAGTTTGTAAAAAATGCATCTAATTGGCTTAAAGAAAAATGATTATCAAATTCAGTATTCTAAAACTCAGAAATACAGAAACTTAGCCCAAACATTTTTCAAATTCACATGATCTGGGATAAATCAAGAGTGATCTTACATTTGTTGGTTTGATCAAAGTAGGTGTGTTAAATATTGATATAATGCAGACATAATTTGATTCTACTTGTGTTTACTATTCAAATAAGTTCATGTTATCTTGGTTACAAAATGTGTCTGTAAAAAGATAAGACATTGGCTAGCTGTTTAATGGCAAGAGAAATTTTCTAACTAAACATAATTGTTAACAACGAGTAAACAAACGGACAAATACGTATTGGTCATGAGCTGTATGTTTTTTGCTGGGTAGAAGCGTTTTCCTGTTGATAAGCAGCTGCCTCTTTTGTAGCAAAGAAATGACTTTAAAACATCCTCCCTGTATGGGGCACCCGCATCATTTCTGCACAGTGACTGAGAACTCACTTCACTGGCTGGCAGCCTCAGAACTCCGCAGAGTCCCTGCTTCTGCTGTACAGGCTGCCTTCAGGACAGGACAGAAGACTGGTGACATCATTAAAACCCAATGAGGAGGCGACCAAAGTGCTGTCCCTGGGCCTTCTGAATCTAAGGTCCCCTGCCTTTGAAAAACAGACTCATTCTCCACACTCTGACCCTCCCATTACCCAACAGAACCCATGAAAAAATCGCTGGTCATCTACTGTCAGTTCCTCCTCAGGTTGAAGAAACTTACGCTGAACAAGATTACAACCTGCCACCGATACCACTTGCCCACTACTTGCTGGAGAATATGTCCGTTGAAAAAGACACCAGCTGAAGGACTCCTGCTCCCCTCCTGGGAAATGACCTTTTCTGGTACTGCTCACCAGTCCCTGCACAGCTAAGCTTGAAAACCTCTGTCCCACCTGCAAGGAGTCACAGGACATGAACGGACAGCAGAGCCATCTGCAGTCTCACCCTCAGGCTCTCCTGGCAGCAGAAGCAGATGATGTGGACAGCGGTCCCCAGACACCGGGCCAGGCCTGCGTAACCTAACTTGATTTCTACACCTGTTCTCCTTCACTATGAAATTCATGGTGGGGGGTTATTAACACATTATTGACCAGAGACATATCAATACACTTTGAGAGGGTGACATAATTAATAGCACCGTGAGAAACTGTTAGAGCTTCACATTGATCAAGGGTTCATTATACAACTTGTGATCGTCATGATCACAGTTTGCTCTGTTAGGTTTCTGTTCCAACCTTGTGTATAAGTGTGACATTTTAAAAAATGACATATTGTGAAATTTTGAGTGAAGAAGTTCAGAATTTCATAGAATTCAGTGAAGAATTTTATGCAGGTATTTCCTTTGATTTCCAAGTGACATATATACTAGTGTCTTGGAAGATGGTAGTTTTTCAGAATATAGTTCTGATTCAGAGACATTTAATTAAACTAACAAGGAGACAAAAATCCTGAGTGAGTGATTCTGATAAAGAAAATGAACGTGAAACTCACAGTGCTGGAGAATGCTCCTTTGCTTCTACGTAAGAGTGGATGGAAGACAACATTTCATGAAAATTGGAAGACTTTCCAGGTGTGTCAGATGTAACTAGTGACTGTAATAACCCACCAAGTGTTAGTGACACAACAGTTTCTGGCCAGCCAGCTCACAGCCACAAGCATTAGTTTCTGCAGAACTCCCCTGGTCAATAATGAGTTAACCAGACTCCTCCACTCACCTGCTTTCTCTTCTCTTTGCCTGCTTCTGTTGCTCCCTGATCGGGAGGATAACCCCTTGCCTGTGTCTCCCAGGTGACTGACTGCCCAGGGAAGAGACCTTTCAGACTCTGGATCTTCCATTTAAAACTCCTATCTGTCCATGATGTTGGCGACTTCCTGGTCTGCCTGTAACCTGATTTTTCCCCTATCCTTCGTGCCATCATACACACCACCTGAAGTCCCTTCGATGTCAGCTACAAAGGTAAAACTTTTGCAGCCAAGCTTCCCGGTGCCTCTTTTCACCTTTCTCTGATTAGAACTCAAGTTGCCCGAATTGACACACACATCTTGTCAACTATAGTACCATCGTACCCCATTTCCTTACGGTTATCTTAAATCAGACTTCAAAGGATCTGTCTCTTACCTTATGAAAGATGTTATACTAATTAGTTTTATTGTTCAGATACACGGGACACATTGTCAACTAACTGATGATAAACCTTTTTGAGTTATTTGTATGGATGCATGTTATTAAGTACTCTAGAAATTGTGTGAAATTTCTAAAAATCTATCTTGGTATAATGTTATCGATCATAATTCTGGTTATCTTAAAATGCTGTCTATCACATATCTGGAGAAAAACATCTGTAAGGACATATGCACCCCAATGTTCATTGTAACACTGTTACAATAGCCAAGACAAGGAAGCACCCTAAATGTCTATCACAGGGGAGTGGATAAAGACGTGGTACATATACACAATGGGCTATTACTCTGCCATTAAAAAGAATGAAGTAATGCCATTTGCAGCAACACGGATGGACCTAGAGATTGTCACACTGAGCGAAGGAAGCCAGACACAGGAGAAATATCCTATGACATCCCTTCTGTGTGGAATCTAAAACGGAATGGTAACAAACGAACTTACTTAGAAAACAGAAATAGACTCACAGACTCAGAGAATGATCTATGGTCCCAAGGGGGCGGGATAGATAGGGAGTTTGGGGTGGACACGTACACACTGTCCATCAGTGTGGACATGGACACAACGGATGATCAACAAGGGCCTGCTGTACTGCACAGGGAACTCTGCCCAATGTTATGTGGCAGCCTGGATGGCACAGGTTTGGGGAGAATGGATACATGTAGTATATGTATGGCTGAGTCCCTTTGCTGTCCACCTGAAACTATCACAACATTGTTAATTGGCTATACTCCAGTATAAGATAAAAAGTTAAAAGTTGTATATCACAGAAATAACATTATATTGAATTCAACACGAATTCCTCATCGATTTCTTTATAATGAACTCTCATCAGATCTTTACCACTGAGCTAAGTTATTATTTACAGACAGATCTTTTACCGTAATGCTTTTGCAGAAGTGAGATTCATGGAAAGTAACCTACCATGAGCTCTTGATGGCCACATGGCTGCCCAATCACAAGGCACCAAATCTTGGGTGGAGACATCACAACGGATGAAGGCTCCACCTACCTTCTGGTCCCTCCCCTCCTGCGCAAAAGCTGGCAATCTCAAACCAAACTGACTAGGGAGAGAAGTGGCTACCACAGAGGTAAGACTGCTTCCTCCCAAAATGTCAAATCAAGGACATTTCTTTCCATTCCTCCTTCCCTCTCTGACCATCCTTTTCCTGACTCTTACTCTGTGAAGGTTTTTTATGATTCTTCTGTCCATCTTTCTGCTTTGGAGAGAGAATGCCACTGTCCCCACATCTCAGACCACCGCAAAGGGGGACAGATCCAAACCTCCAGACGACTGTTTGAATGATTAACACTGTGATGCTGGTGATTACGTACTTCTGCCCATCACAGCTTCTTCCTGATTTCTAGGGCCTCGGTTTCTCTGGATCGAAGCTCAGCCAGCCCCCGTCTCTAATGTGTCCCACTCCTTAACCCTGGGGGTCTGCTTCCTTGTCTCTGGTTATTGACCCAGGAAACCTTGCATCCAGGCTGTGTACAGAGAAAGGGACACAAGGCAAGGGAGACCAGAATAAAGCCACCTGTGCTGTCTACAAACCCTTCCCTTTTACTGGCTTCCAGGGCTGTCACCTTCCAAGTCCCTAGCCACAGATTCAACACGAATTCCCAGGCAGGAGTCAGAGATTTCAAAATTTGCTTTCTTTGGCAGATCCCTCATCCCCTGGCCAAGAGCTGATGCAAAGGAGGCCATGATTAGTAATCTCTCCTTACCTCTTGAAGATACTGCAGACCCTGCTGGTAAAGCAACAGCTGCCCAATAAAAAATCCCTACACTGACCACAGTTGTTCCTGATGAGACAAGCCTCTGACAGCCTTTAGCCGAGCAAGGAGATGTCTGTGCTGTGACCCACACCCGTGTACCTGGACGACACTTCGGGGGAAGCTAAGACTCGGCCACAGAAGATTACTGAACAAGCCCAGTACTTTCTTAGGCCAGCAGCCCAACCAACACAGTCTTTCTCTAGGGGTCATTCTGTTTACAAGAGTAGTCACCGTAGGGTGCTGTGTTCTCTCAAAAGCTTTAAATACAGGTTTGCAGCCACAGGCAACCAAGTACATGCTCTCCCTTGAACAGAACATCAGAAAAGGAACAGAATGACTGACTGAAAGAATGTGAACTCAGTGTCATGACCTGTGAAGACCACACAGAGATTGAGCAAAAAGCTGGTAAGAACCCCAGAGCCATAGCTGGGGGTAGCCCTACTGCCTTACATTGGGATGAAAAGGGAGAACTGTTAAAAACAACAGACCCGAAATGCAGTTGTATAGGCTAAGCTCCACATCATCACACCGAGACTTGACTTTACAGTTTCAGCTCCCCCAGGAATGGAATCCCCCAACCGCATGATGAGGACGTCACCCGCCAGACGCCTGCTGTCCCCTTAAGGACAGCAACTGGGCCGTCCCCACCCGGCCTCTTCACCTGGTGTAACTGCCTGTGCGTGCCTGCACATCTCTGTTTTTTGTGCAGCATCTCGGAGCTCTTTGCTTTCTGCTGGACTGGAAGCTCCTTGATTCACAAATCACTGAAATAAAGCCAGTAGGATCTTTCAAATTTACTCAGCTGAATTTTGTTTTTTAATACCACCTTCCTCGCAAAGGCTAAGCCCGTTTTCTGAATTCCCCCATGTGTCAGCTCAGGGCATCTGCAGCAAAAGTTGTTGTCTCTCTTTCTGTTGAGGATTTGTCCCACCCTACTTTTCAGACTGAGCTCTAGCTCTTTCTCTACAGCAAGAAGGCGCTCTCTTGTTCCCCCACACACCCCGGCTTGTTTCTACATCTGTGCTTTTGCCCTTGGAAGGGCGTTCCTCAGCCTCTGCCTTTCAAAGCCCCTGCTCCCACCCTGGGCCTTTGAAGCCAAGTTCACACAGCATCTCTAGAAACCAGAAGGGATTCCTCTCCCCACGTCTCAGAGTATTGAATACATAAGTGCTACAAGAGTTAGCACTGCCATCTTTTGATTGAGTAAACTTACCATTCGGAAGTGGCTTTGAAAGAAGCTGTATCATTATCTTCTTAGTTAACCCTTGAAATGCTATTAATTTCAATACTTTGTCACCCCTTAAGAATAGGAACCAGACCAAGTGTTCACGTTTTTATGCCCGCTGAAGCAGGGCTTTGCAAATTCCAACATGCATGTGATTCTCCCAGGGGTCCTGTTAAAAATGCAGATTTGAATTCCGTAGGTCCAAGAGTCTACCTTCTACCAAACTCCTGGGTGACATGGGGGACAAGGCTTGTCTGTGGACCCCATGCTGGAATGCATAGCATTTGGTAAAGTGGACAGCTGTCACTAAAAAACACCGGGAGGAACTTGGGGGTGGTAGATGCTTCTAGACCAACTCAGTCTGCCCCTGGTGCTTTGAGATGTAAACTGCATGATGCTATTCTTTTCAACAAACACTGGTTACAAAAACCAGTCAAAGATTCTACAAGTATCTGCATATACAAAGAGCCCAGGAAGGTCTAAAACACACTTTGAGGTCTCTTTGGGGAAGGAGCAGTGGGACTACCTAACATCTAATCTATACCTAATATCAGAGACCTAGAAACAGACACAGACATCGAGTTCCACATGTATCTAGAGATAGGACATGAAGATGACAGCTTCCACACCACTCAGATGTTTCCCCCTGGAAATTATGATCCATACGAGCAAAGGCAACTCCTGCACCACACGTGAGATCTCCGACTCATGAGCAGGGAAGGGGAAGGGCTGGAAGAACAACACGTTCCCTTACAATACCTCTATTCATCAGTACTTTGGTGGGCTGGAGACTCGGACCCATCCATAATGGGCGAGTTTTCTGTTGCTTCTCTGAACCAAGGAAAGCAGGAAAAGGAAGAGAAGAGAGGTCATGTTAAAGAGAGGAACTGACAGACACGATGAGTAGCTTATCAATACACTGCAAAGCCCAGCTGACATGCACCCAGGTGTTAGTGACAAATAGGATATTTTCAACCCCGGGCACAACTCACAAAGATCACTTTGGTTTTGTTAGGAAGGCTGCCAGACTTTGGCACTACTTCTCATTTTATCATCACATCACAGAATAGTTATTCTTCATTAATGATAATTCAGCCCAATCTGATAAAAGAGTTTAACGACCAACCAAACATTTTTTGTTTCAAATTGGTCTTGTGTCCTCACTAGCTGTGTGTGATCAAACATAGGCAGCTGCCCAGACCCACTCCAGGGTAAAGGTGCTCCTAAGCTCCACAGCCTGCTGTCAGTCATTGGCAGTCATATGTTTGGAGCAGGTGAGACTGGGTGTGATCCAGAAAATGTGGAGGAGCCAGACAGACACCCTGAAATCAGAAAGTCCTTACTTGGGGGGAGATGGCTTAGTCAGTGGAGGTACCATATACACAAAAGGT